>NC_133561.1:37595000-38801250 GCF_048773025.1 Camelus bactrianus | reverse complement strand
CGGAAAAAATCACAGAAAGGATGGAGGATTAGGCTAATCAGAGCAGACTATATTCAAGGAAAAAAAAATTTGAGCCTTCTTTCCCATATGACAATCACTCTCATATCACACCGAGTGGAGACAGGACTCAGGACCCTTGACTGAAGAGACCACAGGCCCCGGGTTCGGGTGTTTCTTCCATAACCGATCATCGGCTGTGGAATGTCAGGGCTCCACTCGCTGTAGACAGTGACAGGGGCGGGCTTGACCTCCAGGGAGCCCGGAACGTGGTGTCTGTTGAAGGCCCGTGTGCAGAACCGACACGTCTGCCCTCCATCAGAGGACCCTCTTTCCCTCTACAACAGACAACTCCCTCCCCAGGGCAGGAAGGGGAAGACGCGGTCCATCAAGTGCGTCTGCTAAGGGACCAGAGGGACACGGCCGTGAGCCCACTCACGGCTGCCCGTGCACAGGGAAGCCCCGGAGAGCGATCTGCCCTTTTTCTGCAGTGACTCCAGGAAGAAACAGAGGACTATGCTTTCCTCTTAACGAGCGGAGCAGCTGGCGGTGGGGGGCGAGGTTGCACAGGGCACCAAGGGGGACCAGGTGCAGCTGCCCAGCTGGGCGACGATGGGCCGAACCCGGGTCAGGCCACGCAGGCTGGTCCTCAGAAAGGTTGGGGCCCTCCGGCCCACGGGGTGACCTGCAGGACAGAAGGGAGGGCTGGGTTGGATGACAGACAAAAGCGCCATCACCGACAAGAGTCGAAACCCAACGCAGCACCCGTCGGCACCGGGCACCCTCCCCTCCACCGGGTCCCCAGAGAGCAGCACGTTGTCACACGCTCCGCCCAGCACTCTGGGGCCTGCCTGCAGCCTGGGCCGCACAGGGGGAAACGGGGATAAGACCCTGACGCCGCACGTCGCCGCCGCCGCTGTCTCCAAGTGGAGGAAGCCAAGGGTCCTCCTGCCCAAGAGGCTGCACACAGAGCTTCCAGCACACGGGCAAACTAGCGCCGTCCCAACAGCCAGCTGCTCTGGGCGGGACGGCCCTCCCCGCCACCTTCCACAGCTCCACGCAAGCTTGCCCGGCGCGGACCAGGAACACGGAGATTGGACGGAAGTGAAGAGCTCATTCTCCACACGAGCAAGCAGAGCCGCACCAGGGTCACCGCTCTGCCTGCAGGGCTCTGCATGCAGGACCCTGCCAGGCCCTCTATGACTCCTCCTCACAAAGGGCACTCTTCCGCCCCGCAGGGGCGGCCCCTGGGCACAAAGAGCCCTGGGGAGCTGGGCATCACGGAGTCCTGCGGCGGAGGTGGCCAAGGGCTCCTGAGGGGACAAGGCTGTCCTCAGAAGGGACTCAGTCTCCGCTACAATCATCCCTATCCTCAGGGACGTCTGGAATTTACTTTCGCTTCGGAATGCACCCTAACTGCGTGCTACGGGAGAGTGACGTGGGGAGTCTCAACCCCACACCTGACACCAAAGGGACTGTACCAGCTCTTGCGCAAAACCCCACGGTGTGCCATGAGACTGACGAGCAGCTCTGACAGCTTCCAGGGCAGGCACGACACGGCGAAGGGTGGGGGACAAACACAACGTACGCACTCTGGTGCGCATCGGAATTCCCCCACAGGGAAGGAGGCATTTTCACGGCGGGCTCTTTCCCTTCCAGCCTCTATTCCCTACTACAAACGCACCATCTCCGAGAGCCAGGCTTTTCTGTCCAGACTACAACTGGAGGCAGCGGCCAAGACACACTTACGTCCCGAGAAAAGACAGTGACGGGCTGTGACTTTTACCACACCCAGGAAGACTCAAAATTCCACAAAGCACACCGTACAAAGCTGGAGGGAGGGCTTTGCCCCTTTTCCAGTTACCAGGATCTGAATGGACATTCTAAACAGGAGAATCACCTGGCCTGAGCCGGGAAAACAGTCAAAAGAACGACGACACAGAAATCCGTCTCAGTGACCCAGGAGCAACCCCAGGTGCAGGAGTTCAGGAAGGAGTCAGCCGAGCCAGGAGAAGTCAGTGTGGAGCGAGGGCTCACACTCCTCACGCTGTTTCGAGAAACCCACAGTCAAATTCTGCGGGCTCCGGCTCCTAAGCACTCCCTCATGGCTCCTGCAGGCACCAGCCAAGGCAACGGGCTCCCGGGAGAAGCAGCCCACTGGCTCCTGGGCAAGAGTTTTGAGTCTGAAAAAGGCAGCGACACGCCACGCCAGACCCGTCACAGGACACACAGTCTGCAGACGAGGCCAGGAACGGCTGCCGGGAGAACGGGAAGATCACCTTTCCCAGGACGAGGTCCAAAAGAGCATGACCACCCCAATTACTTGGGCCTCCGGGGCCGCCGCAGGTGGGAGGGAACTGCCGGGCCACACCGGAGCCGCGACAGGTCCCGCGTCGGCTAAAAACCACAGAAAAGTTTGGAGGATTAGGCTTTCCAGTGAAGACACTTCTGAAGCGATACAAAACCTTTGAGCCTTCCTTCATTCTTCCTTTCACGTATCACACTCGTTTCTTGGAGGAACTGGATACTGACCCCAGGAACTCCTGCATGCTAAGCCCGCATTATTTCTACTGCTGAGCTACATATACCCTTCCCCACAGAGCAAACTAGTTTGTAGGCACAGAGAACAAGAAATGCCAGCCACGTTCACTAACTTACCCAGTGTATAATAAGCTCCGTGTGCTCCACCAACAGAGGTCAGTGTTTTATGATCCGTCAGCTCCTGCGGAGCCACTTCTGCAGTCCCAGTAGCATACTCCGGTTTTGTAATTTCGGGCTTAGTCACCCCTTCTTAGGAACATAAAGCAAGATAAATCAGGAACCGAGTTTCATATCATGAGCATACGCTTAGACAGTCAGGTAGACAACAGTAATTTACCGAAGCTATCAGAACATAAGCCCTATCCTGGGAGAAGCTGGAGGTACAAGTAAAAGGCAGATTCTACTCTCTGTTCTGCCAGAGGCACAGGATCCATGAAAACATATCAGCACAGAAAAGTTTCAACATCTCTACAAATGCGGTGAACTGGTACAGTAACGCCACAAAGGACAGGAGAGTCCGCTGCACGTGGATAGCTCAGGGAATGCTGGGAAGATCGCACTGTTTCGTAAAAGAGAGATCCACTGCAGAGGGGGGATGTGGAGGGGCTTTGGGGAAGGGCAGCATGAGTAAAAGGAGCAGGTGGGAAACAGCGTGAGGCATTAAGGAAACTAGACCACTGTTACTGGCGGTGGAAGGGGAAGACAAAACATGCTGCCTTGAAAATGAAACATCACTTAATTAATTTCAAGTGAGGACGGCTAAAACAAGAACCAACTCCAAGATACACCTAACTTTCCCAGGGATGAATTTCTTTTCAATATCCTCTAATAAACTGTAAGGGAAAGACTATGAAAAAAAGAATGCCCACACAGACACTGGTTTCAATAGGTGAGTCTGGAAAATGAACACAAGTGCATTATCCAGTCCTACGGCATTAAACACAGAATCACATCCTAAACTGTAAGTTAAAAGCATAATTCAATAAATATCATCAGCAGATGCAAACGTGAAAATGCACACTGACCCCAACCCCCGGTTAATGTCTCAGAATCCCCTGGTACATATATAGTCACACAAGGACATTAACAACAAGAGACTGTACCTCATCCCAGGAAGATTCTCTTCCTCTCTCTCCTGTAAAGTGGCGCACTGGCACACCATCTGTAAAATGTAGTTACAGGTACATTAATGAGAATATTCACGATTGTTTATGAAACAAACATGTGCGTCTATCTCCGTTCGTGGATGTGTCAAAGCAAAAGTGGCAGAAAAGACTTTCAAAGAGTTAAAGCATTTTCTGAAAAAAATGCTTAAGTCATTGTTGGGATATATTTCAAAATAAGTAGTAAGAAGAAAACACGTAAAAAGAATGGATATGGAAGTTGGGTTTGCGCACTATGTATTTCTAACATTTGAAGTTTGCTCTTGTTTTTGTTTTTTCTTTTCTTCTGTTTTTAAATGGAGGTACCGGGAATGAGCACACTGAATTCGGCATGCTAAGCAAGCATTCTATTTACCACTAACCTATGTCCTTCCCCGAGTCAACTAGCTTCTCGGCATAGATAAAATAAAATACAAAACACTCTTTCACGGTTCACAGCCTTACAAAACATGTTAGTTTGCTGAAGCGCAAAAGATCTTTGAGGCCTTCCTCCCCGTATCACACTAAGTCTCACATCAGAAAGAGTGGGAGACAGGTCTCAGGACCCTTGACTGAAGAGACCACAGGCCCCGTGTTCGGGTGTTTCTTCCATAACCGATCATCGGCTGTGGAATGTCAGGGCTCCACTCGCTGCAGACAGTGTCAGGGGCGGGCTTGTCCTCCAGGGAGCCCGGAACGTGGTGTCTGTTGAAGGACCGTGTGCAGAACCGACACGTCTGCCCTCCGTCAGAGGACCCTCTTTCCCTCTACAACAGACACCTCCCTCCCCAAGGCAGGACGGGGAAGACGCGGTCCATCAATTGCGTCTGCTAAGGGACCAGAGAGACAAGGCCGTGAGCCCAGTCACGGCAGCCCGTGCCCGAGGAAGCCCCGGAGAGCGATCTGCCCTTCTTCTGCAGTGACTCCAGGAAGAAACAGAGGACTATGCTTTCCTCTTACCGAGCGGAGCAGCTGGCGGTGCGGTGCGAGTTTGCACAGTGCACAAAGGGGGACCAGGTGCAGCTGCCCAGCTGGGCGACGACGGGCCGCACCCGGGGCAGGCCACGCAGGCTGGTCCTCGGAAAGGTTGGGGCCCTCCGGCCCACGGGGTTACCTGCAGGACAGAAGGGAGGGCTGGGTTACATGACAGACAAAAGCGCCAACACCGACAAGAGCCGAAACCCAACGCAGCAGCCGTCGGCACCGGGCACCCTCCCCTCCACCGGGTCCCCAGAGAGCAGTACGTTGCCACAAGCTCCGCCCAGCACTCTTGGGCCTGCCTGCAGCCTGGGCCGCCCAGTGGGAAGCGGGGATACGACCCTGAAGCCGCACGTCGCTGCCGCCGCTGTATCCAAGTGGAGGAAGCCAAAGGTCCTCCTGCACGAGAGGCTGCACACAAAGATTCCAGCACACGGGCAAAGTAGCGCCTTCCCAACAGCCAGCCGCTATGGGCGGGACGGCCCTCCCCGCAACCTTCCACAGCTCCACGCAAGCTTGCCAGGAGTGGACCAGGAACACGGAGATTGGACGGAAGTGAAGAGCTCATTCTCCACACGAGCAAGCAGAGCCGCACCAGGGTCACCGCTCTGCCGGCAGGGCTCTGCCTGCAGGCCACTGCCAGGCCCTCTCTGACCCCTACTCACAAAGGGCCTTTCTCCGCCCCGCAGGGGCTGCCCCTGGGCGCAAAGAGCCCTGGGGACCTGGGCATTACGGAGTCCTGCGGCGGATCTTGCCAAGGGCTCCTGAGGGGACAAGGCTGTCCTCAGAAGGGACTCAGGCTCCGCTACAATCATCCCTATCCTCAGGGACGTCTGGATTTTACGTTCGCTACGGAACGCACCCTACATGCATGCTACGGGAGAGTGACGTGGGGAGTCTCAACCCCACACCTGACACCAAAGGGACTGTAACAGCTCTTGCGCAAAACCCCACGGTGTGCCATGAGACCGACGAGAAGCTTTGAAAGCTTCCAGGGCAGGCCCGACCCGGCGCAGGGTGGGGGACAAACACAACGTACGCACTCTGGTGCGCATCGGAATTCCCCCGCAGGGAAGGAGGCATTTTCACGGCGGGCTCTTTCCCTTCCAGCCTCTATTCCCTACTACAAACGCACCATCTCCGAGAGCCAGGCTTTTCTGTCCAGACTAAAACTGGAGGCAGCGGCCAAGACACACTTACCTCCCGAGAAAAGACAGTGACGGGCTGTGACGTTTACCACACCCAGGAAGACTCAAAGTTGCACAAAGCACACCGTACAAAGCTGGAGGGAGGGCTTTGCTCCTTTTCCAGTTACCAGGATCTGAATGGACATTCTAAACAGGAGAATCACCTGGCCTGAGCCGGGAAACCAGTCAAAAGTACGACGACACAGAAATCCGTCTCAGTGACCCAGGAGCAACCCCAGGTGCAGGATGTCAGAAAGGAGTCAGCCGAGCCAGGAGAAGTCAATGTGGAGCCAGGGCTCATCCTCCTCACGGTGTTTCGAGAAACCCACAGTCAAAGTCTGCGGGCCCCAGCTCCTAAGCACTCCCTCATGGCTCCTGCAGGCACCAGCCAAGGCGTCGGTCTCCCGGAAGAAGCAGCCCACTGGCTCCTGGGCAAGAGTTTTGAGTCTGAAAAAGGCAGCGACACGCAACGCCAGACCCGTCACAGGACACACAGTCTGCAGACGAGGCCAGGAACGGCTGCCGGGAGAACGGGATGATCACCTTTCCCAGGACGAGGACCTACATAGCAAGACCACCCCACTTACCTGGACCTCCGGGGCCGCCGCAGGTGGGCGGGCGCTTACGGGTCACACCGGAGCCGCGCCAGGTCCAGCGTCGGCTAAAAACCACTGAAAAGGATGGAGGATTAGGCTTTCCTGCGAAGACACTTCTGAAGTGAAACAAAACTTTTGCGCCTTCCTTCCTTCCTTCCTTCCTTCCACGTATCACACTCGTTTCTTGGAGGAACTGGATACTGACCCCGGGAACTCCTGCATGCTAAGCCCGCATTCTCTCTACTGCTGAGCTACATATACCCTTCCCCCAGAACACACGAGTTTCTAGGCACAGAAAACAAGAAATGCCAGCCACGTTCACTAACTTACCCAGTGTATAATAAGCTCCGTGTGCTCCACCAACAGAGGTCAGTGGTTTATGATCCATCAGCTCCTGCGGAGCCACTTCTACAGTCCCAGTAGCATACTCAGGTTTTGTAATTTCGGGATTAGTCGCACCTTAATAGGAACACAAAGCAAGATAATTCAGGAACCGAGCTTCATATAATGTGCATACGCTTAGTCAGTCAGGTAGACATTAGTTATTTACTGAAGCTATCAGAACATAAGTCCTATCCTGGGAGAAGCTGGCGGTACAAGTAAAAGGCAGATTCTCCTCTCTGTTCTGCCAGAGGCACAGGATCCATGAAAACAAATCAGCACAGAAATGTTTCAACAGCTCTACAACTGAGGTGAACGGGTACAGTAAAACCACAAAGGACAGGAGAGTCCGCTGCACCTGGATAGCTCAGGGATTGCTGGCAAGATCGCACTGTTTCGTAAAAGAGAGACCCAGTGCAGAGGGTTGATGTGGAGGGGCTTTGGGGAAGGGCAGCCTGAGTAAAAGGAGCAGGTGGGAAACAGCGTAAGGCATTAAGGAAACTAGACCACTGTTACAGGCGGTGGAATGGGAAGACAAAACATGCTGCCTTGAAAATGAAATATCCCTTAATTAATTTCAAGTGAGGACGGCTAAAACAAGAACCAACTCCAAGATACACCTAACTTTCCCAGGGATGAATTTCTTTTCAATATCCTCTAATAAACTGTAAGGGAAAGACCCTGAAAAAAAGAATGCCCACACAGACACTGGTTTCACTAGGTGAGTCTGGGAAATGAACACAAGTGCATTATCCAGTCCTACGGCATTAAGCACAGAATCACATCCTAAACTGTAAGTTAAAAGCATAAGTCAAAAATTCTCATCAGCAGATGCAAACGTGAAAATGCACACTCACACCAACCCCCGGTTTATGTCTCAGAATCCCCTGGTACTTATATAGTCACACAAGGACATTAACAACAAGAGACTGTACCTCATCCCAGGAAGATTCTCTTCCTCTCTCTTCTGTAAAGTGGCGCACTGACACACCATCTGTAAAATGTAGTTACAGGTTCATTAATGAGAATATTCACGAATGTATATTCAAACAACCATGTGCGTCTATCTCCGTTCGTGGATGTGTCAAAACAAAAGTGGCAGAAAAGACTTTCAAAGAGTTAGAGCATTTTCTGAAAAAAATGCTTAAGTCACGGTTGGGAAATATTTCAAACCAAGTAGTAAGAGGAAAACACGTAAAAAGAATGGATATGGAATTTGGGTTTGCGCACTATGTATTTCTAATATTTGAAATTTGCTCTTGTTTTTGTTTTTTCTTTTCTTCTGTTTTTAAATGGAGGTACCGGGAATGAGCACACGGAATTCGGCATGCTAATCAAGTATTCTATTTACCACTAACCTATGTCCTTCCCCGAGTCAACTAGCTTCTCGGCATAGATAAAATAAAATACAAAACACTCTTTCACGGTTCACTGCCTTACAAAACATGTTAGTTTGCTGAAGCGCAAAAGAACTTTGAGGCCTTCTTCCCCATATCACACTAAGTCTCACATCAGACCGAGTGGGAGACAGGTCTCAGGACCCTTGACTGAACAGAACACAGGCCCCGGGTTCAGGTGTTTCTTCCATAACCGATCATCGGCTGTGGAAGTTAAGGGCTCCACTCGCTGCAGACAGTGACAGGGGCGGTCTTGTCCTCCAGGGAGCCCGGAACGTGGTGTCTGTTGAAGGACCGTCTGCAGAACCGACACGTCTGCCTTCCGTCAGAGGACCCTCTTTCCCTCTACAACAGACACCTCCCTCCCCAGGGCAGGAATGGGAAGAAGCGGTCCATCAAGTGCGTCTGCTAAGGGACCAGAGAGACACGGCCGTGAGCACAGTCACGGCCGCCCGTGCACGGGGAAGCCCCGGAGAGCGATGTGCACTTCTTCTGCAGTGAGTCCAGGAAGAAACAGAGAACTATGCTTTCCTCTTACCGAGTGGAGAAGCTGGCGGTGGGGTGCGAGGTTGCAAAGTGCACCGAGGTGGACCAAGTGCAGGTTCCCAGCTGGGCGACGATGGGCCGCACCCGGGTCAGGCCACGCAGGCTGGTCCTCGGAAAGGTTGGGGCCCTCCGGCCCACGGGGTGACCTGCAGGACAGAAGGGAGGGCTGGGTTGGATGACGGATAAAAGCACCAACACCGTAAACAGACGAAACCCAATGCAGCAGCCGTCGGCACCGGGCACCCTCCCCTCCACCGGGTGCCCAGAGAGCAGCACGGTGCCACAAGTTCCACCCAGCAATCTGGGGCCTGCCTGAAACCTGGGCCGCACAGAGGTCACGGGGATACGACCCTGAAGCCGCACGTCGCCGCCGCCACTGTCTACAAGTGGAGGAAGCCAAGGGTCCTCTTGCCCGAGAGGCTGCACCAAGAGCTTTCAGCGCACGGGCAAACTAGCGCCTTCCCAACAGCCAGCCGCTCTGGGCGGGACGGCCCTCCCCGCCACCTCCCACAGCTCCACGCAAGCTTGCTCGGGGTGGACCAGGAACACGGAGATGGGACGGAAGTGAAGAGCTCATTCTCCACACGAGGAATCAGAGCCGAACCAGGGTCACCGCTCTGCCTGCAGGGTTCTGCTTGCAGGACCCTGCCAGGCCCTCTCAGCACCCCCCTCACCAAGGGCCATCCTCCGCCCCACAGGGGCTGCCTCTGGGCACAAAGAGCCTTGAGGAGCTGGGCATCACGGAGTCCTGCGGTGGAGCTGGCCAAGGGCTCCTGAGGGGACAAGGCTGTCCTCAGAAGGGACTCAGGCTCCGCTACAATCATCCATATATTCAGGGACGTCTGGATTTTACGTTCGCTACGGAACGCACCCAACCTGCGTGCTACGGGAGAGTGTCGTGGGGAGTCTCAACCCCACACCTGACACCAAAGGGACTGTACCAGCTCGTGCGCAAAACCCCACGGTGTGCCATGAGACCGACGAGCAGCTCTGACAGCTTCAAGGGCAGGCCCGACCCGGCGCAGGGTGGGGGACAAACACAACGTACGCACTCTGGTGCGCATCGGAATTCCCCCGCAGGGAAGGAGGCATTTTCACGGCGGGCTCTTTCCCTTCCAGCCTCTATTCCCTACTACAAACGCACCATCTCCGAGAGCCAGGCTTTTCTGCCCAGACTACAACTGGAGGCAGCGGCCAAGACACACTTACCTCCCGAGAAAAGACAGTGACGGGCTGTGACGTTTACCACACCCAGGAAGACTCAAAGTTGCACAAAGCACACCGTACAAAGCTGGAGGGAGGGCTTTGCTCCTTTTCCAGTTACCAGGATCTGAATGGACATTCTAAACAGGAGAATCACCTGGCCTGAGCCGGGAAACCAGTCAAAAGTACGACGACACAGAAATCCGTCTCAGTGACCCAGGAGCAACCCCAGGTGCAGGATGTCAGGAAGGAGTCAGCCGAGCCAGGAGAAGTCAATGTGGAGCCAGGGCTCATCCTCCTCACGGTGTTTCGAGAAACTCACAGTCAAAGTCTGCGGGCCCCAGCTCCTAAGCACTCCCTCATGGCTCCTGCAGGCACCAGCCAAGGCGTCGGTCTCCCGGAAGAAGCAGCCCACTGGCTCCTGGGCAAGAGTTTTGAGTCTGAAAAAGGCAGCGACACGCAACGCCAGACCCGTCACAGGACACACAGTCTGCAGACGAGGCCAGGAACGGCTGCCGGGAGAACGGGATGATCACCTTTCCCAGGACGAGGACCTACATAGCAAGACCACCCCACTTACCTGGGCCTCCGGGGCCGCCGCAGGTGGGCGGGCGCTTACGGGCCACACCGGAGCCGCGCCAGGTCCAGCGTCGGCTAAAAATCACTGAAAAGGATGGAGGATTAGGCTTTCCTGCGAAGACACTTCTGAAGCGAAACAAAACTTTTGCGCCTTCCTTCCTTCCTTCCTTCCTTCCACATATCACACTCGTTTCTTGGAGGAACTGGATACTGACCCCGGGAACTCCTGCATGCTAAGCCCGCATTCTCTCTACTGCTGAGCTCCATATACCCTTCCCCCAGAACACACGAGTTTCTAGGCACAGAAAACAAGAAATGCCAGCCACGTTCACTAACTTACCCAGTGTATAATAAGCTCCGTGTGCTCCACCAACAGAGGTCAGTGGTTTATGATCCATCAGCTCCTGCGGAGCCACTTCTACAGTCCCAGTAGCATACTCAGGTTTTGTAATTTCGGGATTAGTCGCACCTTAATAGGAACACAAAGCAAGATAATTCAGGAACCGAGCTTCATATAATGTGCATACGCTTAGTCAGTCAGGTAGACATTAGTTATTTACTGAAGCTATCAGAACATAAGTCCTATCCTGGGAGAAGCTGGCGGTACAAGTAAAAGGCAGATTCTCCTCTCTGTTCTGCCAGAGGCACAGGATCCATGAAAACAAATCAGCACAGAAATGTTTCAACAGCTCTACAACTGAGGTGAACGGGTACAGTAAAACCACAAAGGACAGGAGAGTCCGCTGCACCTGGATAGCTCAGGGATTGCTGGCAAGATCGCACTGTTTCGTAAAAGAGAGACCCAGTGCAGAGGGTTGATGTGGAGGGGCTTTGGGGAAGGGCAGCCTGAGTAAAAGGAGCAGGTGGGAAACAGCGTAAGGCATTAAGGAAACTAGACCACTGTTACAGGCGGTGGAATGGGAAGACAAAACATGCTGCCTTGAAAATGAAATATCCCTTAATTAATTTCAAGTGAGGACGGCTAAAACAAGAACCAACTCCAAGATACACCTAACTTTCCCAGGGATGAATTTCTTTTCAATATCCTCTAATAAACTGTAAGGGAAAGACCCTGAAAAAAAGAATGCCCACACAGACACTGGTTTCACTAGGTGAGTCTGGGAAATGAACACAAGTGCATTATCCAGTCCTACGGCATTAAGCACAGAATCACATCCTAAACTGTAAGTTAAAAGCATAAGTCAAAAATTCTCATCAGCAGATGCAAACGTGAAAATGCACACTCACACCAACCCCCGGTTTATGTCTCAGAATCCCCTGGTAATTATATAGTCACACAAGGACATTAACAACAAGAGACTGTACCTCATCCCAGGAAGATTCTCTTCCTCTCTCTTCTGTAAAGTGGCGCACTGACACACCATCTGTAAAATGTAGTTACAGGTTCATTAATGAGAATATTCACGAATGTATATTCAAACAACCATGTGCGTCTATCTCCGTTCGTGGATGTGTCAAAAAAGAAGTGGCAGAAAAGACTTTCAAAGAGTTAGAGCATTTTCTGAAAAAAATGCTTAAGTCACGGTTGGGAAATATTTCAAACCAAGTAGTAAGAGGAAAACACGTAAAAAGAATGGATATGGAATTTGGGTTTGCGCACTATGTATTTCTAATATTTGAAATTTGCTCTTGTTTTTGTTTTTTCTTTTCTTCTGTTTTTAAATGGAGGTACCGGGAATGAGCACACGGAATTCGGCATGCTAATCAAGTATTCTATTTACCACTAACCTATGTCCTTCCCCGAGTCAACTAGCTTCTCGGCATAGATAAAATAAAATACAAAACACTCTTTCACGGTTCACTGCCTTACAAAACATGTTAGTTTGCTGAAGCGCAAAAGATCTTTGAGTCCTTCCTCCCCGTATCACACTAAGTCTCACATCAGACCGAGTGGGAGACAGGTCTCAGGACCCTTGACTGAAGAGAACACAGGCCCCGGGTTCAGGTGTTTCTTCCATAACCGATCATCGGCTGTGGAAGTTAAGGGCTCCACTCGCTGCAGACAGTGACAGGGGCGGTCTTGTCCTCCAGGGAGCCCGGAACGTGGTGTCTGTTGAAGGACCGTCTGCAGAACCGACACGTCTGCCTTCCGTCAGAGGACCCTCTTTCCCTCTACAACAGACACCTCCCTCCCCAGGGCAGGAATGGGAAGAAGCGGTCCATCAAGTGCGTCTGCTAAGGGACCAGAGAGACACGGCCGTGAGCACAGTCACGGCCGCCCGTGCACGGGGAAGCCCCGGAGAGCGATGTGCACTTCTTCTGCAGTGAGTCCAGGAAGAAACAGAGAACTATGCTTTCCTCTTACCGAGTGGAGAAGCTGGCGGTGGGGTGCGAGGTTGCAAAGTGCACCGAGGTGGACCAAGTGCAGGTTCCCAGCTGGGCGACGATGGGCCGCACCCGGGTCAGGCCACGCAGGCTGGTCCTCGGAAAGGTTGGGGCCCTCCGGCCCACGGGGTGACCTGCAGGACAGAAGGGAGGGCTGGGTTGGATGACGGATAAAAGCACCAACACCGTCAACAGACGAAACCCAATGCAGCAGCCGTCGGCACCGGGCACCCTCCCCTCCACCGGGTGCCCAGAGAGCAGCACGGTGCCACAAGTTCCACCCAGCAATCTGGGGCCTGCCTGAAACCTGGGCCGCACAGAGGTCACGGGGATACGACCCTGAATCCGCACGTCGCCTCCGCCGCTGTCTACAAGTGGAGGAAGCCAAGGGTCCTCTTGCCTGAGAGGCTGCACCAAGAGATTTCAGCGCACGGGCAAACTAGCGCCTTCCCAACAGCCAGCCGCTCTGGGCGGGACGGCGCTCCCCGCCACCTTCCCCAGCTCCACGCAAGCTTGCTCGGGGTGGACCAGGAACACGGAGATGGGACAGAGGTGAAGAGCTCATTCTCAACACGAGCAAGCAAAGCTGTACCAGTGACACCGCTCTGCCTGCAGGGCTCTGCCAGCAGGGATCTGCCTGCAGGGCTCTGCCTGCAGGACCCTGCAAGGCCCTCTCTGCCCCCTACTCACAAAGGGCCCTTCTCCGCCCCGCAGGGGCTTCCCCTGGGCGCAAAGTGCCCTGGGGAGCTAGGCATCCCGGAGTCCTGCTGCGGAGCTGGCCAAGGGCTCCTGAGGGGACAAGGCTGTCCTCAGAAGGGACTCAGGCTCCGCTACAATCATCCCTATCCTCAGGGACGTTTGGATTTGACGTTCGCTACGGAACCCACTCTAACTGTGTGCTACGGGAGAGTGACGTGTGGAGTCTCAACCCCACACCTGACACCAAAGGGACTGTAACAGCTGGTGCGCAAAACCACAACTTGTGCCATGAGACCGACGAGCAGCTCTGACAGCTTCCAGGGCAGGCCCGTCCTGGCGCAGGGTTGGGGACAAACACAATGTACGCACTCTGGTGCGCAACGGAATTCCCCCGCAGGGAAGGAGGCATTTTCCCGGCGGGCTCTTTCCCTTCCATCCTCTATTCCCTACTATAAACGCACCATCTCCGAGAGTCAGGCTTTTCTGCCCAGAGTACAACTGGAGGCAGCGGCCAAGGCACACTTACCTCCCGAGGAAACACAGTGTCGGGCTGTGAAGTTTACCACACCCAGGAAGACTCCAAGTTGCACAAAGCACACCGTACAAAGCTGGAGGGAGGGCTTTGCCCCTTTTCCAGTTACCAGGATCTGAATGGACATTCTAAACATGAGAATCACCTGGCCTGAGCCGGGAAACCAGTCAAAAGAACGACGACACAGAAATCCGTCTCAGTGACCCAGGAGCAACCCCAGGTGCAGGAGGTCAGGAAGGAGTCAGCCGAGCCAGGAGAAGTCAGTGTGGAGCGAGGGCTCACTCTCCTCACGCTGCTTCGAGAAACCCACAGACAAAGTCTGCGGGCCCCGTCTCCTAAGCACTCCCTCATGGCTCCTGCAGGCACCAGCCAAGGCGAAGAGCTCCCGGGAGAAGCAGCCCACTGGCTCCTGGGCAAGAGTTTTGAGTCTGAAAAAGGCAGCGACACGCCACGCCAGACCCGTCACAGGACACACAGTCTGCAGACGAGGCCAGGAACGGCTGCCGGGAGAACGGGAAATCACCTTTCCCAGGACGAGGCCCAACAGAGCATGACCACCCCAATTCCCTGTGCCCCCGGGGCCTCCGCAGGTGGGCGGGCACTGCCGGGCCACACCGGAGACGCTCCAGGTCCCGTGTCGGCTAAAACCGACAGAAAAGGATGGAGGATTATGCTTTCCTGCAAAGACACTGCTGAAGCAAAACAAAACCTTTGAGCCTTCCTTCCTTCCTTCCTTCCCCGTATCACACTCGTTTCTTTGAGGAACTGGATACTGACCCCAGGAACTCCTGCATGCTAAGCCCGCATTCTCTCTACTCCTGAGCTACATATACCCTTCCCCCCAGAGCACACTAATTTCTAGGCACAGAGAACAAGAAATGCCAGCCACGTTCACTAACTTACCCAGTGTATAATAAGCTCCGTGTGCTCCAACAACAGAGGTCAGTGTTTTATGATCCGTCAGCTCCTGCGGAGCCACTTCTACAGTCCCAGTAGCGTACTCCGGTTTTGTAATTTCGGGATTAGTCGCCCCTTCCTAGGAACACAAAACAAGAGAATTCTGGAACCGAACTTCAGATCATGTGCCTAGGCTTAGTCAGTCAGGTAGACAACAGTTATTTACCGAAGCTATCAGAACATAAGCCCTATCCGGGGAGAAGCTGGCGGTACAAATAAAAGGCAGATTCTCCTCTCTGTTCTGCCAGAGGCACAGGATCCATGAAAACAAATCAGCACAGAAAAATTTCAACAGCTCTACAACTGAGGTGAATGGGTACAGTAACGCCACAAAGCACAGGAGAGTCCCCTGCAGGTGGATACCCCAGGGAATGCTGGAAGACCGCACTGTTTCGTAAAAGATAGATCCAGCGCAGAGGGGGGATGTGGAGGGGCTTTGGGGAAGGGCAGCCTGAGTAAATGGAAAAGGTGGGAAACACCATAAGGCATTAAGGGAACTAAACCACTGTTACTGGCGGTGGAATGGGAAGACAAAACATGCCGCCTTGAAAATGAAACATCACTTAATTTATTTCAAGTGAGGACGGCTAAAACAAGAACCAACTCCAAGATACACCTAACTTCCCCAGGGATGAGTTTCTTTTCAATATCCTCTAATAAACTGTAAGGGAAAGACCCTGAAAAAAAGAATGCCCACACAGACACTGGTTTCACAAGGTGAGTCTGGAAAATGAACACAAATGCATTATCCAGTCCTACGGCATTAAGCACAGAATCACATCCTAAACTGTAAGTTAAAAGCATAAGTCAAAAATTCTCATCAGCAGATGCAAACGTGAAAATGCACACTCACACCAACCCCCGGTTTATGTCTCAGAATCCCCTGGTAATTATATAGCCACACAAGGACATTAACAACAAGAGACTGTACCTCATCCCAGGAAGATTCTCTTCCTCTCCCTTCTGTAAAGTGGCGCACTGACACACCATCTCTAAAATGTAGTTACAGGTACATTAATGAGAATATTCACGAATGTATATTAAAACAACCATGTGCGTCTGTCTCCGTTCGTGGATGTGTCAAAACAAAAGTGGCAGAAAAGACTTTCAAAGAGTTACAGCATTTTCTGAAAAAAATGCTTAAGCCAAGCTTGGGATATATTTCAAACCAAGTAGTAAGACAAAAACACGTAAAAAGAATGGATATGGAAGTTGGGTTTGCGCACTATGTATTTCTAACATTTGAAGTTTGCCCTTGTTTTTGTTTTTTCTTTTCTTCTGTTTTTAAATGGAGGTACCGGGAATGAGCACACGGAATTCGGCATGCTAAGCAAGCATTCTATTTACCACTAACGTATGTAATTCCCCGAGTCAACTAGCTTCTCGGCATAGATAAAATAAAATACAAAACACTCTTTCACGGTTCACTGCCTTACAAATCATGTTAGTTTGCTGAAGCGCAAAAGATCTTTGAGGCCTTCTTCCCCGTATCACACTAAGTCTCACATCAGACCGAGTGGGAGACAGGTCTCAGGACCCTTGACTGAAGAGACCACAGGCCCCGGGTTCTTGTTGGTCTTCCGTAACGGATCATCGGCTGTGGAAAGTCAGGGCTCCACTCACTGCAGACAGTGACAGGGGCGGGCTTGTCCTCCAGGGAGCCCGGAACGTGGTGTCTGTTGAAGGCCCGTGTGCAGAACCGACACGTCTGCCCTCCGTCAGAGGACCCTCTTTCCCTCTACAACAGACACCTCCATCCCCAGGGCAGGACGGGGAAAAAGCGGTCCATCAAGTACGACTGCTAATGGACCAGAGGGACACGGCCGTGAGCCCAGTCACGGCCGCCCGTGCACGGGGAAGCCCCAGAGAGCGATCTGCCCTTCTTCTGCAGTGACTCCAGGAAGAAACAGAGGACTATGCTTTCCTCTTACCGAGCGGAGCAGCTGGCGGTGGGGGGCGATGTTGCACAGGGCACTAAGAGGAACCAGGTTCAGGTTCCCTGTTGGGTGACGACGGGCCGCACCCGGGGAAGGCCACGCAGGCTGGTCCTCGGAAAGGTTGGGGCCCTCCGGCCCACGGGGTGACCTGCAGGACAGAAGGGAGGGCTGGGTTGAATGACAGACAAAAGCGCCATCACCGACAAGAGCCGAAACCCAACGCAGCAACCGTCGGCACAGGGCACCCTCACCTCCACCGGGTGCCCAGAGAGCAGCACGGTGCCACACGCTCCTCCCAGGCCCCTTTGGCTTGCCTGCAGCCTGGGCCGCATAGTGGGACACGGGGATAAGACCCTGACGCCGCTCGTCGCCTCCGCCGCTGTCTCCAAGTGGAGGAAGCCAAGGGTCCTACTGCCCGAGAGGCTGCACACAGAGCATCCAGCACACGGGCAAACTAGCACCTTCCCAACAGCCAGCCGCTCTGGGCGGGACGGCCCTACCCGCCACATTCCCCAGCTCCACGCAAGCTTGCCCCGCTCGGACCAGAAACACGGAGACGGGACGGAGGTAAAGAGCTCATTCTCCACACGAGAAAGCAGAGCCGCAACAGGGTCACCACTCTGCCTGCAGGGCTCTGCCTTCAGGACCCTGCCAGGCCCTCTCTGCCCTCTCTTCACAAAGGGCCCTCCTCCGCCCCGCAGGGGCTTCCCCTGGGCGCAAAGTGCCTGCGGAGCTGGGCATCCCGGAGTCCTACGGCGGAGCTGGCCAAGGGCTCCTGAGGGGACAAGGCTTTCCTCAGAAGGGACTCAGGCTCCGCTACAATCATCCCTACCCTCAGGGATGTCTGGATTTTATGTTCACTACGGAACCCACCCTTCCTGCGTGCTACGGGAGAGTGACGTGGGGAGTCTCAACCCCACACCTGACACCAAAGGGACTGTAAAAGCTCGTGCACAAAAACCCACCGTGTGCCATGAGACAGACGAGCAGCTCTGAGAGCTTCCAGGGCAGGCCCGACCCGGCGCAGGGTGGGGGACAAACACAACGTACGCACTCTGGTGCGCATCGGAATTCCCCCGCAGGGAAGGAGGCATTTTCCCGGCGGGCTCTTTCCCTTCCAGCCTCTATTCCCTACTACAAACGCACCATCTCCGAGAGCCAGGCTTTTCTGCCCAGAGTACAACTGGAGGCAGCGGCCAAGGCACACTTACCTCCCGAGAAAAGAAAGTGTCGGGCTGTGACGTTTACCACACCCAGGAAGACTCCAAGTTGCACAAAGCACACCGTACAAATCTGGAGGGAGGTCTTTGCCACTTTTCCAGTTACCAGGATCTGAATGGACATTCTAAACAGGAGAATCACCTGGCCTGAGCCGGGAAACCAGTCAAAAGAACGACGACACAGAAATCCGTCTCAGTGACCCAGGAGCAACCCCAGGTGCAGGAGGTCAGGAAGGAGTCAGCCGAGCCAGGAGAAGTCAGTGTGGAGCGAGGGCTCACTCTCCTCATGCTGCTTCGAGAAACCCACAGTAAAAGTCTGCGGGCCCCGGCTCCTAAGCACTCCATCATGGCACCTGCAGGCATCAGCCAAGGTGACGGGCTCCCGGGAGAAGCAGCCCACTGGCTCCTGGGCAAGAGTTTTGAGTCTTAAAAAGGCTGCAACACGCCACGCCCGACACGTCACAGGACACACAGTCTGCAGACGAGGCCAGGAACGGCTGCCGGGAGAACGGGAATATCACCTTTCCAAGGTCGAGGCCCAACAGAGCATTAGCACCCCATTTCCATGGGCCTCCGGGGCCGCCGCATGTGGGCGGTCGCTGTCGGAACAAACCGGAGCCGCGCCAGGTCCCGCGTCGGCTAAAAACCACAGAAAAGATTGGAGGATTAGGCTTTCCTGCGAAGACACTGCTGAAGCGAAACAAAATCTTTGAGCCTTCCTTCCTTCTTTCCTTCCCCGTATCACACTCGTTTCTTGGAGGAACAGGATACTGACCCCAGGAACTCCTGCATGCTAAGCCCGCATTCTCTCTACTCCTGAGCTACATATACCCTTCCCCCCAGAGCACACTTGTTTCTAGGCACAGAGAATAAGAAATGCCAGCCACGATCACTAACTTACCCAGTGTATAATATGTTCCGTGTGTTCCATCAACAGAGGTCAGTGTTTTATGATCCGTCAGCTCCTGCGGAGCCACTTCTACAGTCCCAGTAGCGTACTCCGGTTTTGTAATTTCGGGATTAGTCGCCCTTTCCTAGGAACACAAAACAAGACAAATAAAGAACCGAAATTCAGATCATGTGCCTACGCTTAGTCAGTCAGGTAGACAACAGTTATTTACCGAAGCTATCAGAACATAAGCCCTATCCTGGGAGAAGCTGGCGGTACAAATAAAAGGCAGATTCTCCTCTCTGTTCTGCCAGAGGCACAGGATCCATGAAAACAAATCAGCACAGAAAAATTTCAACAGCTCTACAACTGAGGTGAATGGGTACAGTAATGCCACAAAGGACAGGAGAGTTCCCTGCACGTGGATAGCTCAGGGAATGCTGGGAATACCGCACTGTTTCATAAAAGAGAGATCCAGCGCAGAGGGGGGATATGAAGGGGCTTTGGGGAAGGGCAGCCTGAGTAAAATGAGCAGGTGGGAAACAGCGTAAGGCATTAAGGAAACTAGACCACTGTTACTGGCGGTGGAATGGGAAGACAAAACATGCTGCCTTGAAAATGAAACATCACTTAATTTAATTCAAGTGAGGACGGCTAAAACAAGAACCAACTCCAAGATACACCTAACTTTCCCAGGGATGAATTTCTTTTCAATAACCTCTAATAAACTGTAAGGGAAAGACCCTGAAAAAAAGAATGCCCACACAGACACAGGTTTCAATAGGTGAGTCTGGAAAATGAACACAAGTGCATTATCCAGTCCTACGGCATTAAGCACAGAATCACATCCTAAACTGTAAGTTAAAAGCATAAGTAAAAAATTCTCATCAGCAGATGCAAACGTGAAAATGCACACTCACACCAACCCCCGGTTTATGTCTCAGAATCACCTGGTACTTATATAGTCACACAAGGTCATTAACAACAAGAGACTGTACCTCATCCCAGGAAGATTTTCTTCCTCTCTCTTCTGTAAAGTGGCGCACTGACACACCATCTGTAAAATGTAGTTACCGGTACATTAATGAGAATATTCACGAATGTATATTAAAACCACCATGTGCGTCTATCTCCGTTCGTGGATGTGTCAAAACAAAAGTGGAAGAAAAGACTTTCAAAGAGTTAGAGCATTTTCTGAAAATAATGCTTAAGTCACGGTTGGGATATAATTCAAACCAAGTAGTAAGAAGAAAACACGTAAAAAGAATGGATATGGAAGTTGGGTTTGCGCACTATGTATTTCTAACACTTGAAGTTTGCCCTTGTTTTTGTTTTTTCTTTTCTTCTGTTTTAAAATGGAGGTTCCGGGAATGAGCACACGGAATTCGGCATGCTAAACAAGCATTCTATTTACCACTAACGTATGTAATTCCCCGAGTCAACTTGCTTCTCGGCATAGATAAATTAAAACACAAAACACTCTTTCACTGTTCACTGCCTTACAAAACATGTTAGTTTGCTGAAGCGCAAAAGACCTTTGAGGCCTTCTTCCCCGTATTACACTAAGTCTCACATCAGACCGAGTGGGAGACAGGTCTCAGGACCAATGACTTAAGAGACCACAGGCCCCGGGTTCGGGTGTGTCTTCCATAACCGATCATCGGCTGTGGAAGGTCAGTGCTCCACTCGCTGCAGACAGTGACAGGAGCGGGCTTGTCCTCCAGGGAGCCCGGAACTTGGTGTCTGTTGAAGGCCCGTGTGCAGAACCGACACGTCTGCCCTCCGTCAGAGGACCCTCTTTCCCTCTACAACAGACACCTCCGTCCCCAGGGCAGGACGGGGAAGACGCGGTCCATCAAGTGCGTCTGATAAGCGACCAGAGGGACACGGCCGTGAGCCCAGTCACGGCCGCCCGTGCACGGGGAAGCCCCGGAGAGCGATCTGCCCTTCTTCTGCAGTGACTCCAGGAAGAAACAGAGGGCTATGCTTTCCTCTTACCGAGCGGAGCAGCTGGCGGTTGGGGGCGAGTTTGCACAGGGCACCATGAAGGATCAGGTGCAGGTTCCCTGCTGGGTGACGACGGGCCGCACCCGGGGCAGGCCACGCAGGCTGGTCCTCGGAAAGGTTGGGGCCCTCCGGCCCACGGGGTGAACTGCAGGACAGAAGGGAGGGCTGGGTTGGATGACAGACAAAAGCGCCAACAAAGACAAGAGCCGAAACCCAACGCAGCAGCCGTCGGCACCGGGCACCCTCCCCTCCACCGGGTGCCCAGAGATTAGCACGTTGCCACACTCTCCCCCCAGGCCTCTTTGGCCTGCCTGCAGCCTGGGCCGCAAATGGGGACACGGGGATACGATCCTGACGCCGCACGTCGCCTATGCCGCTGTCTCCAAGTGGAGGAAGCCAAGGGTCCTCCTGCCCGAGAGGCTGCACACAGAGCTTCCAGCACACGGGCAAACTAGCGCCTTCCCAACAGCCAGCCGCTCTGGGCGGGACGGCCCTCCACGCCACCTTCCCCAGCTCCACGCAAGCTTGCCCCGCGCGTACCAGGAACACGGAGACGGGACGGAGGTGAAAAGCTCATTCTCACACGAGCAAGCAGAGCCGCACCAGGGTCACCACTCTGCCTGCAGGCCACTGCCAGGCCCTCTCTGCCCCCTCCTCACAAAGGGCCCTCCTCCGCCCCGCAGGGGCTTCCCCTGGGCGCAAAGTGCCCTGTGCAGCTGGGCATCCCGGAGTCCTGCGTCGGAGCTGGCCAAGGGCTCCTGAGGGGACAAGGTTGTCCTCAGAAGGGACTCAGGCTCCGCTACAATCATCCCTATCCTCAGGGACGTCTGGAATTTACGTTCGCTACGGAACCCACCCTAACTGCGTGCTACGGGAGAGTGACGTGGGGAGTCTCAACCCCACACCTGACACCAAAGGGACTGTACCAGCTCGTGCGCAAAACCCCACCGTGTGCCATGAAACCGACGAGCAACTCTGACAGCTTCCAGGGCAGGCCCGACCCGGCGCAGGGTTGGGGACAAACACAACGTACGCACTCTGGTGCGCATCGGAATTCCCCCGCAGGGAAGGAGGCATTTTCCCGGCGGGCTCTTTCCCTTCCAGCCTCTATTCCCTACTACAAACGCACCATCTCCGAGAGCAAGGCTTTTCTGCCCAGAGTACAACTGGAGGCAGCGGCCAAGGCAACCTTACCTCCCGAGAAAAGACAGTGTCGGGCTGTGACGTTTACCACACCCAGGAAGACTCCAAGTTGCACAAAGCACACCGTACAAAGCTGGAGGGAGGACTTTGAACCTTTTCCAGTAACCAGGATCTGAATGGACATTCTAAACAGGAGAATCACCTGGCCTGAGCCGGGAAACCAGTCAAAAGAACGACGACACGGAAATCCGTCTCAGTGACCCAGGAGCAACCCCAGGTGCAGGAGGTCAGGAAGGAGTCAGCCGAGCCAGGAGAAGACAGTGTGGAGCGAGGGCTCACTCTCCTCACGCTGCTTCGAGAAACCCACAGTCAAAGTCTGCGGGCCCCGGCTCCTAAGCACTCCATCATGGCTCCTGCAGGCATCAGCCAAGGCGACGGGCTCACGGGAGAAGCAGCCCACTGGCTCCTGTGCAAGAATTTTGAGTCTGAAAAAGGCAGTGACACACCACGCCAGACCCGTCACAGGACACACAGTCTGCAGACGAGGCCAGGAACGGCTGCCGGGAGAACGGGAAGATCACCTTTCCCAGGACGAGGCCCAACAGAGCATGACCACCCCACTTCCCTGGGCCCCCGGTGCCGCCCCATGTGGGAGGTCGCTGCCGGGCCAAACCGGAGCCGCGCCAGGTCCCGCGTCGGCTAAAAACCACAGAAAAGGATGGAGGATTAGGCTTTCCTGCGAAGACACTGCTGAAGCGAAACAAAACGTTTGAGCCTTCCTTCCTTCCTTACTTCCCAGTATCACACTCGTTTCTTGGAGGAACTGGATACTGACCCGAGGAACTCCTGCATGCTAAGCCCGCATTCTCTCTACTCCTGAGCTTCATATACCATTCCCCCCAGAGCAGAATATTTTCTAGGCACAGTAAACAAGAAATGCCAGCCACGTTCACTAACTTACCCAGTGTAGAATAAGCTCCGTGTGTTCCACCAACAGAGGTCAGTTTTTTTATGATCCGTCAGCTCCTGCGGAGCCACTTCTACATTCCGAGTAGCGTACTCCGGTTTTGTAATTTCGGGATTAGTCGCCCATTCCTAGGAACACAAAACAAGACAAATAAAGAACCGAACTTCAGATCATGTGCCTAGACTTAGTCAGTCAGGAAGACAACAGTTATTTACCGAAGCTATCAGAACATAAGCCCTATCCTGGGAGAAGCTGGCGGTACAATAAAAGGCAGATTCTCCTCTCTGTTCTGCCAGAGGTACAGGATCCATGAAAACAAATCAGCACAGAAAAATTTCAACAGCTCTACAAATGAGGTGTATGGGTACAGTAGTGCCACAAAGGACAGGAGAGTCCCCTGCACGTGGATAGCTCAGGGAATGCTGGGAAGACCGCACTGTTTCGTAAAAGAGAGATCCAGTGCAGAGGGGGGATATGGAGGGGCTTTGGGGAAGGGCAGCCTGAGTAAAAGGAGCAGGTGTGAAACAGCGTAAGGCATTAAGGAAACTAGACCACTCTTACTGGCGGTGGAATGGGAAGACAAAACATGCTGCCTTGAAAATGAAACATCACTTAATTTATTTCAAGTGAGGACGGCTAAAACAAGAACCAACTTCAAGATACACCTAAATTTCCCAGGGATGAATTTCTTTTCAATATCCTCTAATAAACTGTAAGGGAAAGACCCTGAAAAAAAGAATGCCCACATAGACACTGGCTTCACTAAGTGAGTCTGGAAATTGAACACAAGTGCATTATCCAGTCCTACGGCCTTAAGCACAGAATCACATCCTAAACTGTAAGTTAAAAGCATAAGTCAAAAATTCTCATCAGCAGATGAAAACGTGAAAATGCACACTCACACCAACCCGCGGTTTATGTCTCAGAATCCCCTGGTATTTATATAGTCACACAAGGACATTAACAACAAGAGACTCTACCTCATCCCAGGAAGATTCTCTTCTTCTCTCTTCTGTAAAGTGGTGCCCTGACACACCATCTGTAAAATGTATTTACAGGAACATTATTGACAATATTCACGAATGTATATTAAAGCCACCATGTGCATCTATCTCCGTTCGTGGATGTGTCAAAACAAAAGTGGCAGAAAAGACTTTCAAAGAGTTAGAGCATTTTCTGTAAAAAATGCTTAAGTCACGGTTGGGAAATATTTCAAACCAAGTAGTAAGAGGAAAACACGTAAATAGAATGGATATGGAAGTTGGGTTTGCGCACTCTGTACTTCTAACATTTGAAGTTTGCTCTTGTTTTTGTTTTTTCTTTTCTTCTGTTTTTAATTGGAGGTACCGGGAATGAGCACACGGAATTCGATATGCTAAACAAGCATTCTATTTACCACTAACTTATATCCTACGCCGAGTCATCTAGCTTCTCGGCATAGATAAAATAAAATACAAAACACTCTTTCAAGGTTCAGTGCCTTACAAAACATGTTAGTTTGCTGAAGTGCAAAAGATCTTTGAGGCCTTCTTCCCCATATCACACTAAGTCTCACATCAGACCGAGTGGGAGACAGGTCTCAGGACACTTGACTGAAGAGACCACAGGCCCCGGGTTCGGGTGTTTCTTCCATAACCGATCATCGGCTGTGGAAAGTCAGGGCTCCACTCGCTGCAGACTGTTACAGGGGCGGGCTTGTCCCACAGGGAGCACGGAAAGGGGTATCTGTTGAAGGCCCGTGTGCAGAACCGACAGGTCTGCCCTCCGTCAGAGGACCCTCTTTCCCTCTACTACAGACACCTCCCTCCCCAGGGCAGGACGGGGAAGACGCGGTCCATCAAGTGCGTCAGCTAAGGGACAAGAGGTACACGGCCGTGAGCACAGTCACGGCCGCCCGTGCACGGGGAAGCCCCGGAGAGCGATCTGCCCTTCTTCTGCAGTGACTCCAGGAAGAAACAGAGGACTATGCTTTCCTCTTACCGAGCGGAGCAGCTGGCGGTTTGGGGCGAGGTTGCATAGGGCACCAAGGGGGATCAGGTGCAGGTTCCCAGATGTGCGACGACGGGCCGCACCCGGGGCAGGCCACGCAGGCTGGTCCTCGGAAATGTTGGGGCCCTCCGGCCCACGGGGTGACCTGCAGGACAGAAGGGAGGGCTGGGTTGAATGACAGAAAAAAGCGCCAACACCGACAAGAGCCGAAACCCAATGCAGCAGTCGTCGGCACCGGGCACCCTCCCCTCCACCGGGTGCCCAGAGAGCACCACGGTGCCACATGCTCCGCCCAGGCCTCTGGGGCCTGCCTGCAGCCTGGGCCGCACAGGGGGACACGGGGACACGACCCTGATGCCGCACGTCGCCTCCGCCGCTGTCTCCAAGTGGAGGAAGCCAAGGGTCCTCCTGCCCGATAGGCTGCACACAGAGCTTCCAACACACGGGCAAACTAGCGCCTTCCCAACAGCCAGCCTCTCTGGGCGGGACGGCCCTCCCCGCCACCTTCCCCAGCTCCACGCAAGATTGCCCGTTGCGGACCAGGAACACGGAGACGGGACGAAGGTGAAAAGCTCATTCTCCACACGAGCAAGCAGAGCCGCACCAGGGTCACCACTCTGCCTGCAGGGCTCTGCCTTCAGGACCCTGCCAGGCCCTGTCTGCACCTTCCTCATAAAGGGCCCTCCTCCGCCCCGCAGGGGCTTCCTCTGGGCGCAAAGTGCACTGGGGAGCTGGGCATCACGGAGTCCTGCGGTAGAGCTGGCCAAGGGCTCCTGAGGAGACAAGGCTGTCCTCAGAAGGGACTCAGGCTCCGCTACAATCATCCCTACCCTCAGGGATGTCTGGATTTTACGTTCGCTACGGAACCCACCCTTCCTGCGTGCTACGGGAGAGTGACGTGGATAGTCTCAACCCCACACCTGACACCAAAGGGACTGTAAAAGCTCGTGCGCAAAACCCCACGGTGTGGCATGAGACCGACGAGCAGCTCTGACAGCTTCCAGGGCAGGCCCGACCCGGCGCAGGGTGGGGGACAAACACAACGTACGCACTCTGGTGCGCATCGGAATTCCCCCGCAGGGAAGGAGGCATTTTCCCGGCGGGCTCTTTCCCTTCCAGCCTCTATTCCCTACTACAAACGCACCATCTACGAGAGCCAGGCTTTTCTGCCCAGAGTACAACTGGAGGCAGCGGCCAACACAAACTTACCTCCCGAGAAAAGACAGTGACGGGCTGTGATTTTTACCACACCCAGGAAGACTCAAATTTGCACAAAGCACACCGTACAAAGCTGGAGGGAGGGCTTTGCCCCTTTTCCAGTTACCAGGATCTGAATGGACATTCTAAACAGGAGAATCACCTGCCCTGAGCCGGGAAACCAGTCAAAGAACGACGACACAGAAATCCGTCTCAGTGACCCAGGAGCAACCCCAGGTGCAGGAGTTCAGGAAGGAGTCAGCCGAGCCAGGGGAAATCAGTGTGGAGCGAGGGCTCACGCTCCTCACGCTGTTTCGAGAAACCCACAGTCAAAGTCTGCGGTCCCCGGCTCCTAAGCACTCCCTCATGTCTCCTGCAGGCACCAGACAAGGCGACGGGCTCCCGGGACAAACAGCCCACTGGCTCCTGGGCAAGAGTTTTGAGTCTGAAAAAGTCAGCGACACGCCACGCCAGACCCGTCACAGGATACACAGTCTGCAGACGAGGCCAGGAACGGCTGCCGGGAGAACGGGAAGATCACCTTTCCCAAGACGAGGTAAAATAGAGCATGAGCACCACACTTCCCTGGGCCTCCGGGACCGCCGCATGTGGGCGTTTGCTGTCGGGCCAAACCGGAGCCGCGCCAGGTCCCGCGTCAGTTAAAAACCACAGAATAGTATGGAGGATTAGGCTATCCTGCGAAGACAATACTGAAGAGAAACAAAGCCTTTGCGCCTTCCTTCCTTCCTTCCTTCCCCGTTTCACACTCGTTCCTTGGAGGAACTGGATACTGACCACAGGAACTCCTGCAGGCTAAGCCCACATTCGCTCTACTGATGAGCTACATATACCCTTCCCCCCAGAGCACACTATTTTCTAGGCACAGAGAACAAGAAATGCCAGCCACGTTCACTAACTTACCCAGTGTATAATAAGTTCCGTGTGCTCCACAAACAGAGGTCAGTGTTTTATGATCCGTCAGCTCCTGAGGAGCCACTACCACAGTCCCAGTAGCATACTCCGGTTTTGTAATTTCGGGCTCAGTCGCCCCTTCCTAGGAACACAAAAGAAGAAAATCAGCAACCGAGCTTCAGATCATGTGCCTACGCTTAGTCAGTCAGGTAGACAAGTTATTTACCGAAGCTATCAGAACATAAGCCCTATCCGGGGAGAAGCTGGCGGTACAAATAAAAGGCAGATTCTCCTCTCTGTTCTGCCAGAGGCACAGGATCCATGAAAACAAATCAGCACAGAAAAGTTTCAACAGCTCTACAACTGAGGTGAATGGTTACAGTAACGCCACAAAGGACAGGAGAGTCCGCTGCACGTGGATAGCTCAGGGAATGCTGGGAAGACCGCACTGTTACGTAAAAGAGAGATCCAGCGCAGAGGGGGGATGTGGAGGGGCTTTGGGGAAGGGCAGCCTGAGTAAAAGGAGCAGGTGGGAAACAGCGTAAGGCATTAAGGAAACTAGACCACTGTTACTGGCGGTGGAATGGGAAGAAAAAACATGCTGCCTTGAAAATGAAACATCACTTAATTTATTTCAAGTGAGGACGGCTAAAACAAAACCAAATCCAAGATACACCTAACTTTCCCAGGGATGAATTTCTTTTCAATATCCTCTAATAAACTGTAAGGGAAAGACCCTGGAAAAAAGAATGCCCACACAGACACTGGTTTCAATAGGTGAGTCTGGAAAATGAACACAAGTGCATTATCCAGTCCTACGGCATGAAGCACATAAACATATCCTAAACTGTAAGTTAAAAGCATAAGTCAAAAATTCTCATCAGCAGATGCAAACGTGAAAATGCACACTCACTCCAACCCCCAGTATATGTCACAGAATCCCCTGGTAATTATATAGTCACACAAGGACATTAACAACAAGAGACTGTACCTCATCCCAGGAAGATTCTCTTCCTCTCTCTTCTGTAAAGTGGCGCACTGACACACCATCTGTAAAATGTAGTTACAGGTACATTAATGAGAATATTCACGAATGTATAATAAAACAACCATGTGCGTCTATCTCCGTTCGTGGATGTGTCAAAACAAAAGTGGCAGAAAAGACTTTCAAAGAGTTAGAGCATTTTCTGAAAAAAATGCTTAAGTCACGGTTGGGATATATTTCAAACTAAGTAGTAAGAGGAAAACACGTAAAAAGAATGGATATGGAATTTGGGTTTGCGCACTATGTACTTCTAACATTTGAAGTTTGCTCTTGTTTTTGTTTTTTCTTTTCTTCTGTTTTAAACGGAGGTACCGGGAATGAGCACACGGAATTCGGCATGCTAAGCAAGCATTCTATTTACCACAAACCTATGTCCTTCCCCGAGTCAACTAGCTTCTCGGCATAGATAAAATAAATTACAAAACACATTTTAACGGTTCACTGCCTTACAAAACATGTTAGTTTGCTGAAGCGCAAAAGATCTTTGAGGCCTTCTTCCCCGTATCACACTAAGTCTCACATCAGAAAGAGTGGGAGACAGGTCTCAGGACCCTTGACTGAAGAGACCACAGGCCCCGGTTTCGGGTGTGTCTTCCATAACTGATCATCGGCTGTGGAAGGTCAGTGCTCCACTCGCTGCAGACAGTGACAGGGGCGGGCTTGTCCTCCAGGGAGCCCGGAACGTGGTGTCTGTTGAAGGCCCGTGTGCAGAACCGACACGTCTGCCCTCCGTCAGAGGACCCTCTTTCCCTCTACAACAGACACCTCCATCCCCAGGGCAGGACGGGGAAGACGCGGTCCATCAAGTGCGTCTGATAAGCGACCAGAGGGACAAAGCCGTGAGCCCAGTCACGGCAGCCTGTGCCCGAGGAAGCCCCGGAGAGCGATCTGTCCTTCTTCTGCAGTGACTCCAGGAAGAAACAGAGTACTATGCTTCCCTCTAACTGAGCAGAGCAGCTGGCGTTTGGGGGCGAGGTTGCACAGGGCACCAAGGGGGACCAGGTGCAGGTGCCCAGCTGGGCGACGACGGGCCGCACCCGGGGCAGGCCATGCAGGCTTGTCCTAGGAAAGGTTGGGGCCCTCCGGCCCACGGGGTGACCTGCAGGACAGAAGGGAGGCCTGGGTTGGATGACAGACAAAAGCGCCAACATCGACAAGAGCCGAAACCCAACGCAGCAGTAGTCGGCACCGGGCACCCTCCCCTCCACCGGGTGCCCAGAGAGCACCACGGTGCCACATGCTCCGCCCAGGCCCCTGGGGCCTGCCTGCAGCCTGAGCCGCACAGGGGGACACGGGGATATGACCCTGATGCCGCACGTCGCCTCCACCGCTGTCTCCAAGTGGAGGAAGCCAAGGGTCCTCCTGCCCGAGAGGCTGCACACAGAGCTATCAGCACACGGGCAACAAGTGCCTTCCCAACAGCCAGCCGCTCTGGGCGGAACGGCCCTCCCCGCCACCTTCCCCAGCTCCACGCAAGATTGCCCGGTGCGGACCAGGAACACGGAGACGGGACGGAGGTGAAGATCTCATTCTCCACACGAGCAAGCAGAGCCGCACCAGGGTCACCACTCTGCCTGCAGTGCTCAGCCTTCAGGAACCTGCCAGGCCCTCTCTGCCCCCTCCTCACAAAGGGCCCTCCTCCGACCCGCAGGGGCTTCCTCTGGGCGCAAAGTGCACTGGGGAGCTGGGCATCCCGGAGTCCTGCGGTAGAGCTGGCCAAGGGCTCCTGAGGGGACAAGGCTGTCCTCAGAAGGGACTCAGGCTCCGCTACAATCATCCCTACCCTCAGGGATGTCTGGATTTTACGTTCGCTACGGAACCCACCCTTCCTGCGTGCTACGGGAGAGTGACGTGGGGAGTCTCAACCCCACACCTGACACCAAAGGGACTGTAAGAGCTTGTGCGCAAAACCCCACCGTGTGCCATGAGACCGACGAGCAGCTCTGACAGCTTCCAGGGCAGGCCCGACCCGGTGTAGGGTGGGGGATAAACACAACGTACGCACTCTGGTGAGCATCGGAATTCCCCCGCAGGGAAGGAGGCATTTTCCCGGCGGGCTCTTTCCCTTCCAGCCTCTATTCCCTACTACAAACGCACCATCTCCGAGAGCCAGGCATTTCTGTCCAGAGTACAACTGGAGGCAGCGGCCAAGGCACACTTACCTCCCGAGAAAAGACAGTGTCGGGCTGTGACGTTTACCACAACCAGGAAGACTCCAAGTTGCACAAAGCACACCGTACAAAGCTGGAGGGAGGTCTTTGCCCCTTTTCCAGTTATCAGGATCTGAATGGACATTCTAAACAGGAGAATCACCTGGCCTGAGCCGGGAAACCAGTCAAAAGAACGACGACAAAGAAATCCGTCTCAGTGACCCAGGAGCAACCCCAGGTGCAGGAGGTCAGGAAGGAGTCAGCCGAGCCAGGAGAAGTCAGTGTGGAGCGAGGGCTCACTCCCCTCATGCTGCTTCGAGAAACCTACAGTAAAAGTCTGAGGGCCCCGGCTCCTAAGCACTCCATCATGGCTCCTGCAGGCATCAGCCAAGGCGACGGGCTCCCGGGAAAAGCAGCCCACTGGCTCCTGGGCAAGAGTTTTGAGTCTGAATAAGGCAGCGACACGCCACGCCAGACCCGTCACAGGACACAGAGTCTGCAGATGAGGCCAGGAACGGCTGCCGGGAGAACGGGAAGATCACCTTTACAAGGACGAGGCCCAACAGAGCATTACCACCCCACTTCCCTGGGCCTCCGGGGCCGCCGCAGGTGGGCGGTCGCTGCCGGAACAAACCGGAGCCGCGCCAGGTCCCGCGTCGGCTAAAAACCACAGAAAAGAATGGAGGATTAGGCTTTCCTGCGAAGACACTGCTGAAGCGAAACAAAACCTTTGAGCCTTCCTTCATTCCTTCCTTCCCAGTATCACACTCGTTTCTTGCAGGAACTGGATACTGACCCCAGGAACTCCAGCATGCTAAGCCCGCATTCTCTCTACTCCTGAGCTACATATACACTTCCCCGCAGAGCACACTAGTTTCTAGGCACAGAGAACAAGAAATGCCAGCCACGTTCACTAACTTACCCAGTGTATAATAAGCTCCGTGTGTTCCATCAACAGAGGTCAGTGTTTTATGATCCGTCAGCTCCTGCGGAGCCACTTCTACAGTCCAAGTAGCGTACTCCGGTTTTGTAATTTCGGGATTAGTCGCCCCTTCCTAGGAACACAAAACAAGACAAATAAAGAACCGAACTTCAGAAAATGTGCCTACGCTTAGTCAGTCAGGTAGACAACAGTTATTTACCGAAGCTATCAGAACATAAGCCCTATCCTGGGAGAAGCTGGCGGTACAATAAAAGGCAGATTCTCCTCTCTGTTCTGCCAGAGGCACAGGATCCATGAAAACAAATCAGCACAGAAAAATTTCAACAGCTCTACAAATGAGGTGAATGGGTACAGTAATGCCACAAAGGACAGGAGAGTCCCCTGCACGTGGATAGCTCAGGGAATGCTGGGAAGAACGCACTGTTTCGTAAAAGAGAGATCCAGCGCAGAGGGTGAATGTGGAGGGGCTTTGGGGAAGGGCAGCCTGAGTAAAATGAGCAGGTGGGAAACAGCGTAAGGCATTAAGGAAACTTGACCACTGTTACTGGCGGTGGAATGGGAAGAAAAAACATGCTGCCTTGAAAATGAAACATCACTTAATTTATTTCAAGTGAGGATGGCTAAAACAAGGACCAACTCTAAGATACACCTAACTTTCCAAGGGATGAATTTCTTTTCAATATCGTCTAATAAACTGTAAGGGAAAGACCCTGAAAAAAAGAATGCCCACACAGACACAGGTTTCAATAGGTGAGTCTGGAAAATGAACACAAGTGCATTATCCAGTCCTACGGCATTAAGCACAGAATCACATCCTAAACTGTAAGTTAAAAGCATAAGTCAAAAATTCTCATCAGCAGATGCAAACGTGAAAATGCACACTCACACCAACCCCCGGTTTATGTCTCAGAATCCCCTGGTACATATAGTCACACAAGGACATTAACAACAAGAGACTGTACCTCATCCCAGGAAGATTCTCTTCCTCTCTCTTCTGTAAAATGGCGCACTGACACACCATCTGTAAAATGTAGTTACAGGTACATTAATGAGAATATTCACGAATGTATATTAAAACCACCATGTGCGTCTATCTCCGTTCATGGATGTGTCAAAACAAAAGTGGCAGAAAAGACTTTCAAAGAGTTAGAGCATTTTCTGAAAATAATGCTTAAGTCACGGTTGGGATATAATTCAAACCAAGTAGTAAGAAGAAAACACGTAAAAAGAATGGATATGGAAGTTGGGTTTGCGCACTATGTATTTCTAACATTTGAAGTTTGCCCTTGTTTTTGTTTTTTGTTTTCTTCTGTTTTAAAATGGAGGTTCCGGGAATGAGCACACGGAATTCGGCATGCAAAGCAAGCATTCTATTTACCACTAACGTATGTAATTCCTCAAGTCAACTTGCTTCTCGGCATAGATAAAGTAAAACACAAAACACTCTTTAACTGTTCACTGCCTTACAAAACATGTTAGTTTGCTGAAGCGCAAAAGACTTTTGAGGCCTTCTTCCCCGTATCACACTAAGTCTCACATCAGACCGAGTGGGAGACAGGTCTCAGGACCAATGACTGAAGAGATCACAGGCCCCGGGTTCGGGTGTGTCTTCCATAACCGATCATCGGCTGTGGAAGGTCAGTGCTCCACTCGCTGCAGACAGTGACAGGGGCGGGCTTGTCCTCCAGGGAGCCCGGAACTTGGTGTCTGTTGAAGGCCCGTGTGCAGAACCGACACGTCTGCCCTCCGTCAGAGGACCCTCTTTCCCTCTACAACAGACACCTCCGTCCCCAGGGCAGGACGGGGAAGACGCGGTCCATCAAGTGCGTCTGATAAGCGACCAGAGGGACACGGCCGTGAGCCCAGTCACGGCCGCCCGTGCACGGGGAAGCCCCGGAGAGCGATCTGCCCTTCTTCTGCAGTGACTCCAGGAAGAAACAGAGGACTATGCTTTCCTCTTACCGAGCGGAGCAGCTGGCGGTTGGGGGCGAGGTGGCACAGGGCACCAAGGGGGATCAGGTGCAGGTGTCCAGCTGGGGAACGACGGGCCGCACCCGGGGCAGGCCACGCAGGCTGGTCCTCGGAAAGGTTGGGGCCCTCCGGCCCACGGGGTGACCTGCAGGACAGAAGGGAGGCCTGGGTTGTATGACAGAGAAAAGCGCCAACACCGACAAGAGCCGAAACCCAATGCAGCAGCCGTCGGCACCAGACACCCTCCCCTCCACCGGGTGCCCAGAGAGCAGCACGGTGCCACACGCTCCGCCCAGGCCTCTGGGACCTGCCTGCAGCCTGGGCCGCACAGGGGGACACGGGGATACGACCCTGATGCCGCACTTCGCCTCCGCCGCTGTCTCCAAGTGGAGGAAGCCAAGGGTCCTCCTGCCCGAGAGGCTGCACACAGAGCTTCCAGCACACGGGCAAACTAGCGCCTTCCCAACAGCCAGCCGCTCTGGGTGGGACGGCCCTCCCCGCCACCTTCCCCAGCTCCACGCAAGATTGCCCGTTGTGGACCAGGAACACGGAGACTGGACGGAGGTGAAAAGCTCATTCTCCACACGAGCAAGCAGAGCCGCAACAGGGTCACCACTCTGCCTGCAGGGCTCTGCCTTCAGGACCCTGCCAGGCCCTCTCTGCCCCCTCCTCACAAAGGGCCCTCCTCCGCCCCGCAGGGGCTTCCCATGGGCGCAAAGTGCCCTGTGCAGCTGGGCATCCCGGAGTCCTGCGTCGGAGCTGGCCAAGGGTTCCCGAGGGGACAAGGTTGTCCTCACAAGGGACTCAGGCTCCACTACAATCATCCCTATCCTCAGGGACGTCTGGATTTTACGTTCGCTACGGAACCCACCCTAACTGCGTGCTACGGGAGAGTGACATGGGGAGTCTCAACCCCACACCTGACACCAAAGGGACTGTACCAGCTCGTGCGCAAAACCCCACCGTGTGCCATGAAACCGACGAGCAACTCTAACAGCTTCCAGGGCAGGCCCGACCCGGCGCAGGGTTGGAGACAAACACAACGTATGCACTCTGGTGCGCATCGGAATTCCCCCGCAGGGAAGGAGGCATTTTCCCGGCGGGCTCTTTCCCTTCCAGCCTCTATTCCCTACTACATACGCACCATCTCCGAGAGCCAGGCTTTTCTGCCCAGAGTACAACTGGAGGCAGCGGCCAAGGCACATTTACTTCCCGAGAAAAGACAGTGTCGGGCTGTGACTTTTACCACACCCAGGAATACTACAAGTTGCACAAAGCACACCGTACAAAGCTGGAGGGAGGGCTTTGACCCTTTTCCAGTTACCAGTATTTGAATGGACATTCTAAACAGGAGAATCACCTGGCCTGAGCCGGGAAACCAGTCAAAAGAACGACGACACAGAAATCCGTCTCAGTGACCCAGGAGCAACCCCAGGTGCAGGAGGTCAGGAAGGAGAGAGCCGAGCCAGGAGAAGTCAGTGTGGAGCGAGGGCTCAACCTCCTCACGCTGTTTCGAGAAACCCACAGTCAAAGTCTGCTGGCCCCGGCTCCTAAGCACTCCCTCATGGCTCCTGCAGGCATCAGCCAAGGCAACGGGCTCCCGGGAGAAGCAGCCCACTGGCCCCTGTGCAAAAGTTTTGAGTCTGAAAAAGGCAGCGACACGCCACGCCAGACCCGTCACAGGACACACAGTCTGCAGACGAGGCCAGGAACGGCTGCCGGGAGAACGGGAAGATCACCTTTCCCAGGACGAGGCCCAACAGAGCATGACCACCCCACTTCCCTGGGCCCCCGGTGCCGTCCCAGGTGGGCGGTCGCTGCCGGGCCAAACCGGAGCCGCGCCAGGTCCTGCGTCGGCTAAAAACCACAGAAAAGGATGGAGGATTAGGCTTTCCTGCGAAGACACTGCTGAAGCGAAACAAAAGCTTTGAGCTTTCCTTCCTTCCTTCCTTCCCAGTATCACACTCGTTTCTTGGAGGAACTGGATACTGACCCCAGGAACTCCTGCATGCTAAGCCCGCATTCTCTCTACTCCTGAGCTTCATATACCCTTCCCCCCAGAGCACACTATTTTCTAGGCACAGAGAACAAGAAATACCAGCCACGTTCACTAACTTACCCAGTGTAGAATAAGCTCCGTGTGTTCCACCAACAGAGGTCAGTTTTTTTATGATCCGTCAGCTCCTGCGGAGCCACTTCTACAGTCCGAGTAGCGTACTCCGGTTTTGTAATTTCGGGATTAGTCGCCCCTTCCTAGGAACACTAAACAAGACAAATAAGGAACCGAACTTCAGATCATGTGCCTAGGCTTAGTCAGTCAGGTAGACAACAGTTATTTACCGAAGCTATCAGAACATAATCCCTATCCTGGGAGAAGCTGGCGGTACAAATAAAAGGCAGATTCTCCTCTCTGTTCTGCCAGAGGCACAGGATCCATGAAAACAAATCAGCACAGAAAAATTTCAACAGCTCTACAACTGAGGTGAATGGGTACAGTAACGCCACAAAGCACAGGAGAGTCCCCTGCACGTGGATAGCTCAGGGAATGCTGGGAAGTGCGCACTGTTTCGTAAAAGAGAGATCCAGTGCAGAGGGTGAATGTGGAGGGGCTTTGGGGAAGGGCAGCCTGAGTAAAAGGAGCAGGTGGGAAACAGCGTAAGGCATTAAGGAAACTAGACCACTGTTACTGGCGGTGGAATGGGAAGACAAAACATGCTGCCTTGAAAATGATACATCACTTAATTTATTTCAAGTGAGGACGGCTAAAACAAGAACCAACTTCAAGATACACCTAAATTTCCCAGGGATGAATTTCTTTTCAATATCCTCTAATGAACTCTAAGGGAAAGACCCTGAAAAAAAGAATGCCCACATAGACACTGGCTTCACTAATTGAGTCTGGAAATTGAACACAATTGCATTATCCAGTCCTACGGCATTAAGCACAGAATCACATCCTAAACTGTAAGTTAAAAGCATAAGTCAAAAATTCTCATCAGCAGATGCAAACGTGAAAATGCACACTCACACCAACCCCCGGTTTAAGTCTCAGAATCCCCTGGTACTTATATAGTCACACAAATATATTAACAACAAGAGACTGTACCGCATCCCAGGAAGATTCTCTTCCTCTCTCTTCTGTAAAGTGGCGCACTGACACAACATCTGTAAAATGTAGTTACAGGTACATTAATGAGAATATTCATGAATGTATATTAAACCACCATGTGCGTCTATCTCCGTTCGTGGATGTGTCAAAACAAAAGTGGCAGAAAAGACTTTCAAAGAGTTAGAGCATTTTCTGAAAAAAATGCTCAAGTCAGGTTTGGGATATATTTCAAACCAAGTAGTATGAGGAAAACACGTAAAAAGAATGGATATGGAATTTGGGTTTGCGCACTATGTATTTCTATCATTTGAAGTTTGCTCTTGTTTTTGTTTTTTCTTTTCTTCTGTTTTTAAATGGAGGTACCGGGAATGAGCACACGGAATTCGGCATGCTAAGCAAGCATTCTATTTACCACTAACCTATGTCCTTCCCCGAGTCAACTAGCTTCTCGGCATAGATAAAATAATATACAAAACACTCTTTCACGGTTCACTGCCTTACAAAACATGTTAGTTTGCTGAAGCGCAAAAGAACTTTGAGGCCTTCTTCCCCATATCACACTAAGTCTCACATCAGACCGAGTGGGAGACAGGTCTCAGGACACTTGACTGAAGAGACCACAGGCCCCGGGTTCGGGTGTTTCTTCCATAACCGATCATCGGCTGTGGAAAGTCAGGGCTCCACTCGCTGCAGACTGTTCAGGGGCGGGCTTGTCCCACATGGAGCCAGGAACGGGGTATCTGTTGAAGGCCCGTGTGCAGAACCGACAGGTCTGCCCTCCGTCAGAGGACCCTCTTTCCCTCTACAACAGACACCTCCCTCCCCAGGGCAGGACGGGGAAGACGCGGTCCATCAAGTGCGTCAGCTAAGGGACAAGAGGTACACGGCCTTGAGCCCAGTCACGGCCGCCCGTGCACGGGGAAGCCCCGGAGTGCGATCTGCCCTTCTTCTGCAGTGACTCCAGGAAGAAACAGAGGACTATGCTTTCCTCTTACCGAGCGGAGCAGCTGGCGGTTGGGGGCGAGGTGGCACAGGGCACCAAGGGGGATCAGGTGCAGGTGTCCAGCTGGGGAACGACGGGCCGCACCCGGGGCAGGCCACGCAGGCTGGTCCTCGGAAAGGTTGGGGCCCTCCGGCCCACGGGGTGACCTGCAGGACAGAAGGGAGGCCTGGGTTGTATGACAGAGAAAAGCGCCAACACCGACAAGAGCCGAAACCCAATGCAGCAGCCGTCGGCACCGGACACCCTCCCCTCCACCGTGTGCCCAGAGAGCAGCACGGTGCCACACGCTCCGCCCAGGCCTCTGGGACCTGCCTGCAGCCTGGGCCGCACAGGGGGACACGGGGATACGACCCTGATGCCGCACGTCGCCTCCGCCGCTGTCTCCAAGTGGAGGAAGCCAAGGGTCCTCCTGCCCGAGAGGCTGCACACAGAGCTTCCAGCACACGGGCAAACTAGCGCCTTCCCAACAGCCAGCCGCTCTGGGTGGGACGGCCCTCCCCGCCACCTTCCCCAGCTCCACGCAAGATTGCCCGTTGTGGACCAGGAACACGGAGACTGGACGGAGGTGAAAAGCTCATTCTCCACACGAGCAAGCAGAGCCGCAACAGGGTCACCACTCTGCCTGCAGGGCTCTGCCTTCAGGACCCTGCCAGGCCCTCTCTGCCCCCTCCTCACAAAGGGCCCTCCTCCGCCGCGCAGGGGCTTCCCCTGGGCGCAAAGTGCACTGGGGTCCTGGGCATCCAGGAGTCCAGCGGCGGAGCTGGCCATGGGCTCCTGAGGGGACAAGGCTGTCCTCAGAAGGGACTCAGGATCCGCTACAATCATCCCTATCCTCAGGGATGTCTGGATTTTACATTCGCTACGAAACCCACCCTACCTGTGTGCTACGGGAGAGTGACGTGTGGAGTCTCAACCCCACAACTCACACCAAATTGACTGTACCAGCTCGTGCGCAAAACCCCACTGTGTGCCATGAGACCGACGAGCAGCTCTGACAGCTTCCAGGGCAGGCCCGACCCGGCGCAGGGTGGGGGACAAACACAACGTACGCACTCTGGTGCGCATCGGAATTCCCCCGCAGGGAAGGAGGCATTTTCCCGGCGGGCTCTTTTCCTTCCAGCCTCTATTCCCTACTACAAACGCACCATATCCGAAAGCCAGGCTTTTCTGCCCAGAGTACAACTGGAGGCAGCGGCCAAGGCACACTTACCTCCCGAGAAAAGACAGTGTCTGTCTGTGACGTTTACCACACCCAGGAAGACTCCAAGTTGCACAAAGCACACCGTACAAAGCTGGAGTGAGGGCTTTGCCCCTTTTCCAGTTACCAGGATCTGAATGAACATTGTAAACAGGAGAATCACCTGGCCTGAGCCGGGAAACCAGTCAAAAGAACGGCGACACAGAAACCGTCTCAGTGACCCAGGAGCAATCCCAGGTGCAGGAGGTCAGGAAGGAGTCAGCGGAGCCAGGAGAAGTCAGTGTGGAGTGAGGGCTCACTCTCCACACGCTGCTTCGAGAAACCCACAGTCAAAGTCTGCGGGCCCCGGCTCCTAAGCACTCCCTCATGGCTCCTGCAGGCACCAGCCAAGGCGACGGGCTCCCGGGAGAAGCAGCCCACTGGCTCCTTGGCAAGAGTTTTGTGTCTGAAAAAGTCAGCGACACGCCACGCCAGACCCGTCACAGGATACACAGTCTGCAGACGAGGCCAGGAACGGCTGCCGGGAGAACGGGAAGATCACCTTTCCCAAGACGAGGTAAAACAGAGCATGAGCACCCCACTTCCGTGGGCCTCCGGGGCCGCCGCATGTGGGCGTTCGCTGCCGGGCCAAACTGGAGCCGCGTCAGGTCCCGCGTCAGTTAAAAACCACAGAATAGTATGGAGGATTAGGCTATCCTGCGAAGACAATACTGAAGAGAAACAAAGCCTTTGAACCTTCCTTCCTTCCTTCCTTCCCCGTATCACACTCGTTTCTTGGAGGAACTGGATACTGACCCCAGGAACTCCTGCAGGCTAAGCCCGCATTCGCTCTACTGATGAGCTACATATACCCTTCCCCCCAGTGCACACTATTTTCTAGGCACAGAGAACAAGAAATGCCAGCCACGTTCACTAACTTACCCAGTGTATAATAAGCTCCGTGTGCTCCACCAACAGAGGTAAGTGTTTTATGATCCGTCAGCTCCTGCGGAGCCACTTCCACAGTCCCAGTAGCATACTCCGGTTTTGTAATTTCGGGCTTAGTCGCCCCTTCCTAGGAACACAAAAGAAGAAAATCAGCAACCGAGCTTCAGAACATGTGCCTACGCTTAGTCAGTCAGGTAGACAAATTATTTACCGAAGCTATCAGAACATAAGCCCTATCCGGGGAGAAGCTGGCGGTACAAATAAAAGGCAGATTCTCCTCTCTGTTCTGCCAGAGGCACAGGATCCATGAAAACAAATCAGCACAGAAAAGTTTCAACAACTCTACAACTGAGGTGAATGGTTACAGTAAAGCCACAAAGGACAGGAGAGTCCGCTGCACGTGGATAGCTCAGGGAATGCTGGGAAGACCGCACTGTTACGTAAAAGAGAGATCCAGCGCAGAGGGGGGATGTGGAGGGGCTTTGGGGAAGGGCAGCCTGAGTAAAAGGAGCAGGTGGGAAACAGCGTAAGGCATTAAGGAAACTAGACCACTGTTACTGGCGGTGGAATGGGAAGAAAAAACATGCTGCCTTGAAAATGAAACATCACTTAATTTATTTCAAGTGAGGACGGCTAAAAGAAAACCAAATCCAAGATACACCTAACTTTCCCAGGGATGAATTTCTTTTCAATATCCTCTAATAAACTGTAAGGGAAAGACCCTGGAAAAAAGAATGCCCACACAGACACTGATTTCAATAGGTGAGTCTGGAAAATGAACACAAGTGCATTATCCAGTCCTACGGCATTAAGCACAGAAACATATCCTAAACTGTAAGTTAAAAGCATAAGTCAAAAATTCTCATCAGCAGATGCAAACGTGAAAATGCACACTCACTCCAACCCCCAGTATATGTCTCAGAATCCCCTGGTAATTATATAGTCACACAAGGACATTAACAACAAGAGACTGTACCTCATCCCAGGAAGATTCTCTTCCTCTCTCTTCTGTAAAGTGGCGCACTGATACACCATCTGTAAAATGTAGTTACAGGTACATTAATGAGAATATTCACGAATGTATAATAAAATCACCATGTGCATCTATCTCCGTTCGTGGATGTGTCAAAACAAAAGTGGCAGAAAATACTTTCAAAGAGTTAGAGCATTTTCTGAAAAAAATGCTTAAGTCACGGTTTGGGATATAATTCAAACCAAGTAGTAAGAGGAAAACACGTAAAAAGAATGGATATGGAATTTGGGTTTGCGCACTATGTATTTCTAACATTTGAAGTTTGCTCTTGTTTTTGTTTTATCTTTTCTTCTGTTTTAAATGGAGGTACCGGGAATGAGCACACGGAATTCGGCATGCTAAGCAAACATTCTATTTACCACTAACCTATGTCCTTCCCCGAGTCAACTAGCTTCTCGGCATAGATAAAATAAATTACAAAACACCCTTTCACGGTTCAATGCCTTACAAAACATGTAAGTTTGCTGAAGCGCAAAAGATCTTTGAGGCCTTCTTCCCCGTAACACACTAAGTCTCACATCAGACCGAGTGGGAGACAGGTCTCAGGACCCTTGAATGAAGAGACCACAAGCCCCGGGTTCGGGTGTGTCTCCAATAACCGATCATCGACTGTCGAACGTCAGGGCTCCACGCGCTGCAGACAGTGACAGGGGCGGGCTTGTCCTCCACGGAGCCCGGAACGTGGTGTTTATTGAAGGCCCGTGTGCAGAACCGACACGTCTGCCCTCCGTCAGAGGACCCGCTTTCCCTCTACAACAGACACATCCCTCCCCAGGGCAGGACGGGGAAGACGCTGTCCATCAAGTGCGTCTGCTAAGGGACCAGAGGGACGCGGCCGTGAGCCCAGTCATGGCCGCCCGTGCACGGGGAAGCCCCGGAGAGCGATCTGCAATTCTTCTGCAGTTACTCAAGGAAGAAACAGAGTACTATGCTTTCCTCTTACCGAGCCGAGCAGCTGGCGGTGTGGGGCGAGTTTGCACAGGGCACCAAGTGGGACCAGGTGCAGGTGCACTGGTGGGTGATGACAGGCCGCACCCGGGTCAGGCCACGCAGGCTGGTCCTTGAAGAGGTTGGGGCCCTCCGGCCCATGGGGTGACGAGCAGGACAGAAGGGAGGGCTGGGTTTGATCACAGACAAAAGCGCCAACACCGACAAGAGCCGAAACCCAATGCAGCAGCAGTTGGCACCGGGCACCCTCCCCTCCACCGGGTGCCCAGAGAGCAGCACGGTGCCACACGCTCCGCCCAGCACTCTGGGGCCTGCCTGCAGCCTGGGCCACACAGGGGGACACGGGGATACGACCCTGGCGCCGCAAATCGCCGCCGCCGCTGTCTAAAATTGGAGGAAGCCAAGGGTCCTCCTGCCCGAGAGGCTGCACAAAGAGCTTCCAGCACACGGGCAAGCTAGTGCATTCCCAACAGCCATCCAATCTGGGCGGGACGGCCCTCCCCGCCACCTTCCCCAGCTCCACGCTAGCTAGCCCGGCGCGGACCAGGAACACGGAGATGGGACGGAAGTGAAGAGCTCATTCTCCACACGAGTAAGCAGTGCCGCACCAGGGTCACCGCTCTGCCTGCAGATCTCTGCCTGCAGGACCCTGCCAGGCCCTCTCTGCCCCCTCCTCACAAAGGGCCCTCCTCTTCCACGCAGGGGCTGCCCCTGGGCGCAAAGAGTCCTGGGGAGCTGGGCAACACGGTGTCCTGCGGCGGAGCTGGACAAGGGCTCCTGAGGGGACAAGGCTGTCCTCAGAAGGGACTCAGGCTGCGTTACAATCATCCCTATCCTCAGGGACGTATGGATTTTACGTTCGCTATGGAACGCACCCTACCTGCGTGCTACGGGAGAGTGACGTGGGGAGTCTCAACCCCACACCTGACACCAATGGGACTGTACCAGCTCGTGCGCAAAACCCCACAGTGTGCCATGAGACCGACGAGCAGCTCTGACAGCTTCCAGGGCAGGGCCGACCCGGCGCAGGGTGGGGGACAAACACAATGTACGCACTCCGGTGCGCATCGGAATTCCCCCGCAGTGAAGGAGGCATTTTCCCGGCGGGCTCTTTCCCTTCCAGCCTCTATTCCCTACTACAAACGCACCATCTCCGAGAGCCAGGCTTTTCTGCCCAGAGTACAACTGGAGGCAGCGACCAAGACACACTTACCTCCCGAGAAAAGTCAGTGACGGGCTGTGACGTTTATCACACCCAGGAAGACTCCAAGATGCACAAAGCACACCGTACAAAGCTGGAGGTAGGGCTTTGCCCCTTTTCCAGTTACCAGGATCTGAATGGACATTCTAAACAGGAGAATCACCTGGCCTGAGCCGGGAAACCAGTCAAAAGAACGACGACACAGAAACCCGTCTAAGTGACCCAGGAGCAACCCCAGGTGCAGGAGGTCAGGAAGGAGTCAGCCGAGCCAGGAGAAGTCAGTGTGGAGTGAGGGCTCACCCTCCTCACGCTGTTTTGAAAAACCCACAGTCAAAGTCTGCGGGCCCCGGCTCTTAAGCACTCCCTCATGGCTCCTGCAGGCACCAGCCAATGCGACGGGCTCCCGGGACAAGCAGCCCACTGGCTCCTGGGCAAGAGTTTTGAGTCTGAAAAAGGCAGCGACACGCCACGCCAGACCCGTCACAGGACACACAGTCTGCAGACGAGGCCAGGAACGGCTGCCGGGAGAACGGGAAGATCACCTTTCCCAGGACGAGGCCCAACAGAGCATGACCACCCCACTTCCCTGGGCCCCCGGTGCCGTCCCAGGTGGGCGGTCGCTGCCGGGCCAAACCGGAGCCGCGCCAGGTCCTGCGTCGGCTAAAAACCACAGAAAAGGATGGAGGATTAGGCTTTCCTGCGAAGACACTGCTGAAGCGAAACAAAACCTTTGAGCTTTCCTTCCTTCCTTCCTTCCCAGTTTCACACTCGTTTCTTGGAGGAACTGGATACTGACCCCAGGAACTCCTGCATGCTAAGCCCGCATTCTCTCTACTCCTGAGCTTCATATACCCTTCCCCCCAGAGCACACTATTTTCTAGGCACAGAGAACAAGAAATGCCAGCCACGTTCACTAACTTACCCAGTGTAGAATAAGCTCCGTGTGTTCCACCAACAGAGGTCAGTTTTTTTATGATCCGTCAGCTCCTGCGGAGCCACTTCTACAGTCCGAGTAGCGTACTCCGGTTTTGTAATTTCGGGATTAGTCGCCCCTTCCTAGGAACACTAAACAAGACAAATAAGGAACCGAACTTCAGATCATGTGTCTAGGCTTAGTCAGTCAGGTAGACAACAGTTATTTACCGAAGCTATCAGAACATAATCCCTATCCTGGGAGAAGCTGGCGGTACAAATAAAAGGCAGATTCTCCTCTCTGTTCTGCCAGAGGCACAGGATCCATGAAAACAAATCAGCACAGAAAAATTTCAACAGCTCTACAACTGAGGTGAATGGGTACAGTAACGCCACAAAGCACAGGAGAGTCCCCTGCACGTGGATAGCTCAGGGAATGCTGGGAAGAGCGCACTGTTTCGTAAAAGAGAGATCCAGTGCAGAGGGTGAATGTGGAGGGGCTTTGGGGAAGGGCAGCCTGAGTAAAAGGAGCAGGTGGGAAACAGCGTAAGGCATTAAGGAAACTAGACCACTGTTACTGGCGGTGGAATGGGAAGACAAAACATGCTGCCTTGAAAATGAAACATCACTTAATTTATTTCAAGTGAGGACGGCTAAAACAAGAACCAACTTCAAGATACACCTAAATTTCCCAGGGATGAATTTCTTTTCAATATCCTCTAATAAACTCTAAGGGAAAGACCCTGAAAAAAAGAATGCCCACATAGACACTGGCTTCACTAAGTGAGTATGGAAATTGAACACAAGTGCATTATCCAGTCCTACGGCATTAAGCACAGAATCACATCCTAAACTGTAAGTTAAAAGCATAAGTCAAAAATTCTCATCAGCAGATGCAAACGTGAAAATGCACACTCACACCAACCCCCGGTTTAAGTCTCAGAATCCCCTGGTACTTATATAGTCACACAAGGATATTAACAACAAGAGACTGTACCGCATCCCAGGAAGATTCTCTTCCTCTCTCTTCTGTAAAGTGGCGCACTGATACACCATCTGTAAAATGTAGTTACAGGTACATTAATGAGAATATTCATGAATGTATATTAAACCACCATGTGCGTCTATCTCTGTTCGTGGATGTGTCAAAACAAAAGTGGCAGAAAAGACTTTCAAAGAGTTAGAGCATTTTCTGAAAAAAATGCTCAAGTCACGTTTGGGATATATTTCAAACCAAGTAGTAAGAGGAAAACACATAAAAAGAATGGATATGGAATTTGGGTTTGCGCACTATGTATTTCTATCATTTGAAGTTTGCTCTTGTTTTTGTTTTTTCTTTTCTTCTGTTTTTAAATGGAGGTACCGGGAATGAGCACACGGAATTCGGCATGCTAAGCAAGCATTCTATTTACCACTAACCTATGTCCTTCCCCGAGTCAACTAGCTTCTCGGCATAGATAAAATAAAATACAAAACACTCTTTCACGGTTCACTGCCTTACAAAACATGTTAGTTTGCTGAAGCGCAAAAGATCTTTGCGGCCTTCTTCCCCATATCACACTAAGTCTCACATCAGACCGAGTGGGAGACAGGTCTCAGGACACTTGACTGAAGAGACCACAGGCCCCGGGTTCGGGTGTTTCTTCCATAACCGATCATCGGCTGTGGAAAGTCAGGGCTCCACTCGCTGCAGACTGTTCAGGTGCGGGCTTGTCCCCCAGGGAGCCAGGAACGGGGTATCTGTTGAAGGCCCGTGTGCAGAACCGACAGGTCTGCCCTCCGTCAGAGGACCCTCTTTCCCTCTACAACAGACACCTCCCTCCCCAGGGCAGGACGGGGAAGACGCGGTCCATCAAGTGCGTCAGCTAAGGGACAAGAGGTACACGGCCTTGAGCCCAGTCACGGCCGCCCGTGCACGGGGAAGCCCCGGAGTGCGATCTGCCCTTCTTCTGCAGTGACTCCAGGAAGAAACAGAGGACTATGCTTTCCTCTTACCGAGCGGAGCAGCTGGCGGTTGGGGGCGAGGTGGCACAGGGCACCAAGGGGGATCAGGTGCAGGTGTCCAGCTGGGGAACGACGGGCCGCACCCGGGGCAGGCCACGCAGGCTGGTCCTCGGAAAGGTTGGGGCCCTCCGGCCCACGGGGTGACCTGCAGGACAGAAGTGAGGCCTGGGTTGTATGACAGAGAAAAGCGCCAACACCGACAAGAGCCGAAACCCAATGCAGCAGCCGTCGGCACCGGACACCCTCCCCTCCACCGGGTGCCCAGAGAGCAGCACGGTGCCACACGCTCCGCCCAGGCCTCTGGGACCTGCCTGCAGCCTGGGCCTCACAGGGGGACACGGGGATACGACCCTGATGCCGCACGTCGCCTCCGCCGCTGTCTCCAAGTGGAGGAAGCCAAGGGTCCTCCTGCCCGAGAGGCTGCACACAGAGCTTCCAGCACACGGGCAAACTAGCGCCTTCCCAACAGCCAGCCGCTCTGGGCGGGACGGCCCTCCCCGCCACCTTCCCCAGCTCCACGCAAGATTGCCCGTTGCGGACCAGGAACACGGAGACTGGACGGAGGTGAAAAGCTCATTCTCCACACGAGCAAGCAGAGCCGCACCAGTGTCACCACTCTGCCTGCAGGGCTCTGCCTGCAGGAAACTACCATGCCCTCTCTGCCCCCTCCCCACAAAGGGCCCTCCTCCTCCACGCAGGGGCGGCACCTGGGCGCAAAGAGCCCTGGGGAGCTGGGCATCCCGGAGTCCTGCGGCGGAGCTGGCCAAGGGCTCCTGAGGGGACAAGGCTGTCCTCAGAAGGGACACAGGCTCCGCTACAATCATCCCTATCCTCAGGGATGTCTGGATTTTACATTCGCTACGAAACCCACCCTACCTGTGTGCTACGGGAGAGTGACGTGTGGAGTCTCAACCCCACAACTCACACCAAATTGACTGTACCAGCTCGTGCGCAAAACCCCACTGTGTGCCATGAGACCAACGAGCAGCTCTGAGAGCTTCCAGGGCAGGCCCGACCCAGCGCAGGGTGGGGGACAAACACAACGTACGCACTCTGGTGCGCATCGGAATTCCCCCGCAGGGAAGGAGGCATTTTCCCGGCGGGCTCTTTTCCTTCCAGCCTCTATTCCCTACTACAAACGCACCATCTCCGAGAGCCAGGCTTTTCTGCCCAGAGTACAACTGGAGGCAGCGGCCAAGGCACACTTACCTCCCGAGAAAAGACAGTGTCTGTCTGTGACGTTTACCACAACCAGGAAGACCCCAAGTTGCACAAAGCACACCGTACAAAGCTGGAGGGAGGGCTTTGCCCCTTTTCCAGTTACCAGGATCTGAATGAACATTGTAAACAGGAGAATCACCTGGCCTGAGCCGGGAAACCAGTCAAAAGAACGACGACACAGAAACCCGTCTAAGTGACCCAGGAGCAACCCCAGGTGCAGGAGGTCAGGAAGGAGTCAGCCGAGCCAGGAGAAGTCAGTGTGGAGTGAGGGCTCACCCTCCTCACGCTGTTTTGAAAAACCCACAGTCAAAGTCTGCGGGCCCCGGCTCCTAAGCACTCCCTCATGGCTCCTGCAGGCACCAGCCAAGGCGACGGGCTCCCGGGAGAAGCAGCCCACTGGCTCCTTGGCAAGAGTTTTGAGTCTGAAAAAGTCAGCGACACGCCACGCCAGACCCGTCACAGGATACACAGTCTGCAGACGAGGCCAGGAACGGCTGCCGGGAGAACGGGAAGATCACCTTTCCCAAGACGAGGTAAAACAGAGCATGAGCACCCCACTTCCGTGGGCCTCCGGGGCCGCCGCATGTGGGCGTTCGCTGCCGGGCCAAACTGGAGCCGCGTCAGGTCCCGCGTCAGTTAAAAACCACAGAATAGTATGGAGGATTAGGCTATCCTGCGAAGACAATACTGAAGAGAAACAAAGCCTTTGAACCTTCCTTCCTTCCTTCCTTCCCCGAATCACACTCGTTTCTTGGAGGAACTGGATACTGACCCCAGGAACTCCTGCAGGCTAAGCCCGCATTCGCTCTACTGATGAGCTACATATACCCGTCCCCCCAGAGCACACTATTTTCTAGGCACAGAGAACAAGAAATGCCAGCCACGTTCCCTAACTTACCCAGTGTATAATAAGCTCCGTGTGCTCCACCAACAGAGGTCAGTGTTTTATGATCCGTCAGCTCCTGCGGAGCCACTTCCACAGTCCCAGTAGCATACTCTGGTTTTGTAATTTCGGGCTTAGTCGCCCCTTCCTAGGAACACAAAAGAAGAAAATCAGCAACCGAGCTTCAGATCATGTGCCTACGCTTAGTCAGTCAGGTAGACAAGATATTTACCGAAGCTATCAGAACATAAGCCCTATCCGGGGAGAAGCTGGCGGTACAAATAAAAGGCAGATTCTCCTCTCTGTTCTGCCAGAGGCACAGGATCCATGAAAACAAATCAGCACAGAAAAATTTCAACAGCTCTACAAATGAGGTGAATGGTTACAGTAAAGCCACAAAGGACAGGAGAGTCTGCTGCACGTGGATAGCTCAGGGAATGCTGGGAAGACCGCACTGTTACGTAAAAGAGAGATCCAGCGCAGAGGGGGGATGTGGAGGGGCTTTGGGGAAGGGCAGCCTGAGTAAAAGGAGCAGGTGGGAAACAGCGTAAGGCATTAAGGAAACTAGACCACTGTTACTGGCGGTGGAATGGGAAGAAAAAACATGCTGCCTTGAAAATGAAACATCACTTAATTTATTTCAAGTGAGGACGGCTAAAAGAAAACCAAATCCAAGATACACCTAACTTTCCCAGGGATGAATTTCTTTTCAATATCCTCTAATAAACTGTAAGGGAAAGACCCTGGAAAAAAGAATGCCCACACAGACACTGATTTCAATAGGTGAGTCTGGAAAATGAACACAAGTGCATTATCCAGTCCTACGGCATTAAGCACAGAAACATATCCTAAACTGTAAGTTAAAAGCATAAGTCAAAAATTCTCATCAGCAGATGCAAACGTGAAAATGCACACTCACTCCAACCCCCAGTATATGTCTCAGAATCCCCTGGTAATTATATAGTCACACAAGGACATTAACAACAAGAGACTGTACCTCATCCCAGGAAGATTCTCTTCCTCTCTCTTCTGTAAAGTGGCGCACTGATACACCATCTGTAAAATGTAGTTACAGGTACATTAATGAGAATATTCACGAATGTATAATAAAATCACCATGTGCATCTATCTCCGTTCGTGGATGTGTCAAAACAAAAGTGGCAGAAAATACTTTCAAAGAGTTAGAGCATTTTCTGAAAAAAATGCTTAAGTCATGGTTGGGATATAATTCAAACCAAGTAGTAAGAGGAAAACACGTAAAAAGAATGGATATGGAATTTGGGTTTGCGCACTATGTATTTCTAACATTTGAAGTTTGCTCTTGTTTTTGTTTTATCTTTTCTTCTGTTTTAAATGGAGGTACCGGGAATGAGCACACGGAATTCGGCATGCTAAGCAAACATTCTATTTACCACTAACCTATGTCCTTCCCCGAGTCAACTAGCTTCTCGGCATAGATAAAATAAATTACAAAACACCCTTTCACGGTTCAATGCCTTACAAAACATGTAAGTTTGCTGAAGCGCAAAAGATCTTTGAGGCCTTCTTCCCCGTAACACACTAAGTCTCACATCAGACCGAGTGGGAGACAGGTCTCAGGACCCTTGAATGAAGAGACCACAAGCCCCGGGTTCGGGTGTGTCTCCAATAACCGATCATCGACTGTCGAACGTCAGGGCTCCACGCGCTGCAGACAGTGACAGGGGCGGGCTTGTCCTCCACGGAGCCCGGAACGTGGTGTTTATTGAAGGCCCGTGTGCAGAACCGACACGTCTGCCCTCCGTCAGAGGACCCGCTTTCCCTCTACAACAGACACATCCCTCCCCAGGGCAGGACGGGGAAGACGCGGTCCATCAAGTGCGTCTGCTAAGGGACCAGAGGGACGCGGCCGTGAGCCCAGTCATGGCCGCCCGTGCACGGGGAAGCCCCGGAGAGCGATCTGCAATTCTTCTGCAGTTACTCAAGGAAGAAACAGAGTACTATGCTTTCCTCTTACCGAGCCGAGCAGCTGGCGGTGTGGGGCGAGTTTGCACAGGGCACCAAGTGGGACCAGGTGCAGGTGCACTGGTGGGCGACGACAGGCCGCACCCGGGTCAGGCCACGCAGGCTGGTCCTTGAAGAGGTTGGGGCCCTCCGGCCCATGGGGTGACGAGCAGGACAGAAGGGAGGGCTGGGTTTGATCACAGACAAAAGCGCCAACACCGACAAGAGCCGAAACCCAATGCAGCAGCAGTTGGCACCGGGCACCCTCCCCTCCACCGGGTGCCCAGAGAGCAGCACGGTGCCACACGCTCCGCCCAGCACTCTGGGGCCTGCCTGCAGCCTGGGCCACACAGGGGGACACGGGGATACGACCCTGGCGCCGCAAATCGCCGCCGCCGCTGTCTAAAATTGGAGGAAGCCAAGGGTCCTCCTGCCCGAGAGGCTGCACAAAGAGCTTCCAGCACACGGGCAAGCTAGTGCATTCCCAACAGCCATCCAATCTGGGCGGGACGGCCCTCCCCGCCACCTTCCCCAGCTCCACACTAGCTAGCCCGGCGCGGACCAGGAACACGGAGATGGGACGGAAGTGAAGAGCTCATTCTCCACACGAGTAAGCAGTGCCACACCAGGGTCACCGCTCTGCCTGCAGATCTCTGCCTGCAGGACCCTGCCAGGCCCTCTCTGCCCCCTCCTCACAAAGGGCCCTCCTCTTCCACGCAGGGGCTGCCCCTGGGCGCAAAGAGTCCTGGGGAGCTGGGCAACACGGTGTCCTGTGGCGGAGCTGGACAAGGGCTCCTGAGGGGACAAGGCTGTCCTCAGAAGGGACTCAGGCTGCGTTACAATCATCCCTATCCTCAGGGACGTATGGATTTTACGTTCGCTATGGAACGCACCCTACCTGCGTGCTACGGGAGAGTGACGTGGGGAGTCTCAACCCCACACCTGACACCAATGGGACTGTACCAGCTCATGCGCAAAACCCCACAGTGTGCCATGAGACCGACGAGCAGCTCTGACAGCTTCCAGGGCAGGGCCGACCCGGCGCAGGGTGGGGGACAAACACAATGTACGCACTCCGGTGCACATCGGAATTCCCCCGCAGTGAAGGAGGCATTTTCCCGGCGGGCTCTTTCCCTTCCAGCCTCTATTCCCTACTACAAACGCACCATCTACGAGAGCCAGGCTTTTCTGCCCAGAGTACAACTGGAGGCAGCGACCAAGACACACTTACCTCCCGAGAAAAGTCAGTGACGGGCTGTGACGTTTATCACACCCAGGAAGACTCCAAGATGCACAAAGCACACCGTACAAAGCTGGAGGTAGGGCTTTGCCCCTTTTCCAGTTACCAGGATCTGAATGGACATTCTAAACAGGAGAATCACCTGGCCTGAGCCGGGAAACCAGTCAAAAGAACGACGACACAGAAACCCGTCTAAGTGACCCAGGAGCAACCCCAGGTGCAGGAGGTCAGGAAGGAGTCAGCCGAGCCAGGAGAAGTCAGTGTGGAGTGAGGGCTCACCCTCCTCACGCTGTTTTGAAAAACCCACAGTCAAAGTCTGCGGGCCCCGGCTCTTAAGCACTCCCTCATGGCTCCTGCAGGCACCAGCCAATGCGACGGGCTCCCGGGACAAGCAGCCCACTGGCTCCTGGGCAAGAGTTTTGAGTCTGAAAAAGGCAGCGACACGCCACGCCAGACCCGTCACAGGACACACAGTCTGCAGACGAGGCCAGGAACGGTTGCCGGGAGAACGGGACGATCACCATTCCCAGGACGAGGCCCAACAGAGCATGACCACCCCTCTTCCCTGGGGCTCCGGGGCCGCCGCATGTGGGCGGGCGCTGCCGGGGCACACCGGAGCCCCGCCAGGTGCCGCGTCGGCTTAAAAACCACAGAAAAGAATGGAGTATTAGGCTTTCATGTGAAGACACTGCTGAAGCGAAACAAAACTTTTGCGCCTTCCTTCCTTCCTTCCTTCCCCGTATCACACTCGTTTCTTGGAGGAACTGGATACTGACCCCAGGATTTCCTGCATGCTAAGCCTGCATTTTCTCTGCTGCTGAGCTACATATACCCTTCCCCACAGAACAAACTAGTTTCTAGGCACAGAGAACAAGAAATGCCAGCAACGTTCACTAACTTACCCAGTGTATAATAAGCTCCGTGTGCTCCACAAACAGATGTCAGGGTTTTATGATCCGTCAGCTCCTGCGGAGCCACTTCTAAAGTCCCAGCAGCGTACTCCGGTTTTGTAATTTCAGGCTTAGTCGTCCCTTTCTAGGAGCAGAAAACAAGATAAATCAGGAACCGAACTTCAGATAATGTGCCTACGCTTAGTGAGTGAGGTAGACAACAATTATTTACCGAAGCTATCAGAACATAAGCCCTATTCTGGGAGAAGCTGGCGGTACAAATAAAAGGCAGATTCTCCTCTCTGTTCTGCCAGAGGCACAGGATCCATGAAAATAAATCAGCACAGAAAAGTTTCAACAGCTCTACAACTGAGGTGAAAGAGTACAGTAACGCCACAAAGCACAGGAGAGTCCACTGCAGGTGGATAGCTCAGGGAATGCTGGGAAGACCGCACTGATTCGTAAAAGAGATATCCAGCGCAGAGGGGGTTGTGGAGGGGCTTTGGGGAAGGGTAGCCTGAGTAAAATAAACAGGTGGGAAACAGCGTAAGGCACTAAGGAAACAAGGCCACTGTTACTGGCGGTGGAATGGGAAGACAAAACATGCTGCCTTGAAAATGAAACATCACTTAATTAATTTAAAGTGAGGACGGCTAAAACAAGAACCAACAACAAGATGCACCTAACTTTCCCAGGGATGAATTTCTTTTCAATATCCTCTAATGAACTCTAAGGGAAAGACCCTGAAAAAAAGAATGCCCACACAGACACTGGCTTCACTAGGTGAGTCTGGAAAATGAACACTAGTGCATTATCCAGTCCTATGGCATTAATCACAGAATCACATCCTAAATTGTAAGTTAAAAGCATAAGTCAAAAATTCTCATCAGCAGATGCAAACGTGAAGATGCACACTCACACCAACCCCCGGTTTATGTCTCAGAATCCCCTGGTACTTATATAGTCACACAAGGACATTAACAACAAGAGTCTGTACCTCATCCCAGGAAGATTCTCTTCCTCTCTCTTCTGTAAAGCGGCGCACTGACACACCATCTGTAAAATGTAGCTACAGGTACATTAATGAGAATATTCAAGAATGTATATTAAAACCACCATGTGCGTCTATCACCGTTCGTGGATGTGTCAAAACAAAAGTGGCAGAAAAGACTTTCAAAGAGTTAGAGCATTTTCAAAAAAAATGCTTAAGTCACGGTTGGGATATATTTCAAACCAAGTAGTAAGAGGAAAACACGTAAAAAGAATGGATATGGAAGTTGGGTTTGCGCACTTTTTACTTCTAACATTTGAAATTTGCTCTTGTTTTTGTTTTTTCTTTTCTTCTATATTTAAATGGAGGTACCGGGAATGAGCACACGGAATTAGGCATGCTAAGCAAGCATTCTATTTCCCACTAACCTATGTCCTTCACCGAGTCAACTAGCTTCTCGGCATAGATAAAATAAAGTACAATACACTCTTTCACGGTTCACTGCCTTACAAAACATGTTAGTTTGCTGAAGCGCAAAAGAACTTTGAGGCCTTCTTCCCCGTATCACACTAAGTCTCACATCAGACCGAGTGGGAGACAGGTCACAGGACCCTTGACTGAAGAGACCACAAGCCCCGGGTTCGGGTGTGTCTCCAATAACCGATCATCGGCTGTGGAATGTCAGGGCTCCACTCGATGCAGACAGAGACAGGGGAGGTCTTGTCTTCCAGCGAGCCCGGATCGTGGTGTCTGTTGAAGGCCCGTGTGCAGAACCGACACGTCTGCCCTCCGTCCGAGGACCCTCTTTCCCTCTACAACAGACACCTCCCTCCCCAGGGCAGGACAGGGAAGACGCGGTCCATAAAATGCGTCTTCTAAGGAACCAGAGGTACACGGCAGTGAGCCCAGTCACAGCCACCCGTGCACGGGGTAGCCCCGGAGAGCAATCTGCCCTTCTTCTGCAGTGACTCAAGGAAGAAACAGAGGACTATGCTTTCCTCTTACCGAGCGGAGCAGCTGGCCGTGTTGGGCGAGGTTGCACAGGGCACCAAGGGGGACCAGGTGCAGGTGCCCAGCTGGGCGACGACAGGCCGCACCCGGGGCAGGCCATGCAGGCTGGTCCTCAGAAAGGTTGGGGCACTCCGGCCCACGGGGTGAACTGCAGGATAGAAGGGAGGGCTGGGTGGGATGACAGACAAAAGCGCCAACACCGACAAGAGCCGAAACCCAACGCAGCAGCTGTCGGCACAGGGCACCCTCCCCTCCACCGGGTGCCCAGAGAGCAGCACGGTGCCACACGCTCCGCCCAGGCCTCTGGGGTCTGCCTGCAGCCTGGGCCGCACAGGGTGACACGGGGATACGACCCTGATGCCGCACGTCACCGCTGCCGCTGTCTCCATGTGGAGGAAGCCAAGGGTCCTCCTGCCCGAAAGGCTGCACAAAGAGTTTCCAGCCCACGGTCAAACTAGTGCCTTCCCAACAGCCAGCCGCTCAGGGCGGGACGGCCCTCACCGCCACCTTCCCCAGCTCCACGCAAGCTTGCCCGGCGCGGACCAGGAACACGGACACGGGACGGACGTGAAGAACTCATTCTCCACACGTGCAAGCAGAGCCGCACCAGGGTCACAGCTTTGCCTGCAGGGCTCTGCCTGCAGGGCTCTGAATGCAGGGCTCTGCCTGCAGGGCTCTGCCTGCAGGGCTCTGCCTGCAGGACCCTGCCAGGCCCTCTCTGACCCCTCCTCACAAAGGGCCCTCCTCCTCCACGCAGGGGCTGCCCCTGGGTGCAAAGAGCCCTGGGGAGCTGGGTATCCCGGAGTCCTGCTGCGGAGCTGGCCAAGGGCTCCTGAGGGGATAAGGCTGTCCTCAGAAGGGACTCAGGCTCCGCTACAATCATCCCTATCCTTAGGGACATCTGGTTTTTACGTTCGCTACGGAACGCACCCTAAATGCGTGCTACGGGAGAGTGACGTGGGGAGTCTCAACCCCACACCTGACACCAAAGGGAATGTACCAGCTGGTGCGCAAAACACCACGGTGTGCCATGAGACCGATGAGCAGCTCTGACAGCTTCCACGGCAGGCCCGACCCGACGCAGGGTGGGGGACAAACACAACGTACGCACTCTGGTGGGCGTCGGAATTCCCCCGCAGGGAAGGAGGCATTTTCCCTGCGGGCTCTTTCCCTTCCAGCCTCTATTCCCTACTACAAACGCACCATCTCCGAGATCCAGGCTTTTCTGCCCAGAGTACAACTGGAGGCAGCGGCCAAGACACATTTACCTCCCGAGAAAAGACAGTGACGGGCTGTGACGTTTACCACACCCAGGAAGACTCCAAGTTGCACAAAGCACACCGTACAAAGCTGGAGGCAGGGCTTTGCCCCTTTTCCAGTTACCAGGATCTGAATGGACATTGTAAACAGGAGAATCACCTGGCCTGAGCCGGGAAACCTGTCAAAAGAACGACGACACAGAAACCCGTCTAAGTTACCCAGGAGCAACCCCAGGTGCAGGAGGTCAGGAAGGAGTCAGCCGAGCCAGTAGAAGTCAGTGTGGAGAGAGGGCTCACTCTCCTCACGCAGCTTTGAGAAACCCACAGTCAAAGTCTGAGGGCCCCGGCTCTTAAGCACACCCTCATGGCTCCTGCAGGCACCAGCCAATGCGATGGGCTCCCGGGACAAGCAGCCCACTGGCTCCTGGGCAAGAGTTTTGAGTCTGAAAAAGGCAGCGACACGCCACGCCAGACCCGTCACAGGACACACAGTCTGCAGACGAGGCCAGGAACGGTTGCCGGGAGAACGGGACGATCACCATTCCCAGGACGAGGCCCAACAGAGAATGACCACCCCTCTTCCCTGGGCCTCCGGGGCCGCTGCATGTGGGCGGGCGCTGCCGGGGCACACCGGAGCCGCGCCAGGTGCCGCGTCGGCTTAAAACCCACAGAAACGGATGGAGGATTAGGCTTTCCTGTGAAGACACTGCTGAAGCGAAACAAAACCTTTGTGCCTTCCTTCCGTCCTTCCTTCCCGTATCACACTCGTTTCTTGGAGGAACTGGATACTGACCCCAGGAACTCCTGCATGCTAAGCCCGCATTCTCTCTACTGCTGAGCTACATATACCCATCCCCACAGAGCACACTAGTTTCTAGGCACAGAGAACAAGAAATGCCAGCCACGTTCACTAACTTACCCATTGTATAATAAACTCAGTGTGCTCCACCAACAGTGGTCAGTGTTTTATGATCCGTCAGCACCTGCGGAACCACATCTACACTCCCAGTAGCGTACTCCGCTTTTGTAATTTCGGGCTTAGTCGCCCCTTCCTAGGAACACAAAACATGATAAATCAGGAACCGAACTTCAGATCATGTGCCTACACTTAGTGAGTGAGGTAGACAACACTTATTTACCGAAGCTATCAGGACATAAGCCCTATTCTGGGAGAAGCTGGCGGTACAATAAAAGGCAGATTCTCCTCTCTATTCTGCCAGAGGCACAGGATCCATGAAAACAAATCAGCACAGAAAAGTTTCAACAGCTCTACAACTGAGGTGAACGGGTACAGAAACGCCACAAAGCACAGGAGAGTCCGCTGCACGTGGATAGCTCAGGGAATGCTGGGAAGACTGCACTGATTCGTAAAAGAGATATCCAGCAAAGAGGGGGTTGTGGAGGGCCTTTGGGGAAGGGCAGCCTGAGTAAAAGAAGCAGGTGGGAAACAGCATAAGGCACTAAGGAAACTAGACCACTGTTACTGGCGGTGGAATGGGAAGACAAAACATGCTGCATTGAAAATGAAACATCACTTAATTAATTTCAAGTGAGGACGGCTAAAACAAGAACCAACAACACGATGCACCTAACTTTCCCAGGGATGAATTTCTTTTCAATATCCTCTAATGAACTCTAAGGGAAAGACCCTGAAAACAAGAATGCCCATACAGACACTGGCTTCACTAGGTGAGTCTGGAAAATGCACACTAGTGCATTATCCAGTCCTACGGCATTAATCACAGAATCACATCCTAAATTGTAAGTTAAAAGCATAAGTCAAAAATTCTCATCAGCAGATGCAAACGTGAAGATGCACACTCACACCAACCCACGGTTTATGTCTCAGAATCCCCTGGTATTTATATAGTCACACAAGGACATTAACAACAAGAGTCTGTACCTCATCCCAGGAAGATTCTCTTCCTCTCTCTTCTGTAAAGCGGCGCACTGACACACCATCTGTAAAATGTAGTTACAGGTACATTAATGAGAATATTCATGAATGTATATTAAAACCACCATGTGCGTCTATCTCCGTTCGTGGATGTGTCAAAATAAAAGTGGCAGAAAAGACTTTCAAAGAGTTAGAGCATTTTCAAAAAAAATGCTTAAGTCACGGTTGGGATATATTTCAAACCAAGTAGTAAGAGGAAAACACGTAAAAAGAATGGATATGGAATTTGGGTTTGCGCACTATGTATTTCTAACATTTGAAGTTTGCTCTTGTTTTTGTTTTTTCTTTTCTTCTGTATTTAAATGGAGGTACCGGGAATGAGCACACGGAATTCGGCATGCTAAGCAAGCATGCTATTTACCACTAACCTATGTCCTTCATCGAGTCAACTAGCTTCTCGGCATAGATAAAATAAAGTACAATACACTCTTCCACGGTTCACTGCCTTACAAAACATGTTAGTTTGCTGAAGCGCAAAAGAACTTTGAGGCCTTCTTCCCCGTATCACACTAAGTCTCACATCAGACCGAGTGGGAGACAGGTCCCAGGACCCTTGACTGATGAGACCACAGGCCCCGGGTTCGGGTGTGTCTCCAATAACCGATCATCGGCTGTGGAATGTCAGGGCTCCACTCGATGCAGACAGAGACAGGGGCTGTCTTGTCTTCCAGCGAGCCAGGAACGTGATGTCTGTTGAAGGCCCGTGTGCAGAACCGACAAGTCTGCCCTCCGTCCGAGGACCCTCTTTCCCTCTACAACAGACACCTCCCTCCCCAGGGCAGGACAGGGAAGACGCGGTCCATAAAGTGCGTCTTCTAAGGGACCAGGGGGACACGGCAGTGAGCCCAGTCACAGCCGCCCGTGCACGGGGAAGCCCCGGAGAGCGATCTGCCCTTCTTCTGCAGTGACTCAAGGAAGAAACAGAGGACTATGCTTTCCTCTTACCGAGCGGAGCAGCTGGCCGTGTTGGGCGAGGTTGCACAGGGCACCAAGGGGGACCAGGTGCAGGTGCCCAGCTGGGCGACGACAGGCCGCAACCCGGGCAGGCCACGAAGGCTGGTCCTCGGAAAGGTTGGGGCCCACCGGCCCACGGGGTGACCTGCAGGACAGAAGGGAGGGCTGGGTTGGATGACAGACAAAAGCGCCAAAAGCAACAAGAGCCGAAACCCAACACAGCAGCCGTCGGCACCGGGCACCCTCCCCTCCACCGGGTGCCCAGAGAGTAGCACAGTGCCACACGCTCCGCCCAGGCCTCTGGGGTCTGCCTGCAGCCTGGGCCGCACAGGGTGACACGGGGATACGACCCTGATGCCGCACGTCACCGCCGCCGCTGTCTCCAAGTGGAGGAAGCCAAGGGTCCTCCTGCCCGAGAGGCTGCACACAGAGTTTCCAGCCCACGGTCAAACTAGCGCCTTCCCAACAGCCAGCCGCTCTGGGCGGTACGGCCCTCCCCGCCACCTTCCCCAGCTCCACGCAAGCTTGCCCGGCGCGGACCAGGAACACGGAAACGCGACTTCCGTGAAGAGCTCATTCTCCACACGAGCAAGCAGAGCCGCACCAGTGTCACCACTCTGCCTGCAGGGCTCTGCCTGCAGGAAACTACCATGCCCTCTCTGCCCCCTCCCCACAAAGGGCCCTCCTCCTCCACGCAGGGGCGGCACCTGGGCGCAAAGAGCCCTGGGGAGCTGGGCATCCCGGAGTCCTGCGGCGGAGCTGGCCAAGGGCTCCTGAGGGGACAAGGCTGTCCTCAGAAGGGACACAGGCTCCGCTACAATCATCCCTATCCTCAGGGATGTCTGGATTTTACATTCGCTACGAAACCCACCCTACCTGTGTGCTACGGGAGAGTGACGTGTGGAGTCTCAACCCCACAACTCACACCAAATTGACTGTACCAGCTCGTGCGCAAAACCCCACTGTGTGCCATGAGACCAACGAGCAGCTCTGAGAGCTTCCAGGGCAGGCCCGACCCAGCGCAGGGTGGGGGACAAACACAACGTACGCACTCTGGTGCGCATCGGAATTCCCCCGCAGGGAAGGAGGCATTTTCCCGGCGGGCTCTTTTCCTTCCAGCCTCTATTCCCTACTACAAACGCACCATCTCCGAGAGCCAGGCTTTTCTGCCCAGAGTACAACTGGAGGCAGCGGCCAAGGCACACTTACCTCCCGAGAAAAGACAGTGTCTGTCTGTGACGTTTACCACAACCAGGAAGACCCCAAGTTGCACAAAGCACACCGTACAAAGCTGGAGGGAGGGCTTTGCCCCTTTTCCAGTTACCAGGATCTGAATGAACATTGTAAACAGGAGAATCACCTGGCCTGAGCCGGGAAACCAGTCAAAAGAACGGCGACACAGAAACCGTCTCAGTGACCCAGGAGCAACCCCAGGTGCAGGAGGTCAGGAAGGAGTCAGCAGAGCCAGGAGACGTCAGTGTGGAGCGAGGGCTCACTCTCCTCACGCTGCTTCGAGAAATCCACAGTCAAAGTCTGCGGGCCCCGGCTCCTAAGCACTCCCTCATGGCTCCTGCAGGCACCAGCCAAGGCGACGGGCTCCCGGGAGAAGCAGCCCACTGGCTCCTTGGCAAGAGTTTTGAGTCTGAAAAAGTCAGCGACACGCCACGCCAGACCCGTCACAGGATACACAGTCTGCAGACGAGGCCAGGAACGGCTGCCGGGAGAACGGGAAGATCACCTTTCCCAAGACGAGGTAAAACAGAGCATGAGCACCCCACTTCCGTGGGCCTCCGGGGCCGCCGCATGTGGGCGTTCGCTGCCGGGCCAAACTGGAGCCGCGTCAGGTCCCGCGTCAGTTAAAAACCACAGAATAGTATGGAGGATTAGGCTATCCTGCGAAGACAATACTGAAGAGAAACAAAGCCTTTGAACCTTCCTTCCTTCCTTCCTTCCCCGAATCACACTCGTTTCTTGGAGGAACTGGATACTGACCCCAGGAACTCCTGCAGGCTAAGCCCGCATTCGCTCTACTGATGAGCTACATATACCCGTCCCCCCAGAGCACACTATTTTCTAGGCACAGAGAACAAGAAATGCCAGCCACGTTCCCTAACTTACCCAGTGTATAATAAGCTCCGTGTGCTCCACCAACAGAGGTCAGTGTTTTATGATCCGTCAGCTCCTGCGGAGCCACTTCCACAGTCCCAGTAGCATACTCTGGTTTTGTAATTTCGGGCTTAGTCGCCCCTTCCTAGGAACACAAAAGAAGAAAATCAGCAACCGAGCTTCAGATCATGTGCCTACGCTTAGTCAGTCAGGTAGACAAGATATTTACCGAAGCTATCAGAACATAAGCCCTATCCGGGGAGAAGCTGGCGGTACAAATAAAAGGCAGATTCTCCTCTCTGTTCTGCCAGAGGCACAGGATCCATGAAAACAAATCAGCACAGAAAAATTTCAACAGCTCTACAAATGAGGTGAATGGTTACAGTAAAGCCACAAAGGACAGGAGAGTCTGCTGCACGTGGATAGCTCAGGGAATGCTGGGAAGACCGCACTGTTACGTAAAAGAGAGATCCAGCGCAGAGGGGGGATGTGGAGGGGCTTTGGGGAAGGGCAGCCTGAGTAAAAGGAGCAGGTGGGAAACAGCGTAAGGCATTAAGGAAACTAGACCACTGTTACTGGCGGTGGAATGGGAAGAAAAAACATGCTGCCTTGAAAATGAAACATCACTTAATTTATTTCAAGTGAGGACGGCTAAAAGAAAACCAAATCCAAGATACACCTAACTTTCCCAGGGATGAATTTCTTTTCAATATCCTCTAATAAACTGTAAGGGAAAGACCCTGGAAAAAAGAATGCCCACACAGACACTGATTTCAATAGGTGAGTCTGGAAAATGAACACAAGTGCATTATCCAGTCCTACGGCATTAAGCACAGAAACATATCCTAAACTGTAAGTTAAAAGCATAAGTCAAAAATTCTCATCAGCAGATGCAAACGTGAAAATGCACACTCACTCCAACCCCCAGTATATGTCTCAGAATCCCCTGGTAATTATATAGTCACACAAGGACATTAACAACAAGAGACTGTACCTCATCCCAGGAAGATTCTCTTCCTCTCTCTTCTGTAAAGTGGCGCACTGATACACCATCTGTAAAATGTAGTTACAGGTACATTAATGAGAATATTCACGAATGTATAATAAAATCACCATGTGCATCTATCTCCGTTCGTGGATGTGTCAAAACAAAAGTGGCAGAAAATACTTTCAAAGAGTTAGAGCATTTTCTGAAAAAAATGCTTAAGTCATGGTTGGGATATAATTCAAACCAAGTAGTAAGAGGAAAACACGTAAAAAGAATGGATATGGAATTTGGGTTTGCGCACTATGTATTTCTAACATTTGAAGTTTGCTCTTGTTTTTGTTTTATCTTTTCTTCTGTTTTAAATGGAGGTACCGGGAATGAGCACACGGAATTCGGCATGCTAAGCAAACATTCTATTTACCACTAACCTATGTCCTTCCCCGAGTCAACTAGCTTCTCGGCATAGATAAAATAAATTACAAAACACCCTTTCACGGTTCAATGCCTTACAAAACATGTAAGTTTGCTGAAGCGCAAAAGATCTTTGAGGCCTTCTTCCCCGTAACACACTAAGTCTCACATCAGACCGAGTGGGAGACAGGTCTCAGGACCCTTGAATGAAGAGACCACAAGCCCCGGGTTCGGGTGTGTCTCCAATAACCGATCATCGACTGTCGAACGTCAGGGCTCCACGCGCTGCAGACAGTGACAGGGGCGGGCTTGTCCTCCACGGAGCCCGGAACGTGGTGTTTATTGAAGGCCCGTGTGCAGAACCGACACGTCTGCCCTCCGTCAGAGGACCCGCTTTCCCTCTACAACAGACACATCCCTCCCCAGGGCAGGACGGGGAAGACGCGGTCCATCAAGTGCGTCTGCTAAGGGACCAGAGGGACGCGGCCGTGAGCCCAGTCATGGCCGCCCGTGCACGGGGAAGCCCCGGAGAGCGATCTGCAATTCTTCTGCAGTTACTCAAGGAAGAAACAGAGTACTATGCTTTCCTCTTACCGAGCCGAGCAGCTGGCGGTGTGGGGCGAGTTTGCACAGGGCACCAAGTGGGACCAGGTGCAGGTGCACTGGTGGGCGACGACAGGCCGCACCCGGGTCAGGCCACGCAGGCTGGTCCTTGAAGAGGTTGGGGCCCTCCGGCCCATGGGGTGACGAGCAGGACAGAAGGGAGGGCTGGGTTTGATCACAGACAAAAGCGCCAACACCGACAAGAGCCGAAACCCAATGCAGCAGCAGTTGGCACCGGGCACCCTCCCCTCCACCGGGTGCCCAGAGAGCAGCACGGTGCCACACGCTCCGCCCAGCACTCTGGGGCCTGCCTGCAGCCTGGGCCACACAGGGGGACACGGGGATACGACCCTGGCGCCGCAAATCGCCGCCGCCGCTGTCTAAAATTGGAGGAAGCCAAGGGTCCTCCTGCCCGAGAGGCTGCACAAAGAGCTTCCAGCACACGGGCAAGCTAGTGCATTCCCAACAGCCATCCAATCTGGGCGGGACGGCCCTCCCCGCCACCTTCCCCAGCTCCACGCTAGCTAGCCCGGCGCGGACCAGGAACACGGAGATGGGACGGAAGTGAAGAGCTCATTCTCCACACGAGTAAGCAGTGCCACACCAGGGTCACCGCTCTGCCTGCAGATCTCTGCCTGCAGGACCCTGCCAGGCCCTCTCTGCCCCCTCCTCACAAAGGGCCCTCCTCTTCCACGCAGGGGCTGCCCCTGGGCGCAAAGAGTCCTGGGGAGCTGGGCAACACGGTGTCCTGTGGCGGAGCTGGACAAGGGCTCCTGAGGGGACAAGGCTGTCCTCAGAAGGGACTCAGGCTGCGTTACAATCATCCCTATCCTCAGGGACGTATGGATTTTACGTTCGCTATGGAACGCACCCTACCTGCGTGCTACGGGAGAGTGACGTGGGGAGTCTCAACCCCACACCTGACACCAATGGGACTGTACCAGCTCATGCGCAAAACCCCACAGTGTGCCATGAGACCGACGAGCAGCTCTGACAGCTTCCAGGGCAGGGCCGACCCGGCGCAGGGTGGGGGACAAACACAATGTACGCACTCCGGTGCACATCGGAATTCCCCCGCAGTGAAGGAGGCATTTTCCCGGCGGGCTCTTTCCCTTCCAGCCTCTATTCCCTACTACAAACGCACCATCTCCGAGAGCCAGGCTTTTCTGCCCAGAGTACAACTGGAGGCAGCGACCAAGACACACTTACCTCCCGAGAAAAGTCAGTGACGGGCTGTGACGTTTATCACACCCAGGAAGACTCCAAGATGCACAAAGCACACCGTACAAAGCTGGAGGTAGGGCTTTGCCCCTTTTCCAGTTACCAGGATCTGAATGGACATTCTAAACAGGAGAATCACCTGGCCTGAGCCGGGAAACCAGTCAAAAGAACGACGACACAGAAACCCGTCTAAGTGACCCAGGAGCAACCCCAGGTGCAGGAGGTCAGGAAGGAGTCAGCCGAGCCAGGAGAAGTCAGTGTGGAGTGAGGGCTCACCCTCCTCACGCTGTTTTGAAAAACCCACAGTCAAAGTCTGCGGGCCCCGGCTCTTAAGCACTCCCTCATGGCTCCTGCAGGCACCAGCCAATGCGACGGGCTCCCGGGACAAGCAGCCCACTGGCTCCTGGGCAAGAGTTTTGAGTCTGAAAAAGGCAGCGACACGCCACGCCAGACCCGTCACAGGACACACAGTCTGCAGACGAGGCCAGGAACGGTTGCCGGGAGAACGGGACGATCACCATTCCCAGGACGAGGCCCAACAGAGCATGACCACCCCTCTTCCCTGGGGCTCCGGGGCCGCCGCATGTGGGCGGGCGCTGCCGGGGCACACCGGAGCCCCGCCAGGTGCCGCGTCGGCTTAAAAACCACAGAAAAGAATGGAGTATTAGGCTTTCATGTGAAGACACTGCTGAAGCGAAACAAAACTTTTGCGCCTTCCTTCCTTCCTTCCTTCCCCGTATCACACTCGTTTCTTGGAGGAACTGGATACTGACCCCAGGAATTCCTGCATGCTAAGCCTGCATTTTCTCTGCTGCTGAGCTACATATACCCTTCTCCACAGAGCAAACTAGTTTCTAGGCACAGAGAACAAGAAATGCCAGCAACGTTCACTAACTTACCCAGTGTATAATAAGCTCCGTGTGCTCCACAAACAGATGTCAGTGTTTTATGATCCGTCAGCTCCTGCGGAGCCACTTCTAAAGTCCCAGTAGCGTACTCCGGTTTTGTAATTTCAGGCTTAGTCGTCCCTTTCTAGGAGCAGAAAACAAGATAAATCAGGAACCGAACTTCAGATAATGTGCCTACGCTTAGTGAGTGAGGTAGACAACAATTATTTACCGAAGCTATCAGAACATAAGCCCTATTCTGGGAGAAGCTGGCGGTATAAATAAAAGGCAGATTCTCCTCTCTGTTCTGCCAGAGGCACAGGATCCATGAAAATAAATCAGCACAGAAAAGTTTCAACAGCTCTACAACTGAGGTGAAAGAGTACAGTAACGCCACAAAGCACAGGAGAGTCCACTGCACGTGGATAGCTCAGGGAATGCTGGGAAGACCGCACTGATTCGTAAAAGAGATATCCAGCGCAGAGGGGGTTGTGGAGGGGCTTTGGGGAAGGGTAGCCTGAGTAAAATAAGCAGGTGGGAAACAGCGTAAGGCACTAAGGAAACTAGGCCACTGTTACTGGCGGTGGAATGGGAAGACAAAACATGCTGCCTTGAAAATGAAACATCACTTAATTAATTTCAAGTGAGGACGGCTAAAACAAGAATCAACAACAAGATGCACCTAACTTTCCCAGGGATGAATTTCTTTTCAATATCCTCTAATGAACTCTAAGGGAAAGACCCTGAAAAAAAGAATGCCCACACAGACACTGGCTTCATTAGGTGAGTCTGGAAAATGAACACTAGTGCATTATCCAGTCCTATGGCATTAATCACAGAATCACATCCTAAATTGTAAGTTAAAAGCATAAGTCAAAAATTCTCATCAGCAGAAGCAAACGTGAAGATGCACACTCACACCAACCCCCGGTTTATGTCTCAGAATCCCCTGGTACTTATATAGTCACACAAGGACATTAACAACAAGAGTCTGTACCTCATCCCAGGAAGATTCTCTTCCTCTCTCTTCTGTAAAGCGGCGCACTGACACACCATCTGTAAAATGTAGTTACAGGTACATTAATGAGAATATTCAAGAATGTATATTAAAACCACCATGTGCGTCTATCACCGTTCGTGGATGTGTCAAAACAAAAGTGGCAGAAAAGACTTTCAAAGAGTTAGAGCATTTTCAAAAAAAATGCTTAAGTCACGGTTGGGATATATTTCAAACCAAGTAGTAAGAGGAAAACACGTAAAAAGAATGTATATGGAAGTTGGGTTTGCGCACATTTTACTTCTAACATTTGAAATTTGCTCTTGTTTTTGTTTTTTCTTTTCTTCTGTATTTAAATGGAGGTACCGGGAATGAGCACACGGAATTAGGCATGCTAAGCAAGCATTCTATTTCCCACTAACCTATGTCCTTCACCGAGTCAACTAGCTTCTCGGCATAGATAAAATAAAGTACAATACACTCTTTCACGGTTCACTGCCTTACAAAACATGTTAGTTTGCTGAAGCGCAAAAGAACTTTGAGGCCTTCTTCCCCGTATCACACTAAGTCTCACATCAGACCGAGTGGGAGACAGGTCACAGGACCCTTGACTGAAGAGACCACAAGCCCCGGGTTCGGGTGTGTCTCCAATAACCAATCATCGGCTGTGGAATGTCAGGGCTCCACTCGATGCAGACAGAGACAGGGGAGGCCTTGTCTTCCAGCGAGCCCGGATCGTGGTGTGTGTTGAAGGCCCGTGTGCAGAACCGACACGTCTGCCCTCCGTCCGAGGACCCTCTTTCCCTCTACAACAGACACCTCCCTCCCCAGGGCAGGACAGGGAAGACGCGGTCCATAAAATGCGTCTTCTAAGGAACCAGAGGGAGACGGCAGTGAGCCCAGTCACAGCCGCCCGTGCACGGGGTAGCCCCGGAGAGCAATCTGCCCTTCTTCTGCAGTGACTCAAGGAAGAAACAGAGGACTATGCTTTCCTCTTACCGAGCGGAGCAGCTGGCCGTGTTGGGCGAGGTTGCACAGGGCACCAAGGGGGACCAGGTGCAGGTGCCCAGCTGGGCGACGACAGGCCGCACCCGGGGCAGGCCATGCAGGTTGGTCCTCAGAAAGGTTGGGGCTCTCCGGCCCAATGGGTGAACTGCAGGATAGAAGGGAGGGCTGGGTGGGATGACAGACAAAAGTGCCAACACCGACAAGAGCCGAAAACCAACGCAGCACCTGTCGGCACAGGGCACCCTCCACTCCACCGGGTGCCCAGAAAGCAGCACGGTGCCACACGCTCCGCCCAGGCCTCTGGGGTCTGCCTGCAGCCTGGGCCGCACAGGGTGACACGGGGATACGACCCTGATGCCGCACGTCACCGCCGCCGCTGTCTCCATGTGGAGGAAGCCAAGGGTCCTCTTGCCCGAGAGGCTGCACAAAGAGTTTCCAGCCCACGATCAAACTAGTGCCTTCCCAACAGCCAGCCGCTCAGGGCGGGACGGCCCTCACCGCCACCTTCCCCAGCTCCACGCAAGCTTGCCCGGCGCGGACCAGGAACACGGACACGGGACGGACGTGAAGAACTCATTCTCCACACGTGCAAGCAGAGCCGCACCAGGGTCACCGCTTTGCCTGCAGGGCTCTGCCTGCAGGGCTCTGAATGCAGGGCTCTGCCTGCAGGGCTCTGCCTGCAGGGATCTGCCTGCAGGACCCTGCCAGGCCCTCTCTGACCCCTCCTCACAAAGGGCCCTCCTCCTCCACGCAGGGGCTGCCCCTGGGTGCAAAGAGCCCTGGGGAGCTGGGTATCCCGGAGTCCTGCTGCGGAGCTGGCCAAGGGCTCCTGAGGGGATAAGGCTGTCCTCAGAAGGGACTCAGGGTCCACTACAATCATCCCTATACTTAGGGACATCTGGTTTTTACGTTCGCTACGGAACGCACCCTAAATGCGTGCTACGGGAGAGTGACGTGGGGAGTCTCAACCCCACACCTGACACCAAAGGGACTGTACCAGCTGGTGCGCAAAACCCCACGGTGTGCCATGAGACCGACGAGCAGCTCTGACAGCTTCCACGGCAGGCCCGACCCGACGCAGGGTGGGGGACAAACACAACGTACGCACTCTGGTGGGCGTCGGAATTCCCCCGCAGGGAAGGAGGCATTTTCCCTGCGGGCTCTTTCCCTTCCAGCCTCTATTCCCTACTACAAACGCACCATCTCCGAGATCCAGGCTTTTCTGCCCAGAGTACAACTGGAGGCAGCGGCCAAGACACACTTACCTCCCGAGAAAAGACAGTGACGGGCTGTGACGTTTACCACACCCAGGAAGACTCCAAGTTGCACAAAGCACACCGTACAAAGCTGGAGGGAGGGCTTTGCCCCTTTTCCAGTTACCAGGATCTGAATGGACATTCTAAACAGGAGAATCACCTGGCCTGAGCCGGGAAACCAGTCAAAAGAACGACGACACAGAAACCCGTCTAAGTTACCCAGGAGCAACCCCAGGTGCAGGAGGTCAGGAAGGAGTCAGCCGAGCCAGTAGAAGTCAGTGTGGAGAGAGGGCTCACTCTCCTCACGCAGCTTTGAGAAACCCACAGTCAAAGTCTGAGGGCCCCGGCTCTTAAGCACACCCTCATGGCTCCTGCAGGCACCAGCCAATGCGATGGGCTCCCGGGACAAGCAGCCCACTGGCTCCTGGGCAAGAGTTTTGAGTCTGAAAAAGGCAGCGACACGCCACGCCAGACCCGTCACAGGACACACAGTCTGCAGACGAGGCCAGGAACGGTTGCCGGGAGAACGGGACGATCACCATTCCCAGGACGAGGCCCAACAGAGAATGACCACCCCTCTTCCCTGGGCCTCCGGGGCCGCTGCATGTGGGCGGGCGCTGCCGGGGCACACCGGAGCCGCGCCAGGTGCCGCGTCGGCTTAAAACCCACAGAAACGGATGGAGGATTAGGCTTTCCTGTGAAGACACTGCTGAAGCGAAACAAAACCTTTGTGCCTTCCTTCCGTCCTTCCTTCCCGTATCACACTCGTTTCTTGGAGGAACTGGATACTGACCCCAGGAACTCCTGCATGCTAAGCCCGCATTCTCTCTACTGCTGAGCTACATATACCCATCCCCACAGAGCACACTAGTTTCTAGGCACAGAGAACAAGAAATGCCAGCCACGTTCACTAACTTACCCATTGTATAATAAACTCAGTGTGCTCCACCAACAGTGGTCAGTGTTTTATGATCCGTCAGCACCTGCGGAACCACATCTACACTCCCAGTAGCGTACTCCGCTTTTGTAATTTCGGGCTTAGTCGCCCCTTCCTAGGAACACAAAACATGATAAATCAGGAACCGAACTTCAGATCATGTGCCTACACTTAGTGAGTGAGGTAGACAACACTTATTTACCGAAGCTATCAGGACATAAGCCCTATTCTGGGAGAAGCTGGCGGTACAATAAAAGGCAGATTCTCCTCTCTATTCTGCCAGAGGCACAGGATCCATGAAAACAAATCAGCACAGAAAAGTTTCAACAGCTCTACAACTGAGGTGAACGGGTACAGAAACGCCACAAAGAACAGGAGAGTCCGCTGCACGTGGATAGCTCAGGGAATGCTGGGAAGACCGCACTGATTCGTAAAAGAGATATCCAGCAAAGAGGGGGTTGTGGAGGGACTTTGGGGAAGGGCAGCCTGAGTAAAAGAAGCAGGTGGGAAACAGCATAAGGCACTAAGGAAACTAGACCACTGTTACTGGCGGTGGAATGGGAAGACAAAACATGCTGCATTGAAAATGAAACATCACTTAATTAATTTCAAGTGAGGACGGCTAAAACAAGAACCAACAACACGATGCACCTAACTTTCCCAGGGATGAATTTCTTTTCAATATCCTCTAATGAACTCTAAGGGAAAGACCCTGAAAACAAGAATGCCCATACAGACACTGGCTTCACAAGGTGAGTCTGGAAAATGCACACTAGTGCATTATCCAGTCCTACGGCATTAATCACAGAATCACATCCTAAATTGTAAGTTAAAAGCATAAGTCAAAAATTCTCATCAGCAGATGCAAACGTGAAGATGCACACTCACACCAACCCACGGTTTATGTCTCAGAATCCCCTGGTATTTATATAGTCACACAAGGACATTAACAACAAGAGTCTGTACCTCATCCCAGGAAGATTCTCTTCCTCTCTCTTCTGTAAAGCGGCGCACTGACACACCATCTGTAAAATGTAGTTACAGGTACATTAATGAGAATATTCATGAATGTATATTAAAACCACCATGTGCGTCTATCTCCGTTCGTGGATGTGTCAAAATAAAAGTGGCAGAAAAGACTTTCAAAGAGTTAGAGCATTTTCAAAAAAAATGCTTAAGTCACGGTTGGGATATATTTCAAACCAAGTAGTAAGAGGAAAACACGTAAAAAGAATGGATATGGAATTTGGGTTTGCGCACTATGTATTTCTAACATTTGAAGTTTGCTCTTGTTTTTGTTTTTTCTTTTCTTCTGTATTTAAATGGAGGTACCGGGAATGAGCACACGGAATTCGGCATGCTAAGCAAGCATGCTATTTACCACTAACCTATGTCCTTCATCGAGTCAACTAGCTTCTCGGCATAGATAAAATAAAGTACAATACACTCTTCCACGGTTCACTGCCTTACAAAACATGTTAGTTTGCTGAAGCGCAAAAGAACTTTGAGGCCTTCTTCCCCGTATCACACTAAGTCTCACATCAGACCGAGTGGGAGACAGGTCCCAGGACCCTTGACTGATGAGACCACAGGCCCCGGGTTCGGGTGTGTCTCCAATAACCGATCATCGGCTGTGGAATGTCAGGGCTCCACTCGATGCAGACAGAGACAGGGGCTGTCTTGTCTTCCAGCGAGCCCGGAACGTGATGTCTGTTGAAGGCCCGTGTGCAGAACCGACAAGTCTGCCCTCCGTCCGAGGACCCTCTTTCCCTCTACAACAGACACCTCCCTCCCCAGGGCAGGACAGGGAAGACGCGGTCCATAAAGTGCGTCTTCTAAGGGACCAGAGGGACACGGCAGTGAGCCCAGTCACAGCCGCCCGTGCACGGGGAAGCCCCGGAGAGCGATCTGCCCTTCTTCTGCAGTGACTCAAGGAAGAAACAGAGGACTATGCTTTCCTCTTACCGAGCGGAGCAGCTGGCCGTGTTGGGCGAGGTTGCACAGGGCACCAAGGGGGACCAGGTGCAGGTGCCCAGCTGGGCGACGACAGCCCGCAACCCGGGCAGGCCACGAAGGCTGGTCCTCGGAAAGGTTGGGGCCCACCGGCCCACGGGGTGACCTGCAGGACAGAAGGGAGGGCTGGGTTGGATGACAGACAAAAGCGCCAAAAGCAACAAGAGCCGAAACCCAACACAGCAGCCGTCGGCACCGGGCACCCTCCCCTCCACCGGGTGCCCAGAGAGTAGCACAGTGCCACACGCTCCGCCCAGGCCTCTGGGGTCTGCCTGCAACCTGGGCCGCACAGGGTGACACGGGGATACGACCCTGATGCCGCACGTCACCGCCGCCGCTGTCTCCAAGTGGAGGAAGCCAAGGGTCCTCCTGCCCGAGAGGCTGCACACAGAGTTTCCAGCCCACGGTCAAACTAGCGCCTTCCCAACAGCCAGCCGCTCTGGGCGGTACGGCCCTCCCCGCCACCTTCCCCAGCTCCACGCAAGCTTGCCCGGCGCGGACCAGGAACACGGAAACGCGACTTCCGTGAAGAGCTCATTCTCCACACGAGCAAGCAGAGCCGCACCAGTGTCACCACTCTGCCTGCAGGGCTCTGCCTGCAGGAAACTACCATGCCCTCTCTGCCCCCTCCCCACAAAGGGCCCTCCTCCTCCACGCAGGGGCGGCACCTGGGCGCAAAGAGCCCTGGGGAGCTGGGCATCCCGGAGTCCTGCGGCGGAGCTGGCCAAGGGCTCCTGAGGGGACAAGGCTGTCCTCAGAAGGGACACAGGCTCCGCTACAATCATCCCTATCCTCAGGGATGTCTGGATTTCACGTTCGCTACGGAACGCACCCTACCTGCGTGCTACGGGAGAGTGACGTGGGGAGTCTCAACCCCACACCTGACACCAAAGGGACTGTACCAGCTCGTGCGCAAAACACCACGGTGTGCCATGAGACCGACGAGCAGCTCTGACAGCTTCCAGGGCAGGCCCGACCCGGCTCAGGGTTGGGGACATAAAAAACGTACGCACTCTGGTGCGCATCGGAATTCCCCCGCAGGGAAGGAGGCATTTTCCCTGCGGGCTCTTTACCTTCCAGACTCTATTCCCTACTACAAATGCACCATCTCCGATAGCCAGGCTTTTCTGCCCAGAGTACAACTGGAGGCAGCGGCCAAGACACACTTACCTCCCGAGAAAAGACAGTGACGGGCTGTAATGTTTAACAAAACCAGGAAGACTCCAAGTTGCACAAAGCACACCGTACAAACCTGGAGGGAGGGCTTTGCCCCTTTTCCAGTTACCAGGATCTGAATGGACATTCTAAATAGGAGAATCACCTGGCCTGAGCCGGGAAACCAGTCAAAAGAACGACGACACAGAAACCCGTCTAAGTGACCCAGGAGCAACCCCAGGTGCAGGAGGTCAGGAAGGAGTCAGCCGAGCCAGGAGAAGTCAGTGTGTATTGAGGGCTCACACACCTCACGCTGCTTTGAGAAACCCACTGTCAAAGTATGCGGGCCCCGGCTCCTAAGCACTCCCTCATGGCTCATGCAGGCACCAGACAAGGCGACGGGCTCCCGGGACAAGCAGCCCACTGGCTCCTGGGCAAGAGTTTTGAGTCTGAAAAAGGCAGCGACACGCCACGCCAGACCCGTCACAGGACACACAGTATGCAGACGAGGCCAGGAACGGCTGCCGGGAGAACGGGACGATCACCTTTCCCAGGACGAGGCCCAACAGAGCATGACCACCCCAATTCCCTGGGCCTCCGGGGCCGCCACAGGTGGTCGGGCGCTGCCGGGCAACACCGGAGCCGCGCCAGGTCCCGCGTCGGCTAAAAACCACAGAAAATTTTGGAGGATTAGGCTTTCCTACGAAGTCACTGCTGAAGTGAATCAAAACCTTTGCGCCTTCCTTTCTTCCTTCCTTCCCCGTATCACACTCGTTTCTTGGAGGAAATGGATACTGACCCCAGGAACTCCTGCATGCTAAGCCCGCATTCGCTCTACTGCTGAGCTACATATACCCTTCCCCCCAGAGCACACTAGTTTCTAGGCACAGAGAACAAGAAATGCCAGCCACGTTCACTAACTTACCCAGTGTATAATAAGCTCCGTGTGCTCCAACAACAGAGGTCAGTGTTTTATGATCCGTCAGCTCCTGCGGAGCCACTCCTACAGTCCCAGTTGCGTACTCCAGTTTTGTAATTTCGGGATTAGTCGCCCCTTCCTAAGAACACAAAACAAGACAAATCAGGAACCGAACTTCAGTTCATGTGCCTACGCTTAGTCAGTCAGGTAGACAACAGTTATTTACCGAAGCTATCAGAACATAAGCCCTATCCTGGGAGAAGCTGGTGGTACAAATAAAAGGCAGATTCTCCTCTCTGATCTGCCAGAGGCACAGGATCCATGAAAACAATTCAGCACAGAAAAATTTCAACAGCTCTACAAATGAGGTGAACGGGTACAGTAACGCCACAAAGCACAGGAGTGTCCGCTGCACGTGGATAGCTCAGGGAATGCTGGGAAGACCGCACTGTTTCGTAAAAGAGAGATCCAGTGCAGAGGGGGTTGTGGAGGATCTTTTGGGAAGGGCAGCCTGAGTAAAAGAATCAGGTGGGAAACAGCGTAAGGCATTATGGAATCTAGACCACTGTTACTGGCGGTGGAATGGGAAGACAAAGCATGCTGCCTTGAAAATGAAACATCACTTAACTAATTTCAAGTGAGGACGGCTAAAACAAGATCCAACACCAAGATGCACCTAAATTTCAAAGGGATGAATTTCTTTTCAATATCCTCTAATGAACTGTAAGGGAAAGACCCTGAAAACAAGAATGCCCATACAGACACTGGCTTCACTAGGTGAGTCTGGATAATGAACACAAGTGCATTATCCAGTCCTACGGCATTAATCACAGAATCACATCCTAAATTGTAAGTTAAAAGCATAAGTCAAAAATTCTCATCAGCAGATTCAAACGTGAAGATGCACACTCACACCAACCCACGGTTTATGTCTCAGAATCCCCTGGTATTTATATAGTCACACAAGGACATTAACAACAAGAGTCTGTACCTCATCCCAGGAAGATTCTCTTCCTCTCTCTTCTGTAAAGCGGCGCACTGACACACCATCTGTAAAATGTAGTTACAGGTACATTAATGAGAATATTCATGAATGTATATTAAAACCACCATGTGCGTCTATCTCCGTTCGTGGATGTGTCAAAATAAAAGTGGCAGAAAAGACTTTCAAAGAGTTAGAGCATTTTCAAAAAAAATGCTTAAGTCACGGTTGGGATATATTTCAAACCAAGTAGTAAGAGGAAAACACGTAAAAAGAATGGATATGGAATTTGGGTTTGCGCACTATGTATTTCTAACATTTGAAGTTTGCTCTTGTTTTTGTTTTTTCTTTTCTTCTGTATTTAAATGGAGGTACCGGGAATGAGCACACGGAATTCGGCATGCTAAGCAAGCATGCTATTTACCACTAACCTATGTCCTTCATCGAGTCAACTAGCTTCTCGGCATAGATAAAATAAAGTACAATACACTCTTCCACGGTTCACTGCCTTACAAAACATGTTAGTTTGCTGAAGCGCAAAAGAACTTTGAGGCCTTCTTCCCCGTATCACACTAAGTCTCACATCAGACCGAGTGGGAGACAGGTCCCAGGACCCTTGACTGATGAGACCACAGGCCCCGGGTTCGGGTGTGTCTCCAATAACCGATCATCGGCTGTGGAATGTCAGGGCTCCACTCGATGCAGACAGAGACAGGGGCTGTCTTGTCTTCCAGCGAGCCCGGAACGTGATGTCTGTTGAAGGCCCGTGTGCAGAACCGACAAGTCTGCCCTCCGTCCGAGGACCCTCTTTCCCTCTACAACAGACACCTCCCTCCCCAGGGCAGGACAGGGAAGACGCGGTCCATAAAGTGCGTCTTCTAAGGGACCAGAGGGACACGGCAGTGAGCCCAGTCACAGCCGCCCGTGCACGGGGAAGCCCCGGAGAGCGATCTGCCCTTCTTCTGCAGTGACTCAAGGAAGAAACAGAGGACTATGCTTTCCTCTTACCGAGCGGAGCAGCTGGCCGTGTTGGGCGAGGTTGCACAGGGCACCAAGGGGGACCAGGTGCAGGTGCCCAGCTGGGCGACGACAGCCCGCAACCCGGGCAGGCCACGAAGGCTGGTCCTCGGAAAGGTTGGGGCCCACCGGCCCACGGGGTGACCTGCAGGACAGAAGGGAGGGCTGGGTTGGATGACAGACAAAAGCGCCAAAAGCAACAAGAGCCGAAACCCAACACAGCAGCCGTCGGCACCGGGCACCCTCCCCTCCACCGGGTGCCCAGAGAGTAGCACAGTGCCACACGCTCCGCCCAGGCCTCTGGGGTCTGCCTGCAACCTGGGCCGCACAGGGTGACACGGGGATACGACCCTGATGCCGCACGTCACCGCCGCCGCTGTCTCCAAGTGGAGGAAGCCAAGGGTCCTCCTGCCCGAGAGGCTGCACACAGAGTTTCCAGCCCACGGTCAAACTAGCGCCTTCCCAACAGCCAGCCGCTCTGGGCGGTACGGCCCTCCCCGCCACCTTCCCCAGCTCCACGCAAGCTTGCCCGGCGCGGACCAGGAACACGGAAACGCGACTTCCGTGAAGAGCTCATTCTCCACACGAGCAAGCAGAGCCGCACCAGTGTCACCACTCTGCCTGCAGGGCTCTGCCTGCAGGAAACTACCATGCCCTCTCTGCCCCCTCCCCACAAAGGGCCCTCCTCCTCCACGCAGGGGCGGCACCTGGGCGCAAAGAGCCCTGGGGAGCTGGGCATCCCGGAGTCCTGCGGCGGAGCTGGCCAAGGGCTCCTGAGGGGACAAGGCTGTCCTCAGAAGGGACACAGGCTCCGCTACAATCATCCCTATCCTCAGGGATGTCTGGATTTCACGTTCGCTACGGAACGCACCCTACCTGCGTGCTACGGGAGAGTGACGTGGGGAGTCTCAACCCCACACCTGACACCAAAGGGACTGTACCAGCTCGTGCGCAAAACACCACGGTGTGCCATGAGACCGACGAGCAGCTCTGACAGCTTCCAGGGCAGGCCCGACCCGGCTCAGGGTTGGGGACATAAAAAACGTACGCACTCTGGTGCGCATCGGAATTCCCCCGCAGGGAAGGAGGCATTTTCCCTGCGGGCTCTTTACCTTCCAGACTCTATTCCCTACTACAAATGCACCATCTCCGATAGCCAGGCTTTTCTGCCCAGAGTACAACTGGAGGCAGCGGCCAAGACACACTTACCTCCCGAGAAAAGACAGTGACGGGCTGTAATGTTTAACAAAACCAGGAAGACTCCAAGTTGCACAAAGCACACCGTACAAACCTGGAGGGAGGGCTTTGCCCCTTTTCCAGTTACCAGGATCTGAATGGACATTCTAAATAGGAGAATCACCTGGCCTGAGCCGGGAAACCAGTCAAAAGAACGACGACACAGAAACCCGTCTAAGTGACCCAGGAGCAACCCCAGGTGCAGGAGGTCAGGAAGGAGTCAGCCGAGCCAGGAGAAGTCAGTGTGTATTGAGGGCTCACACACCTCACGCTGCTTTGAGAAACCCACTGTCAAAGTATGCGGGCCCCGGCTCCTAAGCACTCCCTCATGGCTCATGCAGGCACCAGACAAGGCGACGGGCTCCCGGGACAAGCAGCCCACTGGCTCCTGGGCAAGAGTTTTGAGTCTGAAAAAGGCAGCGACACGCCACGCCAGACCCGTCACAGGACACACAGTATGCAGACGAGGCCAGGAACGGCTGCCGGGAGAACGGGACGATCACCTTTCCCAGGACGAGGCCCAACAGAGCATGACCACCCCAATTCCCTGGGCCTCCGGGGCCGCCACAGGTGGTCGGGCGCTGCCGGGCAACACCGGAGCCGCGCCAGGTCCCGCGTCGGCTAAAAACCACAGAAAATTTTGGAGGATTAGGCTTTCCTACGAAGTCACTGTTGAAGTGAATCAAAACCTTTGCGCCTTCCTTTCTTCCTTCCTTCCCCGTATCACACTCGTTTCTTGGAGGAAATGGATACTGACCCCAGGAACTCCTGCATGCTAAGCCCGCATTCGCTCTACTGCTGAGCTACATATACCCTTCCCCCCAGAGCACACTAGTTTCTAGGCACAGAGAACAAGAAATGCCAGCCACGTTCACTAACTTACCCAGTGTATAATAAGCTCCGTGTGCTCCAACAACAGAGGTCAGTGTTTTATGATCCGTCAGCTCCTGCGGAGCCACTCCTACAGTCCCAGTTGCGTACTCCAGTTTTGTAATTTCGGGATTAGTCGCCCCTTCCTAAGAACACAAAACAAGACAAATCAGGAACCGAACTTCAGTTCATGTGCCTACGCTTAGTCAGTCAGGTAGACAACAGTTATTTACCGAAGCTATCAGAACATAAGCCCTATCCTGGGAGAAGCTGGTGGTACAAATAAAAGGCAGATTCTCCTCTCTGATCTGCCAGAGGCACAGGATCCATGAAAACAATTCAGCACAGAAAAATTTCAACAGCTCTACAAATGAGGTGAACGGGTACAGTAACGCCACAAAGCACAGGAGTGTCCGCTGCACGTGGATAGCTCAGGGAATGCTGGGAAGACCGCACTGTTTCGTAAAAGAGAGATCCAGTGCAGAGGGGGTTGTGGAGGATCTTTGGGGAAGGGCAGCCTGAGTAAAAGAATCAGGTGGAAAACAGCGTAAGGCATTATGGAATCTAGACCACTGTTACTGGCGGTGGAATGGGAAGACAAAGCATTCTGCCTTGAAAATGAAACATCACTTAACTAATTTCAAGTGAGGACGGCTAAAACAAGATCCAACACCAAGATGCACCTAAATTTCAAAGGGATGAATTTCTTTTCAATATCCTCTAATGAACTGTAAGGGAAAGACCCTGAAAACAAGAATGCCCATACAGACACTGGCTTCACTAGGTGAGTCTGGATAATGAACACAAGTGCATTATCCAGTCCTACGGCATTAAGCACAGAATCACATCCTAAACTGTAAGTTAAAAGCATAAGTCAAAAATTCTCATCAGCAGATGCAAACGTGAAAATGCACACTCACACCAACCTCCGGTTTCTGTCTCAGAATCCCCTGGTACTTATATAGTCACACAAGGACATTAACAACAAGAGTCTGTACCTCATCCCAGGAAGATTCTCTTCCTCTCTCTTCTGTAAAGTGGCGCACTGACACACCATCTGTAAAATGTAGTTACAGGTACATTAATGAGAATATTCACGAATGTATATAAAAACCAATATGTGTGTCTATCTCCGTTCGTGGATGTGTCAAAATAAAAGTGGCAGAAAAGACTTTCAAAGAGTTAGAGCATTTTCTGAAAAAAATGCTTAAGTCACGGTTGGGATATATTTCAAACCAAGTAGTAAGAGGAAAACACGTAAAAAGAATGGATATGGAATTTGGGTTTGCGCACTATGTATTTCTAACATTTGAAGTTTGCTCTAGTTTTTGTTTTTTCTTTTCTTCTGTATTTAAATGGAGGTCCCGGGAATGAGCACACGGAATTCGGCATGCTAAGCAAGCATTCTATTTACCACAAACCTATGTCCTTCCCCGAGTCAACTAGCTTCTCGTCATAGATAAAATAAAGTACATATCACAATTTCACGATTCACTGCCTTACAAAACATGTTAGTTAGCTGAAGCGCAAAAGAACTTTGAGGCCTTCTTCCCCGTATCACACTAAGTCTCCCATCAGACCGAGTGGGAGACAAGTCACAGCAACCTTGACGGAAGAGACCACAGGCCCCGGGTTCGGGTGTGTCTTCCATAACCGATCATCGGCTGTGGAAGGTCAGGGCTCCACTCGATGCAGACAGTGACAGCGGCGGGCTTGTCTTCCAGGGAGCCCGGAACGTGGTGTCTGTTGAAGGCCCGTGTGCAGAACCGACACGTCTGCCCTCCGTCCGAGGACCCTCTTTCCTTCTACAACAGACACTTCCCTCCCCAGGGCAGGACGGGGAAGACGTGTACCATCAAGTGCGTCTTCAAAGGGACCAGAGGGACACGGCAGTGAGCCCAGTCACAGCCGCCTGTGCACGGGGAAGCCACGGAGAGCGATCTGCCCTTCTTCTGCAGTGACTCAAGGAAGAAACAGAGGACAATTCTTTCCTCTTACCGAGCGGAGCAGCTGGCAGTGGGGGGCGAGGTTGCACAGGGCACCAAGGGGGACAAGGTGCAGGTGCCAGCTGGGCGACGACAGTCCGCACCAGGGCAGGCCACGCAGGCTGGTCGTCGGAAAATTTGGGGCCCTCCAGCCCACGGGGTGACATGCAGGACAGAAGGGAGGGCTGGGTTGGATGACAGACAAAAGCGCCAACACCGACAACAGCCGCAACCCAAAGCAGAAGCCGTCGGCACCGGGCAGCCTCCCCTCCACCGGGTGCCCAGAGAGTAGCATGGTGCCACACGCTCCGCCCAGGCCTCTGGGGTCTGCCTGCAGCCTGGGCCGCACAGGGGGACACGGGGATACGACCCTGACGCCGCACGTCACTGCCGCCGCTGTCTCCAAGTGGAGGAAGCCAAGGGTCCTCCTGCCCGAGAGGCTGCACAAAGAGTTTCCAGCACACGGGCAAACTAGCGCCTTCCCAACAGCCAGCCGCTCTGGGCGGGACGTCCCTCCCCGCCACCTTCCCCAGCTCCACGCAAGATTGCCCGTTGCGGACCAGGAACACTGAGACGGGACGGAGGTGAAAATCTCATTCTCCACACGAGCAAGCAGAGCCGCACCAGGGTCACCACTCTGCCTGCAGGGCTCTGCCTTCAGGACCCTGCCAGGCCCTGTTGGCCCCCTCCTCATAAAGGGCCCTCCTCCGCCCCGCAGGGGCTTCCTCTGGGCGCAAAGTGCACTGGGGAGCTGGGCATCCCGGAGTCCTGCGGTAGAGCTGGCCAAGGGCTCCTGAGGGGACAAGGCTGTCCTCAGAAGGGACTCAGGCTCCGCTACAATCATCCCTATCCTCAGGGACGTCTGGATTTTACATTCGCTACGGAACGCACCCTACCTGCGTGCTACGGGAGAGTGACGTGGGGAGTCTCAACCCCACACCTGACACCAAAGGGACTGTACCAGCTCGTGTGCAAAACCCCACGGTGTGCCATGAGACCGACGAGCAGCTCTGACAGCTTCCAGGGCAGGCCCGACCCGGCGCAGGGTGGGGGACAAACACAACGTATGCACTCTGGTGCGCATCGGAATTCCCCCGCAGGGAAGGAGGCATTTTCACGGCTGGCTCTTTCCCTTCCAGCCTCTATTCCCTACTACAAACGCACCATCTCAGAGAGCCAGGCTTTTCTGCCCAGAGTACAACTGGAGTCAGCGGCCAAGACACACTTACCTCCCGAGAAAAAACAGTGACTGGCTGTGATGTTTACCACACCCAGGAAGACTCAAAGTTGCACAAAGCACACCGTACAAACCTGGAGGGAGGGCTTTGCCCCTTTTCCAGTTACCAGGATCTGAATGGACATTCTAAACAGGAGAATCACCTGGCCTGAGCCGGGAAACCAGTCAAAAGAACGACGACACAGAAACCCGTCTAAGTTACCCAGGAGCAACCCCAGGTGCAGGAGGTCAGGAAGGAGTCAGCCGAGCCAGGAGAAGTCAGTGTGGAGTGAGGGCTCACCCTCCTCACGCTGTTTCGAGAAACCCACAGCCAAAGTCTGCGTTCGCCGGCTCCTAAGCACTCCCTCATGGCTCCTGCAGGCACCAGCCAAGGCGAAGGTCTCTCATGAGAAGCAGCCCACTGGCTCCTGGGCAAGAGTTTTGAGTCTGAAAAAGGCAGCGACACGCCACGCCAGACCCATCACAGGACACACAGTCTGCAGACGAGGCCAGGAACGGCTGCCGGGAGAACGGGAAGATCACCTTTCCCAGGACGAGGCCCAACAGAGCATGAATACCCCACTTCCCTGGGCCTCCGGGGCCGCCGCATGTGGGCGGGCGCTGCCGGGCCTCACCGGAGCCGCGCCATTTCACGCATCGGCTAAAATCCACAGAAAAGGATGGAGGACTAGGCTTTCCTTTGAAGACACTGCTGAAGCGAAACAAAACCTTTGTGCCTTCCTTCCTTCTTTCCTTCCCAGTATCACACTCGTTTCTTGGAGGAACTGGATACTGACCCCAGGAACTCCTGCATGCTAAGCCCGCATTCTCTCTACTCCTGAGCTACATATACACTTCCCCACAGAGCACACTAGTGTCTAGGCACAGAGAACAAGAAATGCCAGCCACGTTCACTAACTTACCCAGTGTATAATAAGCTCCGTGTGCTCCACCAACAGAGGTCAGTGTTTTATGATCCGTCAGCTCCTGCGGATCCAGTTCTACAGTCCCAGTAGCGTACTCCAATTTTGTAATTTCGGGATTAGTCACCCCTTCCTAGGAACACAAAACAAGACAAATCAGGAACCGAACTTCAGTTCATGTGCCTACGCTTAGTCAGTCAGGTAGACAACAGTTATTTACCGAAGCTATCAGAACATAAGCCCTATCCTGGGAGAAGCTGGTGGTACAAATAAAAGGCAGATTCTCCTCTCTGATCTGCCAGAGGCACAGGATCCATGAAAACAATTCAGCACAGAAAAATTTCAACAGCTCTACAAATGAGGTGAACGGGTACAGTAACGCCACAAAGCACAGGAGTGTCCGCTGCACGTGGATAGCTCAGGGAATGCTGGGAAGACCGCACTGTTTCGTAAAAGAGAGATCCAGTGCAGAGGGGGTTGTGGAGGATCTTTTGGGAAGGGCAGCCTGAGTAAAAGAATCAGGTGGGAAACAGCGTAAGGCATTATGGAATCTAGACCACTGTTACTGGCGGTGGAATGGGAAGACAAAGCATGCTGCCTTGAAAATGAAACATCACTTAACTAATTTCAAGTGAGGACGGCTAAAACAAGATCCAACACCAAGATGCACCTAAATTTCAAAGGGATGAATTTCTTTTCAATATCCTCTAATGAACTGTAAGGGAAAGACCCTGAAAACAAGAATGCCCATACAGACACTGGCTTCACTAGGTGAGTCTGGATAATGAACACAAGTGCATTATCCAGTCCTACGGCATTAAGCACAGAATCACATCCTAAACTGTAAGTTAAAAGCATAAGTCAAAAATTCTCATCAGCAGATGCAAACGTGAAAATGCACACTCACACCAACCTCCGGTTTCTGTCTCAGAATCCCCTGGTACTTATATAGTCACACAAGGACATTAACAACAAGAGTCTGTACCTCATCCCAGGAAGATTCTCTTCCTCTCTCTTCTGTAAAGTGGCGCACTGACACACCATCTGTAAAATGTAGTTACAGGTACATTAATGAGAATATTCACGAATGTATATAAAAACCAATATGTGTGTCTATCTCCGTTCGTGGATGTGTCAAAACAAAAGTGGCAGAAAAGACTTTCAAAGAGTTAGAGCATTTTCTGAAAAAAATGCTTAAGTCACGGTTGGGATATATTTCAAACCAAGTAGTAAGAGGAAAACACGTAAAAAGAATGGATATGGAATTTGGGTTTGCGCACTATGTATTTCTAACATTTGAAGTTTGCTCTAGTTTTTGTTTTTTCTTTTCTTCTGTATTTAAATGGAGGTCCCGGGAATGAGCACACGGAATTCGGCATGCTAAGCAAGCATTCTATTTACCACTAACCTATGTCCTTCCCCGAGTCAACTAGCTTCTCGGCATAGATAAAATAAAGTACAAAACACTCTTTCACGGTTCACTGCCTTACAAAACATGTTAGTTTGCTGAAGCGCAAAAGAACTTTGAGGCCTTCTTCCCCGTATCACACTAAGTCTCCCATCAGACCGAGTGGGAGACAGGTCACAGGACACTTGACAGAAGAGACCACAGACCCCGGGTTCGGGTGTGTCTCCCATAACCGATCATCGGCTGTGGAAGGTCAGGGCTCCACTCGCTGCAGACAGTGACAGGGCGGGCTTGTCTTCCAGGGAGCCCGGAACGTGGTGTCTTTTGAAGGCCCGTGTGCAGAACCGACACGTCTGCCCTCCGTCCGAAGACCCTCTTTCCCTCTACAACAGACACTTCCCTCCCCAGGGCAGGATGGGGAAGTCACGGCCCATCAATTGCGTCTTCTAAGGGACCAGAGGGACACGGCATTGAGCCCAGTCACAGCCGCCCGTGCACGGGGAAGCCCCGGAGAGCGATCTGCCCTTCTTCTGCAGTGACTCAATGAAGAAACAGAGGACTATGCTTTCCTCTTTCCGAGCGGAGCAGCTGGCCGTGGTGGGCGAGGTTGCACAGGGCACCAAGGGGGACCAGGTGCAGGTGCCCAGCTGGGCGACGACAGGCCGCAACCGAGGCAGGCCACGCAGGCTGGTCCTCAGAAATTTTGGGGCCCTCCGGCCCACGGGGTGACCTGCAGGACAGAAGGGGGGGCTGGGTTGAATGACAGACAAAATCGCCAACACCGACAAGAGCCTTAACCCAACGCAGAAATCGTCGTCACCGTGCACCCTCCCCTGCACTGGGTGCCCAGTTGGCAGCTACGCTGACTGCACTCCTTCAGCGCTGGGCCTGCCTGCAGCCTGGGCTGCTCAGGAGGCTTTGGCGATAAAATACTTTCCCCAAACTTCACTGTGATTACTGGGCATACTTATCCCCTAATTCCCAATCCACAGGCAAAGGCAGGAATGGTTTGTTCAAAAGGAAAATGCTAGTTCCAGAGATTATTCAATACAAAATGACCACTGGAACACAAGTGAATAAAATTACTTACTTTGTTTTCCTCTGCCTCCTGAGCCGGAAAGGCGGTGCCATTCCTAACAGGGGTGCCACCCGGCCCTGAAGCTTTGAAGTGAGATCAGCGCTGAAGGCAGATTCTATCTGACAGATGCCGTGCGGGGAAAGCACGAGCCTAGCACTTCGTGCCCTCCTACAGGAACTCTCACTCCCGCCCACGCCCCTGGCTCTTCACAGAGGCCGCAGGTCTCCCTTCCACCTCAGTTGACCCCGAGGACGAGGGGAGACTGGACCCCTGTCCCATGACGAGGACACAACAGGGCCTAGATTTAGTTGTTTTCATAGCTAATCACCCTGGATGGGGTCTCAGGGCTCAGATCACTGGCAACCAACACTTACACGGTGGGCTCACAGCACACTTCAGGGCAAATCAGTCTGTATACAGATTATACATTAAAGTAAGAAGGGTCTTTTGTAGGAAGAGTATCAACAACCCCTGACTGTGAGCTCCACCTCTTCCTCCTCAGCCTGTTGGTGAACTCTTATAAGCCTTCTCTCTGACAGCGCATGTCTTGTATAAGTGACCAGATGTCACGTAATCATTTATGAAAGAAGTAGCCTCAATGACTCATGTTGTAATAATCGGCAAAAGAATGGTGAGTTACATGGAGTAGCTGGTGGGATACTTTAGAGTTACACGTTAACTCTGGGGGAGTGAGGCTACGTTGTCATGTCACTTACTAACTGGCTACTCTAGGTCACTGTGCAAGCTTTATTATAAGAACGAAGGGACCTGCAAAATTAGTGAAGAAATGCCTGCTGCCTTAAAGCAGATCTTGAATAGAATATTTACCCACCAAGGCAAATGAAGAAAAATGTTTTTCTCGTTATGACATACTGCCTTCATTCTAAAACGTCATCCATGTTATTTTCCTGAAATGAGAAGAAAATTCAGCCTTCAAAACCGTGTCCAGGCGGGAAGAGAGGGCTGACACTCATGTCTTCTAGTGCACAGAAACCAGCCATGCCAGCCACGCCAGGCAACCAAGAGACTGGGGGGCAGCCCGCAGTCCCTGGAGGGGCATAAGCTCCACCGCTCACAGGGGACAGAGCCCTGCTGGCTGGTGGCATGTAAAGAAAACAGCATCTTGTCACTCAGCTGTGAACCTGTTCCCCACAGTGAGTGTGTGGTGTGGTGTCCAGGAAACCCGACAACTACCCATGGGGACAAGCAGCCCACTGGGCGGCTCCTGCTGCAGAAATGGAGCTGCCGCACTTCACAGTGCGCTTCTTACCTCTCAGGGGAGGGTGCAGCCTGTACGGTCCTCCTGGAGTGGGATCCTGCCTCATGTATTCCTCTGCCTGCCTCCGTCTGCAGATTGCATCCAATCTTAAAGATAAAGAATGGCTTCAATACAAATTACACCACCAATTCCTCTACTAGGCACAAAACAACCAGTCCTTAAAAATCTCAAAACACCCGTAAAAATGTGTCAAAATTCTGTACCTCTGTTTCAGGTGGGCAACTTCCCTTCTCAGCTCAGAAGAGTTTTCCCTTCTCAGGTCAGAGTTTTCCCTTCTCAGGTCAGAGTTTTCCCTTCTCAATTCAGAGATTTCCCTCTCCAGCTCCTGAGCCCTGAGCTGTGGGAGAAAAACACATCCACGTTCAGTTGTGGCCGACTGTGCACAAAGGGAAGGAAGGAAACAAATTCTTACCGAGCTGTCTTGGGCCTTCTTCTCGGCAAGAGTGACCTGAAAAAGTCAACACATCAAGAAACACCCCATGGCTAGGGGTTCTCAGGGCCACAATAACTGTCTGCATCAGGTGCTGAGGACTCGGTGTGTCAGGAGGAAGGCAGGTTACCTGGTGTCTCCAAATGATCTCTGCTTCCCGCATTTGCCCGTGACATTTTTCAAGTCTTATCCTATGAGTTACAAATTGTTCCATCAGAGAAGACACAATGCTGGGTATGCTGTTAAATAATCTGCCCCAGTCCATGTTATCTGCACTGCACACTCACACACATCATCTCACCGCTCAAGACACACTGCACACGGCTGCAGAAGCACAGCAGGTGCAAAGCTGTCGCTGCAGCCACTCCTCCGTCACTGTTACTGAACGCCTGCCCGGTTCTGCGCTGACACAACTCCCCCTCCCGTTCTCAGCATTTCCCTCACGTGTCCTGTGCTGAGCATCTTTCATCACAAAGCTTGATTCTTCCTTTCCTTACATCCTGACCCTACATCTTACACCTGGGTCTCCCCAGCAGCACGGGAATTTTTATTGGTCCGACTGACGCTACACTAAACTGCTATCCTCAGGGTGAGAACGGTTTATAGCACCTTCAGAAACATCTCTGTGAACCGTCTCTCCTCTCAGTCTGGCCAGCACTGGGACCAGGAAATTCTTAGTAACTTAATACATTTTAAAGTTAAACGTTTATCTTAACATATGTAAAACTTAACACTTTTCCTCCTGTGTGAAGCCATGTATACAAATGTCTTTTGTTTGGGTCAGTTTATGATATTGTGTCTAAACATTTTAGAAAAGTTTTCAAAAAATCCAACTGGTGTTTTCAGAGCCGCAGGTGCAGAGGAGCTGAACTCACTTGTACCATCTTGTCTCCTCTTCAGCCAATTTTGCCTCCTCCTTTGCTGCCAACAGCTGCTGCTTTCCCACCAGCTCACATCCGTTCATGTCCACCTTCCTGAGAGGGGAAAGAAACTCTGAAATTCTGCCAGTTTCCCTCCCAGAAACTGGAAGGGAAAAATTCCATGTTCCTTTCGCCCTTCCCCATAAATGCTCAGGCTGATAAATACACAGGAAAGAATTAAAGTACCCCCACTAATAAATATGAAAAAGCTACACTCAGGCCTCTGGCAACTGTTTGGTATCTGGGCTTCCCTTCAGCGTCCCCACCCCTAATCATTTATGCATAAAGTAAACACACAGGAAAAGCCCACGTGAGGTGTGCCCCGCCCCCCCACCAGGCTCAGGTTCCTGTGCCTGGGACAGCACGAGCTCACTGTGTTTCAACGTGGGAATCAGGGTCTGACCAAGTCATCACAACCAAACACATTAGGGTAAAGCAAGCGTTCATGACTTGTTTGATTTCTCCCACAGAGAGCCCAGATTTCAGTCAAAACCTGGAGCAAAACCTGATCCTTTAGGAAATATAAGGAAATGTTTGTTTTTGAAAGCGGGTTAATGGGTGTGATGTCCATGACCTCTCCCTGAGAATGACAGGAAACTCTGGACAAATTATGAAATCCATGATCAAATGTACCAAATTGCTAACAAGCCAGAAAGGGACATGAGGCCAAGATGGAGAAGAAGAAAGCCCAGGACTGGGCCCACCTTCCCCGGGGGTCACCCGGTAACTGCAGAGGAAACCACTGAGATGCAGAGCAGCCCGGCAGCCGGTGCCCCCTACGCACAGGCACTGCAGTCAGGCAGCTGGAGCTCACTGTCCGTCAGCGAAGGTGATCCCTTGAGAGACCCACAGGACTTAGCTGGGATCCATGAGAGCTATATGCCAGAAACAAAGGTGGACAGGAGACACACGGGCCTCACGAATGCTGGCTGCACTGACTGATCTCAGCTGCTAACCGGGTTAACAGGATGTAGCGCTGCTGGCGCCCTGACCACCTGCCAGCTGTAATGCCCACCTTCTCTGCAGCAAGTTAACCTCACACGAGGCCTCAAATTTTCTCTATTTTCTACCCAATGTCTAGAGTTTATTAAAAATGATAGACACATGGCAGGTCATGACACTTTGATGTGGTTGAAACCTAAGGACAATAAAAATGGACCTAGGGGGATCCAGATAATGAAGTGACTAAATCTGGTCCAAGAACCCGCTAAAATCTCAAACTAAATACAAACAAGACTCTGGTAACCAGTTAGAATGTACAGAAGCAGCAGATTACAGAAATCAAGGTCGAAAAATAAATGCACAACTGTACTGATTGAATATGGTAAAGAAAATATGGTGGTAAGTATTCTGAAACGTATTACAATATCCACATAACTCCACACATTCATTCACACATTGTCATAATTAACACGGGAATGTCTTACCCTTCAGTGTCCATAGATCTCTGTCCACTGATTTCATCAAGGACACTTACTTTCTTCACCTGCCTTTGGAAACCGTCTTCCTCACGTTCTTTCAGAGATCCCGATGCAGCATGGTGGTCTTGCATTTTCTTTTTACCCTCTATAAACATAAAACAACTGGCTTTGTGTGTGCACATGTGCACTCAAGAGCTTGGCTGTGCTGGGGAGTGGAGAAAGGAGAGAATTCTGAAGGCAGGAATCCCCTTTTTACCTTCCCAGTGCAAATGCATTGCTATTACAGGCATGTTTCATTTTATTGCCCTCCCTGGTAATGCATATTTTTAAACAATTGAAGATTTGTAACAACCCTGAGTACAGCAATTCCATTGGTGACTTTTTTTCTGGCAGCATTTGCTCATTTCTTATCTCTGTGTCACATTTTTGTAGTTTCTGAAATATTTGGTTTTTTATCATTTTAATTAAAACAGGCATGATATTCCTTTAAGGCAAAGCCTAATCCAGCGGAAGTCCCTAGTTCTCAGCAATTCTATAAACCCTGAGAGAGGTGAAGAGGCTTCAGAAGAAAAGTGTGAAGCCAGCAGGGGTTGGCCCATGAAGTTTAAGGCAAAATTCCATCTCCACTGCATACCTGTGCAAGGTAAGGCGGGAAGAGCTGACCCAGAGGCTGCTGCAAGTGCTCCAGGAGATGAAGCTAAGGCAGCTAATGAAGGTGGCTGCACTAAACAACAGGTTTTCAATGCAGAGAACTGCAAGGGGAGGCCACCCAGCACCATCACAGCTGGAGAGAAGTCAGCGCCTGGCATCAAGGCTTCAATGGACAGGCTGATTTTCCCGTTAGCGGCTAATGAAGCCAGTATTCATTTAACATTATGAAAATCCTATGTCCCATGAGAATCAAGTGAAATGTACTCTGTGCTCTATAAATAGAACAAAGCCTGAATGACAGCACATCTATTTACAACATGAATATTTTAGCCCATTGTTGAGACCTACTGCTCAGAAAACAAAACAAAACACACAAAAAAAATTCTTTCAAAATATTACTGCTCATGGACAATGCACAAGTCGTCCAGGAGCTCTGATGGAGATGCATGAGATGAATGCTGTTTCCATGCTTAACACGACATCTATTCTGCAGCCCATGAATCAGGAGTAATTATGACTTTCAAGTCTTATTATTTAAGAAATACATTTTGGAAGGCTTTAGCTGCCATAGACAGTGACACCAATGATGGGTCTGGGCAAATGAATGGAAAATTTTCTGGAAAGGATTCACCATTTTACATGCCATTAAGAAAATTCGTGATTCATGGGAAGAAGTCAAAATATCAACGTGAACTGGGGTTTGGAAGGAATTGATTCCAATCCTGATGTGTGACTTTGAGGGGCTCAAGAATTCAGTGCAGGAAGGAGCTGCAGATGTGCTGAAAATAGCAGGAGAACTAGAGTTACAAGTGGAGCCTGAAGATATGACTGATTGGCTGCAACCTCATGATAAAATGTGCATGAATAAGGAGCTGCTTCTTATGGACAAGCAAAGAAATTGGTTTCTTGAGATGGAATCTACTGGTGAAGATGCTGTGAAGAAGGTTGAAATAACAAAGGACTTAGAAGAGCGTATGAACTTAGCTGATAAATTACCACAGGGTTTGAGAGGACTGACTCCAATTTGGAAAGAATTTCTACTGTGTGTAAAATGTGTCAAATTGCCTGTGACAGAGGACTTGTTCCTGAAAGGAAGAGAGAATCCTGTCACAAACTTCATTGTGGTCTTATGTTAAGAAATTGCAAAAGCCACACCGATCTTCAGCAACTGCCACAATGACCAGTCAGCAGCCACCAATGTTAATTCAAGGCCATCCACCAAAATGACTGTAACTCAATTAAAAAAAAGTTAAAAAAAAAAAAGACCATCCACCAACAAAAAGATTAAACCTCACTAAAGGCTCCAATGATGGCTAGCAGTTTTTAGTAATAAAGAGTATTTTCATTAAGTTATGAACATTGGGGTTTTTAGACACAGTGGTATTGTTCACTTAATAGACTACAGTATAGTGTAAACTTAACTGTTCTTTTCACTGGAAAACCAAAAAAAAAAAAAACCCCAAAAAAAAGTTATTTGACTCTCTTTATTATATTTATTTTATTCTAGGGGACTAGAACTGAAGCCACAACATCTCCCAGGAATCCTGTATGTAAGGTTTTCTTCCCAACAAGCAACATACCTTCCAGGCTGCAGTCCCCTGTTGTCACAGCTCGCTGCATCGAATCCTCAGATCTGGTCTTCAAAACAACTGGCTGTAAGATAGATATGAGAAGACATTCAAGAAGTACTGATCCACAGCAATGTGCACATACTTAACATGAGAGGAATCATACGCCTGGAATCAGCTAAGATGGGCCATCTGCTTTCCATGCGTTACAGCATAATTAAACACTGACACAGTGATGCTCGGTTCTCTGAGGTAAGCATCTCTGGGGGTGAGTAACAATCCTTACTCTCTTCTTGATGCTGAGCTGAACGTCCTCCTGCACATGCATTTCTTCAGATTTCACTGTGGCTTCACAGACATGAGATTTATTAAGAGCAATTTCAACTTAAAACATTCTCATTGGTGACTAAATTCCCAAGAAAAATAATTTGAGTAGATATCAACATTTAATCTTCTAAGACATGAGATTGTTGTTCCTTGTGAAAGCTAATATGTACAGTGGAAATCCTGCTGCAACTGGAGGCATTTACCTCAAATTCCTGAAGTGTTCATTGAAACAGCACCTTTCAAGTTCTCTGGAGATGTTCCTTTTTCCAGTATCTTCACACAGGACAGAAATAAAGTATGTACTAAGATTTCAATGAAAACTCAGGGTGATATGTTTAAAAAGTGTAATTTTTTTTTCCAGAAACAAAGTAATTTGTTAACTGCAAAACAAACCATAGAAAATAAATATATTAGCCCTGGTACATGTCCAAAGACTTTGGTGAGCATTCTCTCCAGAAGATATTAAGGCAGTGAAATGATTCTGAACATATAAATTTTATAAAGAAAGGAAAGCAAGTGTTATATGTTCCCTTACATATGCTTGAAAGCATCTGAGACTTTCCCTGAATTTCGGTTTGGGGCTGAAGACAGTGCTCCATTTGAGAGTTTACAGCAGACAGGGCCTCTTCCTTCAAGTTCTAGCACCGGGCACCCTAGCAGCTCATTCTGACCCTTTGCATCTTGCATTTCCTTCTTCAGCTGGTCCTCTTCCACTGCCAGCCGGCCAATCTCTTCCAGAAAGTCTTGGTTTGTTCTGATGGGCAGTTGCTTCTCTTCAACCCTTTTAGAATCCTGTCCCTTCTCAGCCAGTACCCACAACTACCCCTAAGTTTCCTGTGATGGCAGCTGATACAGGCTGGGCCCAGGACAAATGTCAAGCCCATAAAGAAATGTGGAAAAAAGACCTCCAGGCACAGATTTTTCCTCACTTCCACAGGCTTCCTCCTCCTTGGACAATGGAAGGCATGATTGGACGACAAGAGGAAGCAAGGGTGGGAAACTGCTCATGTCAAAGAGCTCACAAATGAGTGTTGCTGGTGAAATATAAACAAAGTTTACCCAAATTCACATGGAAAATTCTCTGTTTAACATCAACAGGGCAAGGAACTGTGCACCTAGTCTAGTAACTTCCTTTACCTCTCAGGTATTTCCTGGCATCTTCTGTGTGTCTTGGAGGGCAGTGTGAGTGGTGAGAAAACTCTCTAGGTTGTGAAAATAAGACATATTTCCTAGTCTCTGAAATAGAAAAAGTCACAGATGTTTTAGTCCATGAAATTCTGGGTCATTGTTCACAGGGAGTTTCCGCTACTGGGCTCTCACACTCTGCTGTGGTCAAAAGCAGGAGGAGCAGGTGCACGCAGCTCGCCCAGGGCACAAAAAGCCTCAGAAGCCCGGCTATGGTCAACGTGGCAGCTCTTACCAGGTGTGGGCTCTTGGCGTTCTGGTCCCTCACTGCCTGCAGCTTAGCTCGAACAATCTGAATGATGTCATTCAAATTTTCATTCACCTTCTCAATGGCTTTCAAGCTCTCCTTCAATGAGACATTGAATTAGTAACAATTACTCATTACTTTCATTTCTATTTTCAGAATGTAATCTAACAAGAGGTTCGTACCTTAAACTTCAGTGCTTTCTCAGAGGGCAGCTTCTTTTGCCTGATGGCCTCCTCTAAGCATTTCTTTGCGTTGTTGGTCTATGCAAAAATGTAATGAAGGAAACAGAATTACAAATACTAATTACACTGCTAGCTGAACCTATCTTGTGTGTGACCCCTTCCACTAATACAGAAAGTGGTGCTTTACATCTACAACACTTGCTTTATTTTTTTACTGATATATAGTCAGTTACAATGTGTCAATTTTCTGGTGTAGAGCATGTTTCAGTCACATATATATATACACCTATGTTTGTCTTCACATTCTTTTTCATTATAGATTACAAGATATCAAGTAGAGTTCCCTGTGCTCTACAGAAGAAATTTGTATTTTGGGTTTTTTTTTTTTTTTTTTTTTTTTTTTTATCTAGGACACTTGCTTTGAACCTAGACCTCTTATGGAACACATGGAACAGGACAGTAGGATGAAGGAAAAGAGAGCCAAATAACTGAACTGACAGAGTGGGGAGGAACTGAAGGTAAAATCACAAAAAAAAAAAAAAAAAAGGACAAGGATACCTTCTGCACCCAAGCAGATATATTTTCTGCAAGTTCTCTGTTTTCAATCTCCAAATTCTTGCTCTGCTCAGTCATCTGCTTTAAAGTAACTAAAAGGAGATGAAGCAATTTCTCATATTGGCAAGAAAACCCAGTAGAATAGAATTATCATGATTTATTAGCAGCAGAGACATATCTGGCTGGCACTATGAGTATAATTAACCTTTTAGCTTTTCTACTGTGCCTAAAGGAAGCAAATCTTAGTGGCATTCTAAATGTGAGATCATTGAGATTCCTAGTTTAATTTTTTTCAAAGATGCAGAAACACAATAAAAAGTCTTCCCCTAAATTCTCTCCCAGCTATAAGCACCATTCTTAGAAAATTCAATCATTCAAATACTTCTGACATCACCAGAGATGAAAAAGAAAAACCAAGCATCCTGTCCCCTTAACATTCTCTCCTCCAATTACTAAGGTAAGTAAACATGCCCCTGCTTAAAAAAATAGAACCCTTATCCCACGCAGGTTCACCCCAGAGCCAGGCCCTATCTGCAACACCACAGAAGGCAAGTTCTAAACGTTGCCTGACTGGGCCTGCACAGGCCTCCAGTGTCTTCCTGCTGCCTGGAAGATCGTCTTTCATGAAAACCATGTTGGGGGCCCTGAAGGACAAGGTCGCTGGAATTAAACACTTTGGTACCATGTGGGCTTCCCCACCTAGTCACTGGAGGACCTGGATAACACACAGGCCCTAAATGACAAGCTTTACTATCGCCAGGATGAGAATGTTACCATCACTGCTTCAGGAAAGCAGCACATGTAAAACAGCCAGTCACAGGCGACTCCACGTGTGAAGCTCTAGAACGCAGCCCTCAGAACCAGACTCCTCTCTCAGGCATCTAAGTCCCTCATCTGACCACACAGTGCACACGCTTCTGTCTGCCCAGTGGGGATGCTCTGATGCTGAGATCCCTCTTCTCAGCACCAGCCCTTCTGCATCAACTGTCACCAACAGCAGCCCTTGAGGGCCTACTGAGCACCAGGCAGCCACCCTGCCCATCACGCCCAGCCCCACTCGGTCAGCAGAGTGTGAAGCCTGCATAGAAAGCATCATCCTCAGGCTGAATCACTTCCATTAAGTCCCCACTGCCATGAATGGCTCCTTTCACTTATGAGTCACAGCCCATGGATTCCCCTCTGCTGTGACACACACCGCCTGGCTACATCTGCATCCCTCCCTCAGCCTGGAGAGTCCTGACAGGCTCAAGTAGTGTTTCAGCATCTTTACTTTTCACCAAGAGCCAGCTCATATTAGGGACACACTCCGAACATTAGACTCTTCTCATCACCTGCTTCCTCAAGGTTGCTATGCAAAATTAAACTCATCCTAGTCTCCCTACTCCTGTGACCCGCCTGGCCTCTTAGCTCAATAGATGTCAACTTCCTCTATGATGTCATTTAGACACCATTGCAGGAGTAAAATTTTCAAGAGTTGAGAAGTCAGTTAGACATCAGAAGTCATTGTGTTTACTCTTAGTTGAATTAAAATCCACATCAAATCCTGGTATTGAGAAAATATTACAAAGGAAACTAAACCCTAATACCTTACCTTGACACACTGGAGGCTTTACCTAGGAGAGGAAGAAACATTAAATTTGAAGTCAAAACATATAATTAGTAAATCTATAATTTCTAATAAACTATCAAAACAGTAATCCATTGAAATCACAATTATCACTTTGGTTCAGCATAACAATTAATATGATTAAAAATCAGGAAAAATCAGAATTTCCTACTTAAGGCATGATCTTTCACTCACCATTTCTGATAGCACAATGGTAAATAACTTATTTTAGAACAAAAGATCTGCTTACTTTCTATTAAATAAACATCACTCTATTCAATTTTCATAACGCATATTCATATTTAACAACACTGAACTATATTATTTTCATGATATGTTGTTGTAATGCATCATTTATCTAATTTTTTTGTCAGACCAAACATCCACACTTAAGTCCAGAACCTGGATAGTTGTGTAACCTTCAAAAGAGAGAGAGAGACAGAGAGGAGAAAACTAAAAGAAAAATAAAGGCAAAATCTTTATACTAAGATTAAGATGCACCCCTTTCATTCAATGAAAGGTTTTCTGAAATCTTATACAGAGTTGACTGTTGAATTGATAAGCAATTGTAACATATGAGGTCGTAAGATTTGTCAAGACCACTAAAAACAAACGGACATCAAATGAGACATCAGACGAGAATGAAAGTGAGTAATGGCTGTAGTAAAAGCCCACACAGCAGCAGGAAGGACAGTGACCATTTTCAAGAAGCGAACGTGCTTCTTGACTCAGATACAAGTCATCGTATGAAGAATAATAGTTCAGTAAAACCCAGGCAGGACTCCACTGTAATACCATGTAAAGACACATTTCCCTGACCCTTAACACATATTTCTTCATTCAAAACTTTAAGTGATGGTCAGAGACTGAGGCCAGCCCCTAACCTTGCCAAGATATTGGAGAATCATCACAGTGTCGAAGATCCAGTGGCAATAATGTGGCAATAGAAGAATGCATCCACGGAGGGCAAACAGAAAACCACATATGTTCCCTTAACTTCACACTTGCTCAGGAACACTGAGCTTCCCTGTCCCCTGTCTCCCAACACACAGGCAGGGGCAGGTGGAGAGATAGATGGGCTTGCCAAATACTTAACCTTCCTGTTTTGTTATTGAAGAGAAGAGTTTATAAATTGCCATTGTCTCATTGAGAATATACTGTTGTCTTGCTCAATGAGTTCTTACTATAAAGATTTTGCAACAAATTTCCATTTCAAAACTAATTTGTGTTCAAGTTAGTAATCTAAAAGGAAACAAAGAAAAGACTCCTGGATTCTGGCCCAGGCAGGCAAATAAAATGTCCAGTGACTATAAAAATTCCTATTAGGTGTGATTAAAAGGACACTGTCAGGTACTTTAGTAATACTCACAGCAAGGACGGTCCTCCAGACGAACAAGAGAAAAATAGAAACTCCCCAGGAGGCAGCAAGAAGAATAAGCTTCCACAGAAGTTCATAAACATCAGATGCAGAATGGAAAAGGAGAATCAGAGTGTCGAGGATCTGAAAAGATATTAGATATAATGAGGAACCTCAAAGACATTCCCAGTATATATGTCACAGAGAATCATCTTTAGAAACCCTCAACCACATCCTTAGATATCTCCACAGAGAGGCGAGAAGGGACATTTGAGTTCAAAGGAGCTCTTGGGAGTGTGAGCATGTTTACTGCCTTGATTTGGTAATAGTTTCACTGCTGCACACATACGTCAAATACCTGATACACAAAATGTTAGAAATTTGACTTTGCTGACAGGCACATTGCAAATATTTTTAAAATAGTTAACAGAACTTAACTTATGAATGTAGAAGCCAACTTGAAATTGAAAATAAGCAAACACAAACCTACAGGGCATGGGACGCCTCCATCTTCTATTGTATGTTCATGAAGTACCTGGACAAACCCCTATGAAATGTCTCCAAAAATACACCCAACATGTATGGGGAAAGAGCAATGAAGGTATGTGTTAAAATACAGAGAGATGTACAGAGATGTATTTCTACATTTATAGACTGGACATGAGTGAGAAAGCAGACCAGCTCTTAGAATAATGTCAAAATTACTATTCCAGCAAAAATTAATGATATATTTTAGCCCAACTATCTAAAAACCATGGAGGTGTTCTTCAGTATTCACTTTGGTTCTGAACCAGAGCTTGTAATGTCAGACTTCTGAAATAAATAGGGATTTGTATAATAGAGTTTTAATCATATTATACAAGATTACACAAAGAATGAAGTTACATAAAAAGAGAACTCAAAATAATCAGTACAAATAATTTACATGCATATTTCACAGTACTGCACCTACGTCCATTAACAGCCACCAAGAAAATTAATTTGTATTTCTGGAATGTACAGTCACCAAAACAAAAGCCAAACACATAGTTTTGTAAAAACTAGATTTATAAGTATTATAGGAGGGAATAAATGCACAATGTAATTTGTACTTTATCTAGACACCAAGTTTCAGTCTTGTGCAAATAAAACCCCTCTAGAAAGCAGCCTCTGAAATCAGTAACACTGTCATTGTCAGCTCTCACAGTTGGGGTCAGTAAAATGTGTGCTGGTGGAAAACATGCACTGTCTTTGCATAGCTGCCATCTGAGAGAGCAGTGTATCTCAGCACAAAGGAGAGACATGCAGATAAAAGGCACAAAAACAAACACCATCTAGTCGCTAACTGGTAAAACTCCATCCACCATGGGCATGCTTGTTACGCACGGCACAGTCTGAGTGCTGACGTCAGCAGCTGCCTCCTACCTAAAGTCTATCCATCAGGGCCGATGGACTCAGGTTCTGTCAGCGGCCATGAGCAACGGTGGAGAAGGACAAGTTAGTTTATCCAAATGCTCAAAGATGTGGTAGGGAAAGAGGGCTGACTAACCTGTGAGAACTCAGCCTCATTCCCTTTGAGGGAAAAAATCCCAACAAAGATGACCTAGAAACGCCCTCCTTAGTAGGCTCAAAAGAAACAGAACAGACTCTTCTTTGGGTGGAGTGTTCATGTGGCATTGATTCTGCTTCAGTGCAAAGATTGTTCCTGACACTCAGTTTTTCCAGGTCCGTAAGAATCTGGTGGAAGCCTATCAGAACAAACCACTTAAATCCATGAGGTGTTCTCAGTCTTTCTTTTTTAGGGTGTGGAGGTGATTTATCCTGACACAGTAAAAATTTCACAGCATGTATCTGAATTTTCTTTATATTTAGACAATTCTAAAGACATGAAGGACACTTTCTGCTTTGGGGAAATCAACATTCTTCACAAGGACACGTCACTAAAAAAAAAGACAACTCGTCCACCTCCTGGTCACATCCCTCCTGAGCATTTCCTCATTGTAAACATCACAGCAGGTTGCAGCCACTGATTGTCACATCAGCTCAGCTCTCATTGCTCCCCCATCAACCTAGCTGGACACAGAGTCCCTGGGGGCAGCCTCCAAGATAAAAAGGAAAGGGATAACTAAGAATTTGCTAGAAGTCCAATAAAAATAAAAGCAAAAATAAACAAATGGGACCTAATTAAACTTGGAAGCTTTTGCATAGCAATGGAAACCATAAGCAAAACAAAAAGACAACCTACAGAATGGGAGAAAATTTTTGCAAAACATGAAACTGACAAGGGCTTAATCGCCAGAATATAGAAACAAATCATACAACTAAATAAGAAAAAATAAAACTCAATCCAAAAATGGGCAGAAGACCTAAACAAGCAATTGTCCAGTGAAGACATACAAATGGCTAACAGGCACATGAAAAAGTGCTCATTATCACTGATTATCAGAGAATTGCAAATCAAAACTACAATGAGGTATCACCTCACACAAGTCAGAATGGCCATCATTCAAAAGTCCACAAATGACAAATGTTGGAGAGGCTGTGGAGAAAAGGGAACTCTCCTACACCGCTGGTGGGAATGCAGGTTGGTGCAGCCACTGTGCAAAAGTTTGTAGATTCCTCAAAAGACTAAGAATAGACTTACCATATGACCTAATAATCCCACTCCTGGGCATATGTCCAGAAGGAACCCTACTTCAAAAAGACACCTGCACCCCAATGTTCATAGCAGCACTATTTACAATAGCCAAGACATGGAAACAGCCTAAATGTCCATCAACAGATGACTGGATAAAGAAGAGGTGGTATATTTATACAATGAAATACTATTTGGCCATAAAAAACCAATATGCCATTTGCAGCAACATGGATGTCCCTAGAGAATGTCATTCTAAGTGAAGTAAGCCAAAAAGAGAAAGAAAAATACCATATGAGTTTGCTCACATGTGGAATCCAAAAAAAATAAATAAAAAAGAGCATAAATACAAAACAGAAACAGACTCACAGACATAGAATACAAACTTGCGGTTGCCAAGGGGCTGAGGGGTGGGAAGGGACAGATTGGGAGTTTGAAATTTGTAGATACTGACAGGCATATGCAGAATAGATAATCAAGATTATACTGTATATCACAGGGAAATATATACAAGATCTTATGCTATTTCACAGAGAAAAAAATTCTGACAATGAAAATATGTATGTTCATATATAACTGAAAAACTGTGCTCTACACTAGAATTTGACACACTATTGTAAAATGACTATAACTCAATAAAAATGTAAAAAAAAAAAAGAAGCTGTGGTATATTTTACACAATAGACTACTACTCAGCCATAAAAATGATAAAATGATGCCATTTGCAGCAACAGGGAATGGATGGACCTGGAGAATGTCATTCTAAGTGAAGTAGTCATAAAGGAAAAGAAAAATACCATATGATATCACTTATATTTGGAATCAAAAAAAAAAAGAGACAAACTTATTTACAAAACAGAAACAGACTTAGAGCATAGAAAACAAACTATGGTTACCAGAGGGAAAGGGAGTGGGAAGGGAAAAATTGGAAGTTTGAGATTCATGAATACTAATCTCTATAAAGTAGACAACAACTAGTTTACACTGTACAACACAGGGAACTCTATTTAATATCTTGTAGTAATTTATGGTAAAAAAAAGAATATGAAAATGAATATATGTATTTTCCTATATGACTGAAGCATTCTGTTGTACATGAGAAATGGACAACATGGTAAACTGACTATACTTCAATAAAAATATTTTAAAATTTATAGGGCTATTGAATATTTTTGTTACGTTAAAATTTCTGAAAAGAATACACTTCAAAGAAAAAACAAAGTTGCTGTAAGTTAACAAACCAGAAAGCACAGAGCAGAGATGACATTTCCCTGTTTAACAGACCAGCACCAACCCAGTGCTGAGACCCCACTGCTCCCAGGACTGCCAGACGTCACCACCAGGAAGGGTGCATACACAGGAGAGCACACCGCACAGGGACAGAACCGGAACACACACAACTTGAAGCAGGATCCTGACAAGCTTTCCGGGAGCCAGTCTCACTATGACTTCTAGTAAATAGGAGTTTCTCGCTTTTTAAAAAACTGCTTTACTGAGATATAATTCACCCACTCCCCCATTTTAGGCATACAACTCAATGGCTTTTAGGATGTTCACACTTCCTTCTTTGATGCAATAAAGTAACTAATTCAGGTTTCATCCTGTCAACCTGCTGTTTGGTCCAAGAGGTCCTGATAGGACTCAGATCTTGAGGACGCCGGTGGCCAGAGCCACTGCCACTCTAGGCTGGTCAAGAAACATGTCCTGAGAGCCTCGGGCTTCACCAACGATGCGTTCCCATCAAGGACCCTATGAGAAAGTATCTATTTAACCACAGTGTGAAAGAGCCCAGGAAAAAGGAGGACACCTGATGCCCGATGTTTACTCACAGTTGTATATTCATATCCAGTACACCCCAGCACGTGGGACCAGAACATCCCCATCACCTACATGTCCTGGTCCTCTCAGGTGGGGAGGGGACAGGGGAGGGGAGGGGAGAGGAGGGGTGGGGGATGGGGTGGGGAGGGAATGTGACAGGAAGAGGGGTTGGGCACTTGGGTGGAGAAGGGGGTCACAGAAAGGATGAGGGTCAATCAAGCTCTTGAGGGGAGGAAGGAGGGTTCAGTCAGGTCAGGAGGTCAGCAGGTCAGGAAAACAAACAGCAGGCAAGCGGACTCTCAGGAGCAGCTGGAGGGGACCAGACGCCTCCCTCCAAGCCTACTCCTGTCTGAACGCTGCCTTAGCAACGCCCCATGCTTTATGTCCTCTCTCGACCAATCACCTGCCTTTGCCCCTGGCACCTCACAGTGGACATTCTGGGTGACGTCACTTTTACAATGTGCCCCGCCTAACTGATCCCCCACCACCAACTGCCATCTAACCCTGGGTCCTCTCGGCAAACTTTTCTGACCTTATGCTTTCTGGTCCTGCCCAACTGATGTCCCCTGCCCCCTACTTCTTGGGTGCTCCCTCCTCCTTTTCCAAATTCCCAGGATTTCCCTTGGGCAGTGGCTGAAAAACATATTAGATAGACAATGACAGAACCAGGAGGAATCAAATATACAGGCAGGGTGGGAGGTCCTCTCTCCCCTTTGCTCAGCACTGCACACAAAATGCAGAGAGAACGTCCACAAGACGGAGATCTTAAAAGCACACCATCTTAATCACGTCGCCACACCCATGTGGCTGTCCTTATCTGTAGTACACCTGTAGGTGACACATTAATTTTAAGTACGTATGTCACATGCATAAAAATAAGCCCTATGGTTTTTGCCAAAAATATATCAAATTATAAAAAATAATTATATATTGTCACACCCCCTACACTGCCCTTGGGTGATTCACTTACACCCAGGTTCAAGGAGGCAGAAACTACCTGGGTGGGACAGAAGCAAAGTTGTGCTTTGGGGCAGTACTGGCTGTGAGGGGGCCTGAGAAACCCTTTTGGGGTGGTGGGAAGACTTGGTGTCTAGATATGGGGGGTGATTGTGTTCACTCAATCAAGAAATACTGAGCACATGGGGCCTGCCAGTCTCAGGAGTCAGAGAGACCCTCCTGCCCTGTGGGGAGTTGACCCCGACTGCTCACAGGCCCAGTGGGGCTGCATTTCCAACCACACTGCTGGGCCTTCCTGGTCCCACAGCCGGGCTTCAGGCACTGTGCTGGCTCCAGGATCCCCTGGCCTGGAGGGACTGAGTCCCATCCAGGGTGAGCAGGCTTCAGGGATCCTGGGTCTCCTCCTACTGTCAATCAGAATTCCTTCCAACCCTCAGGAATCGGGACACCCTGTAAATCACCCATTAGCATCAGGTCAAAGGTATTGAGGTCTCACACTAAGCAATAAAATGTGCCAACTGACCAAATTCAAAGTGCAGTGTTCCAACTACACAACATTCTCAATAACCCATTTTATGGATGAGAAGACAGAGGGGGTGTGAATCACCTAAGGGTCTCGGGGTGGCGAGTGCTGTAACTTTACCCTGAACTAAGATCTACCTTGGAAAGCGATTCCACCTGGAGCCCATCCTGTGACATGCTCCCTGAGGTTCTGAGGAAGACCGTTGGCTTTTCCTTGGGAAATTCCTCTTGCAATGACATTAAATCATGCATCAGTCAGGACAAACGGTGAGGATGTGTTCATGAGGGATCCTGACTCTTAACGGCAAGTCAACTTTGTCTCAGGAAATGGGTCTTCTATTACCATTAATTCTGGCACCAAGGTAAATAAGAGTAACAACATAAAATCCATCATACATATAAGAACTTTTAATTTAAAATATAAATAACTTTATGAACTATAAATGGATGCATTGCATTGGTCCATGACATACAGGACATTACGTACATCCATTACAAAGAAGTGCTGTCATGGGTGGGGATGTGGTGACAAGAGCAGGGTCATTTTTAACAGGGAAGGATGTCCTACAGCTCTCAGTACAGGGTGGGTAAGTTCACAGTGCTTCTCCCCACGACCAAACTCTCACCACACACACACACACACACACACACACACACACACACACACAAACACACACACACACAGGCAAATGTACATAGATCCTAAAATGACCATCTACATTCTGATCAGAAAAAAGATAAAGATATGTGCTCACATCACCTAACAACACACTGACCACACACACAGTTCCCATAATAACTTCTTAATACTTCAGTTCTATGAGCCTCTGAAGTTCCCCTCACTTGTGCTCACCATCATCTAACAGAAAGAAGTCATAAACAATTCTTCAAGTTTGATTCATTACAGTTCTTCTAAGAACTTATATTATTGCAAGTGTCAGAAGAATATAAAATTCAATTTCAGATGGAGTTTTTGGCTCAGTAGTTTTCATGGTTAAAAGTTTCCACTGACTACACAAAATTATTGGCTCTACTTTTCTCGTTCTGTGCTTCCTGTCCCAACTAAAATTTCCCTGTACATCTCGTTATTTTGGATTTCAGTCAGTGGCCTGATAGTGCATTTTGTAGATAGTTTGATTGTTCCTACAGATCGCTATCTATTGATGAGCATTTTATTCTTTTAGTATTAAATAGAACAAATGACTTCCAGTCTACAGCTTTTCCTGTAACTGGAGAAACAATAAAGCTTATACCGACATCTCTCACCACTACACTACCAGACTCACAGCTTGTCCTGACTGTACTCTGACCTCCTCTAGTCAGTGTCCAGAAAAATCAAGCCCACACACGTGTGGATGTGACTCTATAGGGCCAGCACGCCCACCTTCTCCATTTACTTACTCTCAGTCGTCACTACTTTCCTATATTTGACCTAGAAGTTGCCCTCCTCCTACCCCTACCCTGAGCATTTCAGAAGAGTAACCTAAAAACTAAACTCTTCATGGCACAAACTGTAATCACATTACTAGTAGCCATAAAGTTAGCCTATGAGTGAATTTAAAAGGATTAGAATGAATGTATGATAATTACTTTAAACAAAAACATTTTGACTAATAAAACTGTAGTTAACTTCATAATTATCAAATGGCATTAGTCTATTTTACTATCCTTTTTGCATTTACAGTACCCTATATGGATACTAATATATAAATCACACTTAACATCCCCAATTACTATGCTTAGATGGCAAAATATCATCATTTTTCATTACAGCCGCTGTCACCATGCTCAGCACCCATTCTACGTGAGCTGGCATAACACCTGCCATCAGTGCTCCCCGCCTGTGTGGCCGCACCGGGACCGTCACTAACAGCTGTGGGATCCAGCGCCTGCGGTACTGATTGCGTACAAAATCTTAACCTTCTTCAAGGCTAAAACTCATTATTCCAAACATTATAGTAATACAATTAACACGATTACCAAAATTATATCCTCTGAATTAACACTAAACCTTATGGCCTAGTAACCAGCCTTATCAGCTTATTGCTCCTGAATCAACTGACACAGCCTCCACTTTTCACTAGCCTCCTTTCTGTTAGTGCCTCCACTTGCATCAACAATGTCTCTTCTTCCACCAGCATACACAGCCAGCCGATTTCATCCATCCCAGCAATCATTAACCCCCAAAACTGTGTCATCACAAGTACCCTTAATACAAACATCCTTAGACTTTCACACTTCACAACTGACCACATTCTATAGTTTAATCAAAACAAAATTAGTCAAAACCCTAATTATTTACTACCCACTGAGAAAATCAGACAAGATGATTAAATTCAGGACTCTGTTTCTTACTGTATGTACTCCTTGGATCATTTTCACTTGTCACTGCATTAATTTTTACCCAGAATCTTGTAGGTTCCTTACATTTTATAATAATTCAACACTAAACTCAGGCAGCATCCATTTCTTAATCTGGTGTTTCCCTATGACTGGCATGAGTAAGAGAATTTAGAGTAAGCAGACTCCTTTAGGACATGTTCCTTTGGTTCCCAAGGGTTTAACTGGAGTTTGCATTCCTGGACCCAGAGCACCTGCAGTCATGCTGCTCACACGAGGCAGCTGGGGCACATCACACATTATAATATTCAATCCCTTGGAAAACCAGATGGCATATCCTGTCCTTATACTATCTTTACAAAGAATGATCATAACGAGCCCCATCTGTCTGTGCCAGACAGATGTACAGCCACTCCCACAGGGCTCCCCACCAGCCACAGACAGTAGGAGCTGTGGGCATCCGTGCTCAGACAGCATGATGTCACAGAGGTGCTCCAGCCCTGACAACAACCCACGCCTTATGTCCTGGTCTGAAGCACGTGTCAGACACCCAGGCACGGGGTTCAGCACCAGGACGAGCAGTCCCCTCAGCTAGAGTGAAAACCAGCGAGCTTGCTGGGGCGCTGTAAGATGCGGAGCCACTGCTCTTGAACAGCCTGTGCAGAGACCAGCTGACTCCCCGTCACGGCAGGGACACAGCAGGCTGAACACTGCCTGGGGCTCCAGCTGGCTGGCAGGGGTGGCTCAGGGGGACCCCCGGGCTCCCCCAGGCTCCTGCTCCCTCCCTCCGTGTTCTGGTGCTGCTCCCCACTCAGATGGAGGCCTCCACTGCCAGTGAGGGTGCACACCGTGGGAGAAAGTGGCGCTGGCGTGGGTGTGGCCCTGCCTCTGAGAAGGCGGCCGGCAGTCACGGCCAGCTAGTGTCCCCGCACACACTCTGCAGGGAACAGCACCAGCACCAGGGCAGGGCCTGCCATCACCAGAACTCACTTTCCTGTGCACGCCTGACGGGGTGGGGCCAGCTCAGTGGTGCAGCCCCAATTTCTCTGGCCCCAATCCACCCTCTAGCCAAGGTGTGCACACTGGGGAAAAAGTAAAACCAGTACAGAAGTGCTGCTGCAAGCCCTCAGGCCTCAGCCACATCACAAAACAGAGACTGCCACCACACCCAGGAGAACCCCACTCCCACAGAGATCCTGCTCCAGCCCCACAGGACCCCGTGCCAACCCTGATAGGGCTGGAACAGTCACTGAGCAGAGGAGAAGCCTCTGCTTCAACCTGGAACTGGCTCCAGCCCCTCTGACTCCAGCCCTGCCACCCCCATTGCAGCGGCTGCCAGCACGTCCCGGGGGAAGAGGGCAGCCCAGGATCACTTCAGGTCCAGCTGTTCCCAACAAACCCACTGGGCACAGAAGACTGCACAGTAATGCTCTCACACAAGGACATCTTTCATTCTGGGGCAGGCAACTGTTTCACCTAATTTCACAGAAATAGAGAAAGTTAAAATGAGAAGACACAAGAACACATTTTAAATGAAAGAATAACAAAATAACCATAATGAAAAGAAATAAATACTTTACCTGACAAAGAGTTCAAAGCAATAGCAACAAGAATGATAACTGAACTGGGAAAAAGAAGAGATGAGCACCGGGAGAACTGTCAAAAGAACTAGAAAATATAAAAAAGACCAATCAGAGCAGAACTGCAAGTTGTACAGAAGATTAGGCAATGCAGATGATCCATTAGCAATCCGGAAGACAGAATGAAAAACACCCAATCAAAAAAGCAAGAAGAAAAGGCCTGCTACATGAGTTTAAAGCACTTCCGAGACAGCAGCAAGCATAGTAACACTCACATTACAGGAGTCCCTGCAGGGAGAGAGAAAAAGGCTGAGAAAACATTGGATAAAATTAAGGCTGAAAACTTCCCTAATCTGAAGAAAGAAACGAGTATCAAGGCATAGGAATCAGAGAGTCTCAAACAGGATCAGCTGAGACAGACTCACATCAAGACATACCATCATTCAAAAAGCAAAATTTAAAGACAATGATAGAATTCTAAAGGCAGCAAGAAAAAAGGAAAGTGTCACAGAAAAGGAAATCCCTCATGAGTCTATCAGCTGTCTTTACTGCACATATTTTTTAAATTTACATGTATGTACTGTTCATTGTCTCTAAGACTGTTTAGAGCTTTAGCTTTTTAAACTTATGTAGTTATTAAAGGAATAAAACCAAACACAATAAAAATTCAAAAAGATACACGCATCCCACTATTAACAGCAACACTATTTACAATTGCCAAGACATGAAAGCATCCCAAGTACATATCAACAGATGAATGGATAAAGGAGAGTCACCATATGTAGGTAATGGAATACAATTCACCCATAAGAGAGAAGTGTATTTTTCCTTTTTTGGCCTTCATTCATTTTTAACTTCAAAACCCAGAATTTTAGAACTGGCATAAACATTTCCATTGCATCAAAACCAACAAAATACCTAGAAATAAACTTAACCAAGGAGGTTATGTGTATTCTGAAAACTGTAAAACACTGATGAAGGAAATTGAGGATGATACAAAGAAATGGAAATATATCTTATGCTCTTGGGTTGGAAGCAACAACATTATCAAAATGGCCATCTACCCAAAGGAATCTACAGATCCAATGTAACCCCTGTCAACACTCATGGCATTTTTCTTTTTCTTTTTTTTTTTTTAGCTTTTTTTATTGATTTATAATCATTTTACAATGTGTCAAATTCCAGTGTTCAGCAAAATTTTTCGGTCATTCATCGACATATACACACTCATTGTCACATTTTTTTCTCTGTGAGTTATCATAACATTTGTGTATATTTCCCTGTGCTATACAGTGTAATCTTGTTTATCTATTCTACAATTTTGAAATCCCAGGCTATCCCTTCCCACCCTCCAACCCCCGTTAACCACAAGTCTGTATTCTCTGTCTCTGAGTCTATTTCTGTCCTTTATTTACTCTTTGTTTTTGTTTGTTTGTTTTTGTTTTTGTTTTTTAGATTCCACATATGAGCGATCTCATATGGTATTTTTCATTCCCTTTCTGGCTTACTTCACTTAGAATGACATTCTCCAGGAGCATCCATGTTGCTGCAAATGACATTATGTTGTTAGTTTTTATGGCTGAGTAGTATTCCATTGTATAAATATACCACCTCTTCTTTATCCAGTCACCTCTTGATGGACATTTAGGCTGTTTCCATGTTTTGGCTATTGTAAATAGTGCTGCTATGAACATTGGGGTGCAGGTGTCATCCTGAAGTAGATTTCCTTCTGGATACAAGCCCAGGAGTGGGATTCCTGGGTCATATGGTAAGTCTATTCCTAGTCTTTTGATGAATCTCCACACTGTTTTCCATAGTGGCTGCACCAAACTGCATTCCCACCAGCAGTGTAGGAGGGTTACCCTTTCTCCACAGCCTCTCCAGCATTTGTCATTTGTGGATTTTTGAATGACGGCCATTCTGACTGGTGTGAGGTGATACCTCATTGGAGTTTTGATTTGCATTTCTCTGATAATTAGTGATATTGAGCATTTTTTCATGTGCTTTTTGATCATATGTATGTCTTCCTTGGAGAATTGCTTGTTTAGGTCTTCTGCCCATTTTTGGATTGGGTTGTTTATTTTTTTCTTATTGAGTCGTATGAGCTGCTTATATATTCTGGAGATCAAGCCTTTGTCGGTTTCACTTGCAAAAATTTTCTCCCATTCCGTAGGTTTTCTTCTTGTTTTACTTCTGGTTTCCTTTGCTGTGCAGAAGCTTGTAAGTTTCATTAGGTCCCATTTGTTTATTCTTGCTTTTATTTCTTCTAGGAGAAAATTTTTGAAATGCATGTCAGATAATGTTTTGCCTATGTTTTCCTCTAGGAGGTTTATTGTATCTTGTCTTATGTTTAAGTCTTTAATCCATTTTGAGTTGATTTTTGTATATGGTGTAAGGGAGTGTTCTAGCTTCATTGTTTTACATGCTGCTGTCCAGTTTTCCCAACACCATTTGCTGAAGAGACTGTCTTTATTCCATTGTATATTCTTGCCTCCTTTCTCAAAGATGAGTTGACCAAAAGTTTGTGGGTTCATTTCTGGGCTATATGTCTGTTTTGGTACCAATACCATGCTGTCTTGACTGTAGCTCTATAGTACTGTCTGAAGTCTGGGAGAGTTATTCCTCCAGCCTCTTTCTTTCTCTTCAGTAATGCTTTGGCAATTCTAGGTCTTTGATGGTTCCATATAAATTTTATGATGATTTGTTCTAGTTCTGTGAAATATGTCCTGGGTTATTGGATAGGGATTGCATTAAATCTGTAGATTACCTTGGGCAGTTTGACCATTTTAACAATATTGATTCTTCCAATCCAAGAGCATGGAATATCTTTCCATTTTTTAAAGTCTTCTTTAATTTCCTTCATCAATGCTTTATAGTTTTCTGTGTATAATTCTTTCACCTCCTTGGATAGATTTATTCCCAGATATTTTATTACTTTGGGTGATATGTGAAAGGGGATTGTTTCTTTACTTTCTTCTTCTGTTGATTTATTGTTAGTGTAAAGAAATGCAACTGATTTTTGAACGTTAATTTTGTAACCTGCTACCTTGCTGAATTCTTCAATCAGCTCTAGTAGCTTTTGTGTGGACCTTTTAGGGTTTTCTATATACAGTAACATGTCATCAGCATATAATGACACTTTTACCTCTTCTTTTCCAATTTGGATCCCTTTTATTTCTTTCTCTTGCCTGACTGCTGTGGCTAGGACTTCCAGGACTATGTTGTATAGGAGGGGTGATAGTGGGCATCCTTGTCCCAGATTTTAGTGGGAAGCTTTTGAGTTTTTCACCGTTGAGTACTATGCTGGCTGTAGGTTTGTCATATATAGCTTTTATTATGTTGAGATATGTTCTCTCTATACCCACTTTGGCGAGAGTTTTTATCATAAATGGGTGTTGAATTTTATCAAATGCTTTTTCTGCATCGATTGAGATGATCATGTGGTTTTTGTCCTTTCTCTTGTTGATGTGATGTATTACACTGATTGATTTGCATATGTTGAACCAGCCTTGTGTCCCTGGGATGAACCCCACTTGGTCATGATGTATAATCTTTTTTATGTGTTGTTGGAATCTATTTGCTAGAATTTTGGTGAGGATTTTGGCGTCTATGTTCATCATCATCAGTGATATTGGCCTATAATACACTTTTTTTGTAGTGTCTTTGCCTGGTTTTGGTATCAGGGTGATGGTGGCTTCATAGAATGAGTTTGGGAGTATTCCCTCCTTTTCAATCGTCTGGAAGAGTTTGAGAAGGACTGGTATGAGTTCTTCTTTGTATGTTTGGTAGAATTCCCCGGTGAAGCCGTCCGGTCCTGGACTTTTATTTGTAGGGAGGTTTTTAATTGCTATTTCTATTTCCTTTCTAGTGATCGGATTGTTCAAGTGTTCAGATTCTTCTTGATTCAGTTTTGGTGGACAGTATGTTTCCAGAAACTTGTCCATCTCCTCTAGGTTATCCAGTTTGGTTCCATATAGTTTTTCATAATATTCTTGTTTGATATTCTGTATTTCTATTTTGTTAGTTGTAATTTCTCCATTTTCCTTTCTTATTTTGCTTATTTGTGCTCTCTCTTTTTTCTTCTTTGTGAGTTTGGGCAGAGGTTTGTTGATTTTATTTACTTTTTCAAAAAACCAGCTTTTGGTTTGGTTGATTTTTTCTATGGTCTTGTTAATCTCTATTGTATTTAATTCCCCTCTGATCTATATTATTTCCTTCCTTCTGCTGCTTTTTGGGGCTTTTTGTTCTTCTTTTTCTAATTCATTCAGGTGGTGGGTTAAATTGTTTATTTGAGACTGTTCTTCTTTTTTGAGGAAGGCCTGTATCGCTATAAACTTCCCTCTTAGCACTGCCTTTGCTGTGTCCCATAGGTTTTGAGTGGTTGTGCTTTCATTATCATTTGTCTCAAGGTATTTTTCAATTTCAGCTTTGATTTCCTCATTGATCCATTGTTTTTTCAATAACATATTTTTTAATCTCCATGCTTTCCTTTTTTTCTCCTTTGTTTCTCTGTTGTTGATTTCCAGTTTCATGGCATTGTGGTCAGTAAAGATGCTTGAGATAATTTCTATCTTCTTAAAATTGTTGATGTTTCTTTTGTGCCCAAGTACATGATGAATCCTGGAAAATGTTCCATGTGCACTTGAAAAAAAATGTATATCCTATTTTGGGGGGGTCTAATGCTCTGAAAATATCCACCAAATCTAGTTTTTCTATTGTAGTATTTAATTTCTCTGTTGCCTTGTTTATTTTCTTTCTGGAAGATCTGTCTAGTGATGTTAATGCAGTGTTAAAATCCCCAACTATGATTGTATTCCCATCAATATCCCCCTTTATCTCTGTTAGTAGTTCTTGTATGTACTTAGGTGCTTCTATATTGGGTGCATATATATTAACAAGTGTAATATCCTCATCTTGTATCATTCTTTAATCATTATAAAATGTCCTTCTTTATCTTTATGGCCTTTGTTTTAAAGTCTATTTTGTCTGAAATCAGTACTGCAACACCTGCTTTTTTGGCTTTTCCATTTGCATGGAATATCTTTTCCTTCCTTTCACTCTCAATCTATATGTGTCCTTCTCCCTAAAGTGGGTCTCTTGTATGCAGCATATTGAAGTTTCTTGCTTTATTATCCAGTCTGCCACTTTATGTCTTTTGACTGGAGCATCTAGTCCATTAACATTTATAGTAATTATTGATAGATCTGTGTTTATTGCCATTTTGAACATATCTTTGCAGTTGAATTGGTATATCCTCTTTGTTCCTTTCTTCTTCCTTTTGTGGTTTGCTAATTTTCCTTTGTATTATCATGGATTTTATTTAATTTTTGTGACTCCCTTGTAAATTTTTGGCTTGTGGTTACCCTTTTTTGTAAATCTATTAACCCATTACTATAACTGTATTTATTAAACTGATAGTAACATGATCTCAAACCCATCCTACTGTTAAAAAAAAATTAAAAAAGAAAGAAAAAAATATTCTATATTTCCCTGCCTCCCTCTCCCACTCTCAGTGATTTGTATGTCTTCTTTTATAATTTCGTGTTTACTTTACTTGTAATTCATAAGTTATCACCTTTCCAGTTGTGAGTTTCTCATTTCTGCAGCATCCTGCTGCTTTTCTATTTAGAATAGCCCTTTCAATTTTTCTTTTAGCATGGGTTTAATATTGCTAAACTCCTGCAGTTTTTTTGTCTGTGAAACTATTTATTTCTCCTTCTATCCTAAAGGATAGCCTTGCTGGATAAAATATCCTAGGCTGCATTTTTTTTTTTTAATTCAGGGCTTTGAATATATCTTGCCACTTCCTTCTGGCCTGTAGTGTTTGTGTAGAGAAATCTGCTGAGAGCCTTATGGGGGTTCCCATGTAACTTACTCTTTGCTTTCCTCTTGCTGCCTTTAGAATCCTTTCTTTATCCTTGACTCTGGCCATCTTGATTATGATATGTCTTGGTGTGGGTCTATTTGGGTTCTTGCTGTTTGGGACCCTCTGAGCTTTCTGTACTTGGATATCTGATTCCTTCTTTAAGTTTGGGAAGTTTTCAGTCATGATTTCTTCAAAAACCTTTTCAATCCCCTTTGGTCTTTCTTCCCCTTCTGGGACCACAATTATGCGAAGATTGGGATGCTTTATATTATCCCATAAGTCCCTTATGCTACTTTCAGTATTTTTTATTTGCTTATCTTGTAGTTCTTCTGAATGGGTGCTTTCTATCACCCTGTCTTCTAGACCACTAATTCATTCCTCTGCATTATCTAGTTGACTTTGCACAGCTATTAGATCATTCCTCATCTCTGTCAATGAGTTTACCCATTCTACTTGGCTCTTCTTTATAGCTTCAATTTCATTTTTGACACATTTTATATCTCTAAACTCTATCTCTTTTAATTCCTTCAGCAATTTGATCACTCCTTTTTTGAAATTTTGATCTAGTTGGCTATCAATGTCTATTTCATTGATCTTTCTTTCAGGGGATTTCTCTTGTTCTTTTAATTGGGAAACGTTTCTCTGCTTCATCTTGCTCATACCTCTCTGGCACTGTGGCTTATGGAGTATCAGTTGTCTATTATGGTCCTTAAGGTTTAATCTATCTAATGCCTATTTAGGAATAGATCTTAGGAAAAAAAGAAAAAAAAATAAGAGAGAGAGAGAAAGAATTTTAAAAGAAGGGAGAAAGAGGGTTTGGAAACATTGTATAATGAATAATAGAAGAGCGAGTTGAAGCAGAGTATTAATCGGGTTGAGACGTCCTTTTAAAACCTTAAAAAAAGGGGGGGGAGATGAATAGATGTATTTGAAACCTCTGTCTAATCAATAACAGGACATCAAAACCCAAGAGAAATAGAAATGTATTAAGAGGTAAAAATTAAGAGAGTAATAGAAAATAGAACAGGTAAAAACAGATTTAAAAAAAGAAGAAGAAAAGGGGGGTTGTCAGTGTTCTCCTGGAATCTGTGTGCATTTAATATGAAGTCTTTCTGTCTTCGTCCTGTTTTGGAAGCTCAGCTTGCTGTTTTCAGAGGCCCTCCATTGGCGCCCTCTTCTGTGCTGCTCCCAGCACCTGTCGGCAAGCAGATCACGCCTCCTCCTAACACTGGGTCAGGTGCAGTTCTCTGCTGTGGGCGGGCGGGTCGCTGCCCCTCCGGATGCTGCAGTCAGATGTTGCAGACTGGCCGGGTAGGAGGGTGGGTCGTGCCCACTCCCAGGACCTCGGTCAGGGGCTGTGTTCCTGCCCGAAAGGCGGGGGGCCGCTCTCACTCTACCTGCGCCTCAGCTGGTAGCTCCGCTGCTCTGTGTGGCTGCACGCTCCGCCCTGGTCGGCACTCCGCAGGTGGGCTTGGGGAGGACCGAGGGACAGCCCTGTCCCTGCTCCGAGCCAGAACCCAGCTCCTTGTTTGTCTTTGTGGAGCAAGTTCTCTGAGGGACCAGGATGAAAGGATCCTATCTGCCCCGGGCTGTATGTAGGCCAGTCTCAGTCTGGCCTTTGAGGCTGCTAAGCCCTTCGGTGCGGATGCAGGTTTCGCCCCCGCCCCCGCCTGGGTGCTAAGCGCCGGAAGATATGGCGATATGGCGGCTGTGCCTGAGCCCCGCCTCTCTTCCCCCGAAAACTTTCCGCAGGTTTTCAGAGATGGGGGTATGCACCCTTCCCCCGAGAGCACATCAACCTTGCTGTTTTATGGAGGGCCCAGGTTGTTCTGCCCTGTGCACCCACAGCCACGGCGCACAGACCCTTGCGTTCCACCGGGGCTGCCTCCGTGCAGCCGCCCCCGTCCTCCGCCCGGCTTGTGCAGCCTGGCCCTGCCCGCCGCTGCCGGCCCGTCTCTGGCTGGGTGTCGGGGGGACGCTCTGTGCCCGTTTAACTTAGTTCTGTCAGTCAAGGGCTGCTCTGTACAGATCAGAGCCTCGGAGGCTCCCCCTCCGTCCACCTGGCCTCTCAGTTGGAGAGGGGAGACCCAGCGAGCGAGCGCCAGTCCTCCTTTGCCGTTCCCTCCCCGCAGGACCCGTCCCGCGCTGCTTTGCCTTTTGTTCTTTCTTTTTTCATTTTCTCCTACCAGATTTTTGGCGTCTTTATCTTTTGAAGAGGGCAATGTTCTGTCGGAGTTCCGCAGGTTCTCTGGTTGGCTGAGTGGGTCCATAGATGTAGGTCTTGTTGTATCTGTGGGAGAGGGTGAGCCACGAGCGTCCCTGTACTCCGCCATCTTCTCTGTCCTCCGTCTCTTATTTTATAATTTAAGTGAAATCTAACATTTACTCCTGTTTAATGAAGAATTTGGTAGGTCTTTGGTCCCAGTTCCTGGATGGCAACCCCTAAAGCCTTGAAATTTCCCAAGATAGGAGTGTCTTTTCTATTCATGGTGGACCCTTGGATGGCTTGTGTTCATGAGATGACTCAGGATTGGGACTGGCCAGCCAGAGACACCAACCATGTAATTAGAGGAGTGGCGTTTTGAGCTTTGTGACAAATGAGTGACCACCAGGAGAGGAATGAGCTCAATGGTTAGGGCTAAGGAAAGGTTTGAGTTACAGTTAGGGTTTGGGTTAGCCATGTCGGTAGTGACCCAATAAATCATGTCTTTGTAATAAAGCCTCCAGAAAAGACTTGGGGCAATAAAGCTCAGAGCTCCTGTGAGCTTCCTGGTTGGTAACACTCTTGGAGGACTGTCACACTCAGATGCCATGAGGGCAACCCTGAGCCCTTCCCACTGGAGTGCTCTCTACAACAGCTCACCTGATGAGATCTAAGGGCTGCTTCTTGTCTATGCTTTGAGGAGGAGCCCATTCCATGTACAGAAGGCCCGGTTTGCTGGGGCAGCTGAGGTCCTCTGATGGAGGCTGAAGTTGCACTGGGAAGCAGAAGCAAACAGGTGAGCATCACTGTCACCACGTTTTCACATGTTCTGTTGTTAAAATGTGGTGCTAACACTTCGTGGTCGTTTGTAAATAAGGGGTCCTCACTTGCCAGGAGGGATGGAGGCACCATATACTTTTTCATAATTCTCACCCAGTATTAATACTAACCCCTTGAGGGTCATTTGCAATGGTGGGTGGAAAGGAACGCTTGGATGTTACAGTCCTGGGACCACCGTGGGTACCTGGTGAGAGCCTTGCAGATGCTTAATGTCCTACAAGCGGGCCAGTCTTCAAAAGCCAAAAAACTAGGCCACCCAAATGCCCAAACTGCTGCAGTGGAGGGACACCTGACGGTGCAGCCCCCTCCTTGGACCCCCAGAGGAACCTGGACTCTGGCTGGTTAGGGGCAGGGTCAATTCTATAACCCAGGCTTTTTTGTCCCCACAATTCAGTAGATATTCGGTGACAGCACATGGAATATAAACAACAAAGAAACTTGACATGATGTTATATTTTTAGCTTACTCAAGAAACAAAATTTAAATCCAGTCATTCTCTTCCCACCTGACCTACGTTCCTTTCTCCTGTACTAGAACCAGATTATTACCCATCCAGCCTTAGCATGGGTCCTGACTCCACTTACCTCCCTCCCAAACACCACATGAGATGATTCCTGAGCCTGGATGTGGGACCAGCAAGTACAAGAGGCTTTAGTGGAAAAGAACTGGCTGTGCACAGACGCCAACTAAACACTGTAGGATCCTGGTGTCCCACATTAGTAATCATGACAGCTGTTTGCAAGTGTCCCCAAAGTTCATTTAAGACTCTCACTGCTAATTTTGCTGGGACATAAATATAAAACATGTGGACGGCTGGGCTGGACTGCTATGCTGGGTCTCTGATCCAGGAAGCTCAGTGTCTGCTCCCTGTACCCAGCTCCCTGTTCTGTTCATGCATGTGCATCAAGCAGATGTTTAGTGTCCATTTTAATATCTTAAACAGTGCATTTCAGTATTGTCTTCATCCACAAATACGTGTACCACAAAGTAGTAACGATCAATCTCAGTCTTTGCTTTCTTTGGTCTTAGAGAGTCAGATAAATGGATAGCAAAGATAACAAAGTCATAGAGCACTATAATACAGTATTTCCATTATTTCAATGACAGGATTTATTTAAAGAGCTTAGATATAACATCCTTGCATTTATGGCATCATTAAGCGTCTGAAGCTGTTACATTTTAAAAACTTCATTTCATGCGAGATGTTATCCGTTAGAGAATTGCTCCTGAATTTGAGGGGTTGCTGTCATCTCAGACGGAGTCCCTAAAAAATGTCAACACTCTGCAGTATTGCCATCATGACAAGAACCCAGACAGATGAAATTTGGAAAGCCCTGTGGCTTCCTAGTGCACAGACAGAAAATGGTATTTTAGAGGGAAAAGCCTGAATTACAGAAAATGATAAATGAAATGGTCTAAAATGCATTTCCCTTACAAAGAACTAATACTCATTTGGTTGATAATAACATCTGTCAATAATTATGAAAAGAGCTGACAGATGCATAGTATTTACTATTAGCCAGGGCTGTTCTAACATTGACACAGATTCATTAATCCCCATAGCAACTCTACGAGGTGGGTACTATTATTATCCCCATTTTATTGATGAGGAACTTGATAAACACAGTGGCTAAATGACTTTTACAAGGTCGACAGCGAGAAACCAGCACAGGTGTTCCAGCCTGACTCTGCGCTCTTGGCCACTTCTCTTTTTTTTTTTTTTTTTTTTTTTGTGGTGGGGAGATAATAAGGTAATTATGGTGGGGGGAGGGGAGGTAATTAGGGTTATTGGTTTATTTTAGAGGAGGTGTTGGGGGCTGAACCCAGGACCTTATGCGTGCTAAGCATGCACACCATCACTTGAGCTGTACCCTCCCCTCTCGAGTCTATGCTCTTAGCTGCTAATCCGCACTGCCCCACATGGTAACTCTGGGGGAACTACACTTCATCCATTCACTTATTAAACTCAGCCTTCCCGGTGCCTGGGATTTAGCAGTGAACAAAACAACATGGTTCTTGCCCTAAGTGAGCGTCTCGCCTCCTGACATATTGTCTTCATTTTACCCAGGAAGAAACAAGGTCAAGAATATTAGCCTTTTCCTGTTAACACCGGAGGATACATGACGTGCTTTATTTCATTTCTGCCATTTGACTTACACTATGGGGAGGGAAAGCTGCCTTGCAGATCCCAGAGCTCACAAGCCTGTTAATCCCGAATTTTTTTTTAACACTATCCCTTAGTTGATACTTGATCTGAGAAAGGATGAAGTAAACCTAAAAAGATTCTAAGAGAGTGTGTGGTTTATACAGGGTAACTAACCAGCCACTGTTTATTATCCTAACAGGAATCTCTAGGCATATTTCTTTTCTTTCTCTTTTTTTCTTTTTATGGGCAGCTTTTAAAAACCAAACCAAACCAACCAAACCAAATCACTGATAATTCAACAGCAGGCTCTAAATCACCCCCAAGACAGGTGCTAAACTCGGTTTAGACTTACAATGCAGCTTCTGGTGGCTGGATTGAAGAATGTATCTCTATCCTGAATATAAAAGTCATTCACGCAGCTCTTCTCAAATAGGGAAATGAAAAACTCTTGCTCCAGCTTGATGATACTTTTATCCACTTGGGGGACTTTCAGATAACAGCTGAAATTATCAAAGGCTGAGGACCGGGTTTTCAGATCATTGGGCTTCAGAGGCAATTTTATGTGCAGTATCTCAACGTATGTACAGGGCACCTCCCACAGGGTGTGTACTTTTGCAAATACAAGCTTGTCATACAAAACCTATATTGGGAGAATGAAAACACAAACCAGGAAACTAACTATTTTCACATTTTTAGTACACAGGTTTTTCTTACGTTGCTGGTAGTTAAAGCACTTGTGCAAACACACACACATATGACACTGGTAAAAGTGAAGATATAATAAAAGTAGATTTGCAAACCATCATACATATTTGCCTTAAAGATAATTTCTTTGTTGAAATTACTGAAAAGTTATTTAAAATCCTTGCAGTTCATTCATAAAATAACCAATGTTTTAGATGAAGAAAAGCAAACTTCTTAATTTTTAGTCCAAATTAGTAACTAAAAATAGAAACACCAAAATATTCTTTGCATTGGTATTGTAATGACAATTTTTTAAATTACTGAAACCTAGGACTAATTACATATCTGTTCAATATAGTGTTAAACGGCCATTAAAAGGGATTTAAAAGAATTATATTTATTGATATGGAATATATAATAAAAGGAAAAAGCAAAAAAATATGAAATAATAATTTTCCTTCTTGGAAGGGAAAAATATCTACATTTGAATAAAAAAAGTTTAGAAGGATTTTAAGATTCTTAATGTATAATTAAGGTACAGATGATTTTTAATTCCACTGTTCTTTCATTTTCAATTTCTGGGGGTAAATTTTTATAATAAAAAAATCTTTAAAAAGGTTCTTGCATAATTAATAGATATATTTATGACTACATTCTCTGGCTATTAGAAAAGATTTCTTAGCTTTGGATCTGAAACATACATTCCATAATGCAGATTCTGACTTACTCGCCTCCCAGCCCTTAGCAAAGGCACTTCTAGTGTGACATGTTTCAAATACCATTCCAGGTAATATGCATGCTCCCAACCAATGGCTTCAAAGGGACTGACACTGATCTGGTTGCTCCCAGCTGCAGACCATCATAGATGATGTTGGATTCATAGGCTCATGTTTTCTCTGTCAAAAGAAACCAGAAAATGTTAGGCTTTTACTTTCACCAAGGGAACAAGAAGTTGTTTGATTTTTTTATGCAAAAATAACAACAAACCAATTTGAACCTGATGAAAAGATATTTGCTCAAAACAGCACAGTAGCAATGAAGGTGCTCTGGCAGGCAGAGATTTGTTGGATTCCTGTGAGTGCTGGACTCCCACATGGAATTCCCTTGGCACTCCAGAAGGCCTGTGGTTGTCCCCATGTGTTTGTGGCCATATGTGGAGCACAAAACTCTCTGGCTTTGCCACAATTTCAAAGCCTTTTTTGGCTTTTGAAAAGTTTTGGACTCAAATGGAGTTTTCTTGAGTCCACTCACTGATGTCATTCACCAGAGTTATAGTCCAGATCTGACATTCTAGACTCTTAAAATCTTGCAGACATTCAAATGGTTCAGGTTTGGATGTATTTACCTCTGCAGGCCTGGACCAAATTCGATAAAGCCACCCGGACAAGTTCAGCAAAATGTAAAGTAATTTTTCTCTCTGCAAGTCTGAAATGTCTGTGAAGCTATAAAAACTTCTGCATCTACAAAAATAGAGAACCAACTCATCAGTAACATATCTATCCATAATGCATGGCCATTTAAAAAAAAATACTGTATTAACTGCTATTAAATTCTATCTGGCTTTTGCCAAATTGTGTCCTAAACTGTAAGGAAAGTATATAAATTTAGAGAATTTTTGACCTTTTAAGAGAAAAAGGAACCCTCCTACTCAGTTGGTGGGAATGTAAATTGGTGCAGCCACTATGGAGGACAGTATAGAGGTTCCTTAAGAAACTAAAAATAGATTTCCATGTCATCCAGCAATCCCATCCATGGGTATATGTCTGGAGAAGAATATAATTCAAAAAGACACATGCACCCCAATGTTCACAGCAGCACTATTTACAATAGCCAAGACACTGAAACAACCCAAATGTTCACTGACAGATGACTGGATAATGAAGGTGTGGTATATTATATAAATATGTATATATACATATATATAAACACATATATACACACGCACACATGCACACACAATGGAATACTGCTCACCCATAAAAGATAAAATATTGCCATTTGCAATAACATGGATGGACCTACAGGGTATTATGTTAAGTGAAATAAGTCAGAGAAAGAAAAACAATTATTCTATGTATTAACTTATATGTATATCTAAAAAATAAAACAAATTAATGACTATAATAAAACAGAAATATACTCACAGGTACACAGAACAGACTGGTGGTTACCAATGGGGAGAAGGAGGAGAGGGGAGGCAGGAAGGGAGTAGCGGATTGAGAGGTAAAAATTACTACGTATATAATGGATAGGTTACAGGGCTGCATCATACAGCACAGGGAAATATAGCCATTATTTTATGGTGACTTTAAATGGAATATAATCTATAAAAATGTTGAGCCTCTGTGTTGTACACCTGAAAATACTAGGATGTAAATCAACTACTCAATTACAAAATTTTTAATCAAAGTTTTCTTTTCATATTATTTGCAATAATTTACAAGCCAGCACTGTCAATAGAAACATAGTGCAAATCACAATTTCCAATAATCCCATTTGGAAAATAAAAAGGAACAAGTGAAATTAATTCCAGTAATAATTATATTTATCTCAAAATATCCAATATACTATCATTTAAAAAGTGTGATAAATACTTTTAAAACTTATTAAAAAATATTTTACATTATTTTTGTTGTATGAAGTCATGAAAATCTATTACGTATTTTGCACTTATAAAACATCTCAATTCACAAGAGCCACATGTGGTCGGTGGCTACCATACTAGACAGAGCAGATTACACCATTTCCACTTTTGATAAATTACCTGCTCTTACTTATTTAAAAAACTTGCAGAAAAGGCTTTAGATATTCCCTGTATCAAACAAAGCAACCTTGACGGGTGTGGAGTATCTTCATTATAAGGTGAAAAATAAAGGTAAGAGAGCCATGGTTACATGTATGTTAATTTAACAATAACTTCTTAATTCATTCAGGACTTTACAATCTTTCTTCATATGCCAAGGATTCACTGTCACTGTGCAATATTTTTCACTATTATCATCTTTGGAATTGAGAGGATTCTGATGACCCTGCTTTGTGCATCTGTACATAAAAGAAAATAACAAAACAGAGAAAAAGTCCTTATTAAAGATAATTTAGGGGGGAGGGTATAGCTCAAGTGAAAGATCATATTCTTAGCATGCACAAGGGCCTGGGTTCAATCCCCAGTACTTCTTCTAAAAATAAAATGAATAAGTAAAAATCTAATTACCACACCCCTGCAAAAAATTAATTAACTAATTTTAATTAAAAGTTTAAAAATGATAATTTAGTGCAGGCTTATCAGGCTACAAGAGCTACAATGAATGCCCGTCCCCCCATTAATTTTGAAGAAGTCTCACAGTATTTCCCAACATAAAGGCTAAAATATAATTCAGAACACTTTCTGATGGTCAGCATGATTTTAACAGAAAAGTAGATAATTACCTCCCTGCTGTCAAAGCTCTGTCAGAGATGGGCACAGAAAATTTAGTAAAAATGATTTTGCAACTACATTTGAAAGAAATGCTGAGAAATGATCTTTTCTGTTGGATATTAGCCTGCTTTTACATTCTGCAGTAAGCATACGTGTTTACAAACCAGGCAGGAACTAGATCATATTTTACACATACTTTAGAAACTGATTTGAATTTTGCTGTCTACCTGCAAGGCTATTTTTTAAGTACTAACATAAGCTGGCCACTATACTAAATTTTGTTTCCCTGTTTTCTTAATCCTCACAACTCTGTAAGCTGCTATTATTACCCCCATATAACAGATAAAAAGCTTGGGGCAGAAAATAATTTGGGTAACTTGGTAAATGGTGGAGCTGGGTAAGACTGCGGCCAGTGTGACACTCAAGTCCATTCTTCTCACCAATGTCTGATACTGCTACCTACATTCAGCAATGACTGCTGATTTCATATTTAAGTGTGTCATTTCTAAAAGTGCAAAGCTATATTAGTACTCCTGTGTAAATTATTCTTTTGAGATGTGATTGCCAAAAAAACAAAAAAATATAATATCAGGGTACCACTGAGGGGAGGGCGAACTGCATATGGATGGACACAAGGGGACATTTTGGGGACACAGTTGCACAACTCTAGAAATAGCTAAAATGGCTGACTTGAACAATTATAATGTGTGAATTTTATGGCCTGTAAATTGCACCTTAATACAGCCATTAAATTAAGAAACTGGGATACCAAATTAAGACTAAAACACATATATATCACACAAAGAACAAGAGGCAAATATCATTATTTACTGCGCCATTTTCCTTCATGCAGCTTCCTTTCCTCACCCTTTCCTGAAAGGATGATTCAGCTTTAAAATAGTCTTTTAATTTATTCAGCAAATAATTTTTGACTGCCTACTATGTACCCAGGACTAGTCTAGGCACTTGGAATAGATCAATAAACAAAACAAAAGTCCTGTCCTCACAGAGCTTTGTTGGGGTTTAGCTGGGGTGGGGGTTGGAGATGACAATTCACACAACAGAGCAGCAGAGGAGGTGGCATGTTAGGAAAGAGGAACCATGGAAAAAAGAAAAAAGGGCAAGGTAAATAGGGTTGAGAGTATGGGATAAGGGTGATGCTGTATTAAATACCAGAGCAGGCCACACAGAGGACTGAGGTTAGGACTATGACTAGGAGGTGAGAAGTCCCAGGTGGACTTAATAACCATCACCAAGGCCAGCACGCACCTTGCATGTTCCAGAATGGGGGCACAGCTGGAGCTGCGGAGAAGGGTCAGTGCAGATCCTGTACGGCCTTGGAGGACGTTGTAAGGACTGTGGCTTTTACCTGGAGTGAAATGGGGAGGCACTGCAAGAGGACGACACAATCTAACTTAGGTATTCAAGGCTCACTTGAGTGCCAGGTGAGAATAGTCGAAATGGTTCAGAGATTAAAAGAGGGAAGCCATTGAGAAGGGCTGTGCAGGAGAAGAGGATAGTGGCTCAGGGCAGGGAAGCAGCAGTGGAGGCAGGAGCCATGGTGAGAAGTGGCTGGGCTCTGGGTATGTTTTAAAGGCAGTGTTAAACCAGATCTATAGACAGAATTCTAGTGGTATGTCAGTGAAAGTCAGAATAACTCCAAGATTTTTGACCCAAGCATCTGGAAGGATTAAGTTCCCACTAACTGAATAGGGGAGGCTGCAGAAAGAACCAGTTTGGGGGGTAGGAGGACCAAGAGCTGTTTTAACACATGTTGGTCTTAAGATATTAGAGTTCCAAGTGAAGATGTCAAATCAACAGAATATTGTAAGAGTCCAGAGTTGGAGAGAAAAAGTCTAGCGGGAGACAGAAATGTGGGAATCATGGGTCAACAGGTGGTACAGGAAGACATGAAACCCAGGTACTCAAACATTAAGATAACCTGGCATTAACCATAGAAGTTATCCTTGAGGGCCTGCCTACTAGGTGTGGATATCAGTCCTATTTCCCGACCACTCGAGTTTTAAAATGGAACTTACAAATGAATTCGTGCAAGACACTGCCTCCAGTGGGTGGGATCAGAGCTGGAGTGGGAGAATGGGATGGTGCACGCTACTCCCTACGGCAGAATATGTGTGTGTGTGTGTGTGTGTGTGTACACGCATGTGTGTGTGTGCAGGGGGATGAGTTACACCTCGCTTAAGAAAAAGAGCTAGTAAGTCTAGAAACCGAAAGATGAAAGAACATCCAGATCTGATAAAGGGAACAGGGGAAACACTGTGTAGTGTAAGACATATCCCCATAATGCCATTTCCCACCATCCTTTCATAAGGAACACAGTTGGAAAGGGGGGAATTATGTAGATACGTGTGATGTACACAAACTTTCTGACTATGTAACACTGAATATCTACATATGTAGCAAGTTAATGGTATTTATATCTGCTTCAAGTTTAATAACAAGTTCACAACAGAGGGAAAATAAAATATTGAGGACTGGTAGAAGTATCATAGAAGGCCTTTCAATGTTCAGAATGGAAGCAAAAGCAGCTTCACCGCACAAAGAATGTCATTAAGAGTCAAGAATGTTTATATTTGCTTAAGAAATTCAGAGTTACAACTTCCTGCTTTAAAGAATTAACTTTAAGACAGATGCCATACTATAAGCAACGTCTATACTGGTACATTCTTAAAGCTATTTTTAGTTCCTGCTTGTTCTGATGTACTCCAGAAATTCTGCAAAGAAAACCTTCTATTCAAAGGCTTAAAGGAATAAAAAAAGAAATAACACTGCATTCTTTTAAGTGTTCTCTGTACCGAAAGTCACCTGCAAATGCAGCACCCTGCCACAGGTCCACATTTTTAACAATAAAGCCCTTAGCGCAATTTTTCAGTTGCTATGTGACTTTGTGTCAGTCTCTCACTCAGAAGCAGAATGCAGTACCAGAAAATGTCACGTCATGTCTAAAACTACAGATGTGGAAGATGAACGGACACCAGGACACAGCTAAGTGGGAGGGTGAAGTTTACCTTCTAAGTTACCGTAAGTGCAGTTACACCTGCTCCCTGCTTCCCCTGTGAAGTGAAGAACTAGTCTTTTCCAGAAAAGCTCTCATTCTGAGAACTGTCTTCTTTAAAATATTTGGAGATTCTTTTTTAAGGTTATTTCTCTTTTAAGTCTTTCCCCAACTCTACATCCCATAACAAGTGTTAAAATTATCCAATAGCCTTTTGTTACAGAACATACTCTACAAAAGCTGAGGTTTCCCAAGTTTGGATCCCAGAACTCTGCTACCAGATACTTCTAAAGCCTTCCTTCCATAACTGACTCTTCTGCCAATTCCCAGCTGTGGGCAAATTCGGCTTCTCAGACCAGGTAACTTTCTAACTCTGCCTACGAACACTCTACTGTCAGTAAAGGAAATCTCAGACAGGAAGCAAAGCCCCTAGTGAGGGTTGCACCTTCAAACAATCAAGACGCCATCACCAAGCAAATATTTAAACCTACTGCAAAACTTCTGAAGACATCTTACAAAAAATGTAGTTTCTATAGATGCATACTATTTGCTCTGGAAGAGTAATTTCCAATGGAGAGAACATAGGACCCCATGACCCAAGCAATTTTTTTAAACTGCACATAACCGTCCCTCTTCACATGAGGATTCAAGCAAGCCCGTCTCACAGGTCTAGGTGTAATAGAATGACAGCAACACTAGGAGTGGGGTGAAAAACAGTGACGTAGACTTTTAGTGAAAGGGGGTGATGTAATAGGCCCCACCGCCCACTTACCTCCCACCACAGGACAATCATCTCAGATCGAGGACAAACACTTTGGGAAACAGAGGTTCTTTATGTTTTTATGGTTTTCTGGTAGAAATTATGCCCTGAGTCATGTGAAGTTGTGGCTGCAAAATTGAACAAGGGACCAGATATTTTCACATTCAAGACACAAATAGCCCCAGGGTGGCCACCATATCTGCTCTCCCCTTTGCCTGTTCACCCCAAAAGCTGCAGGACATGCAGGACAATCCTGCTTGCAAAGACACTCACCACTTCTCACAAATTCCTGCCAAGTCCACGTCAGCAGCTGGTGGCGTCAAAGTCACCATTTGTACTGCTATGAAGTCCCTCCATTACTTTATATCCCTTCTATTTTCTCTGTTGTCTTCCTAGCTACACTTGCATTCAGGAGCTGGTTACTGCACTAACATTGCCTCTGTAATCAGTCCAGGATATAGGAAGTAGAGGTTCAACTGTAACCAGTCCCAGAATACTTGTCATGCCACTCTAGTTTTCCAACAAAATACTCTGATATCCCTCAGCTCACCCAAAGAACCACCGCATTACTTACAGATTGTAAAAGTAGAGGGCTTTCTCTACTGGAAAACACTGTGGCCTGTGGTAGAGATGTGATTTCAGTTTTTGCAACTACTTACAGGCAAAAAGACATGTTCCGCAAATTTTCTTCAAGCTTTTGGAATTTAAACTTTTATTAGATACAGAGCCGGCGGACTAACCGTAATCAATGAACATATGGTCATATTACCAAATAATGTTCATGTCTGCCTTACAGACATGTAAGAACTTGAATTACACCTGCAGCCTGTAGGTCTTTAGAATTGGATGTGAAGCATCCTGTGAGACAAAAAACCTCCTATCCAGTCACAGAACACCTTACAGACAACATCACATTAATGCCACTGAATATATTAGTAGAGTCCATGTATGGTTAAGTTACATCTCCAATTTCTCAGAGCTAGATAGGAGATGTCTAGAAAAGCTGGAAAAGCCCAATTACCAAAACAGCTCAAAAGTTAAAGCAGACTCCTTCACCTCCCAAAGCGGAGGGCAGAGAGGGCATTGCCCACCACCCTGTCCTCCCCCAGGATGTGGCATGTGGGGAAGCAGGCAGGAGTGGGTGGCTGGGACTCGGAGGTGGAAAGGTGATGAAAGGAAGAGTGGAACTGCTCCGGTCCTAAAACAACAGAGCTGTAAAAAGCTCGGCTTCAGTTCAACCTACTCCCTCTCCCACTTTCCCTCCCACCTACGTGACAAACAGCACAGTCAGGCACTTTCTACTAGTGACTACTAGCAGGAAAGGGACCAGGATAAAAGCATGTCCTATAAAAAATCAGTCTGATTTTAAAGACTATGTCATAAACAATGAACAGCACTGTCAGAGTAGGACACTTGTGAGGCGCTCAAATAGGGAGGAGGAGGTTGAGGATCCATTTCCAGCACTTCCATGTCTTTCATCACTCCTATTTCTGACCTTTCTCCTTTACCACTTTTTGTAGCACTGCCATCACTGGCAGGTAAAGGGGCAGCAATGTGACTTGAACGTTTGGCTGATGGGGCTACATTTCCCAGCACTGGAATGAAAAGGCACTGGAAGAGGAGAAGCTGGAAGATGTGAACCGTGGTCCTGGTCTGTGCCAAACACTAACCCGGTGACCCTGGGTTAGGCTGTTAGTCTCTCTGGGCTTCCGGCTGTTTACTTATAAAAGAAGGTTTTGTCATTGCACAAATATATCCAATATGAAATGTAATGCGAAAGTCAAACATAATGATATCTCACCTGCTTGCCTCAGGGAACCGTACAAGCACTGAACACTATGTGAATGTAAACACAGAGTTAAGGAAACTGTTGAGGTAAAGCACTAAACTGAACATGGAGATAAAGTTTTATGGATTTTCTTGGCTTTCTTTTTTAATTGCAACACTGAATTAATAGTTATTAGCTATAATCCACACCACCACCCCTGCAAATAAGTAAAGTTGGTAAGCACTGCCTGGATGCCTGCTATTGCCCGATGCTAAGCAGGGTGAGGGGTATAAAGGAGGCTGAACAAGGGAGTCTTCTCCAGTTACCAGCTAAGTGAGGAGATACATTGGAAACCACCCGGGAATGGTACCAAGTCAGTACTCAAAGCCAAGATTACAGGCTACCGATCATAAACACTGAAGGAATACAGAGAGGAACTAGAAGTATTTGGAGTAAATAGGGAAGACTCTATGAAGTGGGTGGGGCTCCAACTAGTTCTCAGGGCAATTCTAAGCTGTTTTAACTGAGGACTGGATAGGAAAATGCTGGTGACTCCTGGTTTTTAATAAGGCACAGGTTACCCTAGGAGGCTAAGTCACATAATGATTGGAACACATAAGGTAAGTCTAAAATGATGGAGGGTCGAGACTACCTGGCTGAGATCTGGTTGTGGTAAGTCTTTGACTTGACTCTAGATGTTGGAGTTTCAAAACTGTAGGTTGACTGAAAGGGGGGGAGAGAATATCCAAGAATTCAGCAGAAGGAAAAATTCATGTATCAGGGATGAAAGCTCTTCATCAGAGTATCAGCAATCAGAATAGACACTTGAAACCAAAATCATACAGTTCCAGAAGCCGAAAATATGTGGAGGGTGGTGGGAGAAATATAAATCAAAGATCATTCCAAGCCTTTGGGTATTCAAGACCGGAAAAATGGTTATCCCACTGAATAAGTGGAGACGCTGCAAGAAAAAAGATTATGAAATCAGCTTTAGACATGTTGAATCTGACATATAAGCTAAGAGTAGGTGTTCTCTAAGAAGCTCAAATTCAAAATTGAAGCACAGATCTAGAGTACAGGCTTAAGCTGCAGATGGACAAGACATGGTAAATCTCCTAAAAGAAAACATAGGCAAAACATTATCTGACATAAAACTTAGCAACGTTCTCCTAGGGCAATCTACCCAGGCAATGGAAATAAGAGGAAAAAATAAACAAATGGGACGTAATTAAACTCATAAATTTCATCACAGCAAAGGCAACCATAAGTAAAACAAAAGGAAACAACAACCTACGAATGGGAGAAAATATTTGCAAATGATACGACTAAAAAAGCCTTAATTTTCAGAATATATAAACAGCTCATACAACTTAATAACAAAAAAACAAACAACTCAATCCAAAAATAGGCAGAAGACCTAAACAAGCATTTCTCGAATGAAGACACAAATGGCCAATAGGCACATGAAAAAATGCTCGATATCACTAATAAACAGAGAAATTCAAATCAAAACTACAATGAGGTATCAGCTCACACCAGTCAGAATGGCCATCGCTCAGAAGTTCATGAATGATAAATTCTAGAGAGGCTGTAGAGGGAAGGGAACACTCTTACACTGCTGGTGGGAATCCAATTTGGTGTAGTCATTATGGAAAGCATGGAAATCCCTCAAAAAACTAAAAGTAGACTTACCCTATGACCCAGCAATATCACATCTGGTTATATAATTGGAAAGAACTCCAATGTGAAAAGATACCTGAACCCCAGTATTCATAGCACCACTGTATACAATAGCCGAGACATGGAGGCAAGCTAAATGTAGCAACAGATGACTGGATAAAGAAGTTGTGGCATATTTATACAGTGGAATACTACTGTACCATGAATAGGACAAAATAAAACCATCTGCAGCAACATGGATGGAGCTAGAGATCGTCATTCTAAGTGAAAGCAGCCAGAAACAGAAAAATACCAAGTGCTACCACTCATATGTGCAATCTAAAAAAAGAAAGAAAAAGACACTGAACTCATCTACAAAACAGAAACAGACTTGCAGACTTAGAAAACAATCTTAAGGTTACCAGGGAAAGGCGATGGGAAGGGATAAATTTGGGAGTTTGAGATTTACAAATGTTAGCCACTATATAGAAAAATAGATTTTAAATAAAGTTTCTTCTGTATAGCACAGAAACCTATGTTCATTATCCAGCAATAACCTATAACGGAAAAGCCGATACAGCCACCAACTGAGGAAGCAAGAGAAGAAAGGATTTAGTTATGCTGGGCTAGAGCCCACTTCTAAAATCCTTGTCAGCCACTGAGGCTGCCTCGAGTACACTGAGCCCTCCTCCCAGGGACAGGCTGACATGACATGTGTCCTGCAAACCTGGGGCAGCAGAGGCCGTCCCCAGGTCTGGCCCTGGGGGAGATGGGAGCAAGTCCACCTACTCCCCTTGGGGCAGCACCCCTACCCACAGCCCCCGCCACCTGACTGCACCGCGCCTGTCTCTCAGGAACCCACTGACTTGAAAACAAGTGATCCACGAATCTGAGGCAGTGGCAGGGAGATGGGCAGCGACCTGGCAAGCTGGTCGACTTGCCCCCATCTCCCCCACGGCCTGTCCAGGGCTAGTCCTCAGCTACTCCAGGCACGGTCCGCAGGTCAGCCTGCTTCTGGTAGGAGGGCACGGTGTGGTCGAAGGTATTGGCGAGGTTTGCGGTCTGCCATTGGGAGCCCGTGGATTTGCTTCAAACTCCCCAGCGCATGGCCTGAGCTTGGCCTCTGCTGCCCCAGTTTTGTGGAACTCAGGTTACAGGTCAGCCTGCTCCTGGAAGGCAGGTGCTGTGCTGTCAGGGAAAGGCGGCGGCTGCGATGGCGGAATTGGGGCTGCCCTGTTGGAGCGCGGGGGTTGCGACCATTTCCCACTGCTTCTGCAGCCATCCCAGCACACTGATCGCACCGAGCCTACCTCCCAGGAGCAGACTGACCTGTAATATGAGTCCCACAAACCTGGGGTTTTACAGGCCGCCCCCAAGGTCAGGCCGTGGGAAAGATGGGAGCAAATCCCGGGGCTCTCATGGGGAAGCCTCCATTCCATCCGAGGCCCCGCGACCGCACCGCACCCGCCTCCCAGGAGCAGGCCATGGTCTGAGGACCAGTCAGAGATGCTCCGGAGCCGTCCGGCGCCCTCCCACCTCCCGGGGCTGTACCTGCTCTCCTAAACCCGGGTATAAGCGGCGGCAAAAACGCGGGGTTCAGGAATTACTAATAGCGGGGTTACCACAAACCACAGCGGCGGCTGGGTCCCGCCTAAGAGTCCTAACGGGACGCACGGCCGGGTCCTCACCTCCGCACCCCTCCCTGGGCGCCTCCTCAGCTGCACAGCGCACGCCTCACCCACCGGCTCCCCGAGCAGTGCGCCCCCACCAGCGCCCCCTTAACTGCCCGGCAGCGGCAGCCGAGCCGCGGGCAAGCAGCGGCCCAGACCCCAGGCCGTGTTCCTCTTCCAGGAGCTGGTCCAGGAGCACCCGGCTCCCGCCAGCTTCCACGTGTTCTGGGCGGCTTCTGGCGTCTGCGCGTCTGTCCGTCGGCGCGTGTGCGCCCCTCCTCCTCCCGCCTGCAGCGCAAACCGCCCGGGTGGGTCTCCTGCTTTACCGAACCTGGCCACTGGGGCCGGGAGGGGCCAGGTGGGGCCCCTCCTGCTCTTCCCGCCGGGTCTCCATCCCCAGAGCCTTCACCCCGCCACTGACTGGGTCCTGGCACTGAACTAGAACCACGACTGTCCTGGGCCAGGCCACACCCCGCCAGCCCCACTTCCCCTGCTCACCTTCCCCTCCCTATTACTACCCTCCCACCACTGGCCAGGCCTAGTCTCCCACAAGACCTTGAAGACAGGGCTTCTTCTCCTCACACTGAGGTCCGTGCCCTGACACTCCGTCCTGCTAGGTCCTAACCTAAGGCCCCTACACCCTCATGCCTAACCACAGGACCCCCAACATCCTGAAACAATCCCCCTCACCTCTCAGCCAGGTCAGTTCCACTCTGAGCGGGCCCCACGCTCCTCAACTTATACTCCCTCACCATGGGATCCCTTTCACTCTGACTGCAACCCTACCCTGAGCTGAATCCCTCACCCCTCACCCTGTGGTTGGGGTGGGGAAATCCGGGCTCCAGTAATGATGACTACTGCCACCAGTGGGGGATCCAGCCTAGTGTGCACGTTCATAGTTAATGTCTGAGGCTACAGGGCGAGGCAGGCTGGGCTGAAAGCGATTCCAATTCCCGCCCTGGCACCCTGATCCCCGCACCCTGTGTCTCATCTGACCCGATGGATCAGGGTGATCCCAGGCTGCCAGCCACTGGCCTGTGGGCCTTGGGTGGTTGATGGTCCTGATGGTGATCTGGACCCCTAGGGCAGAGGCACTGGGCACGCGGACCTTTGGGGTGGGGGAGTTCAGAGGGTGCACTTGAGCCCAGGGGTAGACAGCAGATGGTGGGCTGTGTGCATGGGGCTGTGTGTGTGGCCTGGCCTCAGCCCAGGTGGGTGCAGGGATCTTGTTCATTCACACCAGGCCAGAGGGAAGAGGGACGGGAGCTTTTAAAGCATCAAAGTTAGGAAGCCAAGGCTGGAGAGCAATGTAGGCAGGTGCATTGGCCAGGCCACCTTGGGGCCCCCCTCGACGCTGGTCCCTTGCATCAGGGGAGACTGGCAGTTGACTGGCCAATGAGACATCCCCTGCTGTGGTATAGTTTACAGGCAACTGAAGGGATTTTGACAGGTAATTTTAATCCAATAATTGTCACTTTCTCTGCGGGAGATCAGGTCCAAAGTCATGGGGAATCTGGCAGTGATCCTGCCTGAACTCCAGCCTGGGACAGTGGAGGACCCACCCAGGAATCATCATGTTAGCTCTCACCAAAAGTCACTGTAATAGAGAAGAACAAATCTGACTCCATATTGGATCTGTTCATTTTCCTTTAACCCTCTGCCATGTTCTCTAGGCTTAGTCTAGCTAGCTCTGCTTCTTTTGTAAAACAATGTTACCTTTAGCCTAAAATAAAGAGGAGAGCCTATTCTCAGGGCTCTGAACTTTAAGGATATTAACACTTTTGCATTCCTATAAAGACAACAATTTGCAGAAGAGAAATTTTTTTTTTGTTGCAGGTTTTACAGGAACACCATGATCTGACCCACGTGGACAGCTGCAAAGGATTCCAAGAACAAAGAAATCCTACACCAACAAGTTTGCAACAACCAACCACAGCCCCTCCCCTTTTTAGTAGAAAAGGAGCCTGAAGTCTGACTTGGGGAAGATGGTTCTCCAAGTCTGCCATTATCTTGGTCTGCAGCTGTCTACGTAGACCAGGTCATAGTGCCTCTGTAAATCCTCTAACAAAACAAAAGTTATTTTATTTTCTGCAACTTGTTGTCTTTATATAAGTGCAAAAGTATTAATATCATTAAAGATCAGAGCCTTGAAAATAAGCTCTCCTGTATATTTCCGGCTAAAGGCAACATTGTTTTACAAAATGTGCAGAGCTAGTAAGATTAAGCCTAGAAAAGAGGGCACAGGGTTAAAGCCAAAAGAACAGATCGTCTATGGAGTCAGATTTTTTTCTTTTCTATTATACTATATTCTATTTTTGTTTTAAGTTTATAAGAATAAAGTTTAGCCTTTTCCCATTTTAAATTGTGCAGTTTTCAGGAGCATGAAGTGCATTCACAATGCTGTGAGACCAACACCACTGGTTTCAGACTATTTCCTTCCTCAAATTGAAAGCTTGTATACAAAGCGAACCCCACATCCTACCTCCCCCAGCCCTTGACAAGCCCTAATCCCCTTTCTCTGTCTATGTCTTTACCTATCTGGAGGTTCCCTATCAATGAAATCATATAAAAGGTGGCTTTTTAAATATTTTTTTGTCTGCCCACATATCTTAAGTAGGGAAGGGTGAATTTTTGTTTGTTTGTTTTCACGTGAATTAGCATTTTTGTATTTGGAGAGGAAAACCAGCTGGATTAAAGATGAGACGTACCAAATGAATCCCTTTTAGTAACTGGCATAATCTCGGGGTAGGCACTGCTGTTCTAACTGTGAAACCAGAGCCAGAAGGGAGATGCTTAGCTCTTCTTGTGGCAAAATAAAAGCATACAAAAACAGAAAACAAAGGCCAAGAAAGACAGATTGAAAGGCAAACCACAACCTGGAAAAACCTTTCCTCATGACCCAAGGTCGGAGAAAAGCTTCACATCCCTGTGGTCCAAAAACCTCTTGAAGCCCAGTGTTCTGAAAAGAAACAAAACACACACAGGCATTTCCAACGAGAGGCAGTGCAGGTGGCCAGTGTCTGCTAGAGATGTTCGACCTCTCAGGTGAGGACACAGGCAGACGGACAGACTGCAGAGACAGCTTTGGCCACCATCATACTGGTAGGACTTTAGCCCGGTGACAATCAACCCTGGTGACAACGTGAGCAGGCAGAGGCCCCAGGAGGTCCCCTGGAGGGAAAAGCAAATTGACGTCCTCTCCGGCAGAACAAGGTGCAGGATACATCAAGGCGCCAAAGGTGCATCCCTTCCCCAGCAGTGCTGGTCCTTAGAGGAGAACCCACCAAAGTTCTTGCACAATTTTCAAAGATAATTTTTCTTCAGTAACATGAATTCAAAATAATCAATATGTCATCAAAGGATTTTCAGAAGTGACCTGCCGTGGGCCAGAAAAATACATACATAAATACACACATATGCACATAAATATATATACACATACATACAGGAAAAGAGACAGACTGAAACACAGAAATGCAGGGGGAGACAGAGAAACAGAGAGAGAGACAAGACAGAGAGAGAGGCACTGAGAGGCAGAGACAGAGAGAAGGAACACTGGAGCTGGTAATGAGTGGAACTCACGCACATTTTCACAAGTCAGTCTACATGTCAGAACCTGGTCCCAAAGTCCATCCACCTTCCAGGGGAGGGTGTGGGGATCACACAAGGGTGTGGGAACAGAAGGCAAAAAATAGGAAACCATTGTGGGGCAGCCCACCACAGAAGCCGAGATGAGACACTGGACCTGTATGTCAACATGACAGAATGACCTAGGTGGCTGTATGCCAGAGCAGATGATGTCAGAGTTGTATTTAATTTCAGTCTCACGACTGGGAGCTGGGAAGCATGTAGCAAGGAAAGTGACTTTCTCCAGAACCCAGGGCAGACCCCGGCCGGTGTGGCATGTTCTCTGTGCTCCGCCAGCCCTTTGTGGGGTCCTTCCTTTGCTGAGTCTGTGCACGAGCTCCCTGTGATGCCAGCCCTTGGGGGTGACAGATGCAGTAGGTGTTTCTAGGTCTAGAGACAGGATGGTTTCTCTAGGAAGCAGGGGCCTGAATGATCCCCACAGTGCTGATGGGGGTTTGGGGAGACCCTGAGAGGCACGTGGCTTGTCCAGGGTGACAGCACTGCTGAGTGGGGGGAGCCAGGTCTGACCCTAGGTGTCCTCAGAGCTGCGGCACTGGCTGCATCCAGGCCTCCCCAGGGCTATGGGGGAGGCTGAGTTGGTATCACTGTGTGTGAACATGGCAAGAAGTGAGAAATGAGAGATCGGCAGCCCAGAAAGGCCCTTGGGGAGCTTTGTGTCAGGAGGAAGCTTGGATAAGTGGACCCCAGTAAGTGACCTCACTTCCCTGGCAATAGAGCCCAATAGAACTTGGAACCGAAGTCACCAGGCACCCACTCTGTAGAGAAGTCCCTACTCAGCTCACCTGGTTGGAGACAGAGGCATGTTCTGCTGCATCCCATTATCCCGAGGCCGCAGCTCCCGGAAAGCCCGCAGCGAGGGGCTGTACCAACGCTACCGGCGCTGGGTCAGGTCTCACTCAAGGCTCCTCTGGCCTTTTGGCGAGAGACACCCAAAGGTAAAACAGGGAGGCCCAGGGCAGGCCCGCCCAGGCCGGGCCACCACTCAGATCCCACCCAGGTAGAACCATGGCCCTTTCCTGGCTGGTGGAGGTGGAGCAGTCATGTTGGGGATGGGTTTCTGCCTCAAGCAAGAGCAGGTCAGAGGCCTAGGGGGCCGGTCACATCCCCAGACCAGGTCAAAGCTGGCTGGCTGGGATGTGGAGAGCCGGGGAATGGTCCTGCTGCCCGAGGTGGAGCCCATGCTCTCTGGGTATGTCTTTTCCCTCCTGGGTGTCTGAGCTGAACAAGGTCCCAGTCTGACCTGGCAGCAGAGGGTCGAGTGGACAGAATCAGGAGTGTTCCTGGCCGGGCAGGACTCTGAGACTTCCAGGCCGAGTCAGCTGCTGGTCACTGTCATTGCAGAGCCAGATACCACATATTGAACAGAAGCTGATGAATAAGAACACCAACGCCCCCTCCCCAAGTGAAGGGCTGGTGTGCCACTATTCTGAGGGCCAGCGCAGGCTCCAGGTGGGTCTGGATATGGAGGGGTACCCACCACCATGGCCCAGAAATCAGTGGGGCAGGCCTCCGACCCAGACATCACCCAGGGCTCTCCCCAGGGACCTGCCCGGGGCTGAAGGGTAGCTCAGCACACCCGGCTCTGACCTGGAGCACCATGCCCACCTCGCTGCAAGTCAGGTGGAGGACCAGGGGATGCCAAAGCAGAGCCCGAAGGTCAGAAAGGAAGGGGTGTTGCATGTGTGTAGGTGAGGGAGGGGCAAGGGCTGGGCCACACAGGGAGGTGTCCCCAGAGGCTACTGTTGGGACCAGAGCAAAGAATGGCCTCAGACCACCTGTCTGGAAAAATTCTGTCACAGAACACATCCTGTGGGCACTTTCTGGGTGGGAGCTGTCTTGAAAGCTCTGGGAAGGTTTCTGTCCTTGAAGAGGCACATGGAAAGGGAGGCAGGTGGGTCAATTTTTCCTCTCTCACAGCATGAGCACTTCCACAAGACTTAAAACTCTCTCCACATCCAATAGTTACACAGGAGGCAGGGGCAGAGGAAGATGTCAGAGACCATAAAAGGATGATCTGGATCCAGCAGGAGACCCCGAGCTCCCTCCTGCATCTCCTGCAGCCCATTCTGAACCTGCATCTGCAGCTGGACTGCTGGGCAATGGAGAAACAGTTCAGGCATCACCACCCCCTGGGGCAGAGCCCTCTCTGCACCCACCCACACCTTCTTCTCCAAAATGTTCTCCAAAATCCCACCGTCAGTCCCCTCCCCCTCCCAAACTTGACTTCCCTTCCGCTGGAGATGTTTTTGTTTGGTTTTCTTTAGTTTTCTTTGTTTGTTTCTCATCATTTATGGCATCCTTTATTTTTCTTTTTAGAGTTTCATGTAATAAAATATAGACATTTCCTCTTTTAAATTGTGCAATTCAGGAGCATTAGGGGCATTCACACTGTTGTGCTACCATCAATACCATCTAGTTTCACACTATTTCTTTCCTCAAAGTGAAACCATGGATCCAGAGAGCGCACTCCCCTCCCTCCTCACCCAGCCCCTGACAACCCCAAGTCCTCTTTCTCTCTGCGTGTCTTTACCTCTCCTGGGTGTTCCCTGTCAATTAAACTTTAAAAAAGGTGTTTTTTTTTGTCCCTGCCCACATGTTTTAAGCTGGGGCTGGTGATTTTTTTTGTTTGTTTTCACTTGAAACAGCATTTTTATTATTTTAAGGGGATATCCAGGGGGATTAAAGATGTGATGTACAAATTGAAGCCCTTTTAGTAACTCTGTGCATAATCTCAGGGTAGACACTGCTGTTCCCCCTGAGACATCACAGCCAGAAGACATAAGGGAGATGCTTAGCTCTTCCTGTGGCAAAAGCAAAACCAAACAAATAAAAAAAATTTGCAAAAGCCCAGAAAAACAGCTGGAAAGACAAACCACAACCTGGAAAAAGCATTCTTCATAACCCAAGGTTGGCGAAGGGTTTACCACCCCTGTAGTCCAAAAACCTTTCAAAACCCAGTGTTCTAAACAGAAATAGAACAGAAATGGGCAGTTCCAATGAGAGGCAATGCAGGTGGCCAGTGTGTGTTAGAGAGGCTTGACCTCTCAGGTGAGAACTCAGGCAGACGGAAACACTGCAGAGACAGCACCGGTCACCATCACACTGGCGGGTCTTTAGTCAGGTGACAACCAGCCCTGGCGACAATGTAAGCAGGCAGAGGCTCCAGCAGATCCCCTGGAGGGAAGAGTGAAGGGATGCTCCTCTTCAGGAGAACAGGTTGCAGGACTCATCAAAGGGCCACAGATGCATCTCTTCCCCAGAACTTCTGACCCTTACAGTTCATCCCACTAAAATCCTTACACACCTATTCGAAGTTGCCTTTTAAAGGGTGTTCATCACAGCACTGGTTGAAACAGTCGGAATTAAGGCAACACTAATGTTGATGGAGAGGGGATGGGGTCCATTAGTTCTGGTTGATGTGAATGAATGAATGCTGTGCAGTTGGAAAAGTGGGTACCTGGTCTCAATCCAATGTCAAGGGAGGCCTCAGGGTGGAAGTATGCAGACCCACTGTCTGCATCCAGGGTCCCATCTGCACTACCACTTATGTGTGAAATCAATATAGATGTAAATTGATCTGATTGTGAGTGTGTGAGAGGCAGAGATGGAAAGAGACATACTGAGAGACACAGAGACTGAGACATAAGCAACAAATCATTCATGACAGTCACCTCTGTGGGTGGGAATCACAAATCTCTTCTCTTTTAGGCAATATTTCAATTTTTTGTAATGTGTCTGTATTACTCTACTAATTCTAAAAGGATTAAAATCCTATGTTAATGTGACCCATTCATTACTCATCTATGGAGTAATTAAAGTACACTAATCCTGTTTTTAAAAGAATTTAAAGCCTTCTCAGGACTCAGTTCCATGTCAGCTCCGTGGCAGCAGAGGTTCTCCAGGAGGTCGTGTCTTTTCTGAAGCAGTGTCCAATAGAGGTGAGGAAGAAGTACCAGACTTGGACACTGAAGACTACAGTAGATGAGAGATTCTGTTGAGAGAAAATAAGACCTACATTCACAGAAAATAATCCCATATTCATGGAGCAGAAGGCTTCATTCTACTAAGATGACAATAGTCCACAAATAGATCTAAGGATTCAAAGAATGCCTACCCAAATCCCAGGTCCTGTTTTGCAGGAACTGACAATCAATCTAAAATTCACGTGGAAAATCCAGGGGCTCAGAATACATGAGTGAATCTTGAAAAAGAACAAAGTTTGAGGAATGGAAAGTCAGATGGAACCCACGGTTAATACAAAAGCACTTTAAGCTGAAGATACCTGAGATTCAATAGATGTAGAAGAAAACCTGTCATGGAAGCCAATTCTCTCCTCTCCCTTTGCCCTATTAAGTTAGGTTGATAAAAAGCCTTTAACTTTCACCATTTAACATGGTAGTTACTTTTCTGGTTGGCTCCTGCATGTGTATAAATAAACTTTTTCTCTCGTTCATCTCCTCTTTACTTCTGTGGGCCCTTTGGGAGGGATTCTGAATGATGGGGACCTGCTCTTTTCTCACCTTCTTTAGTGACATCTTTTGTCCATGGTTAAGTGCTTAAAAAAAGAAAAGACTCGTTGGTTTTGGGTCAGATTTGGAACATGTATACCTTTGGAGACCCCCTGGAGGAACAAGGGGGTTCAATACTGCTGGGAGAATTTACTGGTTGTCTTGCCCAAATGCCTAACAAGACGCTATTTGCAAGGTTTTTTTTTTTTTTTTTAAAGATTCTTACCCCAAAACAAAAACCCTATCTAAACCTCTTGGATGATCAAATAGAAGAAATGAGAATCATGTCTGGCCTAAGAAAACTTCCTTAACAAAACAGAAGGACAGAATCAGATTCAGAGCAAAAATTAAAATCCATTTATACCATCAACCCTTCCACTCTTTGGACACTTTCCTCATGTAATCTGCCAGATGGCGTCCTGGAGAAGGCCCTTTGCCCGGAACTCGTGCTCATTTTCAGAGCTCGGCCAAGCGGGAAGTTGGTCCCCAGGGCCTGAGAGGGTCTATTTGTGAAATCTTCTCTGCTGAGACCCACCGGACTGAAGGGAACTGTGTGCTCTGAGAGGGAGCACACTGAGCCTCTGTGGAGGCATCTCTGAGATCATCCCAAAGGCACACAGCTCTAACTCTGGACACGGGGATTTCTGATTGGCATCTTATTTTGAAATCTCCTCCTGGATAGAAAGAAGCAGACTGAAGATGTTGCAATTGGATGGGCACGTCAGCCTCTCGAAATTGTTGATGAGGAAGACACGCAATTCTCTGCAGAAATAGGAACAGCCATCCCTGCTCTGCTGACTTCATCTACAGAGAAACAGAGAAGCGGCTCTAGGGGGAATTCAACACCCACCAACTCTTCTTACCAACGTTAACGTCCCCACTTTATTCTCCTGTCAGGTCTCCGCACAAAAACTGTGACTCAGCCCCAAATATCACATACCCATCACCCTGAACCACTGTGTCTGTGTGCAACTTGAGCATTAATGCCTGTGACCGTTACTGTCAAATCGTGTCCCCCTTTCAGCCTGTCTCCCGCCATCATCCCAGCCCAACCTCGATGTCTCTCTCCAGGTCAGCAGCACTCTTCCCATTGGCTTCCCATCAGCTTACTTTGCCCTGCTTCCATTGTTTATTCCCTATATGTTACCCACAACGGTCTTATTAAAGTATGAATCAGATCAAGTTGTTCCGCTTTGCAAAATACTCTCGTGATCTTCCATTGTATTCAGAAGGATATCCAGAGTCCCTACCAAGGCCCTGTGTGATCTGGTCCCTCACCCGTCTCTGAAGCCTCAGTTCTCACCGTTCTGCTCCAGCCCATCTTCACCGCCCAGATGATCCCCACCAGGACAGCTGTGTTTGTAACTCCAAGTCTTCTACTTACACTTCTCCTGGCCTGGGAGGTTTTTCTTGTCTGTTACCTACGTGGCTTATTCTTTTGCTTCATTCAGGACATTGCTCAAATTATTTTACCCTCAGAGAGGACTTATCTGACCACATTATTTAAAATGGCATGCACATATTTCCTATTAAATCATTTTCTCTCCTAATATGCTTTATCCTTCTTTGTGGCAATTATTAGTACCTGGCAGTACATCATATATTTATTTGCTTACTTGTTTATTGTCTATTTTTCTTACTATACCTATATTCATGGAAGCACAAATAACTGTTTTAACCAGTAACTTTCAAACTGCCTTTAAATGAATTCTTTCATAAAATGAGAATTTCAGTGGCTTCCACGGGTTGCTTAGGGGAAAAAAGAGAAAGGATTCAGGTTGAACTACGTTATTAAGGACCTGCGAGTTGGTTATTTATTTAATACATAGTAGTTTGTATCTGTTAATCCCAAACTCCTAATCTAGCAAAAGACCGAGCTGATTACTATTATTAAAAGACTTTTTTTTTTCTTTTTAAACTTGGGTTGTTTGAGATCTCTTTTCTTCTTTGTTCTTTTTCTTTTTTTAAAAGATTTTTTCTTATTTTTTTTTACATTGAGGTACTGCGAATTGAACTCAGCACGTACTCTACCCCTTGAACTATACCATCCCCTCCAAAGACAATTATTTTTATACTTTGACAATACCATATTGAATTAAGATTTTTTGTTCCATTTTCCCTTCATAGAGTTTATAACTGAGGGAGAGTGTCAGAGGAAGCCCTGGGCCATCCCTTCCTTCTCAGCGGGTTACTACACAGCAGAGGAGCTTGGCTGTCACCAGGCCCAGCTCACCTTTCTGCTCTGAGGGCCGACTCAGGCCACTTCTCTAAACAGAGGCGTGTTAGAAGCAGCAGAAAGCCAACTAGTGAGCAGCAATGACAAAACTGACCCACCTGCAGTTGGACATAATCTGCTCTGAAATTAACATCTTAAAACTCTTTTTCCTATTAGTGGGTGGTTTTCAAAAATATTCCCAAGGACATGAATCTCACTCTATTTTTCTGGATTTCTTGGGCCTTCTATGACTTTAACTGCAGGCTTGGTTTTCTGCAGAACATCTGCAGGGAAGCCAGGCAGAACACGTGAACAGACCCTGCAGGCCACGGCTGAGGCCTCCGGTCAAAGCATCCTTGTTGTGCAGAGCCTACGTTCATGGGACCATTTTCATGACTGCTGTAATTAGTTCTCATCCAACTGTCCCACTGAAAATGTTTCTAGATGGAAGGTGGTCTTACACAGGTGAGCAGTGGGGATGTGGGGTGCAGATGGCAGACAGACTGGAAGGAGAGAAGGGAAATGTTTCCTCAGGCTTCAGTTTGGAAGACATGATATTTATATGAACATTAAACTGGGTCAGGCTGAAGCGCCGTTTGCTCTAAGATGGGGTGATGTACGCGTATCCCTACAACTTCTAAAAAATATGTTGAAGCTGGACGTGACAGACTTGGGGACACACAGCTTAGAGTGACACCTTCGTTCCAAGATGCCTATGATCTCAGGCTCACAAAGAGGAAAGGAATACACATATTTTGCCTGTGTAATTCTATGTGAAATTATTTTGATCCTTGCCGGATGGTGTAAGATCAGAAATCATGTAGTCTTTCTTGCATCGCAAAGACAACAATCCTTGATGAGTCAGCAGACTGTTTCCGATGGCCCAGGGTCTGCGCCAGACATTAGCTGTCTAGACAAAATACCACACAGCCCCCTATCCCTCAAGGAGATCAAAGTGTGTCGTGGAAGAGACAAATTTAAATAGGTTTTCAAAACAATGTGGTAAGAGTCACTTGGCATCATGTATACTGTATGTTCAGAGGGGCTCTTGCACTGCCTGGGGAAGGGTTCTAGAGGTAGGGAAGGTGTCAGAGAGGAAATGCTTTCTGCACTGACATCTGAAGGATTCCAGCAAATCTCTAGACCAGGAGAGTGCGTGGTGGGGACGGGATTCTTGGCAGCTTGCTTGTCTAGTGCAGAGGTCTGGTCGTGTCTAAGAGCACTTTGCACTTAGGGAAGGAAGGTCAGTGAGGTTAAAGGCTGTGGGGAACTAATGGAAGCTGAGGCTGAAAAAAAGCAGCAACTAGCTGATGAGAAGTTGTAACTTTAAATCAGGGAGCGTGGACTTCCTCACATACGCAGCGGGGAATTCTTTGGGGTTTTAAGGAGGAAAGTGACACAGATTAGTCATTAAAAGTGAGCAAAGTGGATTGTTCACTCTAAGGAACAGCACTGGGGAGACTAGCAAGGGGTGTGAGTTAATGCAGTGGGGAGCGAGGGGCAGGGACTTAGCTGGGGGACATTAAGGAATAGAATTGTAATACTGACGGGGGTGAGGGGGTGGAAAAGTAAAGGAAAACTCCCAGATGTATGGCACGGAAAACAGATGGGATAGTGATGCCATTGTTTGAAGAAGTAAACCTACTTCTGAGCGAGTGTAAATCCAAACATACAGAGCTTGAGATTTTTATGGGCTAATCAAGTGGGAATGTCTACTTGTCAATTACAAGTATATTTCTGGGACTGAAATTAGATGTCCATGCTGGAAAACATTTGACAGTTAATCAGTGGACAGAGAGCAGTTGAAGCCACATGAATAAATGCCACCCACTGACAGTTTATCAAAGAGAAGGGAAGGAGGGCACTTCTGGTTCAGAAAATATGGTAGACCAGAAACTTGAAGACCCACTCACTGAAGACACATAAAAACGTAGGACACAATGCCGCCAATCTTTTCTTTTTTTTTTTTTTTTTTACAGGCACATTTATTGTGGTATGATTCCTTTACAGTAAATTACACATATTTCACATGTACTATTTGATGAATTTGATAGATGTCTACACCCAGAAATCCATCACCACAATCAAGATATCTATCATTCCCATCACTCCCCAAGAGGGACATTTTTTGAATTCCCGTATTTATCCCTTCCCATCCCCTTCTCTCCCTGGTAACCGTAAGTTTGTTTCTCTATGTCTGTGTTTCTGTTTCTCTTTTGTAGTTAAGTTCATTTATGTCTTTTTTTAGATTCCACATATAAGTGATATTATATGGCATTTTTCACTTTTTCTGGCTTACTTCACTTAGAATGACTATCTTTACGTCCATCCATGTTGCTGCAAATGGCATTATTTTGTTCTTTTTAATAGCTGAGTAGTATTCCTTTGTATAAATATACTACTACTTCTTTATCCAGTCAGCTGTTGATGGACACTTGGGTTGTTGCCATGTCCTGGCTATTATAAATAGTGCTGCTGTGAGCATTGAGGTGCATGTGACTTTTTGAATTAGAGTTTTCTCTTGACATATGCCTGGGAGTGGGAAGGCTGGATCATGAGTTAAGTCCATTTTCAGTTTTTAAAGCAACCTCCACACTGTCTTCTCTAGTGACAATGCAGCCCGTTTTATTAAAGCAGAGCCATGCTCAGAAAGTAACGTGTATTTCTAGGGGCCAGACATGAAGTGCAGTGAGTGTGGCCTGTTGAAGAATCAGAGGGCAGTCTGGCAGGGCTGGAGGAGAGTGACAGGGAGAGTGTGGTACAGGCAGCATTCAGACCACGTGGGGACCTGATAGGCTGGGATAAAGAGCCTGGACTTCCAGTCATCCCTTGGTAACCATGGGGCACTGGTTCCAGGACTCCCCCCAGACGTCAACATCCATGGATGCTGACACCTCTTGTATAAAATGGCATAGGACTTGCATGGAACTTATGTGCACCCTCCCATGTACATTTTCTATATATATATACAAACTTTTGTTTTATGGAGTTATAGTCATTTTACAATGTTGCATCAAATTCCAGAGTAGAGCACAGTTTTTCAGTTATACATGAATATTCACGTACATTCGTTGTCATATTCTCTTTTGCTGTGTCCTCCTGTGTACATTAAATCATCTCTAGATTATTCATGGTATCTAATACAACATGAATGCTATGTAAGTAGTTGCCAGTGTATGAAATTCAAGTGTTGCTTTTTGAAACTTTCTGTTTTTTCCCGAACATTTTCAATCCACAGTTAGTTGAATCTGCTGGATAGGGAGCCCCTAGATATGGAGAACCCCCAAGCTCTTCCTTTCCACCTAAATTTCCACTGCAAGCACTGAAGGGTTCCAAATATAGAAGAGCGCCATCTACCTGCTATAAACGCTGAAGAACTCCTTCAGTGTATGTAGAGCAGGAGAGAAGGTTTAGGGCCAACTAGTGGGAAAGGAGGGCCTGCCTGGAGAGGAAGGAGGAAGGACCGCAGTGGAAGCCAGCCTGTACCCTGACTGGAGCTAGTTGATAGCAGTGAGGGACTCCGAGGAACTGGGGACATGTCACTTGGGGGCGATCCTGGCCGCCAGGTGCAGGGTTCACATAGCTGGGGCCCAGTTTGCAAGATCAAAATAACAAGGGGGGAGAGGGCCTGCCTCAGCCCCGGGATCCTGACAATGGTCACAGCGCCGGGACCCCAGCTAATGCGGCTCCCCTAGTAAGCCAGAAAAAGGAAACTCTGAGCCAAGATATTGCAGATTCCACTGCAGCCACACGGATAACTAGATCTCTAAGCTGACAAAATGTAACCACCAGAAACAGGAATCTTTCCTTTTCTCTTCCTTTGGACCTTTGGACAGGGAGCAACACGTCTCTGACGGTAACCATCTTTAATCCGACAGAGAGCTCACTTATTCAGGAATAAGCATAGATAAAAAGAGTGGGGTGATGGTTTAAAGTGGAAGTCAAAGCGGAAGCCCATCTGAGTAATGGTAAAAACATGCATGTCATTGAATCCGAGTTATGGCAAAAAGAAGGAGGAAGGTTAAGGAAATCTTTATTCACCAGACAAGACTAGCCAGTCATAAAAAGACAGCACTTTAAATCAATAAAACATTTTTTTGTTGATGAAAAACAATGCCATATTTTAAAACATGGCTTGGGCCATCAATAACATGCTGAGAGTTGTTGAGGAGGAGAACATAAAGCTGCATATAGACATGTAAGGGTTCCAAGTCCACTGCTCAAAAAAACTTAGCTAATCATGTGTCCAGTTGATTTGAAAATCCCTATAAGTAAATAACTCAAAAGTGGGAAAGACATAGGATTAAATAGTGGTAGTGAGCAATGAAATCCAAGAAGTTTATATCTATATTTTCATTGTTAATGTAACAAACTGAAAGCAACTGTCTAAGAAATAGTAACTGGAGGACAAACACACACACACACACACACACACAATCTGGAACAGCAGAGAGGTAAAATATGCTAAATTTATCATTATTGAGGAACAGGATCTAATAGATTATTTCATTTTTGAGACTGTTATAGAAAACTGGTCCAATTACATAGAAAGTTATGAAATTAGAGATGATTTATAAAAATTTAGAGAGAATTTTCATTAAAAGGCAATATAGCTTCCAAATCATTGAAGAGAAAATTAACAATAAAAAAGTAATCAATCCAGCTAATATGGAGTAAAAGAGACAATTTACCATCCTAAAATAAACCACAAATTGGATACAATATATGAAGCAATGATTTTTAAACCACGTGAAAAAGATCCTCCACTAGGACCCTGTCCTGACACCTCCATAATAAGGCTGCTAGGCCTCCTACTGCCATCACCAAGAATGTCCACCAGGAGGCGACATTTCCTTCCTCTGCTCCTACTGCAGAGGCAGTCCTGCGCAGTCCTTTTCCAGGTTTTGGCAGGCAGCTCCCAGAAGTGCTCTTGTGGGCCTTGGTCCCTTTTAGCCACCAGCAAAGGGATAAAGGATGAGTAGTAAGCCTCCTTACTCATCCAAGACCTAGGAAACTATCTGATTTCTGAGCAGCCCTTCACTCATGTTTGCTGTCTGGTACTCCCCGCCCGGCTTCCCGAGTCCCCGGCTTGGGCAGTCTGCACGCTGGCCACAGCCCATCAGAATCTGTTCCCCTTCCAAGAGGCCACGCGTGATCGTGAGCAGGGCTCCAGGCCTCTGGAGCAGCGTGGCTTGGACTGCGTCCTGGCCCTGGGCTCGTGAGCTCCATGCCCATGGTTGAGTCAGTTAACATCTCTAAGCTACAGTTTCCTCATCAGTAAAATGAAGACATAATCAATATGGAAAAAAAAAATCAGAATCTGGTGGGGAATAAATTTCTGGGGATTGAAGATTATTTTAATTTTGAATTATACAGCGAAGGACATCACACAATTTTTACTACTTCAGAATTCTAAATGACAGCTTCTACTGTTAAAACTAATGCATGCACGTACACACAAACACATGTGCAGACACACTGGCTCTGCTTCACATACATCCCCACGCACACACACACATGGACTCATGTACCACACACACACATACCATAGAAACAACCACACACGTCCTCAGGCTCAAACACACACATAACATACACACAACCACATACATCCCCAGGCGCGAGCGCACACACACATGGACTCATGTACCACACACACACACCATAGAAACAACCACACACCTCCTCAGGCTCAAACACACACATAACATACGCAGAACCACATACATCCCCAGGCGCGAGCGCACACACACACACACAGTCACAGTCATGTACCACACACATCCCCAGGTGCGCGCGTGCACACACACACATCATACACACCTTTGGCGTTATTCTAAATCAATTTACAATTGAGGGTCTCAGTGTCCATTGTTTTATCCGCTCAGAAGATCCTGACTTCGGAGCGTGAAGCAGGAGCCCCTCCTCTCTGGAGATGGTCTTTGCCACTTACAGTCTCAGCAGAGCCAACATAACTGCTCTGGACCTTTGGAAGTGCAGGGCCAGAGCATATCTGGGAGCTCACATCCTATATATCTAAACATTTTAAGTGCAGTAGGTTCTAAAGTCCTGCCTTTACAAATATACATTCATTATAAGGGGGAAGACCAGGTTCAAATTTAGAATTCCCAGGCTCAGGAGAGTCCTGCAAAGAAAGTGAGTGTGTGGGGAGAGCTGATTCCCAGTCTCTGATCACTAGCCTGACCCTTTTCTTCCAAATGCTGGGTCCATCCCTTGTCACAAAGGGCCTTGGATGTGCAAAGGGGGACACTCAGAATTCACGTCTGTGCTCGGCCTATACCATCCATGCAAACAGCTGCCCTTTGGCCTCTCTATGAGTCCTGGGAATCTGAAATCTGGGGACAGCCGGTGCATGACCTAGAAATGGGTCAGGGGCTGCAGAGGCAAGGCATTCGGGGTCCTGGGTTTCCAGAGCACGGGATGGAGCCAATGACCGTGTCCCCTTGGCCCTGCTGACTCCACCCCATTGAGGGCGTGGCCAGAGGAAGTGTCAGGGCCAGGGGGACCCTCTGTAGTGCAGGACCCAGGGCAGTGGGCCCCCTTGCCGGGGACTAAGAGCAGAATCCCTAAGGAAGGGCCTGAGGAGACTGTAAGGTATCTTCATTCCCATTAATTAAAAAAACAAAAGCTCACCACAGGTGTGAGTGGGAAGGGTTTTGTTATAACAAGGGAGGGCACTTGCCAATTTCTGGCCATAGAGGGCTGGTGGGTTTGCCAGGTTGATGAGGAACTGAGAGGCCGTTAGCCTCCTCTGGGTCTAAACACCGCCTGAATTCCTCCAGGTGACACTGAATTGCAGTGAGACATGGAACCCTCTCAAGTTGTTAAAATATTCATGGTGAGCCATGCAACGCTCTCCTCATTCTTGGCTACGAATACAGGATAAACACAGGCGGGAAACTCATCAGCCTGTTGGTTGGTTCACTGTCCATCTGGTGCCCCTTCTTGTAGGAGCCTTTATCACATCACCCAGGGCTGACCCGGCTCAGGATTACAGCTGATTTTCCGCAGGTGGCATCACTTGTTGGTGACACGAAGGAGGCATGTGAGCCACCTCCCAAACACTGAGGCTCCTCCTGGGAGGAGCCTGCAGGCCCCCAGTCCAGCCTCTGCACCATGATGCTCCTTAGTGCCACTCCTGGCTTGCTGCCCTGGCCTCTAGCTCTGGACAGAACCTCACTGGATTGTCGATAAATGTCACCCATGCACCACGTCTAAGCTTGGGGTCCAGATGTGACCATGGTTCTTATTTTCTTCCCATCGATGAATTGTTTGATCTTCGTGTAATCGTGTTGGCAGGAAGGCCAGTACCGCCCTCTTGAGGCCTCCCCAAGCAGCCTCTGCCTATAACTGTCCTAGCACCCCAGGGGATCGGTTCTGTATCCTGGCAATCAGACACGAGGATGAGAGATGGAGAGACAGGAATCCACTCCTGCTGTGGCTTCTGCTAAGGCTCGATGTGGCCATGAAAATGGATCCCACAGGCCCTGATGTCAATTGACTCGCTGCAGGGATGCTCCCACACTGCCCCGTTCCCCCCCAGAGACAGAGGGCTTTCTGCCTGTTCCCGAAGGCCCCACCCCCGAGGGGGCACTGGGTCCAGTGGAGCGTCCAGCCTGGTTCCTCGCCAGCCCTTAGGGCCTTGGTGGGGACTGGAACATCAACTACCCTCCCCTTAGGGGTCCGTTTGTCCTTTCCAGCCAACAGACTTAGGTCATAAGCACTTTAACCCACCTGAGGGTGTTTTCCTCACTTCAGGGGCAGTGAGGACGGGGCTTCTTCACACTCCAAGTGCCCCCGGTCTGGATGCAGACAGCCTGGCTCTCCCCCCAGTCCTGCAGGTCCCGGCCACACCTGCTGCTGGTCACAGTCTGTGCTGTGTTCTCTTCCAGGACAAGGGGTGCACTCTGACCCCCGCCCCGCCCCCACCAGCGGGGGCAGAGGCGGCGGACAGGCAGGTGAGCTGGGGCCTGAGACCGTGCCCGCAGATCAGTGCCCCGGAGGCCACTGGTGACTAGAGGGACCACGGGGCAGAAGGCAGCATGGGATGGGAGGAGGAGGAAGGTTCAGGACAAGGAGATGAAAGGGGGAACGGATAGCACTGTGAGGACCTCGACCATGAAAGGGAAGAGAAAAGACAGTGACAGCTGGAGCGGTGTTGGCATTAAAAGCTGCGGGCGTTTTTATTTAATTTTATTAATTACCATTATATATAGTGACAGATTTCTTATTTTATTAAAGATTATGTGCCATGTCATATAACAGGATATAGTATGTTATTATTTATTAAATAATACATAATAGTAGATATACTAGCATATTATGTTCTGTTTATTTATTAGCAGATAGTATATAATATATATGTAGGTGTTTATATACATAATATATAATTCATGCATCTATATAATATATAACACATAACACATAATGTAAGATTATGATTAATATATTTTATAACAAGATTACATAACAATAATGATGTAATATTACCCATTGTATGTGTTGGTTCATGACACATTCTCACTTTAGGTGCCTGTCAGAAATATTAATGTATTAAACTTAATATTATAAGAAACATTTGTGAACCTATCACCCAACATCAGAACAGGACTATTGACAGTGACATACTGTGTCCTATCCTGCTCTTGGCCTCTTCTCACAGGAAGTAACCAGCATCCTGAATCCTGGCTTACCCTTGTCTTGTGTTACTTTCACACACACAATATTTAAGATCAGTTAAAACAAATGAGCTGCAGGTACATGCAGTGAAGTGGATGAATCATACACTCAATGTTAAATGAATAAAGTAAGCCCTAGAAGGTAGCCTATAGTGTGCTATGCTTTTAACTGTGTATATATATGTCAACTAAACTCACCAAATTATGAACAACTACAGCTAGAGTCCAGGTGGGTGAGGGACAGAGAAAAGGTGAGGTGAGCAGATTTGCTGCAGGTGAGCGAGTTCCTTTCCAGTAACATGCCATTCCCTCTGAAGCAGGAGGCAAGGCTATCTCCTGGGAGTCACGGAAGAGACAGAGGGAAGGTTAGAGGTGTGCAGAGAGCAGAGAATGTTGACACCACTGAGTGATAAGTGGTGAAATGTGCTCACTAGAGAAATCCTGGAGGATTACCTGGCAGTGGCACATTGGTGGGCATTGATTTGTAGTCTTAGAAATCTGTGCTGGGAGAGCCTGCTGCCTGCAGGCTCAGAACAAGTAGAGCTGGGTGAACCGAGATGGAAGTCGTCCTGGTGAGGAACTGAAAAGATCAAAGCTCAAGGGGGTTTTGTCTGTCATAAAGAGAGTGCTGACTGTGGATGCAGAGCTAGAAGGTGGGGAAGTGGAAGTAAGAGGAACGTGGACAGGCAGGAAAGCAGAGGAGTCAGTGCATGATGCCCCAGTGAGGGTGAAGGAGGGCCAGGGAGGCCAGTGGTGAAGTAGCTGGATGGCTAGAGGTGGGCACTTAAAGGAGAGAGGCTGGACCTGGGGTGGAGACACGCCCGGGTATGAGCCCGGGGGTAGGGTGAATGGGGGATGGCTGGCTCAGGCTGACGGAGAAGAAGACCCTAAAATGACCATACTGGGTGGTGGAGGGAGAATCAGCTTTTACGTCTTGATGGTAGGAGGCGAGGCAATACAGAGGTGGTGGTCCAGGTGCTCCTGACTGAGGCAGATGAGCAGGGAGGCCAGGGGGGCAGGCACTGCTAGGAAAGGATCTGGGTTTTCCAGGTGCTCCCAAGAGAGGAGGAGCAATGATCTGAAGGGGGAAAGTGAGCACAAGGAGGTCAACCCAGGTTCCTGATCAAACGGGGGTTGTGAGGGGGCAAAGCCTCAACTCCAGAGATGGTTGCCCAGGAAGCAGGGACCACGGGTGAAATGACGGGGCACTCAGAGAAGAGAGGGAGAAGAGTCTTCTGGGTGTAGGGGAAGAGTGGCCCCAGGACAAAGGAGCACATAGGCACAGTGATGAGGATGGACTGGCTCCACGGTGACACTGGTGGGATGGCTGGATCTTTGTCCTGAGGGCTTAGGTTGGGGGGCTACTGGCCTCATGAGGACTCCCCTCTCAGAAGTCTGGACAGAGGCTCCCGCTCCTGAGAGCTGTGTGGCCACCACTGTTCCCGGAGGAGCTCTGCCTCCATCATCTCCTATCAGACTTTCCTGCCCAGACCCCAACTGCCAGCGATGGAGCCTGGGCCTCGCAGCTGTTTCCCATGGAGGGACACAGGCTCCTTGGAGAAGCAGGCTGATCTTAGTTTGCTCCGTAACCCAGGGCCTAGCAAAGCGCCAGCCCATGAGTGGGCCATAAAGGGGCTTGGATACTTACTAAATTAACCCAAAGCAGTAGAATATCAGAGCTGGAGGAAATGACAACTGAGCTCACAGAGTTCACTGCCCACACCCCCATTCTACATATGAGGAAATAGAGACCAAGCGGTGAAGCAAACTTGGCCAAGGACACACTGCTCTTAAATGCTGGCCTGTGTTGGGCATGCCAAGTGATGAGCTGCAGTGAAGGGGCTGAGAGGGGACTCTTCGGCCAGACAGCTTGGGTTCAAGTCCCAGCTCTGCCATTTATTAGCCGTGTGATTAGTGAATGTCCTTACCTTTAAAGTGGAACTCACAGTGGTGCCAACTCATTGGATTGTCATGAACACAGCGTTCCTGGAACAGCAGGACAGAGTTCTGTAAGGGTTTGCTAATACTTTGGTTACTATTATTATCACCAAGTAAACCCTGAAATGAAGAACAAAGGCAGCAAGAATTTTTATTTTAAAGGATTTTAAAATCCTCTGATGAATGTTTCATTTCATCTAGTCAAGACTGCATTTGACCCTTATTAACAACTAAACAATGGATGACTTTTGAGACAATCTTGCTTCATGTCTTTAATTCTCACTAACGACACAGGCTATTTAACAGGCAGCAGTTTCTTTTCCAGGAAGAGGGACAAAAAGTTAAAAATAACTCAGTGCCTCTTGGTCCCCAGTGAGTTTGTTGTGACCTGTCAACCCAGCTTTGGGGTAGTGCCCGCTCCCTCTGGGCTCACTGCACTGCCCCGCGGCCTCCAGGGGGCGCTGTACTCCCACACGAATCCAGTCTCTTGGTTCCTATCTTTGCTTCAGATCCTTCAAGGACTGCCCATGCCCCATGGCCCCATCTGCCCCGCCAGCCTCGCCTGCTGGACTCCAAGACACCATCCTGGGTCTCAACAATCCTCTATTCCTACGCCCGCCCCACTACTCTTCAATTTGTCCTTCAAGTGAGGGCTCCTGTGGCTCGCCACCCAGCAGGGGTCTCCCGTCCTCCACCTCGGGTAACTGCATCGTCCTGCACGGTGCCTCGGGAACCCGTGTGGAGGCAGGAAGAATACAGAACAGGTGCTCAGAGGGGCTGCCTTTCCCACTACAGGGGCCCTGGAGAGCTTTCTCCCAGCTGGTTATTCACAGGTGCTGAAGCTGTGGAATCTCGATCTCACCAATATAAAGGGCATCATCATTAATTACAAAATCAATCATTTCTTCAGGAGCAAAAGGAGAAAAGACTTTGTGTTCCCCACCTCCAACTTTTTTCCTCCACCTTCAGAAGTTTCTCATCTATGGGCAAGGGTAGAAAGCAACACACAGAATATTATCTTTCAATTTTTTTCCCAATCTGAAGATCGCTTTCCCAGAACTGATGAAGGCTAAAATGGTTTGTCTTTCCTGAACTGAGGATTCAGAGGCGTGGGGGTGGGAGGGGAGATAACTCAGCAATATTGAACCTAACAGAGACATTAAAAGGTTCTATTCTAAACAGAAAGGAAGTAGGATGCTATAGAAACAGGAAAACCATAGCTGGAAATGCAATAACGTGTTACAAGAGAATAAACATGAAGATGTGAAAAAGAAAAAGGACATCAAAATAAAAAAAGGTGGGAATGGTAGAGGGGAGCAAGAAAATATAAATTTTTTTCTTTCTTTTTTTTCTAAACTATTCTTAGTATGTGTTGGAGCCTACGTGATTATCAGTCTAAAGGAAATAGATATAGTAATGGGTTGATAGAGTTGAAAAATAAGGTAACCAGAAATCAAAAGTGTACAATAGAGTCACAAAAAAAAAAAAAACCCAAAAGAAACAAACTCAAAATGGCTTAAAGACTTAAACATTAGACAGGACACTACAAACTTCTTACAAGAAAACATAGACAAAACATTATTTGACATATATCACAGCAATGTTTTCCTAGGGTAATCTACCCTAGCGACAGAATTGAAAGCCAAAATAAACAAATGAGACCTAATTAAACGTATAAGCTTTTGCACAGCAAAAGAAACCATAAACAAAACAAAAAGACAACCTATGGAATGGGAGGAAATATTCGCAAAAGATGAGACTGACCATGGCTTAATTTCTAGACTATATAAATAGTTCATACAACTTAATAAGAAAAAAATAAACAACCAAATCCAAAAATGGGCAGAACAACTAAACAAGCAATTCTCCAATGAAGACACACAAATTGTCAGTAGGCATATTAAAAAAAATGCTCAGTGTTGCTCAATTATGAGAGAAATGCAAAGCAAAACTAGAGTAAGTTATCATCTAACACCAGTCAGAATGGCCAGTATTCAAAAATCCACAAACCATAAATGCTGGAGAGGCTGTGGAGAAAAGGGAACCCTCCTACATTGTTGATGGGAATGTAGTTTGGTGCAGCCACTGTGGAAAACAGTATGGAGATTCCTCAAAAGACAAAAAAAAAAAAAAAAAAAAAAAAAGACTTATCACTTGATCCAGCAATCCCACTCCTGGTCATATATCCAGAGGGAACCTTAATTCCAAAAGATACCTGCACCACAATGTTCACAGCAGCACTGTTTGCAATGGCCAAGACATAGAAGCAACATAAACATCCACTGACAGATGACTGGATAAAGATGTGGTATTTAGATATAACAGAATATTTCTCAGTCGTAACAAAGAAGGAAATAATGCCACTTACAGCAACATGGATGGACCTGGAGATTATCACAATAAGTGAAATAAGTCAGACAAAGACAAGTATCATATGATATCACTTATATGTGGAATTTTAAAAAATGATACAAATGAAATTATTTATCAAACAAAAACAGACTCACAGACTTAGAAAACAAACAGGAGTTTGGGATTAACAGATACAAATTACTATATGTAAAACAGACAAACAACAAGGATTCACTGTAGAACACAGGGAACAATATTCAGTATCTTGAAACCTATAATGGAAAAGAACCTGAAAAAGAATAGACTATGTATATGTACAACTGAATCACTATGCTGTATACCTGAAACTAACAAAACAGCTGTATATCTGAAACTCACAAAACATTGTAAATCAACCACATTTCAATTAAAAAATAAAAAAGAATGATAAGTTCTAAATACCTTTATTCAAAGAAAATCTTCAACTCTTCCCTCTTACAAAAATTAAAATGGGAATCTTGAGCAGGACCAAATTATACTTGATGGGCAGTTACATGTCTTCTGCAGCATGTGGCCCATGCTACACACACATCATGTTTTCCTACAGGAAAGAATGGCCCTGGCTGCCCAGGGAGCGAGTCCTGCTGGGACAAGGCCTCTGTGGCAGTGGCCTCTTTGTCACACTCCATTTCACCAGGAGGCCAGGATTTTCAGAGGGGAGGGGACATAGAGCTCATACACTTCAAATCGATATCCTGAGAAAAACTACGGGAACAGCAAATTCACCTGCAGTGTGGGAAACATGAGCAGGGCCCCTAAGCAGACCAACAAGCCCAAAGCAAGATGGCCCGATGTTCAGATCGGAACCAGAACAATGACCACCTGTCTCCAGTTAAATGACCACCACCTCACCTGCAATGAACTACTCATACTCAATGTCAGGGATGTTTCTGTTGAGACTTGGGAGATCAAAGAATTCGGACCAGAGAATCTGGACCTGGTTGATGTTGGGGCTCCTCCATTGGTAGAGGTGGCCCCAAGGGGGGAGCACCAGTACTGACTCCTCCATCTTCAGCAGGGTTTTCAGAAGGAAGGCAATGTGGATGCAGACGTTCCTATGGTGGCTAAAGCCCTCTGGAGGGTTGACATCACACAGAAGGTACCTGGCAGGGAGCAAAGGAGAGTGGGTCTTCAGGGCCAAGCCTCTGCACAGGAATCCCGGCTTAGATATAACGGATAGAACAGGAATCCCTGCACAGCACATGACCTAGACTCCAGACACGTTCAGCAGCTTCTGGTTTTTAAAGTGGAGGCACTGCCCACTCATCTCCATGTGGCCAATTACTTCGAGTCCAGGAGCAGCTGCGGAAGACATCTTGGCATCCGTCTAATACTGCTAAGCACCTGACTAGCACCTGAGCACCCGTTCTCCAGGGGCTTTCAAACTTCTTGGTCTACAGAACCCTATACACTCTTAACAATTACTGAGAACTCCAAGAGGCTGCTATTTATGTGAGCTAAATCTATCAATAGATCGTGTGTTAGAAGTTAAATAAGAACTTAAAAAAGTGTATGAATTCACTTAAAAATATTAACAACCTACTACATGTTACGATTAATACTCCTAAACAAAAAATAAGTCTATTTTTCAAAACAAAAATCATTAGTGGGAAGAATAGCAGTGATTTTAATTTCTGCAAATCTCTTTTGGACTGTTGAGAGCTGAATTCTCCTATCTGCCTCTGCATTCCTGTTTTGTGATATCACAGGCCAGGTTTTCCCTGGATAACCCCACAGGAACTCAGAAGAGCAAGAGTGTGCAAAAGGCATTTGACATCCCGGTGTTTCTATGAAAATAGTCTTGCACCTCAGGGGCCTCAGACACACTTTGATAACTGCTGTCCTACCCTAGGCGAAACTCTTCTACACAAGAGCCAGGCAAGGGTCCTAGCTTCTGTAATGAGTTACAGCCACCACATCCCTCCCTTCTCTGTGTGTTTCCCACAACCTTCATTACTGCAGATGAGGATGTAATCCTCATCTGGGGCCTCTAGTCCTAGAAGACTGCTAACTTCGAGAGGGAGTGTCCCATCTACCAACCCTACACCCCGCACAGTCTATTTTGAGTCAAGCCCTAGATAACTGCTAATCAGCACTGACCCTTGTGACTTATTCCTGAGTTTTAATGAAGGAATCAACATCTGGATGGAACTCAAATTTCCCTGCAGATAAACAAGGCTGATAAACCACCCCATTCCAACATCTGATTCTGGGGCTCTTCAAAACCTGGGTAAGGCCCCTCTTCATCTAAGAGGGGTCCTCCGCCTGCCCTTCCCGGGGGGTTCGGGAGGCCATGGCCACCCAGTGTGATCCAGACTCACGGCCCCAGACCCAGGGCCTGAGGGGGAGGAAAGCCTGAGGCTGTGCCCCAGCCCTGTCCCCCCCACACCAACCCGCTCCCCGGCACCACAGCCCCTCCCCGGCCACCACCACAACCCCGATCCCACCGTGGTTCATGTCCACCCGCCCGGCGACGGCACAGCCATACGTTTACCATCTGTGGGATGACGCCCCAGACAGGATGTCGGCGGCCGACTGACCAGGCCAAAACTAGTCTCCCAGCCAAGCAAGCCGCCATCCCCAGCAGCAAGCACCGCCATGGTCCCTGGCAGCTACACACTTCCAGAGCCCGCTCCCCGCCCCAGAAGCACATGCCGGCCCTCGCGGAGCGCGGCGCCTGTAGCCATGGCAACTCCGCGGGGCCCTCCCTTAGCTCTTGCGTCGTGCGTCCTCCCGAGGCTAGATGTGCGAGGGCAGAACTTGCGGAGCCAATGGGAGCCGGGGCGCGGCCAGGACAGGGGTCGGTGGGAGGCTTATGGGGCAGCTGAGCGAGACTGTGATGGGTGGGGCCGCGCGGAAGTTCTCACTTGCAGGCGGCACCGGCTGAAGGCTGGGGCATTGCTGCCAACAGTGGTCGTGTCAGCGGGGTGGGGGCACCCTCACCCGTCCGTGTGTGGGGCTCAGCCTGGGCTCCGTGGCCTCCGCTTGCACTGGATGTGGACCCGGGCTGTGGGTGGGCAAGATAGAGGACTGAGCCCAGGCACGCACGGCTGGCCAGTTTAGGGCACCTGAAGTGCAGATCCACCAGGCCCGCTGCTGGCCTTGAATTCACGCTGCTGGGCAGTTTCCAAGAAGACAGGGTCTGTCCCAAGAGGGGAGGTAGGGCAGGGGTGCCAGATGCCGGGTTGGGTGCGGTCTCACAGAAGAGCCATGGTGAGAGGGCGCAGAGTGGCCCCTATGTTGGCGGGGCTAAGAGTTTGGGGTATAGGGTGGGGATGGTGTGTGCCTTGCTCTGTGGTCTCCCCAAGAACCCTCACTCCAGAGCAAGGGGCTCTGCTCCCCGCACCCTTCACTGCACTCCCTGCCTTCCCCATCACCACTGCCCCTGCCCCCAGAGTGTCCCATGACCTTTCCCCACACCAGGCACATCTCTGTTAGAGGTACTGAGCTCCCGGTGGCTCCAGCCCGAGGGTGAGGGGCTGTATCTGACCAGTTAGGACGCCTGAATCCTTTACATGAAACCTCAGACGATGATTCAGGCATGCATAGAGGGCCCTCTAACAGGATTCCCTGCATGGCCCTCCCCACCATGCACCCACAGCGCAGCTGCCACACCGGGCCAAGCCTGCCAGAGAACCGCTGGTCCCTCTCCTCCTGTCCCTGATCAAGAGTGCACCACCCACACTGCTGGGTATTTAGGGGGCCTTAGAAGAGCAGCTGGCATTTTCATGGGCAAATACTTGCTCTTTGGGGAAGATTTGAGTGCAAAGGGATGTAGGGTATGCTTTTTCTGTTGCCCTGGAACTGGTGACTGGGATACAAATTTAAGTCAAACTGTTTTTAGAGAGAGCCGCAAAACATCTCACAACCAAAGATCACTGTTCCCCAACAAAGGCAACACCACCTGGCAGTTGGGGGGCCTGGCCTCTTTTTCTGGAGGTTGCGGATTGCACCCTCCAGCTGGGACAGAGCCAAAAACAGCTCTGAACACGCTGGGAGTCGCTTCTCACAAGACCTGTGGTCTCCATTGCAGGTCCGGCTCCAGAGCCCAGAGCCAGTATGGTGACTCTGCTCCCGCTGTCCATTCTGGGAGGTCTAGGTGTCCTACACGGCCCTTCCACCATTGTTTCTTTTGGAAACACCCTCCGGATGAAATGGGTCTGAGAACAGGAGAGCTGGATGCCAGCAGCCACTGCCCAGTTTGTGGCCCCAGGGAGGGGCATCTCCTATCCTTGGGCTCTGATCTCCCCTCTTCTCTCCCCATATCCTCACCCATCTTCTCCTTCATTTCTTGATTGATCCCTGGATAATGGTCCTTACCAGGAATGACCTGGGAGAAGTTTTATGAGTCCTTAAGGAAAAAAAAACAAGAAATCTATAGACGTATTACTGAAAGCAACTTCCGTCTTTCCCAGGAAATTCTTCTTTCCAATGTTTAAGGCTAGTTCACAGGGTGTCAAGTGGCCTGACCAGTCACATCTGAGCAAGTGCTAACTCTCCCTCCAGCCGCCAGCAGCATCCGTCTGTGGCAACTTAGCCACAAGAACGCAATAAAGCTCTTTCCCCATGCCAGTGCCAGCGTGGCTTTGGAGGCAGTGGAGGCCGAGAGAAAGGGCCCCGCCCTGAGGCTTGGGGGATCTCCAGCCACAGCCAGAGGAACTGGAGGTTTTCAGAGCTGGCCCAGCAGGGAAACCAGGCAAGGCCGCCTGACCCAAGTGTTTCCTGCCCAGAGAGCCCCATGAACTGCCCTGGGCCCCACTCCCCAGTCAGCCTCCCTGCAAAAAGTTACCACGGGATCCACACCTGAGAAGGGAGGAGGACGGCCCTTTGGCCTGGGGTCCCAGCAGATGTGTCCTGTGAGATCCATGGCCACATATCTTCCTTGTCTCCCCAGGTCTCTGATGGGTCCATGCTGTACATTCTGGTGGTCAGGGACACTGGAACAACTCTAAACTCTGAAGAAGGACAGAGAGACCCTTCTGGAAACAAGGATTCCAGGGAGACGCCTTGCCCAGAACGGGGGACTGTGTGCTGATTAGACCCCTGGGAGGCACTGTGGGGCTGTGGGGTCCTCTTCAGAGAAGGGAGCAGTTGTGATTCCCAGTGAGGGGCCCTGCTTTGTTCAGTCATGTCCTCGTGTGAGACTCACTTACAAACACTTCCCAGTCCATCTAGGGGTGGACCCATGGGTGGGGGCAGAGAAGGAGAGTGAAGGGGGCAGCCTTAGGACCCCTGACACACACAGGGAGCCAAGGGCCAGTGGGAACATCTTGGGAATCGGACGCAGGAGAGGAGGACGGGCACTAAGAACATGCCAAGTCATGCAATAAAGTGACCCGTGACCACAAGACACAGGCGGCCTTCCACCAAAGCAGGGAGATAGAAATTTAGACCCAGGCTCTGAGAAACTTGAGTGGGGCTGGAGGGCCCCAGGAGCCCTGAGGAGCAGCTCTCCTAGGGGCAAAGACATTCCAATACACACATTTCTCATGGATGCTTTTTGGGGTGCAGAGTGAGTTACCAGAATCCTGAACTTAGTATGGAATCCCATCCCCTTGTTCATCAAGGTTCCTGGCCATAAATTGCTGTCATTTGTCCCTGGACATGCACAGGGGAGCTGACTGTTGTGGGGGTCACTGCAGGACTGGAAGCTTCTGGTGTGGGCTCTGTGACCACAGAAACCCAGGGGGATTTCTTAACGGGAGCAGCTGGAGACCATGCCTGCCAGGACCACCCTCATGGGATGGTCAAGGAGCCCATGGTACCAGGCCACCAAGTGACCAATTTGTAAGGCTGCCTGGGGTTTCCTGGGAGCGTGTAGATTCCTCTGGTCAGCACGTGGGCCCAGGACAGCAAGACGGTCTGCCCAAAGAGGGGCCTGCCCTTCTGATGATGGCTCCTAACACCTGCAGGGAAACTGCTCCCAGGGCTCCTGGAGGTCCATAGTGAGAGTGTCCTGCCTGCCATGTGGGGTCACGTTCCCCTGATGCAGAGGCACACGTCTCCCCCTTGAGGCCCAGGGGACACCTGGCTCAGGTCCCACCTGTGTGCCCTGGACAAGCAGAGCCCCAGAGCTCTGGCACAGCCTGGGGTGTGGTCGTGTTGAGGCAGGGAAGGCCCAGGGAAGGGGCTCATTCAGGGTCAGGGTCCACTCTGCAGGGATACTGGACCTGGCAGTTATGTGGTGCTTCAGAACTCCCCTGGGCTGGGTTTCCAAGCTGTGGGATGGAAGGGCCTCTCCTTCCTGCGGTGCAGTGGGGGGAACTAGATCCATCATGAATGTCAGCCCTGAAAATGGAGGCTGTGCTACATCCATTCCTGGAAAGAAAAATCAGGCCCCTCCATCCCAGGTGACTCAGAAAGTCATTCAGTCCCCAGTTTAGGCTTTGAATTAGAGCTGAGTGGCTCAGGAGGCCAGATCCCCGTCCGTGGCTCCAGGAGTAGGCTTTCTGCTGGGGGACAGGATCCTCACAAACACCTGTGTCTTTGTGGGACACTCCCCTCTGACCAGCTGGGAGGCAGGGTGCAGTTGTGGGAAATCGTGTTTCCATGAGCAGAGGGCCACCAAGTGGTGGGGGCACAGGAGACAGTGAAAATGAGTCCCGTAGCCTTTCTGGAATCAAAAAACTGGCAAAGGTGAAAAACTGCATAATTTGTTTTATTGAACTGGCTGCTTATGTACGTTTGGAGGGCCAGGTTCAAGGACTCTGCATCCCTCCAGGACAATGGCCTCAAGAGAAGAACAGACAGAGCAGGAGGAGATCTGGGGTTTCTCCCAGGAATGAGGCAGAACTGGGATTTCTGCAGATTTGCAAGGAGTCCCCGCCCACTGAGCATAGGGTTACAACCCACGTGACCCCTCTCGTGTTTGGCTTGGGCTCTGGGTCTGGCCTGATATTGTATTCTTCCAGCTGAGTTCCAGAAACTCAGAGGGTGGGCTTAGAGGGGCTGCGTTTGGAACCCGGTGAGGAGTTGGAGGGTCCTTTATCTTGAGTCCCCTCAGCCTAATCACTGTAGCTGAGGCCCAGCACTCCTCAGGCCCCCAGTGTGGCCGTGGAGGGAAAGCAAGCCTGGCAGGCGACCTGGGGGTCCCACTGCTGTGTCCCTCCCTTGTCTTTGTTCCCTTTCACCCCGGAAGGTGTGATTGTCTCATGTCACAGTGACAGGCAATCTCTTCTATGTCAGGTGGGGTCCCCACCCCCGCTCAGCCTTCTCTTTGCATGGATGCTGAAGGACCAGGCCCACCTGAAGTTCTGAGCTTGAGCAGTAAGGTGGAAACAAAGAAACCAATGGAAACAAAGAAACAATTGGAAACAAAGAAACAAGTGATTGTGGCAAAGCTCCCCACCACAGAGAAGCTGCCCTGAGTGGAAGGGAGTGTGTGGGCATGCGCATTTGCTTCCTGTCTCCCAGTGCTCTTAGCTTTCTTATTGCAGACCTGCATGGTTACAACAAAATGATCTGCCAAACTGAAAATATTTACTCTCTGGCTTTTACAGAAATGGCTGGCCAGTCTCTGGTTCCCATACCGGGCAAGTGACTGGAGTACCTTTCCAGTATGGAAACATCTGGGCAGGCCCAGGTTTGCAAAAGCCTTTAAGAGTAGTTACGGAGATTTGCTTCTAAAAATTTTTGACGGCTGTGTACTTCTGAGCTGAGGTTTTGCTGTGTAAATCTGAGCTGAGTTTTTCTTACACTGTTTCTCACTTCTTATACCGGACATCCCTAAATTCCAAGGGGAACTGGATATTAAGGAAGCCATGGAGTTTAGGAAAAGGATACAGATCTCATTTCCTTTTAAGCATCGGTGTACCTCCATCCTAGGCAGTATCGGTTATGTGTTATTGCTACGGGAAATAAATAGTAACCAAATTTATAGAAAACAGTGGGTCTTTAGGTACACAAGTTCATCTTTTCAACATTTTTTGTAATGTTTTCAGTTTAAGATGACCATTCCTGAGAAACAGGCATCCTGTTAGAATGAAGTAGCATTTTCCCTGAGCTATACTTAATTTTTATTTCGTAGACAGCAGGAAGGGCAATCACACATTTGTGGACCTCAAAGATAAAATGTGACTTTCTGGGAGCACACTCACCCCATCTCCCCCTGCTCTTTTCACTGTCCCATTGTCCCTGAATGCTCTTTCGTATCTTCTGCTCATGACTCCAGTAACTCTTTCTTCCTCCTCGTTCCTCAGCTGGTGAGTTTACTTTTTTACTTTAACCAAGCAAACTGAAGCCAACAGAAGAGAACTTTCACCAGCAACTCCCAGCACATCTGCTTGCTTTCAGATATCTGTGACCTCACTCTCACTGCCCCACCTCTTATTACAGGTGACATCGAAAGCCAGTTTCTCCAAAAGTCCCTGGGGCCCTGTTCCTCCTATCTTCTCCAGGCTATCACTCCCAAAACTATCCTCTCTCTCACTACTTCATCTATTTTGTTCTTCTGCTTGTTGGCTCCTATCAGTATATAAACGTCCATCCTCTTAAGATAAACAAACAACACTCCTTGACCCTAATTCACCCCCACTAATTGCCACCCCATGTCTTTGCAGAAAATCTTTAAGGAGTTGTTTAAATTCACTGTCTGCATCTTCTCTTGAGCCATCCCTTTTTACACCCACTCTGGCTTTTCCCCTGATCCCTCGCTCTATGGAAACTGCTCTGTCAAGGCCATCAGTGACCACACGTTGCTAAATATAGTGGTCAGTTTTCAGTCCTCATCATGAGTGGCCCCTTGGCAGCATTTGTCCCAGCTCTTTCATCACTCCTCCCCCATGTTCCTGCTTTACTTGGCCTCCAGCCCATCGCTCTGTCTGCTTTCTGCTTTTGGTCCACTGGCTGGTCCTTTGCCAATGTCTCCACTTTCTTCCAAACATTTACTGTGGGTGTACCCCAGAGTTGGGTCCTGGGTCTCTCCTCTCTCTCTCTGCTATAACTTAGGTGGAAGAAACCAGCCTTGAAAATTGACATGCCATCAATTTCTCGATTTGTCAAAAACTCCCTGATTTGTCCTTTCCATTTGGACCCCTCTCCCTGAGACACATATTCTTTTTCTTTCATTCATTTTGCTTTCACATTCATACATATGTTCTACTATGTAAGTTACTTTTCCAAATTTTGAATCAGTCCATATATACCATGTAAAATGCTCAAATCTCTATTATTTCCACTAAGATGCTTATTCTACCTTAAAATATTTCTGCATTTCTGTATTTATGTGAATAAAGCAAATAGTATTTCTACAAGCCTCATAGTTAAACAGTGTGTTTGTTTGGGGCTATTATGTAACATGAAATAATGATACATCAAGATAGTCTTTTTTCATTTATTTTTATGTAACACCAAGATGAGGTTTTTGCACTGAAGACTGGTTTTATTGAAATTTTACCCACGTTATGGACAGTCAGTTTATGTGAAAGCCCTCATTTCTCCCCTTTTCTGATATATTTTCCATTTGGCTATGTATAACATATACCTTGGCATGAAGTAAACTTCCAAAATCATTCATTACAATTAATATATGTAAATTATAGTTTTTAAATGTTAAAAAGAAAAAAAAAACCAGACTCCTCTGCCTATTAGGCATTTCTGTGACAATATCTAATAGACCCCTTAACCATGACATTGAAGAACTGAGCTGATTCCAGCCTCTTTCCACCTGCTCAGCCTCACCTTGTCCCATCCCCTGTGGATGGAGAGGACATCCCTCCCATTGTCCAGGTCCAGATGTTCGAACCATGTTCTTTCTCTCTCTTTCTCTTACACACACACACAGCAAATCCAGCTCGTTAGAAAATTCTGGCTACTCTGTCTTCATTAACCACCTACTCCCTGCTCCCTGCCCTCATAAGAGCCACCTTCAGCCCCTTCCTGGACACCAAATAGCCTCTTTCTTCCATCTTTGCTTTTCTACAATCTCTCATCCATACAGAGTCAGAGGGAGCCTTTAAAAGCATACATTGAGGAGGTGAGTGTAGCTAAATGGTATAGCGCATGCTTAGCATGCATGAGATCCAGGGTTCAATCCCCAGCACCTTCATTAAAATAAATAAATTACCCTCCCTCCCCCCCCAAAAAAAAACAAAACCAAAGCATAAATTGGACTACATCACTCATCCCATCAAAACTCACTAAAAGGGTCACCATTTCATTAAGAGCCAAAGTTGTCACAAAGGCTTCCAGGACCTGGAGTGCTCTGCCCCTCTGCCCACACTCTCCCCATCACTCTGGGGGCCTCTGGCTCCGGCTCTTCCTTCTTCCTCCGGATCTATTCTGCTTCAAATTCATTACTCCGTGAGATCTGCCAGGATTGCCTTATTCCCTCCTGCCTGCCTCCCACCCCACCGCCATCACCTGAGTTTACTCATATCACTCTTTTTTTCCCCAAGCTCTTGCTACCTCCAACATGCTGCCTGTTTCCTCTGCTAAAACTCTGAGCCCCCAGTGATAGGGAGTCGTGTCTATTTTGTTGACTAATAAAGCCCAAGAGCCTTGGGAACGGGTTTAGTTACTAGATTCCCATACATAGTAGGAGCTTATACAGATTTGCTGAATGAATGCAGAGGCCCGGGTCCAATCCGATGGAGCACTTCTGTGTCCTGCTCAAAGAATAACTCTCCTTTCCTCCTGAGAGGGGGTGACCACTTCCTTGGTGATCAAAGGCAAGATCTTTTAGCTTTATGCTGTTAAACTTAGGCGGGGAGACTGGGGAATCTTCATATATATTATAAAATTTGATTCAATTTGCAGTTTGTCTTCGGTCTATGTATCCTTTTGAGAAACCGTTTATGAGTGATCATTCTTCCATCAGATTGAACAGGGTCCAGGGGGGAGGACCAAGCCTGTTCCATCGGCCATACTGCGTGTCATGTCCTGTGACCCAGTGGATGCTCAGCACGTAAGTGAACAGACAGGAGTGAGTGAAGAGATGGGAGCATCTCCTTATTGTGGTGGCTGCTCTCTGTCCGATGCCTTGATATTTGGGGAAGGGCTTACAAGTGCGGAGGGGTGAGGACAGGGCCTCTGTGCTCTTCCTGAGTGCCCTGGCCTTACCCATTCCCCCAGCCCCCTCTGGGCAGCCAAGCCGAGGAGCTGGGCCACCGGGGGTTGTGCTGATCACTTCACCTCAAGTCCGGGGGTAGGAGCGGCCAGCACACCTGGTTATACACTCTGGAGTCAGGTCCTTGGAGGAATTCCTCACTGAACGATGTTTTGGACCTTTTATTTTTCTCTATAGCCTCCAGCTGAAGAAACAGATTGCCTTAGATACATGAAAGTTGAGGACGCCTACTATCTCCTGAAGCCCAGTTGGGGCTGGGAGTCTGCTGTTTGTACAGCCGGTGAGCTCGTGTTGCTTTGGGCATCCCTGTGCCTGAATTCCTGCAGTACACTCGGTGGTAAGGACGGGGGTACCTGGCAGGGAGGGAAGTGGGTCGGGAGACTGCACAGCTGGGGATACGTTAACCTGTGGTGAGCGGGAGCCGGCTGATGCATGGCATCTCGGTGCAGGGAACTCTCCACACTCAGAGGGGTTCCCACTCCCGCAGAGGCCCTTTGATCAGGGTGCTGGGCTGTCAGCACAGCAGGGTCACTTTGAGGATCATGGTGCCTTCAGGCAGTGGGAAGTGAGGGGTCCAGTGGCACTTAAATTAACTGTGCACCCGAAGCCAACCCCAATCTCTTTCAGCCTGTTTCCTAATCTGCAAAACTGGAATGATGTTAACCATCCCGCAGGGTCGTTGATGGGCTGGGACAGACTAGACAGTCAGGAGCTGGAATTCCTCTGTCCCCTGATTGTTTTCCTTCCTTCTCACTATTTGCTTTCACAAGCTCAGTCTCTCTGCCTCTCTGTCTCATTCACTTGTAACTTTCTCTCCTGTTCTGTTTCATTTGATTTCCACCCTCCTCCCAATCCCCAGATGAGTGAACTTGATTTCTGTGTGTCAGTTCCAAATTCCCAGGAAAGATGCTCTGTCCCCTCTGGATTGGTTGTCCAACCCATCAGTTACAGCTAGAGGAGTGATTCCCTCTGGGACCAGCAGAGGGGCTCTGCCCAGACCCCAGCCACCACTGTGGGAGCACATAGCTCTCCGAGGAGGAGGTACTGGCTGTGACTTGGTGTCACTGTGAATTTATGTCTCCTCTTGCCCCACCATCATCCTCCTAAACAAGATGAAAATTAAACACTCCCAGGATTTGTTCATGGAACACTCAGGATGGGGGCTAAGGGGGCTGGATTCCCTGCTGCATTTTAGGGGCTACAGTGACTCCCCAACGAGAGCCTGCAAAGGGAACAGTACCAGCCCCACCCGGCACTTAGGGCGCTGAGTCGGCGTGACGTTGAGCCAGGCTCCTGACCACAGCTCAGGGGTCTGGTCTGACCGGTTAGTCTTTGAAACCAACCAGCTTTGGATTCCTCAATCCCTCCCTGAGGTTTTACCTGAACCACCAGCTTCTGTATCTCTGAAGACAGATGATGAGGACCCTTCACATAAGCCATTCACACAGCCCTGTGCGGGAATTTTGTGCTGCACGGTCTGCCCCGCGAGCTGACCGAGGTTGGTATTTTACTGATCTTAGAAATAGTCTGGTTTCCCGATGCACTGTTTCACTGAACAAGCAACAGAAGCCACCTCTGGCTGATAAAAGCAAAACAGGGACTTAATGAAAAGATACTGGGAGAGTACATGGAGTGGCCTGGACCAGGGCGGACCCGGGGGTCGTGGGAGGTGTTGGGGAGCCCCAGGCACCAGGCCGGGCAGGGTACTGCTGGGTCCCCTGCTGCCCCAGCAGGGACTCCCCTCCTCCTGACCCTCCACCTCACTCACTGCAGGTTCCTGTCCTGGCAAGGCCAGGTCACACTGAAGCCACCAGCACACACCTCAATGGGGGAGTTGGCCCCTTCTCAGCTGAGGGCGTGCCTGGTGTGGGGAGAGGCCCAGTTAGAGGAAGGCGGTTCCCCTACTGTTCCGAGTTAATGCTCAAGTCAGTGCCCATCACTCAGGAGAGCCGGGCTGGTCGGACCTCATTGTGGTGACTAGGCCATCTGAGTTCACTTTATTCTTTTTATGTTGGAAGGCCCTGGAGGGAGCAAAACTGGAGGTTCTAGTACTTATTTTATATTTCCCATGTACCAGGTATGGTAAGCGAGCCACTTCAGACAAGGCCCAGAACAACCACGTAAATAAGCCGTGGAGCAAGTCATGCAGTCAGGCCTCTGCAGCCCTGAAACCCATGTCCCCATCAGCTCCGTAGTTACCAGTGGAAATTGTAGGGATTTATGGGACTGTGTGCTCCTGTGGGGGCTGGGATGTGTGTGTTTAAATCCACAGCTTCAGAAACTCGGCTAGAACCACAGCCACTGATTGTCTGCATGGAGGCAGAGGAGGGGAGGCTTCCAGCCTCTGGTCCAGCTCGTGTGGAGCTCAGAAGTTGCTCCTTCTGTCCTGAAAACAACACCAGAGCTGAGGGAGCTGCAAACCCACTGCTCTTCTTAGATCCACAAGAAAACTGAGGGGGAAAGCTGCTCCCAACCCAGAGAGGCAGCCGGGCAGTCTTGGAGAGTCACAGCTCCCAGGGCAGAACCCGCTTTTGTAAGAACCCCGGGGGCAGGCAGATTTAACAGGTCCCTGAGGCCAGCTGGAGGCTCAGCGTGGGGAAGTCCGAGTGTGACAACTCCAGGGGGCCAGTCAGAGGGGCCCCCTGCTCTTTTTCATGCATTTTACCTCCAGGACTGTATCCTGTTCTCAGAGTGAAGATCATAGGAAAACTCCTCATGGTTCCTGCCAGGAAAGGAAAAAATAGCTCTATTGAAATACACCCAGAACATTCTCTTCCATTGTGGGGGGTTGTGTATTTTTTTTTTTATGAGAAATTATTTTACCAGAGCCTAACCTACGTGGGGGAAGGGAAATACCTTCTGTGTCACCCAAATTGGGGTGGGGGGAAAGAGACACACTTGTGGAGGTCACAGCTCAGGGCACAGGCTCAATGAGAACTAATCACAGGAGTATAGATGCCCTGCTCTGTCCCGCTACCCCAACACCTTACCTCCATGACAGTAGGGCCCCTATGTGATAACAGGAATAAAACTAAAAGAAGTAAATGTCTCAGCAGTGTTAGGGAAAACCCAAAGAGAGCAGGGAGATGAAAACAAGGACACACATGCGGCTTTAGCCTCTCACACCAATAGCTGTAGCAAACTACACACAGCCCAGCCCCAGTAGATTAACAGAAAACCTCACAGAAGAAACTATAAATTTTGATTCTCTTACCCAGTGCATTCCATGGTGCATCCCCGCCTAGAATTGAGTGGAAGCAAATCCATCTCAGAAGAGACATAACTGAAGAGGGATGGCTTTCCAGACTCTGAAGGGCAGAGAAAGCACCAGCCTGGGTGAGAGCAAGGTGAGGGGTGGGGTAGGGGCTAGGCTGCCCCCTTCCCCAAATAAGGAAACTTCCTGAGGCCAGCACCATGGGAGGGAGGGCCATGGGGGTGGAAGCAGCCAGACTTCTTCCTGAGAACTGATGGGATGCCTCCAAAGGACCATTCAGGTGCCCAAACTTGGCCTTGAGGCTGGGAGCCAGTCTGTCTGCCTCAGAGACAAGACTGAGGTGGGTGCACAGCAGGTCTTACTTGGCCGGGGCCATTTCACTTCCCCGAAGCCCTGTGTAAAACATGAAGCATGGAAGGCCAGGGGAGCACAGCTCTGCCCTCAAGACCAGTTTCAAGTTCTCTCTTCCCAGAGTGTTATGGAAACGACCGGCCAGTCAAGAAACAAGCACCACTCGAAGGGTTGGAGCACTCAGATATATTACGCCAGCGGGCTCAGAGGGGCTTCTGCTCCGAAGCTCTGAGCACCTCCAAGACGTGTGCATGAGGTCTTATAGGGTAAAGTGCAAGCTTGGGGTATTCGGCCAATAGGCATGGAACAGCTTTAGCAGCATTATCATCACAAAAGTGGAGGCCGGGAGGCAGCAAACCACCATTCCAAAGCCAGATATGTATCTTCGAAAACCCAGCTGGCTAGCAAAAAAAAAAAAAAAAACATGAACAGCAAACCAACACTAATTAACTTAGATTTACAAGTTAGTCCAGCAGAACTCAGATCAGTATACTGCTACATAGATTTGTGAGTTATCTTTTTAGACCAGCCCGGCTTTTCCTTCACACTAGTAGATCTTTTACATCCTGATTGGATCACCAAACTTGCATCAAAATTCTTGATCTTAGTTTAGACTTCAAACAATTTATGGTTGAAAATGCAGATTCACATGACTAAGTTGCTCCAAAGAAACTTATACTTTTCAATATCTGAATTAAGTGCCCAAGTTTTTTCTTTTAGTATTTTTATCTAATTTGATAAAACTTGTTCATGTTTTTTTAGAATTTGAAGCAAAAGTTCAACAGTTTCAAATCTGTGCTACTTAAATTAAGCAAATTCACTAATTCTTGTGTCAACAGCGTTATTAACATCATTTCCTAAGGATATTGCATAAATTGAACAACTTTAAATTCAGTCAAAACAACAAACTGTTCAACTATTTCTGATTATTTTTGCAGCCAATTTTTACAACACTCTGCATTGTAAATAAAATATTCTGTATATTGGTTCATGTTAGAGAAAAATGTAAAATCTTTATTATCAATTCATATTATTGTGGGTTCGTCACCACTTGTGGGTTCTGGCCAGCAGAAGTCCCACCGAGACGGAATTAATTACTCAAGACTGTGGAAAAGTCAAGAGAGCGAGAGGGAGTTGGGAACCTGGAGCCTCTCAAATCTCCCACATTTGTTGAGTACAGTCAAAGGAGGAATGCAGGAATTTAGGAAAGAATAGGTTCGGATCACAATGAGCACAAAGGCTTTGTTTATAGTTGGTGTTTGGCTCAAGGTCAGAAGACTCTTTGGTGAATCATGTTTGTGTTGAGCCTTTCAGCTTATCTGGGCGGAACGTATGAGAATCAGCTGTTTAACAATTTGGACTCAGGCGGCCTTGGCTGTCTTAGGTTGCCCCCCTCAGGGGATCTTTCCGGTCATTGGCCAACCAGCCTTCTCACCTCTGAGTCTACAGCTTTTTACCATTCCAGCCCAAGGCTGTTTTGGGGATAGAAGACTAACAGCAGGCAGCCCAGCGTTTATAGCCAGGGGCCTTCTTCATTGCTAAAACCTCAAGGCAGTTACTAAGCACATCTCCTTTAAGGAGATAAGCGGCTGGGACCTGTTACAATTTGTTAACCCATCATGGGCTCCCACAATTATGAGAACTTTCAATTTCAACATAAATGTCTGTACCTGTGTAACTAGGTCGTAGGTACAATTTTTCTTTCTTTGGTACTTCAAGCCATGCTTGTTTACCTGTACTGAGATACCAGTGAAAAAACATAAGCACTGCCATTTTTGTCTTTGATTATTGAATATTGAAAAAAATACTTTCTTGATCAGTGTTAATAATACAGTAAATCTTTGTGAACTTCTTCCTCTACTCAACTGAGCAAGATACACAAGATTCTTAAATGTATTGTTTTCTGTTTTTCCAATAGTTTTGCAAGCTGGCTAGGATTCTTATTATTTTCATGTACATACTTATCAGTTTTAACAACTTAATACATGCTACGTTTCATAGCTTTAGAATGCTGAGCACAAACATTTTTTCATTCTATTTTTTGAAGGGGAGGTAATTAGGTTTATTTGTATGTTTGTTTGTTTTTGATGATGGCACTGGGGATTGAATCCAGGACCTTGTGCATGCTAGGCACACACTCTATCGCTGAACTATACTCGCCGCCTCACAAATCTACTCTATGTATATCATATAGTGGAGCAGAGCCATAAGAGGAATATCAGTTTCTTTTTTTAAAAATCCAATAAGTGTTGCTTTTTAACCTAACATGGCTGGAGCTGTCTATTGAGACAGAGACTAATATTTTAATATATAGCTGAAATTCTTTGGCCGTGTAAAAGATGAAAAATAATCCATGCTACAATTTTGATTTTTTTAAGGTATATATTGACATTTATTCTTAAGTTTGGAAGTTCTTTCAAACAAAATGCGTCTAAAGTTGTACTTTGGTAGTGTCTCTTGTATCACATGGCTTATCTAAAGCTAAAAGAAAAGTAATTTCTCATATTTTGAATCTACTTATTTTTGATACTGTTAGACATGTCTTCCATATGATGGAGAGTTGTTTGGTGGCTTAATTGAAGGCCTTCTACTTTTTCTATAATATCTGTTTTAGTATTCCTCATAATTTTCTAATAAAATATCTATAATTGAAATAATTTATTTACCATCTCTCTACTTAAATGTGGTTTCTTCCCTCTTTCCTTCCTTTCATCCTTCCTTTCTTTCTTTCATATCTCTCTCCCTCCCTCTCTTTCTTTTTGCAAGAATCCACACCATTTTATAGCTCACTAGATTAAAAAGCCCAGATCCTTTATAAATCTTTTAAAAATGTTTGTTGGACATTTAATTCTGATCTCAGGTGAATAAGTTTGTTGCTTCTCTTTTGACTTACGAAACTTCTTATGAAAATTTACTATGTATTTCCTGAAAATGTCTCTTAATACTGTCTACTTTTTTTGTTTAAAATATTTTTATATAAGTAATAGTTTCTAAATTTTGCTTTACCAGAGATAATTGTGATTATTATTCATGTTAAAATTGGTTCATTGTTTTCTTCTAGTCTCACTTCACTGTGCCGGTGGCAGCGCTATCACAGCATCTGCTCACTTTATGTCTTTGTGTTACATTTTAGCAATTCTTGCAATATTTCAAAATTTTTCATTATTATTATACTTGTTGTGGTAATCTGTGATCAGTAATCCTTGATGTTACTATGGCAATTGTTTAGGGGTGCCAAAAACCACACCCATTTAAGATGGCAAACATAATCGGTAAATGCTGTGTGTTCTGGCTGCTCCACCAATTGTGCATTCCCCCATCTGTCTCCCTCTCTTCAGGCCTCCCTATTCCTTAATACAGAACAATATTGTAATCAGGGTAATTAATAACCCTACAGTGGTCCCAGTGTTCAAGTGAAAGTAAGAGTTGCATATTTCTCACTTTAAATCAAAAGCTAGAAACAATTAAGTGCAGTGAGGAAGACATGCTGAAGCTGAGATAGACTGAAAACTAGGCCTCTTGTGCAAATGAGCCAAATTGTGAGCAAAGGAAATTTCTTGAAGGAAATTTACAGTGCTACTCCAGTGAATACACAAATAAGAAGAAAGTGAAACAGGCTAATTGTTGATACGGAGAAGGCTTTATTGTTCTAGACAAAAAATCTAAGCCACAGCATTCCCTTAATCCAAAACCTAATCTAGAGCAAGGCCCTAATTCTCTTTAATTCTTTGAACGCTGAGAGAGGTGAGAAAGCTGCAGAAGAAAAGTCTGAAGCTAGCAGAGGTTCGCTGATGAGGTTTAAGGAAAGACACAACCTCCTTAACAAAAAAGTACAAGGAGAAACAATAAAGGCTGATGGAGAAAGTGCAGCAAGTCAGCCTCAAGATCTCAATAAGAGAATTCATTTTGGGGTTCACACTAAATGACAGATTTTCAGTGTTGATGGAACAGCCTTATATTGGAAGATGCCATCTAGGACATTCATTCGGGTCTAACATTGCTGGTGACTTTAAGTTGAAGCCAGTACTTATCCAGCATTCTGAAAACCATCAGGCCCTGAAGAATTATGTTCAGTCTGCTCTCCTGTGTTCTATGAATGGAACAACAAAGCCTAGATGAGAACACATCTATTGACAACATGGCTTATTGAATATTTTATGCTCACAGTTGAGACTTCAGAAAAAAACAAAAAGATTCCTTTCAAAATATTTTTGCTCATTGGCAATGCAAATGATTACCCAAAAGCTCTGATGGAGATTAATGTTATGTGCCTGCTAAAAAAACATATGTTCTGCAGCCCATGGATAGAGTGACTACAACTCTCAAGTCTTATTATTTAAGATATATTTTGCAAGGCTACAGCTGCCATAGGTAGAATTTCCTCTGATAAATCTGTGCCAAGTAAAGTGAAAACCTTCTGGAAATGGTTCCCCATTCTAGATGCCATTAAGAACATTTGTGACTTGCGGGAAGAGGTCAAAGTATCAACATTAACAGGAGTTTGAAAGACATTGATTCCAATCCTCCTGGATGACTTTTTGAGGAGTTCAAACCTTCAGTGGAGGAATGAACTACAGATGTGGTGGAAATAGCAAGAGAATGAGAATCAGAATTGGAACATGGAGATGTGACTGAATTAGCTGCAATCTCAGGATAAAATGTGAATGAGTGAAGAGATGCTCCTTATGGATGAACAAAGACAGTTATTCTTGAGATGAAATCTACTCTTGGTGAAGATGTTATGAAGATTGTTGAAATGACCAAAAAGGATTTAGAATATTACATAAACTTGATAAAGTGGCAGTAGGGTTTGAGAGAATTGAGTCCAGATTTGAAAGAAGTTTTACTGTGGATAGAGTGCTATCAAACAGCATTACACATTAGAGGGAAAACACTTGTAAAAGGAAGAACCAATTGATGCAGCAAGCTTCACTGCTTAATTTTTAGAAATTACCACAGCCACCACAGCTTCCAGCAAACACCGCCCTGGTCAGTCAGCCGCCACCAACATGGAGGCAAGATCCTCCATCAGCAGAAAGATTACAGCTCACTGTCAGCTCAGTGGGTGATTAGCATTTTTTAACAATAAAGTATTTTTTGATCAAGGTATGTATAATTTTTAGACATAATGTTATTGTGCACTTAATAGGCTATAGTATATTGTAACTACAACTTTATATGTACTAGGAAACCCCAAAACTCCTGTGACTTGCTTTGTTGCACATTGACTTCATTGTGGTAGCCTGGAATTGAGCCTGCAGTGTTTCCAAGGTATGCCTGTACTTGCATTGTCTTTGTGGCATGCCTCATAGTCATGCCAAATTAAAAAGAAAAAACATTTCAAACACTGTTTATGGATAAAGGCTATTTAGGAATCAAACATTTGGACACATGTATTATATTTGAAGTCATGGCTCATCCCCCATTATTCTCCAAGTATTCTGCAGAAGTACTTGGGGAGTGGGGACATGTCTATATTCTAAAACTGATTTCATCATTTCAGTGAAAGACCAAATGACAACAAAAGAGGGGAGTAATTTTGTTTAAGCACTCTCTCACAAGTTAAAATTTAAGAACATCTCATCTATAGAGATCTATAGATATCTCATCAGGCATACAACAGATGTTTAAATTAGGAAGTTTAATTTCAGCTGACATGGACTGTGGAAAGAGGTTAATGGAGTTCAAGTATTTAATATTCTGAGTTTGGGTAAGAATGAAAATGTTTTTTTATGCACACCTCAACTGCTTTGTGGTTTTTAAAGCTAGGGCTCTCTCAACTAGTTATAGTACCAGCCTTTCTCTCACTCTCTTTCTTTCTTGCTTTTTCTTTTGCCTTCTTTTCTTTCTTTCACTGTTGTCCTTTGAGCAAGCCAAGTGTAAGTTCTCCATGTTTCTGATTTCCCCAAAATAAATGAGTGTAAATACTTATTCCATTCTCAGCCATGATCTGTGAATAGAGGGGGATGTCTAAAGACCTATTTTAAAAATCAGAGGAGCAAGTCTATGAATAAAAAAAAGGAATTGAAACTTGTCAATTAGAGAATTTGTCTTCTAGATTGTTTCCAAATGCATTCTGTAGTAGTCACTAGATATGGCCCTTGAAGAAAGGTTTCTGTGATTAAGTTTGAAGAAACACTGTGTACCATAATAGTGGCCTATTGATGATTCATAAAGCACAATGGTATGTTAAAGATTCTGAGACATCTTACAAGAAAGAAACTTGTAAAAGCTTATTTATCTTTTGTCTCTTAAACTTCTTGGACAGTGGAATTCTTTTATATTTTTCATACTTGTATGAGGAATGCTGCCCTCTAGAGGCATAATTTTTTTGTTTTTTTGGTTGGGGGAGAAAATTTTCTTATATATTATATGTCTAACATAAGAAAAAGGACAAATCTCATGGACTAAATTCCATAAATTTAATGTAATTGTATGTTTTTCATTTTTTAAAGTTTTATTTTAAAAAATCTGAGACAAGAAAAACATATAAAACAACGGTGAGAAGAGAAACCAGTAAGACCTACTGGTAATGTCTAAGTAAGAGCTGGTTAATATTTTCAAATCAGAAGTTCTTAGAAAAAATAAATAGAGCTCTATCTCTCATGTCCAAATGCCTTTAGATGATTCTCCCAATTTTCGAGAAATACATTATTTTTCAGCACATATTTTCCTTTTCTGCAATTTTACCTAAATGGTTTTTATAAGGCTAATACTACACAGATGCCAAAATTGGAGGGACGGTACTCACACAATCTTCACACATTTATTTTATTTTACAAACACATAGAGGTTACATACCACAGTGTTATAATAGCACAGAACAGAGGTAGAAATTGACAAAACAGAACATTGTCTAGGAAAGGATCCATATAAAATGCAGTTTTGCATGTAACACATTTGGCAATTGAAATGGTGAGGAATGGCAGATTATGCAATATATTTTGGGATAAATGATTAGGAAAAGCCCATAAAAATGAAAATATTAATTTAAAACAAGTACAATTTCTAAAATAAAGGAATTACAAGACAAAAGAGAGCAAGATGATGAACACATGACTGTAAAGAAATGGAAATAGTGTAAGCATAAAAATATGCTCAGTTGCAGTCACCAGAGACACTGCAAATTAACCCAACCAGATACCAGCATCCTATCAAATTAGCAAAGAAAAAAATTTAAAGTGATAATCAATGCTCAGAAAGTTGAAAATAAACAGGTAATTTAATCTCTGCTGGAGGGACTACTGGTACAGCTTTACAGGAGGAAATATATTAATATACAAATAAACATATACTACAAACTGGTGATTCCATTTCTCAGTGTCTACCCTAGAGAAATAGGTTTTATCTTTTACAAATTGCACTGCAGCAATTTGTAAGAGAAAAATTGAAAAATCTAAATATATATCACCAAGAAATACATATATATATATATACACATATATAAACTTGGATATATATCCCTACACTGTGGAATATTTTGCAATGATTCAAAGGAGACATACATGCATAATATATATAGAGAGAGACAAGGAAACACAATCAAGACATTAAGTGGGAAAAAATAAGTTCAAGAACATATATTCTTCCAATAACTCATGTAAAAGTGGAAAAGAAAATGATTCCTACATATTCCACATAGAACCATATATACACACACACATACAGACATATACAGACAGACGTACATAATCGTGTTGAAAAAGCACTGGTAGAAAAACTGACAAGCAATCATTATCTGCAGGAAAGAATCCGTGACTGGTAGAAGGCAGCCAAGGAAAAAATCAATATATACATTTATTATTTTTTCTGCAACATTTAATTAGGAATATTTGCAAATACATAGAAAGGTTAGAAGAAATGTAAGTGAACATCCATAAACCCACCTAGATTCTAGAGTAGTCTACTATATTTATCTTATATCTATTCACCATCTGTTTTTAATGCATTCCATGTTGCAGATGTCCATACACTTTACCCATAAACACTCCATGCATATTAACTAAAATTGAGAAAGCAAATTATATTCAGTAAATGCACAAACCTCCAATGTACCATTACTTGAGTTCAGCCTATATGATCCAAGCCACTATCAAGATAGAGAATATTACTATCACCCTATAAATGTCTCTCATGTCCCTACCGAGTCAACACCCACACCCACCATCCTAGAGGCAGACATAATTTTGAGCTTTTTTCAAGCACAGATAAGTATTTCTTGTTTTATAATTTCATAAAAATGAAACTATATAGTAATGTTCTCATAAATAAAATACTGAAACGCTAGTTTACATATTGTTTATGGCCACTTTCAAGCTACTAATAGCAGAGTCGAGGAGCTGCAACAGTCTATGGCTAGCAAGGCCTAAAATATTATCTGGTCCTTTAAAGAAAAAGTTTGCAGCCTCCCGTTCAAAATCACTTATATAGGCTTTTTCATTCCAAACTGATACCTGAAACTATCTTATGCAACTTTTCCCTTATAGAGGAAACTAAGACCAAGAGATTTTAAATGACTTATCTAAGCTTAGGTGGAAATGTAGAACTCAAATTTAGGTCTGTATTCTGAGTCCTAGTCTGATCATCTTCTCAATATACCAGTAAATTTCTACACTTATCAAGTAAAAATATATATGCCCACAGGCTCACTTTGACTCTCATGCCCTACCTGTAAACTTCAAAATGAGTTAGAAGTTTAGAGGAACAGAATCATGGTGAGCTAAGGGAAATTACACCTTTATGAACAAGTTTTTCCACAAAGAAGACTTTCATAGTGTGGAGCTAAACCAATGAATCCACAGTACTCTCAACTTACAAACAGGTGGATCACAGGTGGCAACTGATTAAGTGACAATTTTTTCATCAAAAAAATAGCAAGTGCTTATTATGTGCTGGATGCTGTAGGGATATAAAGTCCTGCTGTGAGAACATCCAGTGAGTAGGAGCAGTGCACAGAAAAAAACTATCATTCCATTGTACAAAGTTTTAGGTGTTAGAGGTGATAAGTGTGGTATTATTTTCACCTGGGCATGCCAGAGAAGGCTTAGGATGGAGCTGGAACTGAAGAGTTTATGACGTAGAGGATGAAGGGTGTGGGGGAGGGAATGAACAGGGCACCCCAGACCAGCGGGCCTCAGATACACATATCTGGCTGTGACAGGAGGTATACCAGGAATATGGTGTAAAATAGCAGGTTATGAGGTTGGAAACGTAGTTCTAAGCCAATATGTAATACACTCAGAATGCCAGGCTACCTGGAACTTACGTAAACATTCTGAAAGCAGTGGGAATCCAAATAGTTTTGGGGTACAGGGAAGTAGCATGTGCAAAACTACAGCCTTAGAAATAATGAGAAATACTGGTTTAGGTTTGTCAGCCGTGGGAGGCTGGAGAGGGGATGCGAGGAGGTGAGATTCCCAACTGGAAAAAAATGCACAAGGAGCTGACATAATGCGTGAGGAGCTGACATGGAGCAAAACAGCAGCTTATTGCATTACAAGCGGGTGAAGCGCGTCCTCGGGCGTATGCACTTGTCCTTTTATTATGCCCGTGCATGCGTATTGTTCATAATACTTTCTCATGCTATTGGCACATGCATATATTTACTTCCCACCTCACACACATGCAAGTTATTGTGAACTTTGACCTTGGTCCCATGGCCTACTCACTTAAGACTGTCAACAAGGTCACAACAATTCCAAATTATTCTTGGATCTTTCTAGAGGGGCGCCAGTATTTAAGAGCCCATGGTCCCCTGTCAAAAAACACTGCACTGCTTTTAAACAGCAGATAAAAGCTGAAAGCCAAGGGTCTATTTAAACTTGGAACAATTTTGAAAGAAAGTTACAAAAAATCTTCATCTGGTGCTTAAGTTTTACAATCAGAGAATTCACATGAAAAGGCACTGCCAGGTCCTGATAAAGAGGGGCAGAACTGATAGGAATGTTAAGGGCTATGCAATTTGCAACAGGTGGTTAGCATTGCAGAGCTAGGAAAGACAAGCACCCGAGGCTCCCTGTGAATGTGCACCTTCACAAGGCATTGGAGGATGAGGCCAGATGGAAGAGTGATGAGCAGGTCAGAGAAAATTCATTCCTGAGCTGACCGTGGTAGGGTGTGCATCATAGAGAGATTCAGGAGGTGTTACGGGAAATAGAACTGGCATGATCTGGCCAGGTTCAGAGCCCAGATGACAGCAGTGATAGTCACAGTCTTCAAAAACTACAAATACAGGAGCAACTCAGAACTTCAGTGAAGGAAGGGGAAAGAGCCCCACTTAATCAGTTAATCATATAAGATACTTGAGTTATCTAAGCCTCACTCTCAGGTTTATGGGATATGCAAGAAGCAACTGCAATCTGAGATGATAACCAAGAAGTAAAATTTTTCAATAATCTTTGCAATTGCTTTAAGATGAAGATGAAGAGAAGACAAGGCCCAAAAGAGCACCTGGGAAATACATATTCAGGAAACAAGAGAACCAGGAAAGGAATGGCTAGAGAAGTGTGGAGTGGGGGTAAGGGCCGCTTTTTATGGGCCAGATACTGCCAGCCGGTCAGAAACCACCAAAAGAAAAGTACCTCATTCTGTACACAAGGGCCAATTCCTTACCATGGTATTAGCAAAATACTAAGAGGAAATCATAAATAAGAGCCAGCTCCACAAATGTCTCAATAACAAAGTTTAAACAGATATGGGGAGGTTGTTAGGTTAGAGAATTCTTTTCAAACATATTTTTAGCTAACAGCACCATGTAGGGAGAGGATGAGACTCTTAAATTAACCTCCATTGAGTCTGAGGGAAGGTAAGTTAAAAAATAATCAGAAGCCTGTATGAAGTTCTCATAAGAGCCATATAAGTAGCTGAATAGGGCAATAAAGCAGGACACAGCAGAGCTGGGAAACAACTCCGGTTCTTTTATCCTAATCAGAGGCACCACCCAGGCGTGTTAAGCTCAGCTGAGTCTCCCATGAGAAAGTTAAGGGGAGGCTTCTTCTGAGCACTGAACTATGAAAACCCATTCGTGCTGTACTCAAAAGAAAAAAAGAAAGGAAAGTGCCCAAACACTGGGTGAACCTTTATGCTATTAAATGCCAATACCATCAAAGACATTAAAAATAATGTAGAAGACTAATTACAGCTAATTAGACTGGGGACATTTCATAATACTGCTTACTTATCCAACCAATTTTTATTATGTCCCTACTAAGTGCCAGGCCCCAGACTACATGTTAGGAAGTTGTGAATAAGAAGTTTATGTCTAGTAAACAGGCAACAATAATACTTATATGAAGTGACAAATGCTATGGTGGAAAAAGTTATCACAGGATACACTGAAGCACTTGACCCAGTCTTAAGGAGGTCAAAGAGGAGTTCAAAAACATTTCCCAGAGATCAGGCTCTGAAAGCTGACGTCTGAGTAGCCAGGCCAAGGTGAAGGAAGGAGATGCTGAGAAGCTAGGAAACCAGCCCAGAAGTGGTGGGAGAGAACTATGTAGGACAGTAAGGTGACAAGAGAGAAATACACCAACACGATTGCAAAAAGTTTGTAGGTCAAGCTAAAAGCCCCAGGGGAGAGTAAAGATTAACATGAAGAGGTGCCTATAAAACATCCAATTGAAAATTTCTGACAGGCAATTAGAAGAATATAAAAAAGCCTTAGGGACTAGAGATGCAGATTTGGATCCCAATATAGAGACAGTAACTAAAGCCACAAGAACACCAAAGTTCTAGCAGGAAGTGCAGACAGTCTTCACACTGAGAGGTGATGGAGAGGCCCAGGGAGACTCCCAATGCATCAACCTGTAAGAAGGTGGCAGAGGGAAAAGAAATCACTCCCCTTACACATTAAGTGATAAGACTAGGAATCTAGCTGAATATACATACATATATATATATTTTTCTTCTCCTTGACTTTTTTTTGGTCAATTAAGCTTTTCTAATAATATGCTGTTACAATTTGTCAATTTCTAGTGATCAGCATGATGTTTCAGTCATACATATACACAAATATATTCATTTTACACTTTTTTCATTATAGATTACTACAAGATATTGAGTATATTTCCTTGTGCTATACAGAAGAAATTTGTTTTTTTAATCTATTTTTATATATAGTAGTTAATGTTTGCATATCTCAAACTCTCAATTTGTCCCTCCCCATCCCCTTTCCCCCAGTAACCATAAGATTGTTTACTATGTCTGCAAGTCTCTTTCTGTCTTGTAGATGAGTCCATCAGTGTCTTTTTTCTTTTTTTAGATTCCACACATGAGTGATATTATATGGTATTTTTCTTTCTCATTCTGACTTCCTTTACTCAGACTGATGATCTCCAAGTCCATCCTTGTTGCTGCAAATGACATTATTTTATTCTTTTATATGGCTGAGTAGTATTTCATTATATAAATATACCACAGCTTGTTTATCCAGTTATCTTTTGATGGACATTTTAGGTTGGTTATAGTAAATAGTGCTGCTATGAACATTGGGGTGAATGTGTCTTTTTGAATTAGAGTTCCCTCCAGATGTATGCCCAGGAGTGGGATTGCTGGGTCATAGGTTAGGTCTGTTTTTAGTTTTTTAATGAATCTCCATACTGCTTTTCATAATAGCTGCAACAAACTACATTCCCACTAGCACTGTAGGAGGGTTCCCTTTTTTCCACACTCTCTCCAGCATTTATCATTTGTGGACTTTTGAGTTATGACCATTCTGATTGGTGTGAGGTGATACCTCATTGTAGTTTTAATTTGCATTTCTCTGATAATTAGCGATACTGAGCATTTCTTCATATGCCTATTGGCCATTTGTTCGTCTTCATGGGAGAATTACTTGTTTAGGTCTTCTGCCCATTTTTGGATAGGACTGTTTGTTTTTTTTGTTACTAAGTTGTATCAGCTTTTTTTTTTTTTTAACATTCTGGGAATTAAACCCTTGTCAGTTTCATCATTTGCAAATATTTTCTCCCATTCTATAGGTTGTCATTTTGTTTTGTGTATTGTTTTCTTTGCTGTGCAAAGATTATAAGTTCAATTAGATCTCATTTGTTTATTTTTGCTTTTATTTCTATTGCCTGGGTTTACTACCCTAGGAGAATATTGCTAAGATTTATTTCAGAGAATGTTTTGCCTATGTTTTCTTCTAGGAGATTTTTTTTTAATTGAAGTACAGTTAGTTTACAATGTTATGTCAATTTCTGGTATACAGTCTATTGCTTCAGTCTAGCTGTATGTTTAAAAAATTTATTTATACATTAAAAATATGCACATAGAAAATGTTAACAGTGATTATTCTAAGTGATTAAAGATTACAGGTTTTACTTCAAAATAAATGTAATAAATGCATAATTAGAAAATAATAAATTTATTTTTGAAAGTAAAATGTTTTTTCATCTATTACAAAAACAATGTTAAATGGTCCTTAAACAAACATGATAATAAATCATGGTAAAGTTGTTACTAAAGATGGGAGGGTTTTTAAACTTCTTTGAATACAGCTGATTTAATTCTGTAGATCTTTATTCAAAAATGAATTTCAAAGAAATCAAATTATTTCAAGAGTGAAGGGAGGAGCTCTTTAACATAGTAAAGCACATACTTCAGTTATTGCAAAGATACTGGAAGGCCACACACACACACACACACTCTCTCTCCATCCGTTCCACTAGCAGTAAAGGAAGTGCTGCCCCCTGCTGGAGGACTGCTCAGTAAGCCTATGCGGCTGCCACTGCCAAGCCCACCACTGACCTTCATTTCCAGCCTGCACACAGGGTAAGGCAAGTCCTGTTACTTTCCCAACAGCACACATTTTTGTAAAGTGTCTCCAATATGTCACCTCACAGGACAAAGAGCATCCTAGAAAACTGGGAAAATACACGCATTTGCCTTCTCCTCTACAGTCAGACACCCAAGATAGGATTGAGTCTGATCTCCAAGGCAGATAGCATTATCTGAGGTATGACCTAGAAAGGGAGAAGGTGACTGAAAAAAATGGCATTTCATGGACCTATAATAAAAGAGATGCACATGAACAAAATGGAGATGTTAATACTTTTGGTCCAGAATTCTGACCTTGCTTGGAACCAGTAACTTGAGTTTTCAGTTAATATTAACATAAAGCGTCTATTGACAGATAACCTTAAGATAATGACAAATGGTCGTCACTAAATGACACCATGTCATGACATAGTTTGAAAAGTAAAGAAAAGCTCTGTCCATAGAGAGAATTGAAAGGCCAAGGATTCTATTACTGAGTGAGTGAATTTTGATAGATCAGATCTGTGGGTTCAATGTTCATATCTATGAAATGAAGGCACAAGATTAGTTTAGTAACTTCTCAAGGTTTTTTTAAACTGTGAGTCATAGTAAGAGATACATTTTTAGCAGGGTATCTGAATACACAAAACACAGGTAAGTTTCATGGAACAACATTATCTCTTAAACTTAGGAAGAATAACGTTCATGGAAAGAGAGACAAATGAGATTAAAGCAATTGAACTTTTAAGCAGAAGGGAGATGATTAAAAGAGCAAGATTCTGGAGGAGACATGGGGTAGACAAAATCAAAAGAACTGATATTAGTCTTGGGAATGATAGGGATCACTTTTTTCTTCACAGACAGGAAGGACGGAAGGAGGAATCAAGAAACAAAAGCCTTTTGAGATTGAGAGGTAGAAAATTGACAGAAGCCTAGCTCTGAAATCTTCAGTCATCTCAATGAGGAAAGTAAAACACTTACTGAGCAGTGTAAGCTCTAGTTGTTAAATAAACATTTTATTTTATGTAGGACTGTTTAATTTTGATTCCTATTTTGTTTTAACACAGTGGAAATTTAATAACTTTCAATATTGATAACTTTTAATAACTTACTTTACCAGAGTTAAAATTTGATTAGGATTTGACATTCTTAAAGTATTAGTGATGTCTTAGACACATTACAGAAAAAGATTTAAATGAAGAAGCCAACTTAGTAAAGTGTATTCCCTGTGGCCAATATTGGTAAATATTGTTTTCTCCTTAATAATTTGACATTTTCATAAGGAAAATAATCTCAAGTATGCTACCTATAGACTACTTCTAAGGGAAAAACCTGTATTATTATTGTAATGAATGTCATCTTCCTTGTGGAATTAAAAAATAATTTAAACTGACTCAAAATATTTGTTTTTTTAATATATAGTATATACTAGAATTTACATTTAATTTAGCATAATTTTGAGAATTCTGAGATCACATATTCTACTTCTATTAATATAATCTGTATTTTAAAATGTTATTTTCTATTTTTTGTTTATTTCGAATATTCCACTCCAACTCTTTCTTATTTCTTAAAGTAAAAAAAAAAAAAATGGGCAATGATTTGCTTTGAGTAATTCTTAAGTGTTTAGCAGAAATAAAGTTTATTTAACCTCTCAGTGTAGATTGGTTTTACTCTGTAACAGCAAATACTGAAGAACTTAGACTAGGTCTGAATAAAGCTGGTGGTGAACCTGAGTTTTCTACAATACCATAATGCAGGCAGTTCTCTTGTAAAACAACATATGTGTCTCTGGAAAAAACCTAAAGTTCTGCAAAATCATACCCTGAAAATACAGACAAACCACTCAGAACTATGCAGCTTTGTAATCTCTGTACTAGCAAAACTGGTAAGAGTTCTCATGAAATCCTAGTATAGCTGAACATTTGCACCCAATATCAGTTAGTCTTCTCCTTTGAAATGTAGGTCCACTAGGGCATTCAATTCTGTTAAAGATAAATTGTCAAAATTAAAAATTCTGATCCAGGATGTAGCCTTTCTTCTTTAGATACTACCTTCTTTTCTTTTTTTTTTTTTTTTTAATAAACATGGGGAAACACTTTCATGGTTTATTTGTGTTCACAGCTCAGCCAGGTAGTCTAACATTGTAGAAATACTAGTAGTTCTTGAAGTCATTAACTGGCCTCTTTTTACCCTCTTCCACAGGATTGTCAGGTGTTTTCCTTAATGTCATCATATATTGCTAAGACTCTGTGAGAAAGCTCATCCCTCATGGCTTTAAAACATTGCTATGCTGGAGACAATTATTTCTGGACCAATGTGACTTTCACATTATACTGACCTCATCACTTAATGATGAATGATTGAACTAATTCTCGCTACAGCAGTGTGTTATGTAGAAAAAAATTAGACAGCAGTCTCTAGCTGTCCCATTGCTATGTCATGATTCATGTAGTGGACAATATTTGTGCACATTCATGTTTATATATACATAGTACCATGTAGTAAAGGAAAAGAGCTTTGAAATTTGGCTGACTTGGCCAGTGGAATCAAATTTAGGTGACTGAGTTTTGGTTATGTGAAGTAAATACTAATTATCTGGTAGGATTCTTTTGGAGATTGAGATAATTTACATAAAACAGCTAACACAGTGATGGGCATATTGCAGAAACTCAACAAGTGTTATTTCATTTTCTAGTGATGAATCTTAAGACTAAAAAGATTAAGTGACTAGTTACCCCTGTACATAGCAAAAGTCAGATTCACCATCTAATTCTTATGAGAAATTCCTATACACACATACATATCTGTAGGTGCATAGATATATGCAGATTCTCCTACTGATTTAAGGTTTATTCTTCCCTTAATTGATTAATGTTTCACTAGTTCATATCCTTTTCTATTCAGATATTGAGGCTGATAATGATAAAAAAAAATTGGTAGGGAAGCCCTTTCCTTGATGTAACTTCCTATGCTAATTAGACTAGGATGCTGTACTAAGGTTGTGCCAGCAGTTTAATTCATGCCTGTTTGCACTTTTCCAGTAGAGTATAAAATGTTTCCCTAGCTGCCTGATAATAGTCAGACATTGGCAAATTCATTGCTTCCTTTTTTTTTTTTAAATGACATCTCCCCCGGTCAAAATAAAATATAACAGGTTGCTTGTATTATGTTACTGCATTATGTTGATTGTATGAGTTTTCCTTAGAGTAATTTATAAATGAATATGAAATTCATTAATATGAAGTTAACACCTTTTGTTTTTCAGTAAAATTTCTACATGTTAAGATGGTTAGTATTTTATTCTTTTATTTATAGATAAATTTACAGCAACAAAAACTATTTTCTTTTCCCCAGGTTTACACCTTTTAGTGTAAAAAGGAAAGAATATCTTCAATGTTTCTATAACTGAGGTTTGTCTACAATATCGGCAGTTATTTACCTCACAGCACCGTTTGCAGTAATATTGTAGATTCTGCATGCTCTAGATTTTAAGCTGTGCTGTATGAGTTTGTAGTGGTTGTAATTTTGTTGTTTTATGTTTTGAAACTTTAAGAATTAAAACTCACAGGATTTAACATCACAAGATTTCATTAAGTTTTTGAGCTGTTATGAATATTAAAATTTATAATTAGGGATCTAAACTTGCATGTATTAAGTGATTAATTTTGAAATCATATTACATACAATACCATTTGTTTAGAGTCAATCGATATGTTTGATCAAATTTAAGAAGCTTGACATACACATTTATTTTAAATATTAGAAAGAAAAAATGCTACTCTTTAAATTATGGCATCTCATCAATTTCTGAGAAGCTGAGGCATGAAAACAAATATTTGCCTTTAGACTCAATGAAATATTTCAGGTGTATATTTAGACTTGAGGGCTCTTCTTTGGCGAGGAGCAGATTTTGTGTTGCTGGTTGTTGAAAACCCTGCTCAATCCTATGTATCTGCACAGCTATGCTGGTTCTTCTTGTTCATTCATTTGTTCTCTCCTTTAGTATTTACTGAGTGTCCTTCAGGTGCAAAGCTATGTCATGTTTCTAGTCACACAAGATTTCTTGGAACTTCTTTTATATATCTGGAATACAACACAAAACCAAGTAACTGATTGCACAACGTAGTACTTATATCTCCAGCTAGATTCCAAACTGTCGTAAAGATTGCTCTTTTTCACATGTTATGTATCTGCTTCATTTCCTAGCACATAATCTGTAATTCATCGTAACTTCTTGATCAATTGAACTTTGTTTATAATGATAAGAAAAAAGTGTACTGTGTATACCTGAAAAGGGTGTCTGTATGATTATGCTTTAATATAATCAGAAGTTTTGAATTTTAGAAAAATGGAATAAAAAATCTTACCTGTAAAATGAGATACCAAAGATTTCTTCAAATAGCTAATGACTGTTCTGGATTTCTTTGACTTTACAAGAAATCTAGAAAAGCCCAGTGGTCTGGCAGCTGTGGCTTATTACCCAGCTGCACAAGTGAGTTACTGCTTTGAACACCGTGGAATCGTGGAGTGAAGAGGTGTCTAGGGGTTCTGTTGCCTGGGTGGACTGCCCTGGGAGGACACTGCTAAGATTTATGTCAGAGAATGTTTTGCCTAGGTTTCCTTCTAGGAGATTTACAGTGTCTTGCCTTATATTTAATTCTTTAAGCCATTTTGAGTTTATTTTTGTGTATGGTGTGTGGGAGTTGTTCTAACTTCATTGATTTACATGCTGCTGTCCAGTGTTTCCAACACCATTTGCTGAAGAGACTGTCTTTACTCACTGTATTTTCTTGCCCATCTTTGTCAAAGACTAATTGACTGTAGGTCTGTGGGTTTATTTCTGGGCTTTCTAGTCTGTTTCATTAATCCATATGCCTGTGTTTATGTCAATACCATTCTGTTCTGATGACTGTAGTTCTGTAGTGTTGTCTGAAGTCTGGGAGGGTTATTCCTCCAGCTTCATTCTTTTTCTTCAATATTGCTTTGGCAATTCTGGGTCTTTTGTGATTCCATATAAATTTAAGATTATTTGTTCAAATTCTATAAAAAATGTCCTGTGTAATCAGATAAAGATCACATTAAACCTGTAGATTGCTTTGGGCCATATGACCATTTTAACAATATTGATTCTTCCAATCCAGGAGCATGGGGTATCTTTCCATTTCTTAGAAACTTCTTTAATTTCCTTCATCAATGTTTTATAGTTCTCCATTGAATTTTATTAAGTGCATTTTCTGCATCTATTGAGATTACCATGTGGTTTTAGTCCTTTCTCTTTTTGTTGTGAAGTATTACATTGATTTGCATGTGTTGAACCGCACTTGTGTCCCTGGGATGAACCCCACTTGATCATGATGTATGATCTTTTTTATGTGCTGTTGCATTCTATTTGCTAGTATTTTCTTGAGGATTTTTTACATCTATGTTCTTCTGTGATATTGGTCTTTAATTCTCTTTTTTGGTGGTGTCTTTGCTTGTTTTTGGTATCAGACTGATGGTGGCTTCATAGAATGAGTTTGGGAGTATTCCCTCCTGCTTGTTTTCTTTCTATCAGCTTTACAATGTTCTGGAAAGCACAAGAAGAAAATATGGTTAAGTAGCATAAGGCTGTGACTATGGTAAGTCCACCTAACGAGTAGTTTTCCCAACAACATAAATTCTTTTGTAACAAAAAGGGAGGGAAATTGATTGCTTTAAGAAGTAAGATGTGAAAGGCTACTCTACCACACACATTTCTTGTCAGTCACACAGAAGTTGTCAAATAATTATCCCCTGCCACTCAGAAAAAGGTAATATTGTGAGAACACACTGTCCACAGAAGCCCCCGTCCACTTCAGCATAGGCATCAATTTTTCTGCCCTGCTCACTGAGGACACCCAGCCGCGGCTACAGGAAAGAGCCCTGATGCCCAAGCACCATCACATCCCATGACAGGAGCCATTGCCTTCCCCTGGGGGGGAGGACAAACTCAGAAAGCCCCCAAAGCCTGGGCGGATGGCCTTAGTAGTGTTCGTTTTTCAAGGCTCCGAGCCCCAACCTATGTTGTTTGCATCCAAAAAGAGGCTGTATTAACAGATACACACCATTATATAAAAATAGATAAGCACAAGGACCTACTGTATATCACAAGGAACTATATTCAATTTCTTGTAATCTACAGTGGAAAAGAACCTGAAAAGAAAAAAAATATATATATATATACTGAATCACCCTGCTGTACACCTGAAACTAACACAACATTGTAAATCAAATATACATCAATAAAATGTTCTGAAAATGCAGCTAGCTCTAAAGAGCAACAGAGTCATGGTGTGAGCTGCCAGGCCCAGTGAAGGAATTTTGAGAGGTGAATGTTTTAAAAAATAATTCCTAATACCCTGAGATAACTATTTCCAGGATGGTGCAATTTTACCTTTAAAAAGGGAAAGAAAAAAACCAAAAAACAAAAAACTCAGACATCACCATCCTGGAATTAACCAGCACACAATTAAATTTTGGAAAAGAAAACACAAAACAGTAATGCAGTCATTCATCAAATTCACAAAGGAAAACCAAAAATGCCAGCTCCTTACTGAGCTTGATTTCAGACAGAAGGCTGGTAAAAGTTACAGCATGAAAAAGTAATTCTCATAATTAAACAAATCTTCATAAAATGAACAGGGCTGGCAATAGTATGTTTCTGGTAAATCAACTCAGGGGATGTCCAAATATAATGCAAACAACTCATGTAATTTTAAATTTTCCAGAAGCCTCCCCAACTTTTTTAAAGAAGTAAAAAAAAAAAAAAAAAAAAAGGAATTGATTTTAGCAATATATTTATATTTAATCCAATAGAGCCAAAATATTATCATTGCTGCATATAATCAACAGAAAAAAATATGAGATATTTCACATGCTTTTATTCATACTAGATCTTCAAAATCTGAGTCTATTTTACACGTACCGTGCATCTCAACTTCAGCTGGCTATGTATCAAGCAAGCAATAGTTACATGTGGCTAGCGGCTGCCACTTTGTTTTTCTGTGCGTTTTTTGGTTTTTGTTTTGTTTGTTTGGGAGGGTAATTAGGTTTTTATTGATTTATATTTAATGGAGGTACTGGGGGATGAACCCAGGACCTCGTGCATGCTGAGCACATGTTCTATCACATAGCTATACCCTCCCCCCTAGCAGCTGCCACTTTGGACAGGGCAGATCTCAGTGGATACTTTGCACTTATTTGTAAGTCCAAGTCTTCTCAAAAAAGAATCCCAGTGGCAACCTCTTAAATGGATGCCTTCAGAAAATATAATTTCAAATATAGTTTTTAAGTTTTTCCACTTCACCAAGGATGCTGTCTACTGTGATAATCAAGCAGGTGGTTTCCCTATCCCTCACGGAGCCCCTGAAAGCAACAGGTAATGGGAGCAGAATGGGGGACTTCTGAACTCTCTGTGCCTTTGAGGATCCCTTTGGAGAAAAGAGACATTTTACTTCTGTTCCAGTCTCTTCACCTCCCCAGAAGAGTGTCTTCACTACATCACCACGTCCTTTCTTTCCTCGAATCCACCTCTCATTCCACTGCTGTCGGTTTTAGTCTCCCCAAACAAAAAACCAGGGGTACACCCCTATTTTTAACACATCACCAAGCCTCAGTGTGTCCTTCTACAAAAATACCCCACTACTTTTCCTCACCCTGACTTTGGCTTCTCCACACCCAGTCTCTTGTAGTCTACATGTGAACTAAGATTTAAGAATTACCCCACCTCCCAGCCCCGACACATACACCCTCACTGCTGTTCATGGCCTGTTCCCACTTTCTCAGACAGTGGCCTTCAACTCCCCCACAGCTGTGGTCCTGGTTGTTCATGGACCTGGGAATCTACATTTGTGTGACTGTGGAATTCTGTTCATGCTAGTTCCATTCAAGGCCATCCGGTTCTAGATACATGTCCCAGGATACCATTTCCAGTGATTCTGGACTTCCTGACCCCACCTTTCCTTGGAGCACATGCTCATCAACAGCACCCCACCAACCCTACCCTCATCAGGTCCACAGTGGAACCTGCACTCGGTTCCTCTCCACTCCCCACAAGCACAACTCACTCTGCTCTTCTACACATTCAGGGAAGAGGTAAGATCCTTCCTATAGTTACAGTGTGTCTCCTACCACCATTCGTCCCTACCTTCCTCCAGGGTGTTTCCAAATTTGGAATAAATGACACTTGTAAAAATTATCTGAAATTTGGAGAAGCTAGTGTGTGAATCAACCTATCTATCTTGCTATGGTGGCTTCAGAGACCTTTTAAAAGAACTAGATTAAGCTGCATCCTGATTTTTCTTTATTGCACGTGAAAGTGTAAATAAGAAGACAATGGAAGAGCATCCTAATGTCTAATATAAACCAGGCTATAGCAAGTTGCCCATTTTTATTAGGTTTTGAAGATTTTTATTTTTTTTATTTTTTAAGTGAGAGGTCTTTATTTTCAAAAAAAATCAATATGATTAAATTTAAGTTTGACAGAATCTACTGTTAATGACAAATTAATAGCAAGTAATTCATGCCAAGAACTTGAGCTACACATTTCCATCTTGTGTCTGCCAGGAACCAGTGATAAGTACAGAGACCGAGCTTGGTTTGATATTTATATTTGTAGCTGTGCTTCTTTAAATTTTTCTCAATAGAGACAGCTAGCCCACCAAAATAATGTTTTCAATTTCTTTAAATTTTAAAGACAGAAGAAAAACTCATTATGTTATTTGTCAGATCTTGTAAACTCTTGTAATTCTAGTACCCTCAGAGACCATAGTGATGGCTTCATAAACAGTACATACAAGTGAATATTTTGATGATGATGATTGGTAGACATATATCTCAAAATGTTTTGAGAAACTGTTTCTTTGTGCTGTGGATGTATTTGAGGTCCCCCCGTGCCTTGGTGTGTTCTTCCACTTGGAGTGAGACACTCGCTCCCCTGTGGCAGCTAAGATGGCTGATCAGAGAACATGGAGTGAGCATCAGCTAGCCTGAAGTCCCTAACACTTAACTTCCATGTCAGATTTCCATGAGAATGAAGCCCAAAGGGAAAAACGGAGTGGAAGATATTAAATTTGGTTTGGGCTCATTTCCTGTTTTTCTTGAAATCAGTGCAAGTTTCCTCCTAACCCACTGTGATTTCATTTTGACAGTGGCAGTGGGTTCATCTGTATGCGCTCCCTGAGCATTTTTGCTAGTTTAATGACAACTTTTTTTTTTTTACTTTTTAAAATTGAGTTATAGTTAGTTTACAATGCCTCCATTTCTGGTGCACAGCACGTCTTCAGTGATACATAAATATACATATATTAATTTTCATATTCTTTTTAAAAAATTGACTACCACAAGATATTGAATATAATTCCCTGTGCTATACAGTAAAACTTGTTTATCTATTTTGTATATGTCACTCAGTATCTGCAAATCTCAAATTCCCAGTTTATCCTTTCCAAATCCCCTCTCTCCTGGCAACCACAAGTTTGTATTATATGTCTGTGAGTCTGTTTCTGTTTTACATATAAGTTCATTGGTCATATTTTTTAGAGTCCACATATAAGTGATATGTGGTATATTTCTTTCTCTTTCTGGCTTAATTCACTTAGAATGACATTCTCCAGGGACATCCACGTGGCTACAAATGGCAATATGCTCTCAATTTTCATGGCCGAGTAGTATTCCATTGTATAAATATACCATAACTTCTTTATCCAGTCGTCTGTCAATGAACATTTAGGTTGCTTCCGTGTCTCGGCTACTGTAACTATTTCTGCTATGAACATTAGGGTGCAGGTGTCTTTCTGAATTAAGGATTCTTCTGTATATATACCCAGGAGTGGGAACACTGTATCATATGGTAAGTCTACTTTTGGTCTTTTGAGGAATCTCCATACTGTTTTCCACAATGGCTACACCAAACTACATTCCCACCAACAGTGTAGGAGGGTCCCTTTTGAAAAACACCCTTTCCAGCATTTGTCATTTATAGACTTTTGAATGATGGTCATTCTGACTGGTGAAACCTCATTGTAGTTTTAATTTGCATTTCTCTGATAATTAGTGGTATTGAGCATTTCCTCATGTGCCTTTGGCTATTTGTATGTCTTCATGGGAGAATTGCTTGTTTAGGTGTTTTGCCCATTTTTGGATCAGGTTGTTTGTCTTTTTCTTATTAAGTCGTATGAGATGTTTATATATTCTGGAGATCAAGCATTGTCAGTTTCATCTTTTGCACATATTTTCTCCTATTCCATAGGTTGCCGTTATGTTTTGCCCATGGTTTCCTTTGCTGTGCAAAGCTTGTAAGTTTAATTAGGTCCCACTTGTTTATTTCTACTTTTATATCTATTTCTTTGGTAGACTGCCCTGGGGAACATTGCTGAGATGTATGTGAGATAATGTTCTGCTTATGTTTTCTTCTAAGAGGTTTATTGTGACGTCTTATGTTTAAGTCTTTAATCCATTCTGAGTTTATTTTTGTGTATGGTGAGAGGGAGTATTTTAACTTCATTGATTTACATGCTGCTGTCCAGTTTTCCCAACACCATTTGCTGAAGAGACTGTCTTTATTCCATTGTATGTTCTTGCCTCCTTTGTTGAAGATTAATTGACCAAAAGATTGTGGGTTCATTGCTGGGCTATTTTGTTCCATTGATATGTCTGTTTTTGTATCAATACCATGCTGTTTTGATTAATGTAGATCTTTAGTACTGCCTGAAGTCTGGGAGGGATGTTCCTCCAGCCTCATTCTTTTCCTTCAGTTATGTTTTGGCAATTCTGGGTCTTTTGTGATTCCATATAAATTTTATAATGATTTGTTCCAGTTCTGTGAAATATGTCCTTAGTAATTTGATAGAGATTGCATTAAATCTGTAGATTGCCTTGGGAAATGTGGACATTTTAACAATACTGATTCGTCCAATCCAGGAGCATGGGATATCTTTCCATTTTTTAAAGTCTCCTTTAATTTCCTTGTAGTTCTCCATGTATAAGTCTTCCACTTTCTTGGTTAGATTTACTCCTAGATATTTTATTACTTTAGGTGTAATTTTAAAAGGGATTGTTTCTTTACTTCCTTTTCCTGTTGATTCATCATTAGTGTAAAGAAATACAACTGAATTTTGTACATTAATCTTGTATTCTTTTGTCCATTAATCTTGTGATCTTTTATCCTTGTACCTTGCCAAATTCTTTCATTAGTTTGTGTAGTTTTTGAGTGGACCTTTTAGGGTTTTCTATATATAGTATCATGCCCTCTGCATATAACGATGATTTTTTAGCTTCTTTTCCAATTTGGATCTCTTTTATTTCTTTTTCTTGCCTGATTGCAGTGGCTAGGACTTCCAAGATTATGTTGAATAGAAACGGTGAGATTGGAGAACCTTGCTTTTTGCCAGATTTTAGTAGGAAGATTTTCAGATTTTCAGCATTGAGTTCTATGCTGGCTGTAGGTTTGTCATAAACAGCTTTTCTTATGTTAAGATATGTCCCCTCTATACCTACTTTGGTGAGGATTTTTATCATAATGTGCAGTGAATCTTATCAAATGCTTTTTCTGCATCTATTAAGATGATCATGTGGTTTTTGTCCTTTCTCTTGTTGTTGGGGTGTATTACATTGATTGATTTGCATATGTTGAACCATCCTTGTGTTCCTGGGATGAACCCGACTTGATCATGTTGTATGATCTTTTCTATGTGCTGTTGGATTCTGCTTGCTAATATTATGTTGAGAATATTTGTATCTATGTTTCCTCAGTGATATTGATCTGTGAGTTTCTTTTTTGGTAGTGTCTTTGTCTGGTTTTGTATCAGGGTGATGATGACTTCATAGAATGAGTTTGGGAGTACCCCTTCATTTTCAATCTTCTGGAAGATTTTGAGAAAGACTGGTATGAGTTCTTCTTTGTATGTATGATAGAATTCCCCAGTGAAGCCATGCAGTCCTGGACATTTGTTCGTTGGGAGGTTTTTTTTTTTTTTATGCTTCTCCAATTTCATCTCTAGTGATTGGTTTGTTCTAGTGGTCAGTTTATTCTTGATTCAGTCATGTGGACTGTATGTTTCCAGAAACTTGTCCATTTCTTCAAGGTTATTAATTTATTTTCCATAAAGTTGTTCACAGTATTCTCATATGATATTTTGAATTTCTGTGGTATTGGTTGTAATTTCTCCCATTTTCCTTTCTTGTTTGATTGTGCTCTGTCTTTTCTCTTCTTTGTGAGCTAGGCTTGAGGTTTGTCAATTTTATTTACTCTTTCAAAAAAAAAAACAGCTCTTTGTTTGATTGACTTTTTCTATTGTTTTTTTAAATCTCTATTTTATTTATTTCCTCCCAGATATTTATTGTTTTCTTCCTTCTGCAGATTTTAGGTTTTGTTTGCTCTTCTTTTACTAATTCTTTTAGTTGGTTAGTTGTTTATTTCAGATTGTTCATCTTTTTTGAGGAAGACCTTTACTGCAATGAACTTTCTTCTTAGGAATGCTTTTGCTGCATCCCATAGATTTTGTGTGGTTGTGATTTTTGTCATTTGTTTCAAAGTATTTTTTAATTTCTTCTTTGATTTTATCATTGACCCATTGGTTTCTTAGTATCATGTTGTTTAATTATCATGCTGTCATTTTTCTCCTTTTTTTTCTGTATTTGATTTCTAGTTTCATGCATTGTGTTCAGAAAAAAATGCTTAAAATAATTACTATCTTCTTAAATTTGTTGTCTTTTTTTGTGCCCAAGTACATGATCCATCCTAAAAAATGTTCCATGTGCACTTATGAAGAATGTATATTGTATTTTTTTAGGATGTAATGTTCTGAAATATCAACCACGTCTAATTTGCATATGTTATCATTTAATTTCTGTTGCATTATTAAATTTGCATCTGGAAGATCTTCCAGTGAGGATAATGGGATGTTTTAATTTCCTACCATTATTTTATTCCCAGCAATTTCTCTTTTTATATGTTAGTATTTGCTTTACATATTTAGTTGCTCTTACATTGGGTATAGTTATGTTAATGGATGTAATATCTTCATCTTGTATTGCTCCTTAAATCATAAAACATTCTTCATCTTTCTTTATGGTCTTTGTTTTAAAGTTCATGTTGTGTGAAATCAGTATTGCTACTCCTGCTTTCTTTTCATTTCTGTTTGTGTGTAATATCTTGTTCAATTTGCTCACTCACAGTCTATTTGTGTCCTTTTCCCAAAGGTGAGTCTCTTGCATGTGGCATATTGTAGGTTCTTGTTTTATTTTCCAGTCACTCTATGTCTTTTCATTAGAACATTTAACCTATTGAAATTTAAAGTAATTTCTGATCAACTTTGGTTTATTGACATTTTGAACTTAATTTTGCATTTTTTCCCTTGTTCCTTTCTTTTTCTTGTTTGTGTGTGTGTGTGTGTGTGTGTGTGTGTGTTTAAAGTTTTCCTATTATCTTGGTTAATTTTTAGTTTTGTGACTCTCTTGTAAGTTTTTGTCTTATGGTTACCCAATTTTGTACATATATTAACTCATTACTGTATCTGTTTGTTTTAAACATATAGTAATATTAGCTCAAACCCATCCTACCGAGAATGACCTAATTAAAGAATGAAGAAAACTCTGTATTTTCTTGCTCCTCTCTCCCACTCTTAATGATTTAGATGTCTTCTTTTACAATTCCATGTTTATTCTGTTGTAATTCATGGTAGTTATCACCTTTCCAATTATGGTTTTCTCCTTTCAAAAGCAACCTGCTTCTTTTCGATTTAGAGTATACCATTCAATATTTCTTTTAGTATAGATTTAGTGTTGCTAAATTCTTTTATTTTTGCTTGTCTGTGAAGATATTTATTTCTCCTTCTATCCTAAAGAATAGACTTGCTGGATAAATTATCCTAGGCTGAACCTTTTTTGTTTGTTTGTTTTTCATTCAGGACTTTGAATATATCTTGCCACTCCCTTCTGGCTTGTAGTATATGTGTAGAGAAATCAGCTGAAAGCCTTATGAGTTTTCCTTTGTAACTAACTCCGTTTTTCTCCTTATGACTTTAGAATCATTTCTTTATCTTTAACCCTGGCCATGCTGATTATAATATATCCTAGTGTGTGTCTGTTTGGTTTCTTCTTGTTTTGGTCCCTTTATACTTCCTGTATTGGTATATCTGATTGTTTCTTTATGTTTCAGAAGTTCTTATTATGATTTCTTCAAATACCTTTTCAATCCCTTTTGCTTTTTTTTCTCCTTCTGAGACCCCTGCTATGTGTAGTCTTTGGCAAGCTTTATATTATCCCATAGGATAATTTTTTCATTGAATTTTGTTCTTTCATTGGTTTTTGTTTGTTTTCCTCTCTTCTGTTCTGATTAGTTGATTTCTGTTGTCCTGTATTCTAAACCACTTATTAATTCTTCTGCATTAAGTAGCCTACTTTTTTTTTACAACTTTTAACTCAGCTCTTATCTCAGCAAATTTGTTTTCCTGTTTTAATTCACTCCTCTTCATAAAGTTTCAATTTCCTATTTGACATAATCTTTGCCTCTATATACAATCTCTTTTTGTGTCTTTAGTACTTTTATCTCTCCTTTTTTGAAAACATGATTTAATAGATTATCAAGGTCTAATTCATTGATCATTCTTTCAGGGGATTTTTACCTGTTTTAAATGGGAGTTGTTCCTCTACTTCTTTATTTTACTTATATCTCTCCTGCATTATTGATTATGGAGCATCAGTTATATCTTCTGTTTCTAAAGGTTTTCTTTTTACTTATTTACCTAAAACAGATGTAGAAATAAAGCTAAAAAATTTTAAAAGAAGAGAATAAGATTTGAAAACAGATTATGAACAATAACAGAAGAAAAAGTCAAAGATAAATAAAAATTGAGACAAATTTTAAAAGTCTTAAAATTAGAAAATAATATCTGAAAACTGATTATAATAAATAAGAGAACAAAACAAAGAGATAAAAAGCAAATTGTAAGAAATTTAAAAAGCTTAAAAGAAGAAAAAATTTGAGAACATAGTCTAATCGATAATAGAAGAATAAAACAGAGAAATAAAAATGAAATTGAGACAAACTAAAAACAATTTTAAATATTTTAAAGTTCAATTTTAAAAGGGGTTAAACAGAAACGTAAAAATCTTTTAAAAGTAAAAATTTAAAAAGTAAAAGAAAAAACGTGAAAAAATGTGGATGTGTTATTGTGGGCAGTATGTGCTCTTAATAATTTTGTTGATAGCTCTGTCTGAAGTATTGGTGGTTACTATGTCTTCCTGTCTTTTGCCTGTCATCCTTTTTGTTGGGGATTTGGCCTGTGATCTGGTAGCAAGAGTCTTCCCTGGCTATTAAATGAGATCTCCTTTTTATTTTGTGGTTGTCGCTGCTCCTGTTCTCACCCTGCTGCATGAACTCCACTCACTGGTTCCAGAGGCCCTCCAGTTGTGCCCCCGATCTGTGCTTCTCCTTGTGCCATGTGTCATGTCTCCTCCAAATTCTGTATTGTGGTGGTGCACTTGTGCATGGTAGGTGGTTGGGTCTCTCTGCCTTTCAGTGCCCCTCCCAACTTCACTTCACTTCCATGCTCTTTAGGTGGACTTGGATAAAATGGCCATACCAGGCATCACCCCTGCTCTGTGCAAGAACTCTTCTTGTTCATCTTAGAAGCATGAGTTCACAGAGGTACTGCAGCAGAACTTTCCTATTTGCCTGGGGCTGTAAGCAAATCTGAGTCCCACCTATGAGGTTTCAGAATCCCTAGTTAGGGATTGAGATTTCAACCCTGCCTCCACCTGGGTGCACATTAGAGTATATGGTGGGTGTGGTTGAGTCCCACCTCTCTTCTCCAGAAAAGGCACCAGAAATGATGCCACAAGTATTCAAAGACAAAAGCTATGGCACCCCTCCCCCCAGGGCACAACAGCAGTGTTGCTTTGCCTTTTTTTTCATATTTTATAGGGGACTTATGTTGTTCTGCTCTGTATACTTTTCCAGCGATGGCACACAGCATATTGAAATCTCCTGAGGTTGCCTCTGTACAGTTGGCCCAAGTCCTCCATCAGGCTCAGGCAGTCTGTTTCATCCCACACCTGCTGGTTGGTGTCTAAGCCTGGGGATCATGAGGACACTTTTTGCCCATTTAACTTTGTTCTGTCAGTTAAGGGCTATTCTATACAATTTCAAGCCTCAGAGGCTCCCCCTCCATCCAACTGACCTCTTCATTGGAGTGGGAGAGACCCAGCAAATAAGCACTATATCACCTTTGCTGCTCCCTCCCCATGGGACTGGACTGCACTATTTCCCTTTTTCTTCCTTTTATTTTCCTTTTCTCCTACCAGATTAATGGCGTGTTTTGTCTTTTGATGAAAGTAAGGTTCTGTCAAAGTTCAGCAGACTTTCTGATTGGATAGGTGGGTCAGTGGATGTCAGTCTTGGTGCATTTGTGGGAGAGGGTGATCTAAGAGTGTCATTCTACTCCATCACCTTGGCCCTTCTTGATTTTTTCTTTTTTAAAATGTACAGTAGTCTAGTGTCTGTATGTGTCAATTGTAGTGGGATTTTGTCCAGTAAACCTAAAATTTCTACTTTGAAATAAACTACTGGGTTTATAAAAAAGAACTCAGTTAACAGCTGCAAGCCAGCATCATCTATTCAAAGGTGTGTTAGAGAAGGATGGAGGGGAGGAAGGGGAGAGGGGGAAGAGACTCTAAGGGTGACAGAGTGGGGAAGGGGAAGCCCTACCTGCCAAAAAGTGGATGCTTGCTGCCATTTAACACAGCTCAGTGCTGGGGCACCCCACTTTATGCAGGAAGAGCTAGCTGTCTGGACTCTGATCTACAGACACTGCTGTCAGCTTCTACTCTGGAGTTGAGCTGGTGCTGCTGGAGCAGAAGGTGGAGTCAGGGCAACAGTGGTTGGATGGCAGCCTCTGATGTGAACAAGGAGCTGTGAGTTCAGACTTCCTCCTTAAGCCCCTAAAGGACAATGAGCAAGTGAGTCCATCTAGAGAGACAAGGAGGGAGAGGGTCCTGTGGTGCTCCCACTGACTCTCCAAGCATCCAACTTGGAATTCTGCCTCAGGCTGACATCTTTGACAAGAAACAACACAGGTTGCTTTTATTTCCTAATTTAATAAAAGCCTCTTGCTCACTTCCATGGGAAGCATAATAACAAATCTGAGCTACTTTAAGAAGATGGAAAATCCTCACTGAGCACCTACCCTTCACCAGAAATGGTATAAGGAACTTCATGGCTGTGATCTCAGTGACATCTGACAAGTCACTAAGAACTGGGATGAAGGGACATGAGCAGAAACCAGAAGACAAAGACAGGCTGAAGGCAGATGTCATACAGTAAATTCCAGAAGAATGAATAGCAGAAGCAGAAAGTGGAGCTGGTGTGGGACCACATGGGCAAATTCCTAGGTTTGAATTCCAATGAACTAGGCAGGGAGGTAATCCTGGACTTAAAGCATAAAGATCATTGGTTTCACAGTTTCTCTGCATGACCAATTATTTTTGTTTGTTTTTTCTTTTTGCTGTCCTAGATTTTCCAACATGGCAATTTTTATACTTCTTCATCAACCATTCCCTTGACTGCTTCTCTTTCAACTCATATGCATAAAAGACTTCACCCCAGGACCAGATAACAAATCAGTTAATAACAGGAAGGATAAGCCTTCAGAACTTGCCAAGCAAAAGGAGAGATTGGTATACACAAAGGTAAATATGTAAGATGATGTATAATTGAAATTTAAGTGAGTGGCTCACAGTAGTGCTCAAAAAGTTCAAAGAGGAAAGGAAGGCAGGTGGAAGTGGTCCTGTGTGTGTGTGTTTGTGTGTATGTGTGTGTGTGTGTGAGCATGCATGCTGGGAGAGGAATTGGGTAATGGATTAAGACATCATGCAAGATGGCTGAAGTGTCAGTAACAGTCTTTGGATATGAGTTGAGAAAGGGAAATAAAAAGGTGAATTTGGAAATGATGCTTGAGGCCAGAATGTAAAAGACCTTGAAGGTCAAATTAAGATGTGCTATCATATTTTATAAGTCTCGTATTTCACACCAATTTAAGTGTTGACCGTCTTAGAAATGGTGACTTAGAGAGGAGATGAAGGATTCCTTTAAAGAAGAAATCTAGACAAACCACAGCACACTGAGGCAATGGTACCCAGCAATTGCATTCCACAAGATTAAGTACATTATAATTTCTACAGAAAAATAATAATTTATAGCATTATAAAATAATAGTTTATAGTATGTTTCCTACTACCTACAGAATTAGAAAATAGCTCAGTAACATTGAATTTTAAATATTCAAAGGGTGAGCTAGACAGACACCAAGTAATCTTTTGTGTGGTTGAGTGTGTGTTTCAAAATGTTTCAGTTTTTTGTGACAGTGGCAACTTTTATTAGGTATTTACCTAGAAGCAGATTTGCTGGAATAGGTTTATCTGTATGTTCAGGTTGATGTGGATACTGACAGATATTTGCTTCTCAGGTGATTGTACCAATTTACATATAGCAATGTAGCAGTGTTTATGTGCTCCTGAAAGTTAGGAAGTTCTGAGCCTTAATTCAGTTCTACAAAGGGTAAAATTTTAAACAATCTCCTTTGTAGTTCTCATGCATACCAAATTTTTAGAGTTATTACCAGTGGTATAGTAAATAAAATACCTGTCCTTTATTTCTGGTACCAGACACAGAACTTCAAAACTCTTGGAATTTCTTGAGTGAAAAGAGTGTCTATTATGCTAATGAGGTGACTCATGGTAGTGGGCCCCAAGTTAACTTCAGCATGAGGGCTAATCCCAGAAAGACCAACCACATAATTAGAGAGTTGAAAATTAGGGCCACACTGGACTCTAGGAAGATGGGAGGAGATGGTGCTGGAGATGGAGATTAATCATGTGTCCAATTATTTAATAAATTATAAAGCCCAAGTGAAAACTCTGGACATCAAACTCACTAATGTTTTCTGGTTTGTGAATACCCTGACTCCACTTGCAGCCAGTGTCTGAGGTTGACATATACTAAGTCTGTGTAATTTATTTGTTGAACAACTTAATGCACTGATTCTAACCTGAGTCTTACATCCAACTCGAATCATTCTGGAAGTAAAAAGTCTATGAGCTTGTGTCTCTCATGGTGAAGCTTGACATTTCTGTCCATGTAGGGAGATTCAGGAAAGGTATGACTAAACAGTGGGAACATTACTGTGTGGAAAAAGGCATCATCATAGGAAATGAAATCCTCTAACACAACAATTTTCAGTTCAAAGCAAGCCAAAACAAATTGACTATTCCACTTGTGACCTAGGCCATGAGCATTGGTCTCTCCAGTAAGATTTGGCTTCTCCAGTAAGATTAACAAGAGGACAGATGACTGGATAAAGAAGTTGTATATTTATACAATGGAATAATGCACATCCATAAAAAAATAATAAAATGATGCCATTTAAAGCAACATGAATGGACCTGGGAAATATCATTCTAAGTGAAGTCAGAAAGAGAAAGAAAAATGCCATATGATATCACTTATATGTAGCATCTAAAAAATAGATGAAATTATTAAAAAAAAAAAAGACTCACAGACATAGAAAACAAACTTATGGTTTCCAGAGGGAGAAGAGAGTGGGAAGGGCTAAATTGAGAGCTTGAGATTTGCAGATACTAAAATATATATAAAATAAAAACAACAATTCCATACTGTATAGCACAGAGAACTATATTCAATATCTTGTAGTAACCTATGGTGAAAAAGAATATAAAAAAGAATATATGTATGTTAATGTATGACTGAAGCATTATGCTGTACACCAGAAATTGACATAACTTTGTAAATTGACTATACTTCAATAAATAAATATAAATAAATCTATATAGGTATATTTTAATTATGCATTAAAATTCAACAATAAACATTCTCTAAAAGAAAGAGGAGAGTGAGTGGAGAAGCAATTTGAAATGTGTTTTGTATTTCATTATCTCATAATATAAGGATGATTGTAGTCTATAATTAATAAATAACTTGTAAGGCTTAAACCCAGCAGAGAAAATACTTAAATATTTACTTTTGGAGAATTAGATTTAGCCCAAGGGAAAAAAAAATCTAAAACTGATATTAGACATCCATCAATAAACATTCACAAAAAGTTCAGTGTCTTCCAGTGTTAGACTGACATGTTCACCTTTATTTCCTAGAATTATATGAATTGTGGGGGAGTGGAATTAAGATAAAACTATGTTGGACTTTGGATGTCTGGCTAAGACATTTTAGTTTTAATTTTTGTTCACAGTGGAGAGTGGAGAAGTTTTGGAAGGCATCTATGCTAACCACTATATTCCTTCAAGTGGAGAAGTTTTGATCAATAGAGGGAAGAGAAGAAATTAGTACCACAGAAAAAGGCATTATCAAGGAAGATAGAACAAAGATAACTGATGTTCACTGTACATGGCTACCAGAGTTTCCATTGGTTCATCCTTTTATTGAAAATTCATAGGATTACACTTATATTTACTTCTTCCCTGCAGAATGTGCTGTCAATTTTTTTAAAAATAAGAAATGCCATGCTAATTTTCAGACAGGTATACAATATCTGTCTGAATAGATCATGGAAACATTATTTGAGAATTCTGGCCAATTATTAGTAATTTCAGTATCAAATTTAAGAAAGACGAGTCAGGAGCAGCCAAGATGGTGGAGTAGAAAGACACTAGTAGCTCACCCTTTCCCACAAATACACCAAGAGAGACACCCCAGGACCTACCCATTCACTCAGAACACCTACTGAACATTAACAGAACATCACCTTCTTCAAAAGACAGAATTCACCACAAATCTGGTAGGAAAAAAGTAAAAGGAAAATAGCGTGGGACAAATCCCACAGTGTGGGAATGACAAAGGAGGATTCACACTCCTAAACGGGGGGGGGGGGACTCCAAGTCTTGTATCTGTGCAAAGTAGTCCTTGGCCCACAAAGTAGTCCTTGGCCCATAAGTAAAATGAGCACTAAATTTCCCTGTGACCTCAGCCTTAGACACAAACCAGCAGGGGGTGGGCTGGGAATGGCTGCCAGAGCCAAGTGGTGGACTGGGGCCAACTGCACAGAGGCAATCTCAGGGGGCTGAAGTATGCTATGAACTATGTCTGGGAGGGTATAGAGAACAGAACAGCCTGAGTTCCCCATAAAATTTAAAAAAAGAAAGCAATACTGCTGGTGTGCATTGCAGGGAGGAGCACAATGAGGCTGGGTCATAGCCTTTGTCTACACAGGCCTGTGACACCATTGCTGGTGTATTCTTAGGAGAAGAGAGGCAGGGCTCCACCACAACCACCATATCCCTTAGTGTTCAGCTCCCAGGCAGAGATGGATTTGAAACACAAATTCATACCCAGAGGCTCCACAACTTCACAGGCAGGACTGAAATTTGTTTACAACACAAAGCAAAGGGGACCATTTTGCTATGGAGGTGCCTTTGTGGACCCACACCTCTAAGACAAATGGGCAAGGACTAGAGTTCTGACACAGAGTGAGGGTGAGTGCTGGTGTGGCCATTTTCTGTGAGCCCACCTACCCTGAGTGGATGAAGCACTGAGAGTAGTTCTGACCAGTTGCATGACCTGTGGGCCTCTGGGAAGATTGAGCAGAATTTGCAGTGATTTGGGGTGATTGAAGGGGCAGCATTTGGCACTTGGCATGGTGCTGATCTGGTAGCATGAATACAGTCACTGAGTGCTGGAAGCCCTACTGGTGTAGGCATCTAAGACAAGTGCACATAGTTTGTGTATTAGGGCAAGTGCAGGTGCAGTGTTTGCTGCTGGGGATGTCACTGACCTGATAGTGTCTCACCAACCAAGTGTGTGACCCAGAATTCAGCGGAATTGAGGGCAGAGAACCTGGGGGACACCAAAGCAGCATACTGACATTCCTGTGACTAAAGCTAGGACAAGGTCAGAGTCAAGAAAAAGTACTTAAAGTGCTCCAACACCACCTACTATGCACCAGAATTCAGAACTAGGTCTGGAAGCCTCACTCCCAACAAAAAGGAAACAGACCCAGTTCCTGACAGAGCTGTGACAACCACAGAACAAAAAGGAGACCACACTAAAAAACCAGAGAAGGCTCTGGTCACCACAACACCAGCCACATCCCTAATCAAAAGGATAACAGATAACACACATGGAAGAAAGACCTGGCTACAATCCATACTAAAAACAGACCTAGCAACAAAATTATTAGGGGTGTGCAGTCTACACAGGAACACATCTTCTTCTTCAAAAACAAAATCCCTTGAAGGCCAGAGAAGATAACTGATACTTCATAATCCATAGTGCCAGAGAGATATAAGTAAAATGAAGGAGGGGAATGATTCTCAATTAAAAGAACAATACAAATCCCCAGAAAGAACAGTCAATGAAATACATCTGAATAGTCTACTAGATTGTGACTTCAAAACTGGAGGGATGAAAGCACTGAAAGAAATAAAAGAGACTATAAATAGAGAGAGAGAACATTATGAAAAGGAAATTGAAACTATAAAGAGGTGATAATTAAAAACATAATACTCAATGACTATGAAATGAGCCAAGCTATAGGCAGTCAAAAGCAGACTAGACAATGCAGAAGAATGAATAAGTGACTTAGAAGACATGATAAGAGAAGTCACCCAATCAGAACAGCAGGCAGAAAAGCAAGGAAAAAACAAACAAACAAACAAACAAACAATGAAAGCAATATAAGGGATCTATGGGATAATATATAACATTCCAACCTATGCATAAGAGGGGTCACAGAAGGAGAAGAAAAAGCAAAAGAGATTGAAAAGGTATTTGAAGAAATCATGACTGAGAATATCCCAAACCTAAAGACACAATCAAATATCCGAGTACGGGAAGCACAGAGAGTACTCAAGAAGAAGAACCCAAATAGACTTACACCAAGACATATTAAAATTAAGACGGTGAAAGTTAAAGATAAAGAAATGATACTAAAGGCAGCAAGAGAAAAATGAATTGTTAGTTATAAAGAAAAACCCATAAGGCTATCTGTTGGTTTCCCTTCACCAACACTGCTGGCCAGAAGGGAGTGGCAAATATATTAAAAGTTCTGAATGAGAGAAAGCTGCAACCTAGGATAATTTATGCAGTAAGGCTGTACTTTAGAATAGAAAGAGAAAGAATTTCACAGACAAGCAAAAACTAAAAGAATTCAGCAATACTAAACCTATGCTAAAGTAAATAATGAAAGGTTTACTCTAAATAGAAAATAAGCAGAGGAGAAGGGCAAAGATGGTGGAGTAGAAGGACGCTTGTAGCTCACCCTCTCCCACAAGTACACCAGGACTGATGTCCATGAACCCACCCATCCAATCAGAACAATTGCTGAACTTTGACAGAACATTGCCTTCTTCAAAAGACAAAATACATTGCCAATCGAGTAGGAGAAAAGGAAAAAAAGAAAAAAAGGAAGAGAAAGGAAAATAGTGGGGAACTGGCCCTGCAGGGAGAGAGTGACAAAAGAGAAATAGCATTCATTTGCTGGGTCTCCTTCACTCCAAAGGAGAGTTCAGTGGGATGGAGGGGAAACTTCCAAGGCTTGGATCTGGATGGAATGGACTTTGACTGACAGAACTAAGTTAAGTGGGCACAAAGGAGCCCTGTAATCCCCAGGCATAGACATCAACCAGCAGGGTTGGGCCAGGACAGGCTGCCCAAGCCAGGAAAAGGACATGGGCCAACTGTACAGAGGCAAGCTTGGAGGACTTCAGTGAGCTGTTTGCCATAGCTAGGGGAATATACAGATCAGAAAAGCCTGGGTCCCTCATAAAATACACACACACACACATACACACACACACACACACACAAAGCAACACTGCAGGTGTGCCCTAGGGAGAGGGGCACTGTAGCATTTGTCTCTGCAGACCCATGGCACCATTATTGGTGTATCCTTGGGAGAAGAGAGGCAGGGCTTAATGACAACAACCATATTCTCCAGTGTGCAGCTCCTACATGAAAGTAGGGTTGAAACCTGAAGCTATACCTAGGGTTCGGCAACCTCATAGGTGAGACTGAGACTTGTTTACAGCCCCAGGCAGAGGGAAACTTTCTGCAAAGGTTCCTCTGTGGACTCGTGCTTCTAAGACAAATGAATAAGAAGCAGAGATTTGTCACAGAGCAGGGGCAAGGGCTAGTGAGGCCATTTTCCCTGAGCCAGGGACCTAACTGGTGGGCCTCTAGAACCAGTGAGTGGAATTCAGGCAGCAGGGTGAGGATAGGGTCGGTGACAACAACAGAACAAAAAGGAGGCCCCACTAAATAGCCAGGGCATGCTTTTGCCACCAGAACACTGGCCACATCCCCAACCAAAGTAATAACAGGCAAAAAGGAAAGAAGGAAGATTTGGCAACTACCTGTAAGTAAGAAAGAACTCTCAACAAAATTATAAGGGCACAGTCTATAGAGAAATATATCCATATTTTCTTTAATTTTTACTTTTTAAAAATATTTTATTCATTAATAACTTAAAATTTTTCTTTAAAATATTTTTATTAATTTTTAAATTGATTTCAATTTGATTTTTATTTGTTTTGTTCTTCTGTTATTGATTATACACTGTTTTCAATTTTTTTTATTTTACATTTCTCTTTTATTTCTGCATCCACTTCAGATAAATAAATGAATAAATAAAACCTTTCAGGACCAGAGTAGATAACTGATACTTTATAATCCATAGTGCCAGAGGAAGATAAGCAAGGTAAAGAAGCAAAGAATCACTCTCAATTAAAAGAACAAGAGAAATTCCCTGAAAGAATAATCAATAAAACAGACTTTGATAGTCTACTACATCATTATTTCAAAAAATGACTGATCACAGTACAGAAGGAAGTGAAACAAACTGTGCATAGAGACAGAGAATATGTAAAAAAAAAAGAAATTAACACTATAAAGAGGAGCCACATAAAATTGGAAAGCCCATTTATTGAAATGAGAGCTAGTGGGCTAGATAATGCAGAGGAATGAATAAGTGACTTAGAAGACAGGAAAACAAAATCACCCAATCAGAACAGAAGAGAGAAAGAAAAAAAAAACCAATGAAAACAATATAAGTGATATATGGTATAATATAAAGTGCATCAATGTATGCATAACTGGGGTCCCAGAAGGAGAAGAAAGAGCAAAAGGGATTGAAAAGGCATTTAAAGAAAAAAATAACTGAAAACTCCCCAAACCTAAAGAAGCAATCAGATATCCAAGTACAGGAAGCACAGAGGGTCCAAAACAAGAAGAAACCAAACATAACCACACCAAGACATATTATAATCAGGATGGCCAGGTTTCTACTGAAAGGAAAAAGAACATAACTGGAAAGATGATAACTACAATGAATAACAACAGGATAAACACGAAATTGTAAGAGAGACGTCTAAATCATTAAGAGTGGGAGAAGGGAGCAAGAAAATTAAGAGTATTTTTCTTTTCTTTTTCTTTTTCTTTTTGTTTTTGGCAGGATGGTTTGAACTTATATCACAATCTGTTTAAAACAAACAGATATAGTAATGGGTTAGTATATGTAAAAAACAGAGTAACCACATGACAAAAACTAACAATGGAGACACACACAAAATAAAACAGAGATAATACAAGGAAAATTATCAAATCACAAAAAGAAAAAGAAAAAAAACAAAGAGGAAATACCAAATCAACTGCAAAACTAAGTTCAAAATGGCAATAAATACAAGTCTATCAATGATTACTGTAAATGTCAATGGACTAAATGCTCCAATCAAAAGGCAGAGTGGTATACTGGAAAATAAAACAAGAACATGCAGTATGCTGTATACAAGAGACACACTTTAGGGAGAAGAAGAGACATAGAGTGAGAATGAGAGGATTTAAAATGATATTCCATGCAAATGGAAAAAAAAAGTAGGAGTAGCAAAACTGATTACAGACAAAATAACTTAAAAACTAAAGCCATAAATAATGATAAGCAGGGCACTATATAACGATTGAAGGCAAAATGCAAGATGAGGATAGTATACATGTTAACATACAAGAACAAAACATATGAGAACCTAAATACATAAAGTGAATACTAACAAATATAAAGAGAGAAATCTATGGGAACACAATCATAGTAGGAGATTTTAACACTCCATTCACATCACTTGACAGGTTTTCCTGACAGAAAGATAAAGGCAAAACAGCAACTAAGTGATACAATAGAACAATTAGACTTGGTTGATATTTTCAGAATATTACATCCCCCAAAATTACAATATACATTCTTTTCAGTGCATGTGGAACACTTTCTAGGATGGATCATGCACTTGGGCACAAAAAAAGACTCAACAATTTTAAGAAGATAGTAATTATTTTAAGCATTTTTTTCTAAACACAATGCCATGAAACTAGAAATCAACTACAGCAGAACATAGGAGAAAAAAATGAGAAGATGATGATTAAATAACATGATACTAAGAAACCAGTGGGTCAATGTTAAGTTCAAAGAAGAAATTAAAAAAAATACTTTGAGACAAATGACAAAAATCACAACCACACAAAATCTATGGGATGCAGCAAAAGCAGTCCTAAGAAGAAAGTTCATTGCAATAAAGGCCTTCCTCAAAAAAGATAAACAATCTGAAATAAGCAACCTAACCTACCAACTAAAAGAATTAGAAAAAGAAGAGCAAACAAAACCTAAAGTCAGCAGAAGGAAGAAAACAATAAAGATCAGGGAGGAAATAAATAAAATAGAGATTTAAAAAAAAATAGAAAAAGTCAATCAAATGAAGAGATGGTTTTTTGAAAGAGTAAATAAAACTGACAAACCTCAGGCCTAGCTCACAAAGAAGAGAAAAGACAGAGCACAAATAATTAAAAAAAGAAAGGAAAATGGAGAAATTACAACCAATACCACAAATTCAAAATATCATATGAGAATACTGTAAACAACTTTATGGAAAATAAATGAATAACCTTGAAGAAATGGACAAGTTTCTGGAAATATACAGTCCACAAAGAGTGAATCAAGAAGAAATTGACCACTAGAACAAACCGATCACTAGAAATGAAATTGAAAAAGTATTAAAAAAAGAACAGAGTATTTACATAATCCTAGAATATTTACATAATCTCATATTAATAGATGCTAAAAACAGTGGGTGAAATTTTGATGAAGAACAGAATATTTACATAATCTCGTTACTGGTTAGTCACAAAGGAAAAAAGAACTTTATAGGGAAGAAACCTAATAGACAATACCTAGTGAATTGATGAACTTAGCATCACCCATAAATGGAAAAATTGATATCTTGTGCCATCTAAAATAACACCTTGGGAAGAACATAGCATCACTGATGCCTGTTGTGCTCCTGCTAAGAATACATGACATGGAACTAGTCATGAGGCAATATCAGAAAAATATAAAATGGACACTATAAAATTAATGATATATGTTCTTCAAAAATCATAATATCATGAAAGAAAAGAAATGCTGAAAATTGTTCCATACTAAAGGAGAATAAAAGTACAAATCAAATGAATACTATTTTTCAATATCTGAGCACAGATATTAGATATTATAGATATAATATTAGACATTATAACTCTTATAAGAACAAAAAATCATGATAAAAATTTTAAAGGAAGATATGCAAATGTCTCATCTAATAGAAAATAATGTGAGAGAACTTACTTTAAAAAAAAGGAATGGAAAACATGAAGTTGAAAAGTACAACTGAATTTAAAAACTTGCCGGAGAAATGATAATGCCAAGAGAATGACAGAGAAGACACTTACTTGGAGAAAATATTTTCAAAAAGCACATCTGATAAAGGACTGTTATCTTCAATATACACAAAACACTTAAAACTCAACAGTGAAACAAAAATACCTGATTAAATGTAGCCAAAAGTCATTAACAGACATCTCACCAAAGAAAATACACAGAAGGCAAATAAGCATATCAAAAAATGTTCCACATCATATGTCGTTAGGCAAATGGAAACAAACATATTAGAACACCCGAAATTCAGGACACTGACAACACCAAATCCTGGTGAGGATGTGGATCTATAGCACTTCTTATTCACTGCTGATGGGAATGCAAGATTGTAGGTAATCTGTGGAAGACAGTTTGTCATCTTCTTAAAAAGCTAAACACTCATGCAAAATATAATCCAGCAGTTGCACTCCTTGGTATTTACCCGAAGAGTTGAAAACTTATGTCCACACAAAAAACAATATGTAGATGTTTAGAGCAGCTTTATCCATCATATCCAAATCTTGGAAGCAACCAAGATGCTCTTCATTAGGTAATGGGTAAATAAACTGTGGTACAGCTGGACAATAGAATAATATTCTATCCTAAAAACAAATGAGCCATCAAGGTATGAAAAGACATGGAAGAAATTTGAATGCCTGTTTTTTTTTTTTTTGAATGCTTATTAATAAGTGAAAGAAGCCAATTGGAAAAGGCTACATATTGTATGATTTCAACTATGTGACATCCTAGAAAAGGCAAAACTATATGGACAGTAAAAATATTGGTGGTTGCCAGGGATTTTGGGTGGGAGAGCTGAATAGGCAAGCAATGAAGATTTTGAAGCTGGCGAAAATACTCCATTTGATACTATAATAATGGATGTATGTCATTACACATTTGTCCAAATCCACAGAATGCACACCAAGAGTGAAACTTAATAAAAACCATGAGCTTCGGGTGATAAAGATGTGTCATTATTGGTTCATCAACAGTAACAGATAGAAACGTCCTCCACCAAAGTGGCCTAATAGGGAAGGCTGTGCAAGTATGGGGACTGGGCATATAGGCAATCTCTGTACCTTCCTCTCAGTTTTGATGTGAACATAAAACTGCTCTTGGAAAACATCTATTTAAAGTTTTACTAGTCATAACCACAGAGAATCTATGCTTTGCAGGAAAAGCAGTCCTAGAAGGGAAGCTCATAATAATACAGGACTTCCTCAAAAAAGAACAACAATCTCAAATAAAAATTCTAACCTACTAGCTAAAAGAATTAGAAAAACCAAGAGTAAACAAAAGCAAGTCAGCAGAAGAAAGAAAATAAGAAAGATCACGGAGGAAATAAATAAAGATTAAAAAACAATGGAAAAATCAATCAAACCAAGAGCTGGTTTTCTGAAAGAGTAAGCAAAATTGACACATCTCTGGCCAAGCTCATGAAGAAGAGAAAAGAGAGAGCAGAAATAAACAAAATAAGAAAGGAAAATGGAGAAATTACAAACAATACCACAAAATACACAATGTAATATGAGAATACTATGAACAACTATAAGGACACAAAATGGATAACCTAGAAGAAGTGGACAAGTTTCTGGAAACATAGAGTCCACCAAGACTGAATGAAGAAAAATTGACCACTTGAACAAACCAATCAGGAGAAATCAAATTGAATTGGAAATAAAGGCTTACCTATAAACAAAAGTCAAGGACCAGAAGGCTTCACTGAGGAATTCGACCAAACATACAAAGAACTCATAACAGTCCTTCTCGAACAATTCCAGTAGACTGAAAAAGAGAGAGTACCCCCAAACTCATTCTATGAAGCCACCGTTAGCCTGATACCAAAAGCAAAGTTACTACCAAAAAACAACATTACATACTAATACCACTGGTGATCATAGATGCAAAACTCCTCAACAAAATATTAGCAGAGTCCAACAGCACATAAAAGAGATCATACACCATGATCAATTTGGATTCATCCCAGGAACACAAGGATGCTGCACCATACATGAATCAATCAATGTAATACAACACAACAAGAGAAAACACACACACACACACACACACAAAATCATCTCAATAGATGCAGAAAAATCATTTGATAAAATTCAACACTAATTTATGATAAAACACATTACCAAAGTGGTTATGGAGGGAACATATCTCAACATAATAAAAGCTTTTCTTAACTTTTAAAAATTGAGTTATAGTCATTTTACAATGTTGTGTCACATTCCAGTGTAGAGCACAATTTTTCAGTTATACATGAACATACATATATTCATTGTCACATTGTTTTTTGCTGTGAGCTTCCACAAGATCTTGTATATATTTCCCTGTGATATACAGTAAAATCTTCATAAAGGACAAGGTTGTCACTCTCACCACTTGTATTCAATATAGTCTTGGAAGCCCTAGCCACAGCAATCAGGTAAGAAAAAAGAAATAAAAAGGATCCAAATAGGAAAAGGAAGAGGTAAAATTGTGACTATATGCAGATGACATGATACTGAATACAGAAAAATTCGAAAGTTTCACATAAAACTAAAACTAATAAAAGAATTTGGCAAGGTAGCAGATACAAGGTTAATGGACAAGAATCGGTTGCATTTCTTTATACTAATAATGAATCATCAGGAAAAGAATGTAAAGAAACACTCCTTTTTAAAATAGCACCCAAAGTAATAAAATATCTAATAATAAATTTAATCAAGGAGGTGAAAGTGTTATAAATGAAGAACAATGAAACTGATTAAGGAGATTAAAGTAAACCTGAAAAAATGGAAAGATATCCCATGCACCTGCCCAAGGCAACTTACAGATTTAATGCAACATGTATTAAATTACCTAGGACATACTGCAAAGAAATAGAACAAATCATATTAAATTTTATATGGAGTCACAAAAGACACAAAATTGTCAAGGCATTGCTGAAGAAAAAGAATAAGGCTGGGGAAATAACCCTCTCAGATTTCAGAAAATACTATAAGCTGCAGTAATCAAAACAGCATAGTATTAGTACAAAAACAGAAATATGGATCAATGGAACAGGATAGAAAGCCCAGAAGCAAACTCAGAAAATTTTGGTCAATTAATCTTCAACAAAGGTGGCAAGAACATACAATGGAATAAACAGTCTCTTCAGCAAATGGTGTTGGAGAAACTGGAGAGCATCATTTAAATCAATGAAGTTAGAATACTCCCTTACACCATACACAAAAATAAATGCAAAATGGATTAAAGACTAAAACATAAGACAAGACACAATAAACTTCCTAGAAGAAATCACAGGCAAAACATTATCTTACATACATCTCAACAATGTTCTACTAGGGCAGTCTACCTAAACAATAGAAATAAAATCAAAACTAAGCAAGTGGGATATAATTAAACTTACAAGCTTTTGTACAGCAAAGGAAACCATAAACCAAACAAATCAGCAACCTATGGAATGGGAGAAAATATTTGCAAAAGATGAAACTGACAATGGCTTGGTCTCCAGAATATATAAACAGCTCATATGACTTAATAAGAAAAACAAACAACCCAATCCCAAAACGAGCAGAAGACCTAAACAAGCAATTCTCCAATGAAGACATATAAATGCCCAATAGGCTCATGAAAAAATGCTTAATATCACTAATTATCAGAAAAAAGTAAATCAAAACTACAATGAGATATTATCTCACACTAGTCAGAATGGCCATCATTCAAAAGTCCACAAAAGAAAAATGCTGGAGGGGGTGTGGAGAAAAGAGCACCCTAATACACTGTTGGTGTCAATGCAGTTTGGTGCAGCCATTGTGGAAAACAGTATGGTGATTCCTAAAAAGACTAAAACTACAAATAACTTATGAGGCAGCAATCCCACTCCTGGGCAATTATCCAAAGGGAATGCTAAATCAAAAATACGTCTACACATCCTACAGCCAGCATAGTACTCAATGGTGAAAAACTCAAAATGTTCCCAATAAAACCTGGAACAAGACATGGTTACCCACTATCAACAGTCCTATTCAACATAGTCTTGAAAGTCCTAGCCACAGCAATCAGGCAAGAGAGAGAAATAAAAGGGATCCAAATTGGAAAAGAAGAGGTAAAAGTGTCACTATATGCAGATGACATGATGTTATATATAGAAAACCCAAAAACTACTAGAAATAATCACAGAATTCAGCAAGGTAGCAGGTTACAAGATTAGCATTCAAAAATAAATTTCATTTCTTTACACTACTGACGAGTCAACAGAAAAAGAATGTAAAGATTCAATCCCCTTTAAAATAGCCCCCAAAGTAATAAAATACCTAGGAGTAAATCTAACCAAGGAAATGAAAGACTTCTACACAGAAAACTATAAAACACTGATGAAGGAAATTAAATAAGACTTTAAAAAAGTGGAAAGATATCCCATGCTCCTGGATTGGAAGAGTAAATATTGTTGAAATGGTCATATACCCAAGGCAATCTACAGATTTAAGGTGATCCCTATCAATTTACCCAGGACATATTTCACAGAAGTAGAACAAATCATAATAAAATTTACATAATCTTGTTTAATAAAAGCTATTTTTGACAAACCTACAGTCAGTGCAATACTCAAAGGTGAAAAACTGAAAACCTTCCCACAAATATCTGGATTGCACTTGGACCAAGAAAAAAATTATTAAGAAGGACATGATTAGAACAGCTGGTGCAATTTGAATATGAACTGTGGCATACATAATAATACTGAATCAGTATTAAGTATCCTGATTTTGATAAATATATTGTGATTGCATAAGAGAAAATCTTAAAAAATAGTCACTGAATTTGTGACATGATTTCTATAAATTATACTCAGATCATTCAGAAATAGATATGCCCAGGAGTGGATCATGCAATAAGTCTATTTTTAGTTTTCTGAGACATCTCCATACTGTTTTCCATAATGGCTGCACCAAGCATATGATCTAGTAATCCTACTCCTGGACATATATCCAGAGGGAACTCTAAATTGAAAAGATACATGCACCCCAATATCCATAGCAGCAAAATATACAATAGTCAAGACATGGAAACAACCTAAATGTCCATTGACATATGACACTATAAAGGAGCAGTGTTATATTTATACAATGGAATACTATTCAGCCATAAAAAAGAATAAAATCATAACATGGATGGATCTAGAGATCATCATTCTAAGTGAAGTAAGCCAGAAAGAGAAAGAAAATATATGGTATCACTTATATGTGAAATCTAAAAATGAAAGAAAAGGAAGACAGTACTGAACTCATCTACAAAGTAGAAACAGACTTGCAAGCATAGTAAACATTCTTATGGTTACTGGGGGAAAGCGAGTGGGAAGGGATAAATTTGGGAGTTTGTGATTTGCAAATGTGGGCCACAATATATAAAAACTGGATTAAAAAAAACAAATTTCTTCTGTATAGCACAGGGATCTTTATCTCCTTCTGCTTCTTTTCCAATTTGGATCTCTTTTATTTCTTTTTCATGCCTGAGTGCACTGGCTAGGACTTCCAAGATTATGTTGAACAGAAATGGTGAGAGTGGACAACCTTGCCTTTTCCAAGATTTTAGTAGGAAGGTTTTCAGCATTTCACCATTGAATTTTATGCTGGCTATAGATTTGTCTTAAACAGCTTTTATTATTTTGAGATATGTTCCCTATAAGCCCACTTTGGTGAGAAATTTTATCATAAATTGGCATTAAATTTTATCAAATGCTTTTTCTGCATCTATTAAATTCAAAGAAGAAATTATATGGAACCACAAAAGACCTAGAATTGCCAAAGCATTACTGAAGAAAAAGAAAAGAGGCTGGAGGAATAACTCTCCCAGACTTCAGACAATACTACAGAGCTACACTAATCAAGATAGCATGGTATTGGTACAAAAACAGATATATGGAGCATTGGAACAGAATAGAGAGCCCTGAAATGAACCCACAATCTTTTGGTCTACTAATCTTCAACAAACGAGGCAAGAATATCCAATGGAATCAAGAGAGTCTCTTCAGCAAATGGTATTGGTAAAACTGAACAGCAGCACATAAAGCAATAAAGCTAGAACACTCCCTTACACAATACACAAAAATAAACTCAAAATGAATCAAAGACTTAAACATAAGACATGATACAATAAACCTCCTAGAGGAAAATATAGGCAAAACACTATCTGACATACATATCAAAAATATTCTCCTATAACAGTCAACCCAAGCAATAGAAATAAATGAAAGAATAAACAAATGGGACCTAATAAAATTTACAAGCTTCTGCACAGCAAAACAAACCATAAGTAAAACAAAACGACAAGTTAGGGAATGGGAAAAAATTTTTTTGCAAATGAAATTGACAAATGCTTGATCTCCAGAATATATAAGCAGCTCACACAATTTAATAAGAATAAAAACAAACAACCCAATCCAAAACTGGCAGAAGACCCAAATAAGCAATTCTCCAAGGAAGACATGCAAATGATCAATAGGCACATGAAAAAATGCTCAATATCACTAATTATCAGAGAAATGCAAATCAAAACTAAAATGAGGTATCACCTTAAAGAAGTCAGAATGGCCATCACTCAAAAGTCCAAAAATGACAAATGCTGGAGAGGCTGTGGAGAAAAGGGAACCCTCCTACACTGCTGGAGAGAATGCAGTTTGGTTCAGCCACTGTGGAAAACAGCATGCAGATTCCTAAAAAGATTAGGAATAGACCTAACATATGATCCAGGATACCACACCTGGGCATATATACAGAAGGAACCCTACTTCAAAATGACACTTGCACCCCAATGTTCATAGCAGAAATATTTACAATAGCCAAGACATGGAAAGAGCCTAAGCATCCATCAACAGATGACTGGATAAAGCAGATATGTTATATTTATAAAATGGAATACTATTCAGACATAAAATCCGACAACATAATGCCATGTGAAACAACATGGGTGTTACTGGAGAATATCTTTCTAAGCGGATTAAGCCAGAAAGAAAAAGAAAAGTACCATATGAGATCACTCATATGTGGAAATATATATATATATAACAGAGACAGAATCAAAGACATAGAATACAAACTTCTGGTCAAAGGGAATGAGGTTGGGAAAGGACTGGGATAGCAAAATGCAGAAAATATATGCAAGACTGTACTGTGTATCACAGGGAAATATATACAAGATTTTGTGCTGGCTGACAATGAAGATAAGAGACAATGAATGTATATATGCTCATGCATAAAAAAAAAACTGCTCTACACTGGAATATGAAACAAAATTGGAAAATGATTATGAATAAAAAGTTAAAAAAAAGAAATTTGATAGGTGACATAATAGCACGGCTAATGACAGGAATTGGCAGACTAGATAATGAAGAGGGACTTGAAGTGTTTGAGAAGACAAGAGAACAGAAAAACGTCAGTAAAAAGATGACAAAGAAAATCAAGGGAGAACCAATGCAAACATTGCTGTTAAAACCAAGGAAAAGACAAAGGATGCAGGGCTAGGACATATAGGATTCCCAGATGAAAAAGCAAGATATAAAAGAAAAAAGAAAAAAGAAAAAAAAGGTCTGAAAAGCTATTCGAAAAAAATCAGACTGAAACATGCTGAAAGCCAAGCAACAATCATTTATAAGAAACCAGGAAGCACAGAGTGTCCAAAGAAGGCAGAATCCCAATAGACCTACAAGCAGCTGTATTATCATTCAAATCATCAAAGTTCATGATCAACCGAGTGATTTTAAATGCACTAGGTAAAAGCAACTTAGTCACAACAGAACCTCCAGAGGGGTTTCAGCTGATATCTCGAAAGATTCATTGCAGGACAGGAAGCAGGGACAAGACACAGACCAAATTCTGAATGAGAAAAAGCTTCAGTCTAGTGTAGCCTATGCCAGAAGACTGCACTTTACAGTACTGGACAATGTAGAGAATTTCACAGAGCAGTCAATCAGAAAAGAATTCAGCAGTTAGAAGTTTATCCTAAAAGAAAGATTGAGAATTCTCCCTTGAATAAAAAACAAGCAAGATTATCTGGAAATGAGAAAATCATCACTGGAAATGCAAGAAGTGCAATGACTTGCAAAGAATAAACAAGAAGAAGGCAAAGAGGACGTCAAAATCCTAAAGAAGGGAGAGGGAAGCAGGAAAAGATAGGTGATTTTCAGCACTTCACTATGAGAATCAGCTTACATGACTATCTGAAGCAAACGGAGAGATGCATGTCATAATGTGTTTGCAAAACAAACAAAAAGCAAACAAACAAACAACAGAAGGATATAGTTGACTGAAATATATCTGAAGGAACCAAGATAATTCAAAAGAAAATACTCAAAGTGATGTCAAGGATCATTCAGCACGCTTCGACACAGTATCGCTGCTTGCATGTACACAACACATTTGTATTTAGGAAACAGATGCGTGCATTAATAATCATAAATATTGATACATAAGAGCATATCGTGACATAACCCAAATGACTATTTTGAATAAAATGGATTCATAGTCCGTGATATAGACTTACAAGCCTTCCAACAGGATCAATGAAAGGTATATTCAACCCTATGAAGAAAATAAAAGTCATATGCATATAACAAAGACAACTAGCTCTGCAAAACCGTACTATGAGCAAAACAGACAGACACTAAAGTGTACATTGGGATTGGTTTAATTTCAAGGAAATTCACCCCTATGAAATAAATGGATCGATTTTCTGAGAGTGTGGGTGTTTCAGCAGAAATGAAACAGACGGATATGCATTCTGGGTGAATGAATATTACAACAACATAAGATTCCTGTAGTGGGTCTTTGGGTACTGTTAACTGTAAGAAAGGTTAAAGACGTGTGAATCCATAAACTTATCATGGACACACTTCCCTCTGTTTGAAGTGTGTATAGAGACCTGCACAAAAGGAAAAAGGGAAGGAAAAAAGGGACCATGGGACGCTAATGGAGAGAAACACACTTAAATAAGGAAACTCTCCTCTGATGCAGCCCCTCCCCCAATAATGACAAGATGCAACAAACATTGGGGATGGAAGTTACCGGTTGAATTCCAGGTGGAATGTTGGTGGGTTCCGCGTGGCTTGTGGCAGGTGGATCCAAGGTAACTGGACAGAACCCTGTGGGTGGATCAACTTCAAGGAGCAGTTGCAACACTCTGTGAAGCATGGGTTATTTCTCCTGTTCGGGAAGTTGGGTAAGTTCGAGATACTCATGCTTCACAATGGCCTGAGTTCACGGGTCAGTTTCCAGAAACTGAAAGGTCAGACAGTGGAAGTTCTCCCTGTCTTCAGCTTACTGGTGAGACTCCGAGTTATTTTGAGACATGCCCAATCCTGAAGAAGTCAACTTTAGGGCAGACACGAAGAGAAGTTGGCAGAAAAGATGGATGCACGGATTGAGGGGAGATGCGTACACACTGATGAGTGTTGTTCTGCTACAATGGAGACTACTCTCATGGAGACTTCTGTACAGAATACCAGACACGAAAGAGTTTAATGAGCCATATTGAGCCTCACTGATACTGCCAGAAACCTGTGGAGGGTCAAAGAGATATAGAGGAAAGTATTCAATTCACTGCTCCAAGAACGGGACCAAGAATCCGGACGTCTAAAACAGAAGAGATGGCAGAGATCATAAAAGTGCTCATGTTCTTGGAACAGGTCGTGAGAATCCACACGTCCCAAGGGGCAATAACAAACCACTAAGAACACCATGAACCAAGCCCTGGTAAGCTTTTGCCCAGGGTTGGGCCTTGATATCAAGCACATTCTCTTCAATCCCCACCACTCAGGAATCCATTTTAAGGCATAAGCACGTGAGCTGCGATGAAGCCATTAGGCAGAGCAAGCCCCTCCTAGAATCAGAGTTCAACTATCTTCACAATCTCGGCAGAACAGTGAACTCCTCCATGGTCAAATACTCTCGTATAAAACAGATTGCAATTGAGTTCTGATTTCACATGATGAAAAGATGACCTTCCCATAGATTCAGCAAATGCTGTGCTTATGTCTGCTTGGGGGTGAAGGGAGAGTGGTAAGTGAGGGGAATCTTTGACTAAACTTGAATATGTAATAGGCCTCAGTATTCCAAGACAGTATAATTAACTATTATAAGTCAGTTATTAAAAATTACTGCAAAAGTCACCATAGACATGTAGGGACACATGTTTTGTGGATTGTCATTTACCTTCAGTCAAGACCCGGGTGCAGGTTATCATGCGGGTACAGCCTTGGATGTGTTAATTTACTTTACTAAATGTGATCAGAAGATTAAATATTCTCATTATTCCCCTGGTTCTCCATAGAGCAGCAAAGCTGCATCAGTGTTTTCATAAGTATAATGACTCTAGATGATTGGATGAAAGCCTACATGTAAATATGTTGTTTTTTTATTCCTTGTGTTTTCCTTGAGAGAAAAGTTGTGCTTTTAATCGCCAACAGTTTCAAGTATTTGTCATTGGGAGGAAAGTGCAGTATATCAACAAGGGAAACCAAGGATGGGGTTAATTTCATGGTTCCAATGTTTATTTCATGATACCATTTGTAGAAGGCATCAATAGTGAAGGATTCACCTGCCCCCTTTAACACTTTGGACTGCTATTTTACATTCTTTCTGTCTATTTTTCTCTTGGAGCTGACAAACAATACCTGAAAATTACAAGTCTGGTTTGTAGCTAGTTTCAGTATGTTTCAAAATTTAACTTCATTTTCATTGAAATCCCAAAGTATGTAAATCAATTCCATTAACCATTTGAAAGACTGCATCTGAGGTGTCAACACAATGTCAATATTGGGGTTTTCGGAAAAACCCTCCCACCAGGGATGTACAGATAATTAGCTAAACAAGAATCACTATTCTGTTAGTTATCTGCGGGAAATGTTGACTTATCGATATCCATTTGACAGAGTAACATAGCAAATTGCGCTCAGTCACTGATATGTGCTCAGAAAGATAAACATCGACTCACCAAGCCCTTGGCTTGGACACTTGGTGAAGAGTGGTCTCTTACATCCAAAGACAGAAATGTCCCTCACATAATCTGGAAGGAGCAAAAAGAAATGTAGAGAATGGAAATGATTGCAGGACTTGACCTCTGGTGAAGGAGTAGCCAAAGAGAAGATCTGCTTTATTTAGACGCACACTCTCAAGCGGAAAGGACACAAGAGATTGAAAGCACTGCACTGAGTGTTAGAAGAAGGCACAGCAGATGCTTGTCTGACAGAACTCAAGGAAATCAACAAACATATCCCCACAGTAGATTCCCAGACAAAGATCCGAGCTGCCAATTTGAGCTAGCAGAAGCTGTGCATGTTGAAGGATAGTTCTATGCATGATGGCACAATCTGAGTCTCAGGGATCTGCAGGGTGTTGTGGATTTTGTTTGGTCCAATCAAGAGGGCAAAAGGGCCTGGGATCCCGATGAGAATGCAACAACACTGGCGAGCGAAGTTGAGTTTATGGAACTGACGCATGGCGAAATCCAATGCATCTGCTGTCCCAGGGACCAATTTGTCACTTTGTCAATCGAGCATGTGTGAGGCACAATCAGAGCCATCATGCATCTTTTCTAAACGATCAAGGGGCCCTTGTGGTTGATATATAAATCCAGTGCCATAAAATCTGCCAAATTCAAAGGCAGGACGGTGATGAGGGTTTGGCACAAGTTAGAGGATGTATGTCACCCTTTGGGAGTCTTCATGGTTCCATGCCACGAAAATGAAAGAAGAAAGAAGAGTTGTCTAGGTCCGCAGCTTGAGAAGACGAAGCATAACTTTCAGCATTATCTCCCAAAAGCAGATGCTACATTTGGGATGGCACTGACATGGTACGGCAACGAGGACTTCAAGGAAGGGCTGTGGGAACATTGCAGCAGTCCCTGATGCATGACATCCTTAGATATGTTTCCACAGGTGTTTCTGTAGACAAGGAAGCTCTGGGGTGTCCTTGTATATAGGGATATTCCCATTGCAATAAAATGACAAGTGCACTGTCAAGATGCTGTATTGGGAACAATGAAAATTGACATAGAGCATCTTCGGAGCAGAAAAATTTAGAAGTTTCGATTCCACATGGGGAAGGTACCTGTGCATTTTCAGAGATGAGACATAATCGTAATAAATATGAGGTTCTCCTAAATGACAAATTTGGATATTTTATGACAACAACTGCAACAGCAGCAATTAGAGATATACCACACTTCAAACACAGAAAAACGACATGGCAACACGTTCTAGGAAAAATTGTCCTCACAGAAATATCATGGAATTGCATACAAACAAGAGACTAAAATTTTCACTTAACAAAGCCCTACAAGTTTTCATTTTATACCTGAAAATACTTGACAAGTAGAGATACAAAGGATACTAAAAGAGATAGGAAATGCAATTTTCAGTTTGAAAGGATTGAAGGTCCCAGAAAATGCCTTAAAAAATAAGATTCTGAAACACCCAGAGCAAGCCTTGAAAACGGACGTGAGAGAAGTCCTGAAGAACAATAGCGTCTGAAAACATCAAAAGGCCGAATAAAATAAAAGGTGAAGAGAAAATGTAAAAATGAGCCATTCAAATCAGAATACTCAATGGATGAGCTATCAGCAGGGCTAAAGTCAGTCCAAGGATCAATAGATAATGCAAAATGACACGTTAGTGACTGCAAGGACAGGAGTACAGAAAACTCTTGATCAGAAATTGCATAGAAAAGGAACTGAAAACCAATGCAGCCACTGCTGCTGAATCCTGGATAAGGCAAAGCATGCAAAGCTAAGATTCATAGTATTCCCAGAAGGAAAATCATGACATGTATAAAAATACAATCTGAAAATACATTTGGAAAAGAATCAGACTGAAAATTGCTGAAAGGCAGGAAATAATCATCTATGAGAACCATGAAGCACACAGAGTCCTAAAAAGGCACATTACCAATAGAGAATCTATCAGCTGTTTTATCATTCTAATCATCAAATTCATGATCAACCGAGTGCTTTAAATCACACCTAGGTAAAAGCAACTGAGAAAAGAAACTCCAGAGGGGTTTCAGCAGATATCTCGAAAGATTCATTGCAGGATAGGAAGCAGGGACAAGGCACAGATCAAATACTGAATGAGAGGGAGTGCAGTCTAGTGTAGCCTATCCCAAAAGACTGCCCTTTGCAATACAGGCCAATGTAGAGAATTTCACAGACCGGCCAATCGTAAAATAATTCTGCAGTTCGAAATTTATAATAAAAGTAATGTAGAGAATTCTTCCCTGAAGAGAAAACAAGAAAGATTATCTGGAATTAAGAGAACCATCGTTGGAAATGTAAGAGGTGCAAAGAGTTGCAAAGAATAAATGAGAAGTAGGCAAAGAGGAAGTCAAAATCCTTAGGATGGAAGAAGGTATTAGGAAAACAAAGGTGATTATCAGCAATTTACTATCTGAAACAGCTTATATGACTCTCTAAAGCAAATGGAGTTATAAACGGCATAATGTGTTTGCAAAACAGACAAACAACAAACAAACAAACAAAGAAACAGACGACAAAAGCCTATGGTTGACTGACATATATCTGAAGGAAAAAAGAATTTTCAAAAAAAATAATAAAAATGATGTCAAGGAACTTTCAGCACGCTTTGACACATTTTCGCTGCATACATGTATATGAAACACTTGTATTTAGAAAACAGATGTATGCATTGCTATTCAGAAATATTGATTCAAATGAGCACATCGTGACAAAACCCAAATGACTATTTTGAAAAAAATGGATCCATGGTCCATGATATAGTCTTACAAGCATTCCATCAGGATGAATAAATATCTTAATCCACCCTAAATAGAGAATAAATGGTGTATGCCTATAACAAAGATATGTAGCTCTACAAAACTTTGAAAGAGCAAAAGAGACAGAAATTAAAGTGTATATTGGAATTGGGTTCGTTCCTAGGAAATTCAGACCACATGAATCAAACGGATCCATGTTCTGAGAGTGTGGGTGTTTCAGCAGAAATGCAACAGACAGATATGCATTCTGGGTGAATGGATATGACGCAAACATAAGATTCCTGTAGTGGGTCTTTGGGTACTCTTAACTGTTGGAAATTTTAGAGACATATGAATCCAAAAATGTAAAATGGACATAATTCCTCCTACTGTACTGTGTATAGAGAACTGCACATAAGGAAAGAGGAAAGGAAAATATGAATGATGGGCACTAATGGAGAGAAACAGACTTAACTTAGGAAAGTCTCGTCTGATGGAGCCCCTCCCCCAACACTGACAAAGTTCAGCAACCATTGGGGATGGCAGTTACCGTTTGAATTCCAGGTGGAATGTTGGTGTGTTCCGCGTGGCTTGTTGTGGCTGGTGGATCCAAGGTAACTGGGCAGAACCCTGTGGGTGGATCAGTGTCATGGAGGGGCTGCCGCCCTCGGTGAAGCTTAGGTTATGTCTCCTGTCCGGGAAGCTGTGTAACTTCGAGATACTGCTGCTGCCCAATGGCCTGAGTTCACGGGTCAGTTTCCAGAACCTGAAAGGTCAGACAGTGGAAGTTCTGCCTGTCTTCAGCTTACTGGTGAGACTCCGAGTTATTTTGAGACATGCCCAATCCTGAAGAAGTCAACTTTAGGGCAGACACGAAGAGAAGTTGGCAGAAAAGCTGGATGCACGGATTGAGGGGAGATGCGAACACATTGATGAGTGTTGTTCTGCTTCAATGGAGATTACTTGCGTGGAGACTTCTGTACAGAATACTAGGCTCGAAAGACATTCGTGAGCCATATCGAGCCTCACTGATACTGCCGGAAACCTGTGGAGGGTCAACGTGCACTTGAGGAAAGTACTCAATTCACTGCTCCAAGAACGGGACCAACATTCCGGACGTCTAAAACAGAAGAGATGGCAGAGATCATAAAAGGGCTCATGTTCTTGGAACAGGTCGTGAGAATCCACACGTGTCAAGGGGCAATTACAAACCACTAAGAACACCATGAACCAAGCCCTGGTATGACTTCGCCCAGGGATGGGCCTTACTATGAAGCACTTTCTCTTCCCTCCCCACCAATCAGGCATCCATTTTAAGCCATCAGCAAGTGAGCTGCAATGAAGCCATAAGGCATAGCAAGCCCCTTGTAGGATTAGAGTTCAAATATCTTCACATTATGTGCACAACAGTGAACTCCTCCAAGGTCAAATAATTTCATGTAAAACAGATTGCAATTGAATTCTTAGATCACACCATGAAATGATGACTTTCCCCTAGATTCAACAAATGCTGCTGTTATGTCTGCTTGGGGGTGAAGGGAGTGTGGGTAAGTGAGGGGAATCTTTGACTGAACTTGAATATGTATTAGGCCTCAGGTTTTCATGAGATTACAGGTAACTATTCTAAGGCAGTTACAGAAATGAAGTGTAAAATTCACCACAGACATGTAGGGACACATGATTTGTGGATTGTCTTTTCCCTTCATTCAAGAACCGGGTGCAGGATATCATGCGGGTTCAGTCTTGGATGTGTTAATTTACTTTACTAAATATGATCTGATGATTAAATATTCTCATGGTTGATAGAAGACCCCTGGTTCTCCATAGAGTAGCAAAGCTGCATCAGGATTTTCATAATTATAATGTCTATAGGTGCTTGGTTCAAAGCCTACATGTAAATATGTTGTTTGATATTCCTTGTGTTTTCCTTGAGAGAAAAGTTGTGCTTTTAATCGCCAACAGTTTCAAGTATTTGTCATTGGGAGGAAAGTGCAGCACGTCAACAAGGGAAACCAAGGGTGGTGTTAATTTCATAGTTCCAATATTTATGTCATGATACCATTTGTAGAAGGCATCAATAGTGAAGGATTCACCTGCCCTCTTCAACACTTTGGACAGGCATTTTACATTCTTTCTGTATATTTTTCTCTTGGAGCTGACAAACAATACCTAAAAATTACAATTCTGGTTTTGTAGCTAGTTTCAGGATGTTTCAAAAATTAACTTCATTTTCATTCAAATCCTAAAGTATGTAAATCAATTCCATTAACCATTTGAAAGTCTGCATCTGAGGTATCAACCCAATGTTAATAATGGGGTTTTCGGGAAAACACTCCCACCATGTTTGTACAGAAAATTTGCTAACAAGTATCATTATTCTGTGAGTTATGTGCGGGAAATGTTGATTTATCGATATCCATTTGACAGAGTATCATAGCAAAATGCACGCAGTCACTGAAATGTACTCAGAAAGATAAACATCGACTCACCAAGCCCTTGGCGTAGGACAATTGGTGAAGAGTGGTCTCTTACTTCCAAAGACAGAAATGGCCCTCACATAATCTGGACGGAGCAAAAAGAAATGTAGAGTATGGAAATTAGTGCAGGACCTGACCTCTGGTGAAGGAGTAGCAAAAGAAGCTCTGCTTTATTTGGACGCACACTCTGAAGCGGACAGGACACAAGGGATTGAAAGCGCTGCACTGAGTGTTAGAAGAAGGCACAGCAGATGCTTGTCTGACAGAACTCAAAGAAATCAGCAAATTATCCCCACAGTAGATTCCCAGACCAAGATCCGAGCTGCCAATTTGAGCTAGCAGAAGCTGCGCATGGTGAGGGACAGGGCTATGCATGATGGCAAACACTGACTCTCAGTGATCTGCAGGGTGTTTTGGATTGTGGTTGGTCCTATCAAGAGAGCAAAAGGGCCTGGGATCCCGATGAGAATGCAACAACACTGGCGTGCGAGGTTGAGTTTTTGGAATTGTCCCATGGCGAAATCAAATGCATCTGTTGTCCCAGGGACCAATTTGAAATTTTGTCAATCGAGCACGTGTGAGGCACAATCAGAGCCATCATGCATCTGGTCTAAAGGATCCAGGGTCCCTTGGGGTTGATATCTAAATCCAGTGCCATAAAATCTGCCACATTCAAAGGCAGGATTCTGAATAGGGTTTGGGACAAGGTAGAGGATGCATGTCAGCCCTGTGGCAGTCTTCATGGTCCCATGCCACGAGAATGAAAGAACAAAGAATAGTTGTCTAGGTCTGCAACGTGAGGAGATGAAGCATAACGTTCAGCACTATCTCCCAAATGCTGATTCTACATTTGGGATGGCACTGACATGGTACGGCAGCGAGGACATCTGGGTGGGTCTGTGGGATCATTGCAGCAGTCCCTGATGCACGACATCCTTAGATATGTTTCCACAGGTTTTTCTGTAGACAAGGAAGCTCTGGGGTGTCCTTGTACTATAGGGACATTCCCATTGCAATAAAAAGACAAGTGCACTGTCAAGATGGTGTATTGGTAACAATGCAAATTGACCAAGAGCAGCCTGCAGTGCAGAAAAATTTAGAAGCTTCGATTCCACACGGGGTAGGGTCCTGTGCACTTTCAGAGCTGTGACATAATCGTAATACATATGAGGTTCTTCTAAATGACAAATTAGGATTTTTTATGACAACAACTGTAACACCAGCAATAAGACATATACCACACTTCAAACACAGGAAAACGACCTGGCAACACAGTGTAGGAAAAATTGTCCTCACAGAAATATCATGGAATTGCATACAAACAAGAGACTAAAATTTCCACTTAACAAAGCCCTACAAGTTTTCATTGTATACCTGAAAATTCTTGACCAGTAGAGATACAGAAGTATAGTAAAAGAGATAGGAAATGCAATTTTCAGTTTGAAAGGGATTGAAGGCTCCAGAAAATGCTTTTAAGAACAAGATTCTGAAACACATCCAGAGCAAGCCTTGAAAACGGACGTGAGAGAAGCCCTAAAGTACAATAGCGTCTCAGAATCTCTAAAGGCAGAATACCAGAAAAGGGGAAGAGAACATCTAAAAATGAGCCATACAAATCAGAAAACTCGATGGATGAGATAATAACAGGGCTAAAGTCAGTCCAAAGAAGAATAGATCTTGCAGAATGACTCGTAAGTGACTGCAAAGACAGGAATACAGAAAACTCTTGATCAGAAATTGCATAGAATTTTAACTGAAAACCAATGCAGCCACTGCTGCTGAATCCTGGATAAGACAATGCATGCAAAGCTAAGATTCATAGTATTCCCAGAAGGAAAATCATGATATGTATAAAAATACAATCTGAAAATAATTTTGCAAAAGAATCAGACTGAAACTTGCTGAAAGGCAAGAAATAATCATCTATAAGAAACCATGAAGCCCACAGCGTCCTAATCAGGCAGATTCCCAATAGAGATTCTAGCAGCTGTAGTATCATTCAAATCATCAAAGTTCATGATCAACCGAGTGCTTTAAAACGCACCTAGGTAAAAGCAACTGAGAAAAGAAACTCCAGAGGGGTTTCAGCAGATATCTCGACAGATTCATTGTAGGATAGGAAGCAGGGACAAAACACAGACCAAATACTGAATGAGAAGAAGCAGCAGTCTAGTGCAGCCTATGCCAAAAGACTGCCCTTTGCAATACAGGCCAATGTAGAGAATTTCACAGACCGGCCAATCGAAAAAGAATTCAGCAGTTCGAAATTTATACTAAAAGGAATGTTGAGAAGTCTTCCCTGAATAGAAAACAAGAAAGATTATCTGGAAATAAGAGAACCATCGTTGGAAAGGTAAGAGGTGCACTGAGTTGCAAAGAATAAACGAGAAGTAGGCAAAGAGGACGTCAAAATCCTTAGGATGGAAGAAGGAAGTAGGAAAACATAGGTGATTATCAGCAATTTACTCTCTGAAACACCTTATGTGACTCTCTAAATCAAACGGAGAGATAAATGGCATAATGTGTTTGCAAAACAATCAAACAACAAACAAACAAACAAACAAATGACAAAAGCCTACGGATGACGGACATATATCTGAAGGAAAGAAGAATTTTCAAAAAAAATAATAAAAATGATGTCAAGGATCATTCAGCACGCTTTGACAAATTTTCGCTGCATGCATGTATATCAAACACATGTATTTAGAAAACAGATGCGTGCATTACAATTCAGAAATATTGATTCATATGAGCATATCGTGACCAAACCCAAATGACTATTTTGAAAAAAATGGATCCATGGCCCGTGATATACTCTTACAAGCATTCCATCAGGATGAATAAATGTCTTAATCAACCCTAAAAAGAGAATAAATGGGGTATGCCTATAACAAAGATATATAGCTCTGCAAAAGTGTACTAAGAGCAAGAGAGACAGAAATTAAAGTGTATATTGGAATTGGGTTCGTTCCTAGGAAATTTAGACCACATGAATCAAACGGATCCATGTTCTGAGAGTGTGGGTGTTTCAGCAGAAATGCAACAGACAGATATGCATTCTGGGTGAATGGATATGACGCAAACATAAGATTCCTGTAGTGGGTCTTTGGGTACTCTTAACTGTTGGAAATTTTAGAGACATATGAATCCAAAAATGTAAAATGGACATAATTCCTCCTACTGTACTGTGTATAGAGAACTGCACATAAGGAAAGAGGAAAGGAAAATATGAATGATGGGCACTAATGGAGAGAAACAGACTTAACTTAGGAAAGTCTCGTCTGATGGAGCCCCTCCCCCAACACTGACAAAGTGCAGCAACCATTGGGGATGGCAGTTACCGTTTGAATTCCAGGTGGAATGTTGGTGTGTTCCGCGTGGCTTGTTGTGGCTGGTGGATCCAAGGTAACTGGGCAGAACCCTGTGGGTGGATCAGTGTCATGGAGGGGCTGCCGCCCTCGGTGAAGCTTAGGTTATGTCTCCTGTCCGGGAAGCTGTGTAACTTCGAGATACTGCTGCTGCCCAATGGCCTGAGTTCATGGGTCAGTTTCCAGAACCTGAAAGGTCAGACAGTGGAAGTTCTGCCTGTCTTCAGCTTACTGGTGAGACTCCGAGTTATTTTGAGACATGCCCAATCCTGAAGAAGTCAACTTTAGGGCAGACACGAAGAGAAGTTGGCAGAAAAGCTGGATGCACGGATTGAGGGGAGATGCGAACACATTGATGAGTGTTGTTCTGCTTCAATGGAGATTACTTGCATGGAGACTTCTGTACAGAATACTAGGCTCAAAAGGCATTCGTGAGCCATATCGAGCCTCACTGATACTGCCAGAAACCTGTGGAGGGTCAACGTGCACTTGAGGAAAGTACTCAATTCACTGCTCGAAGAACGGGTCCAAGATTCCGGACGTCTAAAACAGAAGAGATGGCAGAGATCATAAAAGGGCTCATGTTCTTGGAACAGGTCGTGAGAATCCACACGTCCCAAGGGGCAATTGCAAACCATTAAGAACAGCATGCACCAAGCCCTGGTAAGACTTCACCCAGGGATGGCCTTGCTATCAAGCACTTACTGTTTCCTCCCCACCACCCAGTCATCCATTTTAAGGCATCGGCACGTGAGCTGCAATGAAGCCACTAGGCAGAGGAAGCCACTCCTAGAATCAGAGTTCAACTATCTTCACATTCTGTGCACAACTGTCATCTCATCCAAGGTCAACTTCTCTCGACTTAAATAGATGGGGATTGAATTCGTAGCTCAAACCACGAAATGATGACTTTCCCCTAGATTCAGCAAATGCTGGGGTTATGTCTTCTTTCTGGTGAAGGTGGTGTGGTGAACGAGGGTTATCTCTGACTGAACTTGAATATGTATTAGGCCTCAGGTTTTCAAGACAGTATAGGTAAGTATTATAAGCCAGTTATTGAAATGAACTGTTAAATTCGCCATAGACATGTAGTGACACATGTTTTGTGGATGGTCTTTTCCCTTTAGTCAAGTCCCGGGTGCAGGATGTCATGGGGGTGCTGTCTTGGGTGGGTTAAATTGCTTTACCAAACATGATTGGATGATTAAACATTCTCATAGTTGATAGAAGAGCACCTGGTTCTCCATAGACTAGCAAAGCTGCAGCAGTGTTCTCATAGCTATAATGCGTCTAGGTGCTATTGGAACCAAGCCTACATGTAAATATGTTGTTTGGGTTTCCTTCTTTTTTCCTAGAGAGAAAAGTTGCCCCTCGAATCACCAACATTGGCCAGTACATGTCATTGGGGGGAAAGGGCACCACATGCACAAGGGAAACCCAGAGTGTGGTTATTTCATGGTTCCAATATTTATATCATGGTTCCTCTTGTTGTTGAAGGCGTCGACAGTAAAGGGTTCACCTGTCCCCTTCATCACTTTGGACTGCTATTTTACATTGTTTCTGCCTATTTTTCTCTTAGAGCTGACAAACTGGTACCTGAAAATGGCAAGTCTGGTTTGTAGCTTGATTCAGTATGTTTCAAAAATTAACTTCATTTTCATACAAATCCCAAGATATGTAAATCAATTCCATTAACCATTTGAAAGACTGCAACTGAGGTATCAACACAATTTCAATACTGGAGTCTTTGTACAAACCCTCCCACCATGGCTGTACAGATAAAAGAGCTAAACAAGAATCACATATCTGTGAGTTATGTCTGGAAAGTTTTGATTTATAGATGTCCAGTTGGCAAAGAACCAGTGCAAACTTCGCTCACTCGCTGCCATGTACACAGCAAGATAAACGTCGACTCACCCAGGCCTTGGCTCAGGACACTTGACGATGAGTGGTCTGTTATTTCCAAAGACAGAAAGAGGCCTCACAAAACCTGAAAGGAGAGAAGGCAAAGTAGAAAATGGAAATCAGTGCAGGACCTGACCTCTGGTGAAGGAGCAGCAAAGGTGAAACTCTGTTTTACTTGGACACACACTCTCAAGCGGACAGGATACATGGGATTGAAAGCACTGCACTGAGTGTTAGGAGAGTGCACAGCAGATGCTTGGCTGACAGAACTCAAAAATTCAGCACAAAATATCCCAATTGATTCCCAGACCAAGAACTGAGCTATCAAATTTGAGCTAGCAGAGTCTTCAAAAGATGTGGGACAGGGGTATGGATGATGGCACACACTGTGTCTCAGTGATCTGGAAAGTTTTGTGGATTGCGGTTGGTCCTATCAAGAGACCAAACTGGCCTGGTACCCCAATGAGAAAGCAACAACACTGGCGTTTGATGTTGAGTTTATCGAAAGGTCCCTTGGCCTCATCCACTGCATCTGCACTCCCAGGGAACAATTTCACATTTTGCCAATTGAGCACGTGTGGGGCTCAATCAAAGCCATCATGCATCAGGTCTGAGGGTTCCAGGGGGCCTTGTGGTTGAAATCAGTATCCAAAGCCATAGGACCTGCCACTTTCATAGGCAGGACTGGGATTTGGGTTCTGGGGTGGAGGGTCTCCCCCAAGTGTCTGGACTTGACTCTGGGTGAGTTGGGCAGGTGGACAGTGGCTCAGTGTGAGTCCAAGTCCAGTGGAGGAGTTAGTGGGTTAGATCTAGAAGGATTCCTTCTGGGGTGGGAGGGCACACAAGGGAGGCAGGAGGCCAAGTCCAGGTGTCTGAGAACAGGGCATATCCTGCATAGTCCTGCAGGGCAGGTGAAAGCATCCAGTCTACAGAAGGTGGAAACACGGTCCATACATGGGCTCAGCTCAGATGTCACCTCCTCAGAGGAGCCTTCCCTGCCTGCACAGTCTACAGGGACAGCCTCCTCCACGCATATCTCCCCAGCAGACACCTGCTCCATTTCCTGCATAGCATTCAGGACCCGTGCCCCTGCTCCGCACCCAGCTGTGGTTCCACTGTCCAGAGGGAAAGCCCTCACAGGAGCCAGCAAGCCCTACACGACCTGGGCCCCACATCTCTGTCTCCGCTGCCACCACTGTCTCCACCTCGCCCTCTTCTCCTCCACTCCTGCACTCCTGACTTCCCCCAGCCTTGTGTGCTCTCCAGAGCACGTGTCCCTCCTGACATGTTGTGTGCTCACTGTGTCTCATCCACTGTATGCCACCCACCCAGGTCAGTATCCAGCACACAGTAGGGCTCAGTAAGTAGAGAATGAATGACTCTTACCATCACTGCTGGGAAGACCTTTGTCTGTGGCCTACAGTGATCACACACCCGTCACACATTTGTTGAGGTCCTACTGTGTGTTGGGCGGGTTCCAGATACTGGGCACAGCAGGCAGTGAAGCAGGCAGGTCTCCATTCTCATGCAGCAGACAGCCTGGTGGGGGACACAGAGAAAATTAAGTAAAATATACACAATGTCCGGCAGTGATATGTTCCATGGAGAAAAATAAGGTCAGGGAGGACATTTGAGCAGATTCCTGGAGGTGTTTAAGACGCAGGAGGAGAGAGATCCTGGCTGAAAGAGCAGCCAGCGCAAAGGCCCTGAGGCCACAGTGGGATGCGCGTGGAGGGTCTTAGTTATCCGTGTGAGTTCTTAGTCCTGCCTTGAGTATGTGTGTTGCTTTTACTTGTAAACCTTGATTTCACCTTTATAGCAAATTAACCTGCATCATCAATCTGCATAATTTAGCCAATTCTGTTTCAGGTGTTGTGGGCACAATGGCGGGCTAGTTACTTGGGTTGGTAAAGAACTACCAGCATCTTAGAAGAGTCTAGGAAAGTTTAATAGGGACACTGCTATAGGCAACATCAGGCCACACAGGCAAGAGGTGCCTACACGAGCGCCAAGGCTGAGTGTGTGGGGTCTGTTATTGGGGGGGGTGCTGTGCACACAAGTAGGAGGGGGCTGCATGATCAATTCATGCACAAGCACCTGGTTGGTTGTGAGATCTGTCAGGGGCTTCTCTGAACAACAGGCTTTACCACTTTGATAAGGGCAGGATGTGAGGCCTCTCTTCCTGGGGCAGTTTTCATAGGGTAAACACACAGCAAGAGAAGATGTTTTATAGCTTGTGGAAATGCAGGTGTGCAAAAGGTCCTGCAGTGGGGAGTGGGAGGTAAGGTGCCACTGGCTCTAGGCACACAGAGAGCCCAGGGGTAAGGGTGTATGTCTCTAAAGAGTGCCAGCTGGCCCCACACCAGGGACTTTATGTGGAAACAGGAGAATCTAGGTTGTCAGCACGTGTCTACTCAGTGACCTCCCTAAGCCCAGCTCTGTCAGGCACCAGGTGGCTGTGAAATGAACATGAAGGTCCCCACCCTGAGGGCCCCAATGAATGAACATCTTGACATCCTCAAGCCCCTTCCCCTGCACCACCGCCCCACCTCATCTGGGTCTCAGGCTCTGACCCTGACATCAGTGGCACCTTTGTTCCCTATATCCAGCTCCTCTGGACGTCTCTGTGATGAGCTGTTCCATGTCAGCGAGCCCCAAACTGAGCTCTGCCTTTACCCCATGAATGCTTCCTCCCTGTGAAGCCCCTTGTGAAGGAGCCACCACTAGCAGGATCCTTCAGCCCTGAGTCTCTGCCTTCCCCACCCCTCCGATTTCCCCCAGCCCATGATCCCCTCTGGAGGTCCCTATTATCCTCTCCTTCCCACTTCAGTCTTGGGCTGCACACCAAATCCCTCTTCACATTCTCCCACAAGACAGGTCCAGGTCCACTTGGGGACACTGAGGTGACACAGGCGGGTGTTGCTGGGAATGAAGAGCAGGATCCTGGAGCAGAGGAGAGGCAAGGGCTCCCAATCCACCAGAACACAGGCTAAAGTGGGGGCAAGACACCCATAAAGGGTGAGGCAGGCATCACACTGCAGCCCCGCCCTCTGCTCCCCCACGGTGCCCTGTGTTTCCTGCTTTGGCCTGGGGGACTTCCCCCCTCACTCTCTGTTAGAGGGGCACCTATTCATTCATTCACAGCCTCATTCACCATGTACATGGGTCCTGCTCAGTGCCAGGCCTCAGCTAGATGACAGCTCATCCTTGGGGACACAGCTCAGATCTCACCTCCTCCATGAAGCACTTCTGGATTCCCACACCCTCCTGCAGCTCCTCTGGCCTCAGCTGGGACCACTAGGGCTGTGACCACACACTGATTACCTCCCAAGTCTGTGAGCTCTGTGAAAGCCCTGGGCTCAATGTGGAAAGAGACTCAGAAAAATGGGGCCAAAAGGGGCCAAGAAAAATGTTACTAGTTCTCTATTACAGAGAAGGACACTGAGCAGAGAGAGGGTAGTGTCCAACCAAGGCCACAGAGGAGGGTCTCAGTGAGCCCTCCCATGGCCCTGTTACTATTTCTCTGTTACAGATGAGGACACTGAGGCACAGAGAGGGAGCAGGGTCCTGCTATAGCCTTGGCCCCACAGCCTGTGTCCTTTATGACTAGCTCCATGCTGCCAGCAGGGGTGTGGGCCTGGAATGGACATTGAAAGCAGCCTGACCCCCAGGGCCCCTTCATACACAAAGTCAGTCTCAGGAAACACCCCTCAAGACCTACTCTACACCCCTGGGATTGGGACCTGATTGCTGTTCCTGGAAGCTGGCTGGGCTTCCCTGTGAATTGGCCCAGGAGATGCTTGGGACAGACACGGGGCCCCTGAGGCTCCCTGTCCCCAGATGAGCAGCTCTGGTCCCCTTGACTGTCCCTGGCAGAGGCCTGATGACACGACATGTTGGCCGGGTAGCCAGGTGTGCTGTGGAGATGAGGGAATGGGGGCAACATGCAGGTACATGCAGAGGTTCAGGTATTCACTCAACAATCATTGATTCAGGCCTTGCAGTGTGGCTGGCCTGGGCCCAGGCCTGGGTGTCCAGCAGTGAATACAGTCAACCCCTTGAGACGTCTGGGAAAGCAGTGCTCAGAGAGATGGGCCCCCAGTGCCCCCACCCTGCTCCCCATGAACAATCACACTGAGATGAGGCTGCGGCCATGGGTCCCAGTGGAAGGTGAAGGGAGGAGGGAAACCCAGAGTGGGCACCGACCATGAGCCTGGACACTGGAACCAGATGGCCTGGGCTCTGTAATCTGGGGTGGTAACCTCACCTGTCCTCTCTGCCTCAGCTACTTCTTCTGCAGAAATGGGTGATCATGCCTGTTCCTGCCCCACAGATTTCCAAGAGGAATCAGTGAGCTTCTCTTTCTTAGATGTGTAGGACTATGTCTGGCCATGGGTCAGGATCCCGCTCACCTCACAATAGTCTGTCCCACTTTAAAGATGAGAAAGCCAAGGCTAAGGGGGTTATGAGACCAGCCTGGGCTAGCCCCCTCCTCATGCTCTGCTGCCCAGCTCTCCTGCTTTCACATCATCCCTCTGCCCCAATATCCACCCCGCAAAGTAGGTGCTGAGAATCTCTGAGCAAATCAGATTATGAACGGAGGCACGCCCTCTCCCCATCTTGGGCTCTTGGGGTGGTGGGCAGGATGGGGATATCGGGATCTCCCAGAATGTCCAGGAGGCCCAGCATGTCCATCACTTCATTTCCACTCAACACAGAGTAGGTGTGTGGCCAAGGGCCAGAGGGCACTGGAATAACCCAGGGTGGGTGCATGCCAGGTAGGTGTGGGAGGCACAGAGTGGCCCCTGGGAGACAGAGTCCAGGCAGCCAAGGTGCAGGGAATGAGGGTGCCCAGAAGGGGCAGAGGACAGAGTCCAGCCTGAACACCACCCCCTGCTGGACCCTGAGTTGTGGTGAGAATTGGGACAAGCCAGGGCCCCGCTGGGACTCCTCCTTATCCAGCAAAGAGGCGAAGAAAAGTTAAGGAGACAATGGAGGCTGACCCCACCATGCTCCCTGTGTGAGGGCACTGCTTCCAGGATCCTGGAGGTTCCTTAGAACCTTGTGAAGTGGCTACTGGTTCCAGCCCCATGTGGGCAGAAGAACTGAGGCAGGGAGGACAGAGTGACTCAGGACAGAGCTAGGATTCGGCCCAGAGTGTGTGCTGGGCCTCTCGCTGAGATCAGCCTCTGGGCATCATGGACTCAGGAAGTGTCCTGTCCTCCCTCTTAAGGCTCCTGACATGTTAGTCAGGGAAGGTCCCAGTGCCCATACCTGGGCCTCTCTGGGTGATGCTGACATGTGGGATCATGATGGTCCTGGGAAAGGAGAGAGAATGTGGGCTGAGTGTCAGGTCTGCATCAGACCCTAGTGATGCCCCTAATGTTGTGTGACCTGGAAACTTTCCCTGACCTCTCTGTGCCTGGCTTTCCAGCCCTGACTCAGATGACTGTTGTGCTTGGCACACAGTAGGACCTCAGTCAGAGGAAAAAGCCAGCCCTCCCCTAGGAACCTCTCCTCTTACATGCCCAAAGCTAAGCCCATGTGCCACACATCTCCAGAGCTGATACTTGACAAGCAGGGCAAGTGAAACACAGCAGCTCCTCCCTCCTGCCTGAGGCCTTTCCCTCCTCAGTGACAGTGGCTCAGAGCAGGTCTCTGCATCCCAGAAGTCTGAACTGAGCCTTGTGACCTGGGGGAGTCCTGGTTCCACACAACTTGGTTTCCAGGTCCTTCCAGTAAGACAAAAGAGCACCTGCTCAGTGTTTTAGCTGCAAGGTCCTCCCTTTGCAAATTGCCCCATCACATCCGGGCTAGAAGATGTGAGTTCCAGAGCACTTGACCATCTAAATGATGACTTCAGGGAAACATCCCTGCCCACACTGCACTATTCAGAGCCACCTCCTAGAAGAAGGGGTAGTGACCCACAGTTATGCACAGTTTTATCAGAACACAGCCCTCACCCACCCACCATTGGAAACACGTGAGAAGCAGAGATTCCCAAGAGCCTGGACCCCTCTCATCCAGAAAGCAGAGGTCAGGGTAACAGACAGAAGGGGAGAAAGTACTTTCAGACTATATATCTGATAAGGGGTTAACACCCAAAACATATAATAACTCTTACAACTCAACAGCAAAAACAAGCAATCTGATTTAAAAAGTGGGCAGAGGAACTGAATAGACATTTTTCCAAAGAAGGCACACAGATGGCCAACAGGTACATGAAAAGGTGCTCAACACCACTCATCATCAAGGAAATGCAAATCAAAACCACAGTGCGATATCCCCTCCCACATTTCAGGATGGCTGTCATCAAAATACAAGAGATGACAAGTGCTGGCGGGGTTGTGGAGGAAAGGGAAACTTGTGCAACTTTGGTGGGAATGGAAACTGGTGCCGTCACTCTGGAAAAGAGTAAGGAGGCTCCCCCAAAATTTAAAATTAGAACTCTCATATGATCCAGCAAGTCCACTCCTGGGAATATATCCAAAGGAAATGTAATCACTATTTAAAGAGACAATAGTGCCCTCATGTTCACTGCATCATTATTTACAATAACCAAGATATGTAAACAACTTAAGTGTCCATCAACAGGTGAATGGATACAGAAAGTGTGATGTGTGTGTGTATATATATATGTATATATATAGCATATATATGTATATATGCATATATATGTATATGTATATATGCTTATATATGTGTATATATGTATATATGCATCGTATATATGCATCATATATATATATGCATCACATACATATATAAAAAATGGAATCTTATTCAGACATTAAAAAAATGAAATCCTGCCATTTGTGACAACCTGGATGGACCTTCAGGGTATTATGCTAAGTGAAATAAATAAGACAGAGAAAGACTAATACCCATGATCTCATTTGTATGTGGAATCTACAAAATAAACCGAAACCCATACAAACAGAGATCAGGTTGGTGATTGCCAGAGGTGAGGGAGGGGGTGGTTGAAATTGGTGAAGATAATCAAAAGGTACAAACTTCCAGTTATAAGACAAACAAGTCCTGGGGTCATAACGTACTGCAGGGTGACTGTAGTTAACAACACTGTGTTGTGCATTTGATAGTTGTTAAGAGAGTACCTCTTAAAATTTCTCATCACAAGGAAAATAGTGTGTGACTATGGGTGGTGACAGATGTCAACTAAACTTAATGCGGTGATCATTTAACAATATGCACATGTAACAAATCATTATGCTGCACACCTAAAGCTAACAACATTATGTGACAATTGTATCTCAGGAATACACACTCAGGAAGCAGAGGTGTGAGCCTGGACTACCTATTGCAGGAGCTGCCTTTGCCCTGCAACAGCAGAGGGTGGTAGTTGTGACAGGGACTGTAGGTCCCTCAAAGCCTAGAATGTTTATTGTCTGGACCTTCACAGGGAGAGTGTGCAGACCCTGCCCTGGAAGAAGGTGGTCATGGCAGCAACAACAATGGGCCGCCTGTGTGTAGGCTCAGCCTAGACAGCTCCTGTGCTCTGCTGTTGCCCCATTTACTCCCCTCCCCACCCTCAGAGAAGGAGGCTTCAAAGTTCCCATTTTACACATGAGAAAACTGAGGGCCATTTGCTTTGAATTATTGACCAAGTGGTGGGGGAAGCTTTGAACCCCAGTGTTCTGATTTCAAAGCCACATCTCAATCCTGATTTTTAGAAGGTGGAGGTCCAGGCACTGGGGACCCTCCACCTTCCTCACTTGTAGTTGTAGTCTGGGGCCACCACCCCGAGGCGTCTGGGTGAACACACTTAATCCACTTACTCTGCACCAGCTGAGCCCTTGGCTGCCACTCTGCTGTCGCTGCCTGACACGAGCTGAGGTTTTACAAGTGAACCATCACTCCCCTGCCAGCCCACCTGCCCTGCCATGTGGGGCAGGCCCCTTCAAGCCTGGCCATTCTAAATCCTTAGCTCACACATTTGCACAACTGCATCGAAAGGGCCCTACTCCCTATGTGGAGGTGTTGACAAGGGGAAGGGAGGAGAGTTTGGGGCGGTCCATTACTCTGAAGGTGACACATGAAAAGGACACATTCACGTCCATAATGGCACTCAGTTTGAAGCTAAGGACGTGGTCCCAGTGAGGGGTAAAAGCTGAGAGGCTACAAGTCTGCTTAGAAATGGGCTTGACTATTGGATTGCAAATGTGTAATTTAATTTAAAAATCAGCCCCCTGGATGATGAGAATTTGTTTGCCCCTAAGGCCAGAATTGGCCACCTGACCCCTGGATACCCCTCAGTTCCAGGATGTAATCATCTGAGCATGGGGGGGGCTTAACTTGTGGTGCTGTCCTCTCAGTCATGGAGCACCTGCCCACATGTGCACCCATGGACTGCCGTGCTCACACTTCAAGTCACCTCTCATGCCCGGCCAAGGAGGTCCAGGTCATAAGGAAGGAATGACAGACTGTGAGGTCACACGTGTGCCCTTGCAGGGGTGAATGCTGTATAGAGAAGAGCCCACCCCTCCCCTCCCCACCCTCACCTCCAGGAGGAATGCTGGAGTGAGCAGGACTCCTGAGCCCCTAGGCTTAGCAAGCATCCTGGTTAAGGGTGGGGAGGCTGCCCACTCTGAAGTCGTAGGTCAGATGGTAGGTTGGAGTCCCACCCCCACAGCTCACCAGTGACCCCCTCTAGTCTGTTTTCTCCTCTGTAAACTGGAACCCAGTCACCCTCACCCTCAGACGTGGGGGCAGCCTGTGTAAATTACAACACAAAGCCCTGGGCTGTTTCAGGTGCCCTGGGGTGTCCAGCCCCGAGGCCGGGCAGGTGGGAGAAGAGAGGTGTGGGTTAGCAGGTGTGACAGCAGAGCTGAGACCCGGCTGAGTGTGTGCACTGTAATATCCAGGAACTGGGAGCTGCCACTAGCAAATCTGTTCCCTGAGGCCATGTTTACTCTCCCTTGTCAGTTACAATCCCCTGTTTGAACAGAGGCCTCTGGAATCTATTAGCCACATCATTGCCTGTCACCACACTGTTGCAGTTCCAGGGTGTCCATTTAGCCAGCTTGAAGGAATAGTTAAAAATTGTTCTTAAGTGACAGAAAACCAAAGTGACTTAAAGAAACAAACAGGGCAGGAGAGAATGACTTACCTGAGACGTCCAAAGGGAGATAGCTTCAGGCAGGGCTGTACCTGGTGCTCAGAGACATCAGCAGAAGTCATCCTTCCCCACCTCTGGGCTCTGCCACTGGTGCCATCTTCACATGGCTCTGCCTTTATGAGAGCAAGATAGTCACCAACTGCCACAGGCTGACATCACCACCCCTCAACTCCCAACTGAAATAGAACTTCTCTTCCCCCAGGATTCCAGCACCAAGGCCTGACCTCCATGGACCCTGATTGGGCTGGTGCCCAGCCCTGAGCCAATCACAGTGGCCAGGGAGGATGGACAATGCTGATTGACCAGATCAAGGCCATGTGACCATCCTCTCCAGGAAACCTGTGAGCTGTTCACCTGTTTCCAGGTTGGGAGAGTGTGATATCTCCCAGAGGATCCTGCTATTAGCACAACCTGCAGGTGGCACAATGAGCTGGAATGAGCCTGTCTGCTTGGTGACAAGTGACAGGTCACTCAGTGGTTCCCTGCTCCAGGGAGGGAGGCATATCCACACAGTATTGGGGTTTCAGGGCCAGAATATAGCAGAAAAGCCTTCCAGTCTCCCAAAAGGTGGGAAAGTGAGCAGTGACACAGGAAAGGCACTCCTCTCTGTGGCCCTTGGCTTTCTCCTTGTTACAGTGGAGAGTGCATTGCTGCCCCTCACAGCCCACCTCCCTGCTGGGAGGCCTTTGCAACAGGTGGAGAGTGCTTGGAAAAGCCCACTTATTCTGAGGAACTGTTATTGCTTCTGGTGGGATTATTATTTCATGTCATTTGTGAGGTGGGCCCTGAGGGGTCCCTGATCTGGGGGCACAGACACCCATAGAAACTTGGCCCAGTATTACTGTTCATTAAAAAAATGACTTACCGAGCACATACTGTTTGCCAGATTCCCAGGATAGAGCAGTGATGTTGACAGCACAGACCTCTGCCTCTCCTCCTCTCTGCATCCCAGGTGGGGTCACCAATCAGAGTGGGAGTTCAGCAAGCAGAGGACGTGGACAGAGCCTTGTGGGAATCCCTGGGGTTTTCTCTGTGCTGAGGGCACTAGAAGAACACCAATTGTGGGACTCAGTACCCGCAGGACCCAGCATTGATGGGTAAAGGAGAGGGGCATTTCTACAAGCCCATCCTCACTAACCCCAGGCTCCGGAAGGCAGCTCCACTCTGCTCAACCCCAGGAGGCATCTTCCACCATCCTGATCACCCTCTGGTCTGACTCCCTGCTCAGATGCAATTTTCCCTGTGGCAGCTACACTCAGAAGATGTGTTTGTTTCTCTCCCATGTGGTTAAGTGGACTTCAGATGCGTGATAGTGCTGGAGTGGCTAAGCCTCTGGGCAGATTGCTGGGTGACCCGCGGACCTGGTTGCACACGGTGAGCTCCCTTCTGCCAACAAATGGGCCAGGCCCCGCCCACTGTTCTGTCTGTTCTTTCTCACTTAATCTGCACAGACACTCTGTGCAGGACATCCTGTTATCCCCCATCTCTGATGACCTTGGGTGGACAAAGCTTGGGTTTGAGAAAGTTGCCCAGGTCACATGGTTGACAAGTAGGGAGCTGGGGATTTGCACCCTGGTCCCAGGAGTCTGGATCATGGAAAGGCCTGGGTGGGGCAGCTTATTGCAAAGGGAAGCCCTGCCCCAGCCCCTCCCATGACAGCCCACCCACCCGCACATGTAGCAGAATCAGCATTTCCTGGACCAGGTGGACAGAACCTCAAAACTTCTTTGCAAACAGAGTGTTTTCATGTCCTTTTGCAAACATAGAAAGGCCATAGGCCAGGGAAGGATAAGGCCAAGAGTGTTTTCATTGGGGAGAGTGAAGGACAAGTGTGAAGACATGCAGAACTCCCAGCAACCCTCTCAGCAAAGCCTGCCACTGGGTGAGCATCTACCGTGACTACCTACCATAACCCTGTGAGGTTCATGCCTGTACAACCCTGCCTGTGAGAAGAGCAAAGTGAAGCTCAGAGAGGGGTGGGAACATTCCAAAGACAAACAGATAAGGTGGGATCATCACCACCATGCTGTGCTGGGACAGGCAGTCACCTGTCACACTGCTCATGCACGATCTGCTGGGAGTAGTGAAGGCCTGATAGGAGCACAGGAACACTGTGGTGAAGGTGATGTTTCTACCTGGGACAGCTGGTACCGGGGACTCTAGCTGATTCTTCATTGTGCCTGCTTTGAGTGTCAGCATGCTGCAGCCTCATTCAGGGGAATGGGCTGTCTCCTTTCCACACCGGTGCACAAGGAAGAGCATGTACACACTGGCATCACTATAGACCACCGGCAGGATCAGGATCTGGAGCTCAGAGCAGAAACTGCCAGTACCTCAGGAACTGGTGCTTTAAAAATATATTTGATTAGAGGGGAGTGATAAACAGTTGATCCCTTCAAAACATTCTGTTATCTGAGGAACAATAGCACCTGCGCATTGTAAGAGCATAACTCAGTTAGTCATCAATAACCATCACTATAGGTATGAGAAAACAGAGCTAGGAGTTACAAAAGTGTCTCAAGATCATGCAGGTCAGAACTGAGGACCGTCCAAAGCATGGGCTGCATGATAGCCCTTCTAAGCTACCTGAGGCTTGGTCTGCTCCTGACACAGGGCAGATGGTTCTGAGAAAACCACACTCCTCAGGGGACCCCAGGGAGTTGCCAGATTTGAGTTTGGTTTCCTGATCATCTTCTAAGTCAGGAATTTTGAGAGTCTAGGGCACCTGTTCTTACTGCAGAACAGAATCTGATTCAGGCGGGATTCCAAGGACTGAGGCATGTGCCAGGCAAGAGAGCAGGCATGGCTGGATGAGAGCATCACCAGTGCCATCAACAAAGAGGCCAGGGCACTGAGATTTCCAGTGATTTAGCATCCTGGCTGGGAGGGGTCATGGGTTCTACAGTGAGTTCTGAGTATCCTGCACTGGCCTCAAGGATCGGCAGGGGGCGCGCGAAGCCAGCGTGTCTTAGGTAGCGGTGCGCATGCGCAGTCCGCGTCAGCAGCCAGCGTCTTCCCTGGGGGCGGAGCTTGTTTTCCTCAGGACGGAGCGGGGGGGGCCATGGCGGCTCCGGGACCGCACGGGCAGCGTGTCAGCTGGAGGAGGACGCTCCCCGCCCGCGTCTGAGTTTATGCCGGTTTCCCGCGGCCTGAGCTGGCTTCCTGCCGGGGTGTGTGTGGACCTGACCGAGCTGGGTTCCCGGCCGGCTGCGCAGGAGGGGACGGGTGCGCTGGCGGGCCCGCTTGGACTGTTCTCCTCGCCTGCTGGGAGCGGGTGAGTGTCCGCGTCCATCCGGGCCGCGGGGGTGTTCGCGCCCCTGGTCCTCACCGCCCGGGTTCCCCCTCCCCCGTGTGATCGGAGGTGTGTACACCGCGAGTCGGGAGCGGGGATGTGGGTGTAATGAGAAAGGGGCTGAGAAAGTACCCAAAGAGTTAGAGATGTGTGTAAAAACACATTATGTTAACTTTTATACTTTAAGTGTGTCGAAGTCAGAGTTTATCATGCTTTTACTTTCCTGTCTTTAAAGGAATGCAATCATTTATTTTATACTTAAAATATGCTTCTCAGCTTATCTCGTTTTCAAGTCAAAATACTGCCAGGGTTGACATTTTCTCATAAGATAGTCACAATCTTAAATATGTGTAAATATAAACTCATTAAAAAAACCTTACAGCATTCCAGGGTGAGTAGTCTTGTTAAAAATAATATCCAGGCCACTACCAAATTATTACAAAAAAATAATTAAAAATTTTTTGAATCACTTTCAGAAGTTCCAAACACAGTGATATTTTAAAAACACCAACCACTGCATAGTGCTTAAGACCATTTAAGATGAAATATATTCAAACCTAAACCTTCAGAATACTGAAAAGGCAGGACAATGGCTGCTTTTTCATTGCAAATACATTTTCTCTTCATAAGTGCAAAATATGAAGGTATTCAGCTTAATTTTGTATATCTTTATTCAAAAGGTGACAATAGAATATAACCCCCTTATTTTTTATTTTAAGCCTATTTCCCATAAAAATTGGTATTTTTATCTGTAGGATCTTAATTGTCCATTCGTTTTTTCCTTTGGTTTATTTTCTTTAACAGAGAGTGCATTCTTGTGTCTTGTTAGAGTTTTTAATTCTCCTAACCTATTCCAAGTGACTTTCTGACACTGATAATAAATAAGGGAAGAGGCCTTATAGTAAATGTGCATCTTTTCTTGTAGTCAGGTTTTTTTTTTTTTTTGGATAACTTTTTATTACAATTTCTACTTGGTTCACAATATTATCCCATTATGATAACTCAATAAAAAATTGTAATCTGTTTACACCAAGACACATGTCAGCACAGTGCTTTTGCTGATACAATTTTACATTAGATTATAATATAATGTTCTACTTGATTTACATATATACTAATACACATTTTATATATGCACACATGTATGAATATCTGCTAAATGCCATTAATTTGCATGGGGTGGTAGCTGATTGCATGTGATCTTTCTGACCATTGGCTATTCTTATGTGTGTCTAATGCACTTCTTAGATATTAGAATATCACACTTCTCATTTTACAGTATTTTAAAGGTTATATTTTAAATTATAGAAGCAGAAATGTTGTCTGTCAAGTTTATGAAATAATTAAGTCACAATTTGTTGTAATCATTCAGTGGAGGAGTGATGGCTTCTACATCTTCATACATCTGCCACAGTTGCTCCTCTATAGTATCTGTGACCATGAGCATTTTTATGTCAACATGATCTTTTTCCAATTCTGTTTTTTTCCTTTTATTTTCAGTACAATCAGTAAAGCTTTCCTTTGTGGTGATGGCGTTTTTCTTAACATGAAGATACCTTGTCATCTGACATATTTGTACATGATGGACTACTACTCATGTACAGAGCAAGGAAAAGCATTTTCATATCTCCATCTGTATTCCAGATCTAACCTGATTTGTTCAAAGCATTGTATAATTATTGTTAGTTATTTTAATTGTACTAAACACAGAGGAACAGATCACTTTTTATCTTCACCTACCTCATCAGCTAAATGGACACGGACATTATAATAACATGAGTTTAACAAAATTGGGAAGCATTCCAGGGCTTGAGCTTCAAGTATTTTTATGTAACTTTCTAATAGATAATTAATTTCTGGCACAAAATGTAGCAACATCTATAATCACTTACAGGATCATCTGCCATTTTGGGTTCTCTGATTTTGTCACTTTCAGCTGTCACCTAGGAACTGGTGAGTTCAAATATTTTTAAAAACACTTCTGATTAGAAAACATCAGGAAGAAACTTTGAATCTTTGTGTTCAGGATTCTGTTATCATTGTTCTAATGTGCCATTTGTGTTGGCTCATATTTGATTTTGTTCCAGTAGTGTGAAATGTAAGCATGGGAACAAAAATTTTAAAACACATTCTGTGAGCCATTCACAATGAACTATTAGTCATTATATTTTTATTTTATACACAGGCCATTTGAATATGTTCACCCATGAAGTGAAACAGACTCACTGAATTCTGAGTCCTGAGAGACATCTCTGGTGAAATGCTTCTTAGACAGTGACCCAGGACACAGCCCTACCAGTAAGTAACGTGGTGACTTGATACACATATATGTTGTGAGTGATTTTCACAGTAAGGATACTTCCATAAACTCACCTAATTCCCTTTTGTGGTGAGAATTTTTGAGATCTGCTCTCAGCAACTTTCAGATAAATAATACAGCTTTGTTAGCTTTAGTCACCGTGCTGTTCATGAGATTTACCAGAACTCACTAACCTTAAACCTGGACTTTTGTGCTCTTTGAGCATCTTCTCATTTCCAGACTCCCAGGCCCTGACAACCACCACTCTGTTCTCTGTGTGAATTTGGCTTTTTTAGATTACATGTGTAAGTGAAATCATGCAGTTCTACTTTTTCTTTTTTCACAGTCTGCAGTGTGTTGATTTGATCCACTTACATACAGTGATGTGATCACAAACAGCTTTAACTAACACCTCTCACATGACTCACAAGTATAATTTTCTTTATTTTTTGTGACAAGAACATTCACAAGATAGTATCTTAGCAACTTTGAAGACTGATGTATCACTGTTTTCTGTAATCACTGTGCTGTGCATTTGATCTGCATGACTTATTTATCTTTGGGTTGCAAGTTTGTACCCTTTAATGTCTCCACAGTTCCTCCACCCCAAAACCATTCTACTCTTTGTTTCTAAGAGTTTGTTTGTTTTTTTACATGTATACCTGATATCTTACATCCATCTTTCTCTGTCTAGTTCATCTCACTAAGCATAAAGCCCTCAATGTCCATCTGTAATATCACAAATGGCAGAATTTCTTTCTTTCTCAATGCAGAATAATATTCCATTCTGTATAAATGCTACTTCTTCTTTATCTGTTTATCCATTGTTGTACACTCAGGTCATTTCCATATCTTGGCTGTTGTGAATAATGTTATAATAAACATGCAAGTGCAGCTATCTTTTCAATACCCTGTTTTCACTCCCTTCAGATGCACACCAGGAGGGATGACTGCTGGAGCATATGGTAGCTCTGTCTTTAAGTTTTGGGTAACCTCTGTAGCTTTTCCATAGTGGCTGAGCCAGGTTACATCCCCACTGACAGGGCACAGGGGTTTTCTTTTGTCCTCATCCTGGCCAGCACTTGTCTCTTGTCTTCTTGGTGATGATCATTCTGACAGGAGGGAAGGGATATCTCGTTCCAGTTTCGACTTGCATTTCCCTAATTGTTAGTGATGTTGCACATCTTTCCATGTACCTTTTGTGTATTTGGGTGTCTTCTTTGGAAAAATATAGATTTAATTTTACTGCCCAATTTTTATTTTGGATGTTTGGCTTTTTTTTTTTTTTTTTTGCTATTGTGTTGTATGAGGTCCACATATATTTTATTAACCCCTCATCCCCTATATGATTTGCAGAGATTCTGTCCTACTCTGTATTAGGCTTTATATTTTGCTGATTATTACTTTTGCTGTGCAGGAGCTTTTTAGTTTGATGTAGTCCCACCTGTTGATATTTGCTTTTCTGACTTGTGTTTTTGGGGTCATGTCCCAAAATTACTGCCCAAACCAGTGTTAAGTAGCTTCTTCTCTATGTTTTCCTCTAGGAGTTTTATAGTGTCAGATCTTACGTCTCAGTCTTTAATCCATTTTAAATTATATTTCTGAGTGGTGGAAGGTAGCTGTCCAATTTCATTTTTCTGCATGTGGTTTTCCAGTGTAACTGACATCATTTGTTGAAGACACTAGCCTTTCCCCTTTCAAAATACCCTTAAAACCAATAAAATACTTAAAAATAAACTTAACTGAGGAAGTGAAAAATTTGTGCTTTAAAAACTATAATTAGACTTTTATGGAAAAAATTGAAGAAGTCAAAACAAGTAGAAAGATATACTGGACCAGATGTATGGTTAATGGACCAGAAGAATTAATGCTAAAATGTCCATACTACCCAAAGGCATTTACAGGTTCAGTGCAATTTCTATCAATATTCCAATAACATTTTTCAAAGATAGAAGTCCATCTTAAAATTCTTTGATGTGACCACAAAAGACCCAAATACCAAAGCAAGCCTGAGAAGGAATAAACTGGGAGCCATCACACTTTCTGCTTTAAAACTATATCACAGTGATATAGTCATGAGACACCATGATGCTGGTATTAAAATACACACGTAGTCTAACAAAGGAATAGAATAGACAGCCCATTAGTAAACCCTGGCATAAAATGTCAACGGATATTTGAGATGGGACTAAAGCGAATTCAGCGGCCAAAGGACAGTCTCTTTGACAGATGGTGCTGGGACAGCTGGATACTACTTTTAATTTTTGGCAGAACCTCCAAACTGCTTTTCATAGTGGGTGTGGTAATTTACATTTTTACCAACAATGCGCAAGGATTTTCTTTTCTCCACATCCTTGCCAATACTTGTAATCACTTGTCTTTTTTGACTGTATCCATTGTAACAGGTGAGAGATGGTCTCGTAGTTTTGATTTGCATTCCCCTGATGATTAATGGCATTGAACAGCTTTTAATGTTGGACATTTGTATGTCTTCTTTGGAAAAATTGTCTATTCAGAGCCAGCATTTTTAACTTAGATTTTTTTTTTGGCTGTTAATTTGTATGATTTATTTATATACTTGAGTAACTACCATTCATCAAAAGATGGTTCGCTAATAGTTGCTCCCATTCCATAGGATTCCTTTTTATTTTTTCAATTTTTTTCCTATGCTAAAGTTTTTTACATTGACTTAGTCCCGCTTGTTTCTTTTTGCTTTTGTTGCCTGTCCTGTGGAGTCATATCCAAAAAATCATTATTCCCAAGACCAAGGTCGAGGAGATTTTCCTCTGATTTTTTTAGGAGTTTTATGGTTTCAAGTCATACAGTTGACTCTTTAATCTATTGTGAGTTAATTTTTGTGAGTAGTGTAAGATGGACTCCAGTTTAAGTCTCTTACTTTCATTCGATTTTACCAATTTACATTTCCACCCAAAAAGTGCACGAGTTACATTTTCTTCATATTCTTGCAAATATTTGTTTTTTATTTTTTATAATAGTCCTTCTAACAGGTGTGAGGTGATATTTCATTGTGGTTTGGGTTTGCATTTCCCTGATGATTAGTATAATTTCAATATCTGTTGGCAGTTTGTATGTCTTTTTTGGGGGGGAAAAGAAAGTCTACTCAAGTCCTTTAGCCCATTTTTAATTTTTTTTTGTTTGATTGCTAGTATTTTATGAGTTACTTACATATTTTATCAAAAACGTTTTTTTGTTAAAAAATGAAAAAATGGTTTGCGTATATGTTCTCCTGTTCTGCAGCTGCTTTTACATTTGCTGATTGTTTATTTTGCTATGAATTTTTTTTTTTAAGTTTGCTGTAGATTCAGTAGCTTATTTTTGCTTTTGTTGCTTGTAATTTTGGTGTCATATCCAAAAGATATTTGCCAAAACCACAATAAGGAGCTTTATCTTTATGTTTTCTTCAAGTAGTTTTACAGTTTTAAGTCTTACATTTAAGCCTTCAGTCCACTTTGAGTTAATTTTTGTGAGTGCTGCAAGAACAGGGTCCAGTTGTGTTCATCTGTAGGTCATTATCCAGTTTTTCCAGTGCAGTTTATTGAAAAGACTGTATTTTCCCCATTACTTCTTCTTGGTTCACTTGTGAAATATTTGTTGACTGCATTTGGATGGGTTTATTTCTGAACTCTGATTGTTTCATTGGACTTGGTCTCTGTTTTTCGCCATTCCCTACCATTTTGATTACTATAGCTTTGTAATAAAATTTGAAGTTAGGGAGTGTGATATCTCTAGATTTGTTCTTAACCAGGTTGACTTGACATTAGGGGTGTTTTGTGGTTCCATAAAAGTTTTAGGATTGCTTTCTCTATTTCTGTGTAAAAGTCATTTGAGTTTTGATAAGGATTGCATTGCATCTACAGACAGCTTTGAGTGGTATAGACATTTTTCAGTATTATTCTTCCAATTCATAACCATGGAAACTGTTAACATTTGTTTCTGTTTTTCTCAGTTTGCTCATTACCGTTTTGTCATTTTAGGTGTATGGATATTTTATCTACTTTTTAATTTATTCCTAAATGTTTTATTTATTTCTAATGCCATTTAAAATATGATTGCTTTTTAAGTTTTTTTTTTTTAATTGAGTTATAGTCAGTTTACAATGTGTCAATTTCTGGTCTACAGCACAATTTTTCAGTCATACATGAATATACATATATTCATTTTTATATTATTTTTCACCATGAGCTGCCAGAAGATTTGTCTCCTTTGTCAAGGATTAATTGACCAAGTCTGTGGATTCATTTCTGGGCTCTGTTTTGTTCCATTGATCTACATGTCTGTTTTTGTACCAGTACCATGCTGTTTAGATTACTGCAGCTCTGTAGTATTGTCTGAAGTCTGGGAGAGTTATTCCTCCAGCCTCTTTCTTTTTCTTCAGCAGTGCTTTGCCAATTCTAGGTCTTTTGTGATTCCATATAAATTTTATGATTTATTCTAGTTCTGTGAAAAATGAAGGACTTTTATTTTTAACTTACCGAAGAGGTTGCAAAGGTTATTTTATCAGTTAAGGTGTTTAACAAGTGTATTTGAAAACATGGAAATCTGTTTCCTGAGGTATGTTTAAATATATTCTGTAATGAAGAAAGTGCTTTATTTTATTAATTGATGAATTTTTGAATTTTAAAGCAAGATTTCGGTGTAAGAACACCTGTGGCCAGCATGGAGATTTCTCCTGCCCCTCACCCACCCAATATATAATACAAAGAAGGATGTAAAAGATATTTACTAATCATTTTGATAACTGCTAACTATTGGTAAACCTGTAAAATTATGTTGTATTTATTATTGAAGAAATTCCAAACCATAAATATTCACCTACTTTCCTTTGAGGGTGGCCTGCTGTTAGTGACTTGAGTGCACAGAATAAAGTAGGGAAAGTGAAATGGAACTTTCAATGAAGAAATCTGGCACAGAGGTCCATGACCAAGTGATCAAGTTTAATGTCACCAGTGATGTCATGTGGGGACTCTGACTTGATGTGAAGAGTAGGGTGCTTCAACACTGTGCTCTTCCTCCCAAAAGTTTATAAGCCCAATTCAGTCATAAAAATATAAGAAAGTTCAGAATTGAAGGACGGTTACAGAATACCTGACCAGTACTTCTCAAAACTGTGAAGTTCATGAAAAACATGGAAAAGATCAAAAGGATAGTAAGGAGACATGACAATTGTGCAGTGTGGCATATGGATTGGATTCTGGAGTAGAAATAGGACATTAATAGAAAAACAAGTGAAATCTGAATAATATCTGGAGGTCGAGAGTAGAATGTACAATCTGGGTTCTTAGTTTTGACAAACCATGAAGATGCAAGAAAATAACATTAAAGAAAATTAAAACTTGGTGAATGGTATACCCTTTTGGTACTATCTTTGCAACTGTTCTATAAATCTAAAAATATTCTTAAATAAGATTAAAATCTTACTAAAAAATAGTCTGTCAATAATTGAATGGTCAAGGAAACTGTTACATGCATACATTGCAATATTTAGTAGAGGCTGAAAAGACATTCTCTATATATACTAATATGGAACAAGGTTACATGATGTATTTATGTAATGGAAGTACAATTTAAAAAATAATATAATTGTACTTTTGCAAAAATACCCACGTAAACTGATGATTCTGTCACAGGTGGCGTGGTGATGCGTGGAAGCCTGATACGGACCTGCGTCTCTGAATTCCCATGGCTGGTATTGCTTTTCTTCTCAAGTTTGCTCTATGTCCATCTTTCAGAGGTCCTGGCCTCTCTTGCCTACTGCCTGGGGAGAATTAGCCCACACACCTGAAGAAGTATGTGAATTTGAATCTTACGAACATAGGTAGCTTCGTCCAGCAATTTCTGCACTGAGTTCTTCAATACATATCTCTGCAACACAGGACAGGGAAAAATACCCACCTAACTTCAGATAAAGGGGCACAGGAAACCACACTGCAGTGAACATTAGGGTGCATGTACCTTTCCTAGTTGGTGGTGGTTTCTCAGATACCCAGAAGAGATGTTGCCGGATCATACGTAGATGGGGATCACATGGCAGTGGCCTAATTCACATTTCTGTTACATAGTATCCCCCCATCTTCCCATCTGATTACACTTACATTTAATGAGCTTTTTAACAGTGATACAGCATGTTTTTATTCATGACTTTGTACATGTATTAATTTACTCAGATATATTTCCAGCAGGCAGGTCTTTGCTATTTCTTTGGAATATATCTGTACATAATGTAGATATAAACCTTCTTCTAATGGGTCAAATACATGGAAAGGCCAATAGTAGTCTCTGAGTTTTAAAAAAGAGAAGTATAAGGTGTGTTGAGTCCCTACAACAAGATGGACTCATTTAGTCCAGAGGTTAACAATAATACCATGAAGGAGATTTTAAAACTGAGACTTGACGAAGGAGCATAATTTATCAGATGCACAACAAGGAGAAGAGAATTCCAAGACTGCTCTTGGGAAGAAACCTGTGCTCTTGCCTTAACCTATTAAGCTGGGGAAACACACCCAGGTCTTCTGTTACCTCCAGCCTCCCTCAAAATCAAGTGAAATACCAAGACATAGAATAAAGATCAGTGTTTCAAGAGATATTATTTTTATTTAAAGAAAATGGAATTTAAACAATTAACATATCAACCCTTTAAAATCAATCAATACATTTCACAAAGGAAGGTGAAGTTAAAGAAAATCAGGCAGGCACTAACTTAGTGATCTCAGTCATTGACATTCCTGATGCCTGTGGTCAGATTTCTCACTTGCCCCTGATCATGGGTGTCCAGAGCAAAGAAAAGGCTTCAGAGGAGATAAGGAGCATGAGAAAACTACAAATGAGGGAACTGCTGGCCACATTGACAAAGCTCACCACACCACCTTCATAATCTAGGAGCACCCCTGTGTGGCCGAGAGGCCTTTTGACATATTGAGGTAAATACTGAGGTAATGGTGGGGAGGAGGTAAAGAGACAGCACTGATTGTTCTCTTTGATACAAAAAAGGAGAAAAATTCCCTCCAAGTCAACCACCATGTCATTCTTCCTTGTCCGAGAATCATTACAAACCCCAATTGTCAAGTTATCACAGTCTGCCACCTCCCAGTAATGCTGACCAGAAGTGAATGCCTCAGCTCCCCAGGCAAGAAAATACTTAGGTCTTGGATTGTTGGCAGCATCAGGATGATCAGGACCAGGCAGCAGACATCTCAGATCTTCACACAGAGGGACCTGACAGGTGACTGTTTCATAATCCAAGGCAATACACACTGCAGGAAGAAGGGGGAGAGTATATTAATGTGTCATACATTTCTGATGGGCCTGAGCTTTACATAGTGCCTGGGTTTCCTAGCTTATTACTAGAAATAGGAGGCAGGACAGCAAGAGAGATCTAGGTTACTGGTCTGTCCCCATAATAAGATTTTAACCAGACAAGATGGAAGAAAATCATGATTTTTAAAAAAAAAATATATAAAGAAGAGACATATTGCTAAGTTTTGGCCATGATTTTCCATGGGACATTTGAAACTGGCATTTAATTAACATTTCACAGTCAGGAACAAAGTAGCCTGCCCACCTCCTCAGAAGATGTACAAGAAAAGTAATAGTAACTCCTAAGGAGTTTGTATTTTCCTAACATAAAGATTTTTTATTAAAAACTACAAAGTTAAAATACAATAAAAGAAAAATTACATTTTTGAAGTGGTTCTTTGTGAGAATTTTCATCCCTTCCTTGAAAAGGGTGAAATCTAATGATATGGGTTGTCAGCTTACTTTGCCAATGTTGCGTATAAACTGTGTATAAAATTTCATATTGTTTCTAATAAAATTGGTCATACTATATTTTTACATCATGTGAATAAAGTATGTTCTTTGTAAAATGGATGCATTACAGAGAGTTTTACAAACCAAGTTAAAGCTCTCTAAGCATCTCACAACCAATGATAAGGTCACTTACCTAGAACTTGGAATGTACTGAATGTGCATGCAGATACCTGCTCCATGTGAACAGCCAACACTACACCCCAGGGAGCTGCAGGTCATCAGTTATCTTTCCCTGTTGTTTACCATCCAGAAACCTGATTACTAATGACCATAAATGGCCTTTTTCCCAGAAAACAATTAACTTTTCTTCCATACTGACAAACCTCTGCAGCTACACCCCAGTCTGGTTGGCCATCACTGCCCTTCAGCTCCACGTATGGCTTCTCATGCACTCAGATGAGATCTTCATGAAGACCATCCAAGAGAAAAGCCAGAAGTTCCTGGGAGTCCTGTTGCTGGAACCCATTAAATTGGGGAGCATATGTTGCTATGGCCCACTATAAACATAAGAGGAATAAAACTCATTATCTCTATATATGTATATATCTATGTATCTATAAAATTTAGAATGAACATGCCCATAATTCAATCCGAGCATTAGAAGAAGGTAAATAGTATAGTATTTAGTCTGTGTCTATTTCAGCAAACATATTTTGGATAATCATGAAATCTTCCTAATCTTAATCTCAGATGACCCCTCTTTTCCCCCTAAAAAGTATTATAGCCAATATTGGGTTCCAGTTTAGTATCATGTGAGCAAACATTTCTTTAGGTACACACATGGTACTTAAGACAGAAATATTAAAATAGCATTTTCTCACACCAAAAGATTCCCTTATAGTATTTCTTTTACAGTTGGCTTTGCTGGTCTTGTTCAGCCTAACTTTTATTATTAGAGGCAAAATAGCCTTGTGTTTACCTGTGAGGACTTATACTAGCTTGCAGCTTTGGACAAGCTATTTAAACTGCTAAAAGGCTGTTTCCTGAGCCACATGGTGAAGATAATAACACTACTTTATATTATAGGGTCATTTAGAAGATTAAATTACTTAATACACATAAAGTAATTAGAATAGTGGCTGGTAAGTTGTAAGTAGCCAATTTTAACCTATTATGATTATTAATTTTTGACCTAAAAAGCTTTTCTCTTGCTTTTAAACATAAAAAATAATGCTAATTTCACTAAAAGTCACCGTATATGATACTGATGTCAAATTTCTATCCATTAATTACATTCTTTCTTTCTGCTACATTTTACCCTATAGATAAAATTAATTATCTTAGTAATGTTAAAAATGGATTGAGAATCATTAATTAGACTCAGAGGTCTACCTTAGTTAGAACACTGTAATAGTGAAGGACTAAGAAAGGAAGGTTTCCTGTATATACAAGACACTTGATAAATTAGTAAAGTGAATGGCATTCTAAATTTAGACTGTACTTTTGATCTTTTCCTACCCACTACATCTGTAGCAGTATTTTGCATATATGTGAACAAGTAAAACTATCTGACATCCAGTTTATGCCTAGTGAAGGACCCAAAAACATTAAATTAAAACTAAAAAGCTAACTATAAAAAACATGTAGAGAAAAATAATTACTTAACCACCTAGGACTTAAATACCTTTATATTACTTTAACATGCTCATCTGAAGCTTTCATGGGGTGACATTCTTTTGAGTTCCACTCCAAAGCTCCTGTACTAAATCCCCATAGCATTTAGCCATATGCCCCTTCATACCAATGGGATTTGTCCTAGAAGTTTGAGAAGAAAACTTGTTGCCAAAGATTTTTAAATTACAATCACATGGGCAGAAAAATACCTAGCATCTGTTTTCTCACATCAAAATATCTTTTCAAAATGAGAGTAGTAACTCTTGGTCCTTCATGCTAAATAGAGCCAATAACATTAAGACTTTTCTCTCCCAGGGTGAAGAAAGAGGAGATTTAGGTAATATTGGGTTTCTAACAAAGTCGCAACAGTTGAGAGGTCAATGACTCAAGAAAATTACCTGTTGAGTTCATAAAGACGTCTCCCTGAGAGAAAATACTGTGTCAGTGGCTGTATGAACTAATACACTGGATGCTTGAATCCATGAAGCATGTGTTTCCCAGGTTACTCAGACCCTTGGTTCCCTTCTCTTTCAGAATTGGGACAAACAATATGAGAACTGATGCCTAGTTGTAGCTAAATGTTACAGACCAGTTAGCTGTATTCAGTGCAATGATTTTTATGACTCTTCCAATCAGCTAAATAGAGCTAACATTTCTGTATCTGGTCTTGCAAGGCTAAAGTAGATGTTTTTCATGGAGCATCATTGGCAATCATAATATCTATGTTTATTTGTAATCTAGAAGCAGCAATGATTCTAGCTGTTATAACAGTTTTCTAAAATTCAAACAATTCTCTTCTAGTATTGTATCTTTACAAAAAATGTAAACTTATTTAGTTGCAAGGTTAAAAAGAAATTTGATGCTTCAGGAAAAAGAAAAGAGGAGGCCTAATCACTTTTGATACAGAAAGCCACAAGTTGTTAACACCTCAACAGTGAGAGAAGGAAAAAAAAAATAACAGAATGATTTTAAGATAATTTCTTTAAAAAGAATACACTGGAGACTTACCCTTGTGTCTATCTATTTTACTACTGTTTGCTATAAAGGACATTTCCTCAGGCCAACTCATATCTTTATTTCAAACTGGAAAGACAGAGATAGCAAAGTGTTAATTTCTTATCCATTCAAATCACACCCACTCAATTACTTTCAAAAACAAAGTTCTTATTTCTAAACCAGAAACTAGAGAAAAAAATCAAGTTAATTTTAGTAACTGACTCTGAAACCATTTCAATTGTTTATACTGGAGACTTTATAGTCATTGATAAGAATTAATTAGTAAGCTAATACATCAGTTATGCACCTTAAGTAAAATACTTAAATGATGGAGGGTACAGCTCAGTGGTAGAGCGCATGCTTAGCATGCAGGTCCTGGGTTCAACCCCTAATACCTCCATTAAATTTTTTTGAAAATATTTTAAAAATTTATACTCAACCATCTATAAGACTAATTAAAGCTCTTAAATTTAGTACATTAGAACTATTACTATTTTTTCTTACCTTGTGACACATGTCAGAGTAATTATTCATTTTAATACAAAAGCTGTTAGCAATATTTCATGAATCATGATAATTAAAGGCACACCAGGTTTTCAGTGACATGTGCATGCCAGTGTGTAAATCTGTGCTTATACAAGTTAAGTTCTGTTGGTGAGTGATCAGTATTGATTAATGAAAGCCTGCACCATTAACTATGCAACAAATTTAGTCTCATTTTTTGGGGGGGAGGGTTAGGCGGTAGGGGTGTGTGTGTATATCTGTGTGTGCATGTGCTCTATCACTGAGCTATACCCTCCTTGCTAGTCTCTTTAACTTAAAGAGGCAGCTTGAAATTTTTAAAAAACTTTGTCAATTTATAACTGAATTCACCTGTCTTTTAACTCCTGTTCTCACCATTGCCAGCCAATCAATGTAGACATATTTATCTTTTCAAGCAATTTAAATAGTATTACAACAGGATCACATAAAGGTTTCATGGTTTTCATTACCATGAAGAATATAATGATCTAATTGGAAAAATTATAAAATGGATTATCAGTGAGTAACTAAACCTTTAAATTCTTCCCCTTCATTTGTACCTTCAATTACCAGGTGCTGCTCATCCTGGATTTTCAGATATTCCAATCTACGATCCGCATCATCCAGAAGAGTGAGGCAATTCTGTATATGGAGGAGGAAATGGTTTGTTAATTTAACTACTAATCTTGAAACAAATGCAGATATAAAAATGAATGACAACTAAAAATGTCCTTGTAGTTATATAACTCATGTGACATATTTAGCATATTATAGTTATTCAGAAATACTTGTAATTCTGGTGGTAAAATGATGGAAGGAAAATGTATACTTTGTAAACATAAATTTTGTGTCTCTAAAACAGTTATGTAGGATTATGGAGAGATCAGAAAAGACTTAGCACATATCAAACCAAAATTCATTGAGATTTAGATTTTTCTGAAGAGCTTACAGAAAAATTTTTTTAGTATGTAGTATGAAATTCAGTAAGTGTGCTTATGATCAAGATGGAACTTGACTGCTTACTAGGAACTGAAAATGTAAAACCAAATGTCAAATAGAACTATACATTTTTGTTGATGCTCACCCTGTCTAAGGCACTCACAAAGTTAATTCATTTAAATCTTAAAATGACACTAAGGGAGAAACTATTATTTTCCTCATTTACTCATAAGAAAACTGTGACAAGAGAGTTAAGTGACTTGCCTTTGGTTATTCAACTAACAGATGTCAGAGCCAGGATTTGGTTCTTGGCAGCACGGCTCCAGGAGCTACGCTCTTAACTCACGACACTACATTGCCTCTCTATGGTGACCAAAGGAGGGTACAGGAGAGAAAGAACTAGGGACTACAGAATTGGTTAAAAGTATGTATAATCCAAATTCACAGTGCAATGAAAACCTACTGCATGTGTCACAAAGAATATAAGCAACTGACAGCACTACCTCTGAAGAGAATGGAAGATAGGGGTCAAAAGATGGGAAGGCAGAATTTTCACTATACACTTTGGTGTTGCTTGAATTTTTTTTAATGTAAATGTTATTTTAATATAAATCCAAAATAAACTCTATTAAAAAAAAGATATTTGCTGTTACTTTATAATAAATTTCAGGTGACAAATAACTAACTGTGCATACAGTACTTTAAAAGCTGAAGTTTCCACTGAGATCCTAGATATGGCTTTCAGCAGAATTACTGAAGACAAAAACCCCAGACACATGAAACATGGCTTTGACATTCAGGTCTTTTCAGGACCCTGAGATCCTCTCACCTCACTGCTATAAGCCACAGGTGCATGCCCTCCTCTGTGATGCGCAGCCTCTGAGACAGATATTCATGACTTTCCTTGATGGTCTGCTTTTGACTAACGCAGCCTGTACAGGCTAAGACCTGCTTTGACAGCACAATTGGAGAGGGGACATTTCCTATGGTCACAGTGACCACATAAGGAAAAGGGCAGATGTGAGTATGACAGCACCCCTCTCAGTAATGGAGGCCAGGCCACTTTAGTAAATAATGATGGGAAATGAGAATTACAGGTTTAATAGTTTTATAAAGAGACTTTAAAAGCTTTAGAATGAAAGTAGGCAGCTCAACTGTCTTGAGTGAGACTTAACTTTGAAAGTGAGAACAACAAAATCATAGCAGCCCAAAAACAAAAGGCAGTATTTGGATCCCCTGAAAAGTGACAAATGTCAGTGGGCATTGGTGTCCTGGCTGCCCTCAGCTGGGTCACACTCAACAGCAAAACCACAACTCAGTGTAAGAATGGGGGAGCTAAAATGGGACTGGACTTGAATTTCAAATAGATAACTGGATTTACCTGATCTGCTTTCTTAAACTGTCTTTGAATTATTAATCCCATCACTCTCATTAAGTGGCCCAATTACCTGGCACACTGGTACAATTAACACAGGAAATTTTTACTAAAATTTGAAGTTGGCATAGACTCTAAATGGCCAAATAGACCTTTAAAGTAAAGCCAAAAGGCTTCCCATGACAAAAAAAAAAAAAAAAGCCCTATTAAAAGGTAGTGTGTGTTGGGGGAATCATGGCCTGCTTACCCAATAAAAGGACAGCAGACGACCTTGAGCTCTCAAAGGGCTCAAGGTGGAAACAAAGAGTGGCAACATGAGGAATGAGTAAAGACTAAAGGAAGAATATATAAAGTCTAACCACATCCTTCAAAACAGAAGGGAGAAGAAATGACAACAAATTATGGAAAGCAAAAGTAGGTTGCTAAGAAAATCTGCTAAACCCTGGTTTCAGCCAACATCTAGAGACAAAAGCTGTAGCTTAAAATGGTCATCTCTACCTATGGAAGGTTATAGTTTACTGAGCAACCCAAAACAAAAGCACATGTAATGTATCAATATAACACATCTATCTAGGGTACAATTATACACTCTAGATAATTTCCCACCTATTTAATGGTGACTTAGCTTTTTTCCTCTCATTAAATGTGCTTTGAGTCTTCACCTACTAAAAGATAAAAATGAAGTACTGGCATCATCTGCTTTTTCAGAGCTTCCAAAAAGAATTAACTCACTGAAAACTGGCTGAAAAATCATCTAACAATGACTTTTGCAGCCTTGTCTGTTGAAAAGGCTATGTTTAAGTCAATGTAACTGTGGCAAGGTTTGTATACCTGTCACTTCAAAAGGAATAAAACAGCCTAGTAAATAGTTGATAAATAAGAGTAATGAGAAAGATAAAAACTACATTATGGAGAACAAAACACAACTATGATCAATTTTTAAACATCTAGCAAAACAAGTCATTTACTATTAGCAAGCAGAAGATAATCCCTGAAGAAAAGAGCAATTTCTCCAATTATCCATCAGAGGATTAGTTATAAGATTACAAGAAAGCATATTTTTTATAAACTTCAAAATGATTAATGATTGATTTCACAATGAATTAGTAAGAAATAAAATTTCAAATTAAGAACAAATTTGTAGCATAATTGTAGTGGAGAACAAATCTGACTCTATATTGGATCTGTTCCTTTAGCTTTAACCACTGTGCCCTGTTTTCTAGGCTTATTCTTCCTATCTCTGCACCTTTTGTAAAACAATGTTGCCTTTAGCCTGTCTGGTAAATAGAAGAGCCTTTTCTCAAGGCTCTGACCTTTAAGGATATTAACACTTCCGCACATAAAGATAAGTTGCAGAATAGAAAATAATCTTTGTTTTGTTGGAGGTTTACAGGGACACCAAAACCTGACCCACGTGGACGGCTGCAAGAACAAAGAATTCCTACAGCAAGAAGTTTGCAACAACCAACCACACCCCCCCTTTTTTTTTTTTTTTGCATAAAAGAAGCCTATATTCTGACTGGAGCAGGATGATTCTGCAAAACGTTAGTCTGCCATCCTCTCAGTCTGCTGGATTTCCAAATAAAATTGCTATTTCCTGCCCCAACACCTCATCTCCTGATTTACTGGCCTGTTGTGCAGTGAGCAGGACGATCTTTGAACTCAGTAACACAGTAACGACCCAGTTCTAGGATTCAGAAGCATTTGCAAGTGTAGTGTCCAATTTCTATTGTCCTAAGCCACATAAGAAATGTATTTGAATTCTAGACAGTTTTTGTAGCATCGTTCATTAAGCAGGCAGCCACTTATTATACATAATTTTGAGCATCTGAATAGCACCAACAAATCTAGTGGAATTACAGAAGCAGCAAAAATTTAGGCTCAGCAAGAGTTACAAAGGATACTTAACTAAAAGCGCAACAACACATCTTGCCTCTCATGTTACCTTTCAAAGAGAATTTTAAAAGATATGTGCTATGGGTACATGAAAGCAATGTAAAGCTATTATTCAATGGAAAATTAAATCAAGAGTGTTCATAGAGATTCTTACTTCTCTGTTCCGTGATTTTGATGTGTTCGCTGAAAACAAAGTTTAGCTAGGCAGAGGCTACTGCTCTATAACTCTTACCAAACAGTGTAAAGAGTCTCCATGTAATATCTGAACATAACCTTCAAGACTTTTATAAAACAAACCCTATTAAATTCCAAAGGAAGGATTCCACTTACAGGGTTGGTTTGGGTCCATAGGTAGTTCTTGCATACTATTATATTATAATGACATTCTGGCACTAGTAACATGAAGTTTTTGTGTAAATGGATGAACTCAGAACTACAAATATTTGCAAGGCAAAAGCATTGAGCAAGTCCTGCCATCAATAAAATTTAACTTCAGAGAAACAAAAGGGAGATTTTTGCATGTAATACATTAAAATGAGAACTTATTTACATGTCATTTTGATAGGTTTGATGTTTTTCAGAGGAAATGTGTCATTTTCAAAAATATATCCTTTGTTTTGTATTATCTGTCTTTTTAAAGGCACCTTGGACCTAATATCATGTTTTGCTTAAAAAAAAAAAAAAAAAAAAAAGATGATACTGCCCAGGAAACTACTTCTTAGAAATCTGAGTGGAGATGAGTAGTCATTGACTGGCAGACTGTAATTTAGGTCAAGCACATAACTTATAATGGCTTGTTCTCAAGGAAACAAAGTATGTATAATTTACTTCTACTCATTATCTTTGTATGTTCACAAACCAAAATGGGACCATTCTCAGTGTGCTGCTGAGATTTTGCCTCTATCCTATCTAGTCTTGTGCATGCCCACAGATCTAAGCCCCACAGTGATTTATTGATTCTGTATGAAAATAGATGGAAATGTGTTATTAGTACAGTGGCAGCAGACTTTGAGCACCAGACTTTGAGGCTTTTGTTTTATATTTTTTAAAGGAAACACATGGTATTCTTGCTGCATTCTTAAGTTACCTCTTGGTAAATGTTGAGGAAACATTCTCAGGAACATCATACCCATATTCATCCAGATGTTAAGACTGCTGTGTCCAAGTGGCAGGCTGCTGTCACAGGAAGAGAAGATATTGAGGAAATAATTCCATCTCTGGGGTTTCTGTCTTGTTATTCTTGACCACCTGTTGTTTTAAAAGATATAAAGTGATCATTATAAAAGAAATAAAACTTGCCATTTTTAAACAATTTCTGAGATTTATTTTTCAACTCAACTGTTCAATAGTTTCACTGCCTATACTGAGTTAGATTACAGAAATTCACAGGTTTAAATTACATGGCTTTGAAGACTCTCAAGCTCTGCTTCCAAGATTCAGACTCCTGTGGGTATTTTATCCCCTGTCATTTAAAAGCAAGTAACATCAAAACTAAGGGGAAAAAATCTTAAATATTATCTGTAATTTAGTACCCTCACACAATAACTCTTCACTTTTATTTATTTCATACATAAAAAATGATGGTCTTTGAAAGGACAAATTCTTAGGACTGATATTACAAGTAAAAAAGTACAGAAGTATTCATGTCATTAACTATTTTAAAGTCATACTGCCACCCAAAATGTAGCAATTTGCTATATTTCCAGAAATGTATGTGTATTACTTTCATAAAACTTTATCATTGGACATCATTTTAAAACACCCCATTTCTTTAATACACAAAAAGAATACTGTAAATTTGATTAAACTGTATTTTTTGTATTAGTAGTGAGAACAAAAATGTTTCCATATAAAGTTTATTTGTGTTCTGTATAACTGGACTATTTATATATTTTTTGTCTATGATTAAAACAAATTAGATGTACAAGACTGGGATTCACATGGTTGAAACAGAGTTTTTTAATAACTCCTCCAATAACTTGCTTGCTGGCCCAAAGACAGAGGAAAACATTTTATCATCAAAATAGTGCTTTATGAGTAGCACATTATCAATTTAATATTCCAAAAGGATAGCAGAGTTAACACTCAAACTCTTTAAAACATAAAATCTTACAGAATCTTTCATAGCCTCAAGTGATTGGACTTTATTTCATTTCCTTTTGCCCTACTAACCAAGGTATTCTGCAATAGAGCATTTTCTAACATCAAGAGGGGGCAGTAAAGAGCCAGGTAAAAACAATGCTACAAATCAAACCTTCAAGATTATTCCTGCATGTTCTGATTGCTGTCATATGGCACTAGAAAAGCTCCACTTGGGAGTTTTTCCAACTCTTATTTAAATGGTAAGCAATAAAACGAGCTCTTCCTTACACTAAGACCACTGGATGAAAACAGTCTGACCACTTCTAGACAGTCACTGATAGCTTCAAAGCCAACAGTAAAAATTTCTTATGATTTCAGTTTAAATGTGATTTGGGGAAAGATTAATAATTCTGCATCTGTAGTTGTCAGGTTACCTAAAAACATACCTTTGGCAGAATCTGAACTGAGTGAGGTAATTTTTATAATATGAAGCTTACTTTCCAAGTTGAGTGATTTTGTGAGCAAATTACAGATTAACAAATTCTTCTACACACATGCACAATCATACATAAATACATACTAATTTACAGTTTAATTATTCTAACCATAATGTATTAAAATGGGAGAAGTAAAGATTATATACTACAGATGGCAAGGGCTGTGTCTACTTAATTTTTATTAAATGGCTAGCTTATAAAATATAATAAATGTTTTTATGTAAATAACACTTAATGGAGTTGTTTAAAGATGGAATAGGCTTTCCTTTGAGACAACTTGGAGGCATTGTAACCACAGATCCAAATAAGCATTTAGCAGGGATGATGTAGAAGAGATTCAAGTATGTATATGTAAGGTATATATACCAATTCAGAATATAACGTATTTTTAGAAAAGAATAAATTAGTCTCTGCTAGACTCACCTTTGTGGTGTCATGCACATTCAATGTGTCTTCTACAATGTTGGATAGATCCACATGTAATTCCTTTAAAAACAGAAACCCAAATCTGTAGTTAGGAAAGAGCAGGTATCATTTTATTAGCCAGTAGCCGAAGTATAAAATATTTTTGGTCAAGTATATATATATATTTTTTAATTACCAGAAATAGATTGCTTGTTTGCCTTAAAAATTTATGAGAATTTTCCTGTGGTTTCATTTTTTTTAACATAATACATTTAGTTTATTAAATTTTCTAAGGCAAATTCTCTTCCCAATTTTGCATCTTTGGCTATGAATATTTTGAGTAGCATAATATAGCAACTAGAAGTAGTAAGAAATCTTTTTCTCAACCTCTTTTGAAAAATTCTTCAATCTATGTTCCTGTTGAAAGTTTACATGCAAGAAAATGTATACAATCAGACTTTACCAGGATATGATCAGTGCTGTTGTCCATCCAGACCTCTAAATGTGCAACCACGTGTCTCTCAGTTCAACCTTAGAGAGAACTCCATCACCGTCAACGTCAAATACCTTGAAGCAAACTAAAGAAAAGGCTCTTACAGAGGAAAATTACTTTTATATTCTGACATATAATGCATTTTATTAGAAGCTGCCATAGTAAAATTACTTGGTTCCTCAAACAACTACATTCTGGATTAAGTTCTTATTTGGAGGAGATTGTGTCATTAAAGTCCTTTGAACTTGTAGGAAGTCCTGTACACTTCACAAGTCTCTCTCCTTCTATCATTAGCCAGGTTAGAGAACACTATCCTTCACCTAAATCTATAGTTAAATTTCTTGCAAACTGAAAAAGGGCCAAGTTACTATACAATATCTCACAGATTTTAAGAAGGTAATTCCAGCCTTTAAATTAATTTCTAATATTTAAAACTGATCAGTTGATTCTTATAATGCTGAAAATATTCCATCTACTTTAAGAATCAACAAAAAGCTGGTACAGTTAGCCCTCTGTACCTGTTACAAACAACCACAGATCAAAAAAAAAAAAAATTTCCCAGAAAATTCTCAAAAGCAAAACTTGAATTTGCTACACACTGAAAACTATTTATATATCATTTACATTGTATTTACAACTAATTACATTGTATTAGGTATTATAAGTAACCTACAGATGATTTAAAGTATACAGGAGGATGTGCATAGGTTATATGCAAATACTATGCCATTTTACATAAGGACTTGAGCATCCATGGATTTGGTATCTGAGGGGGTCTCAGAACCAATCCTCAGCAGATAATGAGGGATGACTGTATAAAGAGGCTCTCCAATGTAGTTAACGTGCACCCAATGTTTTTGCCGAAGAACAATTTCAAATCTTCAATGAAGTTTATATACAACAAGCTAAGAATCCAAAATATCAGCACTTTGCTAGTTAACATCAATATCAGCAAAATTACTAGTTAGTCTAGTTGGTTAACTTCCACTAGTCCACTGGAAAAAATAAATTAAAAAAAAATTAAGGCAATAATTAACCTCAATTGAGAAACAAAGACTTCAGCCTCTTTAATATCAGAACTTTAATGTGAACAAATAATCTATCAAAAAGCCAGGTTAGAGTAATGGTATACTATCAGGGAAGAAAAAAAGAAATCTAAATTTTTAAGATTAAATAATTATCTACTTCACACACTCCTATAATAATTATGCTATTAAATTATCTGAGTGCATCACAGTACAACATTACTAAAGAATATCAAAATATTAAGTATCATACCCAAAATATGCAATATTTGTGAAGTTCTATTTTAGAAAGATGCAGAAATAATGACCCTAGTGAATATATAAGAATTAGGTTCCAATTAAATGTAAACTGCTGCATTTTTCCAAATACGGTTAAGATTTATTACTGTAATATGCTTATAAATTACACTATAACATTTTGGCTAGGTTTAAAAGACAATTTTAGTATTTAATAAAAATGTTTTATCATAAATTTAATTTTGCTAATAAAATATCAGTACACACAAGTGATAGAAAATAAGCTGGAATTCAAGTTAAGCAAGACAAATTTTCTATATAGACTACCAGAAAATATTTTCTATATGCTTAACATTTTCAAACACATCATGACTGATGTAGTTCATTTATCATGAATTATACATTCATCTGGAAAATCAACCATTGTTAATAACAAAGATCCTAAATTACTCCACAGTAAAAAAAGAATAGATGATTGAATCTTCACACTGACCTCAGTAAAACCTCAGGAAGAGATTGCTATTTGTCAAAGTGATGAAAATTCAAGCCTTAAGCAAATGATTTTTTACATGAATGAATGCTAATTTTTTTCTCTGTATAGTTTCCAAATTTTGTGATGTTTAACACACTTACATTTCTGTCTTTCAGCCAGAGGTCCTCTGCAACAGGCTGATAACCCACAGAATATCTCCTTAAAATCTATGTGGCTGTCATGATTTTCACCAAAGGCATTAAATAAACCTGTAAAATAGAAAAACACACAATAAATCACAGCCAACAAAGCTCCTGTTAATAATGGCATGCTTATGAAAGGAGGCATGACTCCCATAAACCGACTTAATTTTTAAAAGTTATCAGTAGTTTCCACTATCTTAGGAAGTTTTTTTTTTTTGTTTTTCCTGGCATAATTATAACCAAAATTTAACTTCCTAGAAGAAAATACTACCATTCAGTGTTTGGTTTTGTCTGCCTACCTGTCTCTATCTTATATTAGTTCCAAAAGTCAAAAATGATTGTAGTATTTAAAAAAGAAAAAATGTTTTAAAATTTTAACTGGAAAAAAGTCAGAGACCACAATTATCCTAATATGGAAAGACTAAGAAGAAAAAGGAAAAAAGAAGAAAAGTTGAACTCTATCAAATATATACTGTGTTGTTATTAACAAGCTTCATACAGCTTCTTCATGAAGCAAAGAAAACACACTATAAGAGAAAGAAATTCTGTACTGCAGTCTTCATTGTACCACTTAATCTGTATAAATATATTAAATTCCAGAAATAAAGGACAATTTATAATCTAATCCTGTGGTTTTTAAACTTTTCATAAAAAATAAATGGAATCATTTTGTTTTCAAATGAAATGATTTCTCAATCTCCAATTCTAAAAAGGTAAAAACACAACTGCACTGCTGACGTGGAAGCCCTGTCTGTTCTAGCTCCCCTAACAAGTATTTCTAAAACACACTAGAAACCTGAAGAATACAGACTATTTCAAGAATCTAATTCTGTGCCCTCAAAGAGCAGAAAATTGAAGCTAAGAAGTAGTTAAATGACTTGCTGAAAGTAAGAAATTTTTTTTAAAAAGGTCTGAATCAGAAGCAGAACCCAAGCTTTCAGATTTCAAATACAGTTTTTGTGATTATCACCCACAACTACTCCTTGTAAACCTCATTTAATTATATATATATATAGTAGTGAAAAGTTTAGAGCTAAGTGGGGACCTTAGAGATGGTCTAGTCCAGTGGTTTCTTAATTTTTTAAGGGTGGGGGAAGGATACAGCAGTGGAACCTTCTTCTATATAAAAGAAATACAATAGACATTACTCAGCTGAGGAAGAGGTGGGGTCATGTGTGGAAGCTAGAGCTTTGCCTATTCAGTGTCCACCACCCTGACCTTGCACCAGATGCTCAGGCACCGCACTGGAGCACAGTTTCATAATGATTTTCTTGGTCAAACTGAGTTTATATATGAGAATATTCAGGTGCAGAAATGTAAACCAACTTACACAAGGCTCCAAAGGTAGAACAGGGCTCACGTGTTTAGCAAAGAACATTTGTAGAAAATAGAAGGATTCCCACCTTCACTCAGAGATGGACGAATTGGTGGTGAAACCAATGGGCCAAATGTCTCTAAATCAAATCATCCAGTTCGCGATTGAGCCTTCAGCAACCAATAGCATTTCTCCAGATGAATGATGTCTGATTCCTCCACTGACAATCAAATCAAACAAGATTATAAAATCTCACTCTTCTCTTCTGGACAGTTAGTTCATCCTGATAATGTAACTTCTAAAGATACATTTAAATTTCCCAGTTAAACTGTTAAAAAAAACTACCTAAAACAAAAACTCTGAAAGACAAATACATTATATCTAAAGTGGCATAAAAATTAAATTCAAATTAACATAAAAGAGGCTTTAAAATGGGAAAAAGTTTTGCAATTTCCCATTAAGCAGGCTGTTTAATTCCAACGTGTAAAATGATAAAATGAGACATTTCTTTCTGGCTTCCCACACCACTTTTATCTGTATTCACTTTGGTGATTTTAATCTCTATCTTGGATTTGAAAATTCTTTATCATAGTCTCTCCTGGCTACACAGTTAACACCCTAATAGCAGAATCTATGTTTGATTCATCCTGTCACTATGGTAACCACTTACACATTTAATGCTTATTGAATAAATGTACAAAGGGGATAGACCTAAGCTTCTCCTTCTTGGCCCTAAAATTCTTACTACCCCTCCTATAAAGGCAGGAGCCTCCTCTGTAGGACAGAGTGTAAATGTATCTCCTGAGAAGGATTCTCCAATAGCGACTGTCCTTACAGCGTGCTTTTAGATAAGATGTTTTTATGGGACATTTCAATAAAAGTATCAAGGACCTAAGCTTCCCAGTATGGTGGGAGTTGTGATGGGCATGGGAGGATGCTCACTTGGGAGGATGAGATGTTAAAGACACAAACAGTGAAAAGGACAGGGCAAGACGAAGGGCAACTGGGAAACAGGACCCACAGAGATGTGACATCTACTTCCCACTGTCATCTAAGTGATACCTACTTGAAAGAAACATTTCTACACTTAATTCTATAATGGGGGATTATTTAAATGAAGCACACATATACTCAATGAGTAGATTACATAATTTTTAGAGATTCAGAGTGCATTAGAGTTTTCAGAGTACTTTTTACATCAATAACTAGTAGTTATAAATTCCTGTTTGCTAAATAAGCATGTGGAATTACTTCCATTTTGCTTTTAGACTTACTACAGCTTAACCTATTCACTGCACTGATACAGAGTAATCTTTCTAATGAATAAACATGATAATGTACAACCTTGTTAAAGATACTTTAATTTCTCCATCACCAGATTTATGAACATTTAGGCCTATGTGTCAGGTCCCATTTCTTACCAGCTTTTTCACCAACACCTTATATTTAGGTTATATTGCATTACCCAGAGATCGGGAAATGTTCTTTCACACATCCACATCTTTATTAGGTCCTGTGTCCTCTGATGAGAAACCTTCTCCCCACTTTCACATCCTTCCATTTTATAGCCTAACCACTAATCCTTCTGTAAACACCTTCTAATGCTTTCCAACCTCACCAGCTACCCCAAGGTCTTAGCTTCTCTCTTCCATAATTGTCCTCCACTGTATGTAGTATCCACTATTCAAGTGAAGTATGAGTCCTCATTTACAGGTCTGTGGCCTCTCTAGATGACAAAGTATTTGGATTCAGTAACCATGTCCTTTTATCACTGTGACTGCTAGACTTCATTTCATAGGACCTGATATATAGTAACCACACAATAAATACTTACTGAATGAATGAATGAATGAATGGCCAAGGCAATCTTCACAGCCAAGGCTTCCCCATCCCAGCTCAGTATTCTTTCTGTTATATCAAAGAGACTCTGCCCCATGAAACAATAGACCCTGCACGTTATAACAAATGTATACAATTAATAGGAACTATTATTCAAAGAGACTAGCACTACTGTTCTCACAGTTATGTCACATAAGTACTGTATTAAAGCTCGTTCTGATTTGTATAAATAACAATGCCTGTCACCAGTTTAAATATCAGTGATTTAGAAAACAAGTTATTGATTTATCTACTTATCAGAAAACATTATGACAGATCTATTTACATACCTCTTTTGTCAGTTTATATACCAACTGGAAAAGAAGGGGTGTACAGTCAACTCTGAGAATATAATTGCCTGCAAATTAAATGAGAGTATTTTAATACCTCCAAATGGACTTCAAACCTATATTTAATTCTAACTTTATTTTCTAATTATAAACAAGATATAATAGACTTCAAATTGAAGGCATCATTCCTGGAGAATAAAAAATAGGGTGGACCCTAGAGAGTAATCATATTAAATGAAGTATGTCAGACAAAGAAAGGCAAGTATCAAATTATATGACTTATATGTGGAATGTAAAAAAAAAAAAAATGATACAAATGAACTTATTTACAAACCAGAAATAGACTCACAGACATAGAAAAGAAACTATGGTTACCCAAGGGGAAAGGGGGAAGGGGAGAGATATATGATATATTAGGAGTTTGGGATTAACATATATACACTATTATATATAAAACAGATAAACAACAAGGACCTACTGTATAGCACAGGGAATTACATTCAATATCTTATAATAACCTATAATGAAAAATAATCTAAAAACAATGTATATGTATATATATATAACTAATAACTTTGCTGTACACCTGAAACTAATTTTACAAGTCAAATATACTTCAGTAAAAATAAATAAATAAAATTTTAGAATAGATAGATAGATAGGTAGATACATAGACAGACTGTCTGGCTAAAACTAAAACACAAAGGTGGAAATAACTCTTCAGGAGCCAAAGAGGCTACAGCACACACTCAGGATAGGAGACTGCAGAGGCGGACTCTGCTGCTAAGGTCGCAGCTCCCACAGTAACAGTAAGGGTCATTGCTCATTACAGCAGCAGCACTTAGGGGTCTTTGGCAAAGGAAGTGGTAAGGCCATAATGTTCATTTTTTATTCATTCATTCAATTCAATATCAAGACATTAGACTAGAGCATGTCAGTAACTAACATGTGTCCTGTGACACTTACCTAAAAATAAATGTAATACGGTGAAAGCCTACAGATGCAAATGCCACATGTCAGGGTTAAAAGGAAGTCTGTAGTGGGTGCTTATTTCAGAGTCATTCCAATACATACAGGAAGTATTTCTGTATGAAATATTTTAGCCCAACTTAAAAATAGCTCCGCAGGAAGAATGTGAAAAGTACTAAAGTTTTAAGTAGTAATCCAAGATAGGCAAATGGCACACATACTAAAGAAGTCAGGATCAATAGCTTAGTTATGAATCATAATCATTTTCTCTCTGGTAAAATGGAAAAATGGAGGTATTATTGAGGCATCTCATAGAAAGAGGATAATCTTAGTTTATGAGTTGGAGTTGATAGACTTAAATGCCGGTATACTATTTAACGACAATCTGAAGTAAAATTTACCTTCTGTGGATGAGTTTGCATTGATATATGCAACCCCTCTCTCCTGGAGTGTTTTCACATTCTCCTGTAGTTGAAGCAAAGTGGTCACTTAACTCACAGCATTTACAATTGTGGAAATACAAACAAAACAAATTAATTCAATAAAAGAGTGGTCTGCAGATACCATTATAAATCAAATGCCTATGCCTCTGACCATAATTTTAAGAAAATGCTATTAACTGTTTAACAATATTAATGCAATTAAAACAAGAAAGAAAAATATTAATGATGCTGTAGCCACTGTTCATAGCAACAGCAGGGAGACCCAGAGGAAAACTGTCCCTGATCCCCTGCACCATAATATGAAGGGGGAAGGCTCGGAGATGCTCAGCCTCACTCTGTATCTAATGGATGAGAACTGCTCAAAGTAAGTCCTGGAAATCTGTATTTTTAAAAGGTGTCCTTGGCAATCATTAAATACATTAAAGTATGAGATCCCTTGATGTTGGGGATCCAAGTAATTTTACCATATTAAAAGTGAGGAAGCTGGAAATTTGATTTATCCAGAATTTTTTTGAAAAAGAAGACACTGATGAAGAAAAAAAAAAAAAATAAAGGAGAGGATAGAGAAAAAACTAGAGGGAGAGAAGAGTGGCTATTAGGACAAAAATACAAAAATAAGACATTTCTCTCTCACACACACGTGCACACACATTCTAGAAAAATACAGCAGAGGAAGACTAACGTCATCACACACAGATGGGAATATGCGGAGAGAACTTTTCTTCTCTTTCTCTCTCTCTAGCTTGCTACCTTATAAGAGCAGTTACAGTAAAAACATTTAAAGCTGTGAGTGGTCATCCCACAAATGAGGATTCTCGCCTCTGCACATGGGATAGATGACAGCTGATTCTGCTGAGTTTCCATTATGACAGAGTTACAGTAGAAATAAAGAAGATTCCTTAACTATATGTAAAGAAAGTAAATGTGCTGCTGAATATGATCAAGAAGCTAGTAGAAAATGGGAAACAATATTCAAATTGTCTTTTAACTCACATGAATTTAAATTAATGCAAGGCATATTATCTTATATCTTGGTTTATTTTACCTATATTTTAAGTTGCTTAGATTATAGAAAGACACATGTATTTCTATATACATGTATTCACAAAAAATTACATATTTCTAAAAGTAAATGACCTTAATGAATAAGATCTGATTCATCTAAATAAGTGTATTATGAAATGCATGTTCGTAACACCAACATAAGACTTTGCAATATAAATGGAATCAAATGTGATACAAGTAACTGTGATTTTATTCCCATACTTATTTGATTCATATTATTATTTTAAAGTATGAGGAAATGATGCAGAAGGAAAGCATTTTAAAAACCAGACACAATGGCAAGAAAGATATGACATTCTTTAAATCATTTGGACTCATAAATGATGAACAAAACAGAGGATAGTCAAAGGAAAGTGCACCTGCCTTTAAAAAAAATACACAAGCCTACCTTGAACATTTAAGAACTAAGAGTTACTGGACAGAGAGCCTAAGGGAAGAAGATGAAAGAAGGGGGCCTATGAGAGACACTTTAAAATAAAGCATTAAGAGCCAGTGACAAATGAAAATTAATCATAATTGAATTAAAAATAAATCATTGAAATATTAGAGTAATTCAATTTACAAAATCATTGTATTATACTTCCCAATCAGGCACTTTTGTAAATGGTAAAATATACCTATGGTTACAATTTAGTATGGAATCCATAAAGGAAAAACTATAATCAGAGTATAGTCATCTTAAAAGAGCATGTTGTTTTCCTAGATAAAAGAAATCCAAGGAAACTGTAAAAACTTGAAAATTAATGCCAAGGATCTATATCAGCTTTTTGATAAGCTAATTCACTTGTCAGAAGCAGCTTCCTAGGTTTGACTATTTTCTGAGCTTACAGATTTTACTTATTTATCACAAAACAAATACAAATAGAAACTAAAATATTTTAGCAATAATGAAAAAATTGGTTTGTGCCCAGTAACTAAGAGGTTGTTCTGTTTTGCCAAACTGATGTAAAAGCAAAAACAAACTCTATTTCTTAAATTTTCTTGAGTATTTATATAAATTAAAACCATATCAAGTAATGGAACACATCTGTGATTACCCTGAGATACATGTTGACCAAGAAAATAAGAAGTTTTCTATCTTAGTTACCTCAACCCATTTGTGGAACCCAGAAGTCCAAATTCTTCTGCATCCTAGCTGGCAAACATGGTAGTTCTTCTCGGTCTCCAGCCTGTGATCATTGTTAACATACATGGTTAGGTACACCTGCCTAAAAACAAAGGAAAATTCACTGAGTTACTTTCTGTCGTCACTTGCCAAGGAAACATTATTTACCTCTACTAATCAGTTTTCCAAAATTCTAGACAACTTCTTACAAACCAGCAGCTCCACTGGTTGGGTCAATACCTCCAAATAGCCAGGAGTCCTGATAACCTCCCAGAATAACACACCTGTCTGGAAAGGAAGACATTCAAAACAATGACAACTTAGAATGTATTATAAAGAACAGTAATTTATGTTTTTAAATTAAACTTTCTCCTGCTTGAGTTTCCTCCATCAAAAACCACCAAGGCAGAGTCTCCTTTTAGAATTTACCTTTTTTTTTTCACATTTAATTATATCACATCAACCAGGAAAAAAATATCAAGAGTTGATTAAAATTCATCTTCTCTTACTCCTGTAATCTTTGTAAAAACAAAATGTTTTAAGACATTTTAAAAAATTCACCAACTCACCAGGTTTCACAGCTCCTCAGATAGTTCTGACTACATCGTAAACGCTTGTGATTTTCTTGATGTTATGAACATGCATTTTAATCTTCCTAGAATTTCACAAAGGAAACAAATTACTTCACATAGAGCATTATGTCTAACAGATTCCTTCCAATGTTTTATTATGATAAATCTCAGAAGTACAGAAAACTGTTTAATAGGATGATAAATTCCCATATGCCCACCACCTAAATTCAATCATTGTTAATACTGTTGAACCATTTGCAAGTGAGCTGCACACATCATGACATTTCTCTCCTATGTATTTAAGAATGCACCTTAAGGTCAAATTAAAAAAAAAAGTATCAGTATTTTATGTTTTTCCTCCCTCATAGCTCTATTGTTGGTATTTATTTAAACTTCAAAATACTCTAATATTCAACGTGACAGAGAATCTTGTTTTTAGCAATTTTAAAAAAAAAAATTGTGTATTTGTCCATTTAGAGCTCAAATCAATTAAGGGATATGAGCCCCAGGTGCTTTTTTTTGATATTTTGACCAGGGAAAATTTCTGTTTCTGAGTTTTCTCTTGAACTGTTACTGAAGCTACATGCTCTTTGTTTTCCCTGTGTCTGTATGTCTGTTTATAAATCAGAAAGGCCTACACTTTTCATTGTGTACCTCAAGGGTATTAATACATGAGATAATGAAGTCTCCTATGTTAAAGGAACTCTGTTCTAATTGAGTTAAATAAGCATTTACATAATTTTTTTAAAAAAATTCTTATAAAATAAAGTTGAATTTCTAATATCTTAAGAGTTCTGAAATTAAAAAAAAAGCCTCTTATAGAACTTATAGAATACTTGCAGACTCCAAATTCACATAGCTAAGGCAAATCATTAACCAACAAGACTGATTTAACCATTTTAGTTTAATAAAAACAGCTGTATCCTCTCTGATTCATCAGTGTGAAGTTCCCTTTCCCTCTACATTTCAAGCCAGTCAAACTAAAGTTCTGATCATGCCATGCTGTTTCCCAACCTTGCACAAGCTGTCCTCTGCAGCTGGCATTTACTGCCTGTCTTGATTCCATGGAAATCTGTTTGTGTAAAATTAAGCTCAATGAGCACACGTTCTGTGGTCATGCCTCCTCTACACCAGTGCTGCCAGGGTTAGTAACAGTAATGACTATAATGATAAGTATATGGAGCCATGTGACAGTTACGCGCTCACCACTGTGACCATCTAACCCACCCCCACAGGAAGTGACCGGTGAGCTTCGCTCCTTCCCCTCTTCTCTCCTACTCCTTCCCTTAAGTTAACCTAGTGTTTTGCATGCATAGCGTTTTGACAGTTATCTGAAACACTGTTTCAAAACGTCAGTTGAAAAGAGAAGATAAAATCTTACACCTGGACCCACGAAGAGAGGGGTGGGGAGTGGCCCAGAGGAAGCCGAACCGGAAGCGCGGCCTCGGCTCACAACACAGCCCCGTTCCTTCCCGAGTTTCGCAGCCGGGAAAGCAGATGCCTGGGGCCCAGACCTCCTCGGGGCCTTCGGGGGAGGCCGAGGGAGGGACAGAGACCTGCGCAGGACGGGGGAGGGGCTTGGGGACGGCGGGTGGGCCTGCGGCCCTGGGGTCGGGGTCCGCAGGGACTCACCGTCTCTGCAGCAGCTCCTGGGCCACGGCGGGGCGGGCGGCGGGAGCGGCGGCGGCGCCCGCTGAGACGGCTGAGGCGGCGGCGGTGCCGGCTGAGGGGGCTGAGGCGGCGGCGGCGGTACCGGCTGAGGGGGCTGAGCCGGCGGCGGTACCGGCTGAGGAGGCTGAAGCGGCGGCGGCGGTTCCGGCTGAGGCGGCCGCTGCTGTTGCCGGAAGGACTTGAGGGACTCCAAGGCCTTCACTGGCTTTTCCAGGGTCGCCATGGCGGCCTTCTGCCCCTGGGGACAGCCCCGGGAGTCGCCGGGCCGACTGGCAGCTCCGGTCAGAAGCGGTGGCAGTGAACGGGGGTCGGGGCCGCCAGCAGGTGCGGGACCCAAGCGCCCAGCCATCTTGGAGCCGTCCCGACAGCCCCCGCGGCCCTGCGTCCTGCGTCCTGCGACGCTCCGCCGGTGGGGCGGGGCCGGGCCGCGGGATTGACAGCCGGAGGCAGCGCCCTCCGCCAATGGCTGCCGCGCCCGCTCCTTGGGCTCAAAGAGCCGCCACGGCTGCTTGAATCACTGCGTTCTTCCCGGCGAGCGGCAAGGGGCGAGGGGTACTGCACGGAGATCGAGAGGGCTGCCCGGGGGCGGAGTTGCATGTCACGGCGAGGAGGGTGGGGAGGGCCGGGTGACTTCTGATTGAGGGTCTCTCTCGGCGAGGGGCGTCCTCTCTCGGCGGAAGCCCCTCTTGGAGATGGGCGTCCCCGGCCGATGCCTCGCGGGTGGCAGGGAGGGCGGGCAGTGGGCTGGGAGCCCGAGACCCCCGCGGGGCCCTTGCCAACCCCGCGGCGCTGGCGGAAGGCGGGCTCGCCGGACAGCCTGCAGGGGAGGGAGGGGGAAGTGAGCTCGCCCCGCGCGGAGCCAGAGGACCCTCAGGGCGGAAGCCCAGGTGTGGAGGGAGAGGGGCCCTGGGGGGCAAGTCTGCAGCCGGAGAGGGAGCGGAGGGGATTGGGGGAGGCCCTGGGTCAGGCATGGGTGGTAAGAAGTTCCCTGGTCAGTGCCTGCTGCCAGAGAGGCTGGGCAGGTGCAGCGAGAAGCAGCTTTGACCCCTGAGACGCACCTCCCAGCAGATCCCAGCAGATAGGTGCTGACACGGTCTTCCTTGGTGCCTGTCACCGAGGGTTTCTGGTCTCCGGACGCGTGCGGGGCTCTGGGCTTTCCTCTGCGTGAGCCCTGGCCTGATAGCCGACTCTGCTTCTGACACTTGAGCCGCCCGCCTGGGCCTGCGCGCCGGCTCTCGTGTGCGCGTCCGGCTGACGTGGCCAGTGGTGCCACGGAGCGGAGTCCCTTTACATCTCTAAGGCTGGGGTATTTTCCTAGAGAGAAGTTTGGCTTGCCCCGAAAGTACCACCTTCCCCCATTCCCACCCACAGCCATTCAGAAGTAGAGGACCAGCATTGAGAGTCTAGGATCAAAGAGCTATGCTTTGCTTCCGTTACCACAGCTTCGGTGAATGTGCACCATCTCTCATCCTTCACTGCATATCTCTATTAGAGTCCTTTCATCACAAAGGCAGCAAGATGAACAGTGGGCTGGGCTGTCCCTCCTGATCTAGCAAAATATGATTTCAGTTTTTTGGACCTCTGCAACCCTCTTGGACTAAACAGATTTCCACTACTTAGCAAGATGATATTCCTTTGGGCTCCAAGAAGGGACTGCGGCATTTCCCACAACTGCAATTAATTTCTCACACATGTGGTTAGTTAATTAGCTTCTGTCTTTCCTGCAAAGCTGTAAGTGCCTTAAGGGCAGGGACCCATCACTTGATGCTACTTTCAAGGCACAGCCAGCTCCTCGCTGTCACCTGCTGGCCCACATGATTCCTCCCCTCCTGCCTAAGGGCCTCTGAGCTTGCTCTTCCCTTGGCCTGCAGAGCTCTTTCCCAGACACCTTCACAGCCTGCATATTCCCCTCACCTGCTGTCTTTTTCTCCTTAGCACTTACCCCTGTCTAACAGATTGTACATTTTGCATATTCTCTTGCTTGGGTTTCTCTCCCAACTAGAATCTTTATAATGTCCCTATATTTCAGGAACTACAACCTTGAACAAATAATTAGATATGCCAAAATATTATTGCTATAGTTCCCTACATGTAAAATTTGGATTATTTTTGACATAATGTGATTAAATAACAATCTCTTAACTTTCAGGTACACAGTAGGACTCTATTCTAAAATTATAATAGGCTCACCCTATTTGGAAATGGCTATGGCCCCAGGTTTTATCAGCCTGATACTACTAATGTTCAAATTAAAAATTTTCCTTTACTCACTCTTTGGATGAAAGTTGGCTTTCCTTATACACCAGGCTACATGCTAACAAACTCTAAGCTACAATAACAATCATAACTGTCACACAGACCAGAATATTCCTATCAGCCCAACTCTTACTGATGTTTATTTTAGTCTGTGTGACAGTTACAATTCTAACTGTCCATTAGTAAACTGGCATTCTGGTTTTTAAAAAATAAATTACTTTCTCATTCACCTTTGTTCATCTTGCCATGAAACCACCTGGAGCGAGGATCATCTTGCAGCAAATGATACTGACATTGTTTCTTGTGGGCTGACATATATGGCGGCAATGGCCGGAGCAATTAAGGACATGGATAAAAATTAGGTGGCTTGGAGAAGGCAAAATAGGAGCAATTAGGTTGTTTGAAGACACTCCCATCAGGAGATGATGAAAAACAATATGGTGCCCCATTAATTCTTTCACCACCCGGAAGAACCCAGGAAAGCTGATTCCAAATTCAATTCCAAAATCAAGTGATCTTTAAAAAAAAAAAATCAAATGCTGGATATTGTCCACAGTTGGGAAAAATAATTTGCAAATTCATCATAGTTTCTTGGTACACAGTTTGTCGTGTTTGGATTACACGTTCTCTGTTCAAATGAAGCTACTAATATTAAAACAAGTGAAAAGGTTTTTGAATTTTGATGTTTGAATTTCATATTGATATTTTCAATAATAGAGACAGATTCAACCAACATTTTGATGTTGAATATAACTGTAATTTACTCATAAGTAGAACTTCAGTAGTTGTCTCCAAAACAACACTTCAACTGAGTGCTAGCAAAATATTGATTCATTTCTGAATTGTTTTTTCCCAAATGAAGACTTAATTCTTGTCTTTCAGTAAAATATATAGTCAATGCCCCATTTTCTCTTTTATCATTAATCATATATGGTATTCCATTATGTACTAATGACAGTAACTTCTGGAAGTTATTGAATTTTACAAATGACTGTTACTAAAGGAAATAAAAAACTAGGCTATGGCATCACTATCCTGCTATTGTAGTAAGTAGATATATTTTAATTATGATATTTTGTAACATGCCAGGAACTGCTTTCTAGTGCTTTTTGTAAAGCAATGAAATCTTGGTAATTTTATAGCTGACTATCATTCCTTACTATTAAGCTGGTCACTGGAAATGTAAAGTGATACTGCTGATGGGATTATGAAAATTAGATTTTGGGATCACTGAAGTTTGAGCCATTGTGTGACTATAATTTCCGTAATTAATTATCCCAGAAAGAATTTCATTTTGTTATATGCTGATGTCACTGCTTTTGTGTTGCTCCCTGGAATGACTTTTGTGAACATGTTGGTCATCAGTGAAAACCAGCTGCCTATTTTTTTAAAATTGAAACATAGTTGATTTATAATATTATGTTAGTTTCAGGTGTACAGCATAGTGATTCAATATTTTTATAGATTATATCCCCTTAAAACCATTACAAAATAATGGCTATATTTCACTGTGCTGGATCTGTCCTAATGAATGGCTAGTTTGAGAGGAATACTAGCTTTCAATCTGACAGTAGTCACTTGCGTAACCTTGGACAAATAATTTCAATTTTCTAGGCTCTTGCTATTCAAAGAATTCAGTTCTACATTCTTGCTGATGTCTGGTACTAGGTCCCCAAGCCAGAGAATGCCCCACCTGATAATACTGACCCTCTTGACCCCCCATTTACTTATAAGAAGCCTTGTGGTTGAGGAATTCCTCCACAGTCATCCCTGGTGTCCCCAACTTGTACCCCTTGGTTCACTACTTGTTATTTACTGTCTTAAGCTGCTATAACAGAATGCTGTAGGCTGCGTGGCTGATAAACCACCATCATTTCTGCACATGGATTTACTGAATCCCTTACACACTGCTTTGACTTCTTACATAGTGTGGTAATGGGCTCATCCCTATGACATTTGTAGTCCTCTCATTTTCAGTGTCATCCAGAGGTAGATGACTTTTTAGAAGGATGACACTGACCTTATGACTCAGCTATAGTGATGATTCTGGGATACTGTCTTGAGGGATGCAATATATACTCTAGGCCTACAGCCCAAATATATTGCCATTTCTTTAATGGTCAGAATATAAGAAATCTGGGAAGCCATCTGGGTAGGTGGAGCTGGTGCTTCTCGTGAACATACTTAATGATTCATTTGCAAAGTAACTGCTTCATGGCCAAGATTTTAAACTCTATTGATTGAAGACTTTAGTGCCCAAAAGAGGAATTTTTCTTCCTAGAGACAAATAATGATTCCACTGCATTAGTAGGCAAGTCTTCCATATGCCGTTTCAGGAGTTGGGGGTAAGGGGGCACAGATCTTTGTTTTGCTGGAGTATTTCTCATAGCATGGGGAAAATATGGTTGCTACTTCCCCACAGGATGTAAGAGGAATACAGTTGAAACCTGAGGAGCCTCCATACGGCACCTCTGTGTACTGTGATGCTAGCGGTAAAGAGTCAGAAGACCACAATTATCTTTTATGTGCAGAATCTCAAGGGCTTTTGGGGAACAAACTTGTGTCTGGTTCCAGTCTCCTCTTCCCTAAATAGAGGCAGCAGAGATGGGGCAGGGAAGGAGGAGAGGGGTTGTAGTTCTCAGACTTAGGCAATCATCAGAACATCTGTAGGGGTTGTTAAAACACAGACTGCCAAGCCTCATCACAGAGTTTCAGATTCAGTAGGTCTAGAGTGGGGGGTGATAATCTGCATTTCCACCAAGTTCCCAGGTGATACTGATTAATGGTAATCCTGGGACCACACTTTGAGAACCACTGCTTAGGGCCACCTCTTCCTAGACTCCCAGATATGAACATGATAAAATCCACTCTACCCTCAAATTCCCATCAACTGATATGATGGTCTCCTTTCTTCTGAACTTTGGTCTGAGAGAGAAATTGGGCAACTTGTGTTCCATTCCAAGCTTCCCTTAAACGTGTCTGTCTCCTCACAATACCTGTGGCCAGAAAGGGTGGACTTGCAGTTAAATCCTCCAACTCTCTTGGGGTTTTCCTCTATGTTACAGAAGAAAGTCTATCACTCAGAGGTGGCCACACTGTTGATAGGCTAATGGTGGATAAAGGAATTCAGAAATCTCCACTGTACCACTACAGAGGCCAGACTCTAGATTACTAACTGAATGGAAAGGTCCAGAAAATCAGTTCTAAGACTCAAATTTAATCTATGATTCTGGCTGGCCCCCCAGTTTTACTTTCCTTTGAGCAGTTAGGTTCTGCTTGGACTCCATGGAAGATTTCAGAGGGAAGTTAGATTAATCAGTTTAATTCTAACCAAATAGCAGTTTGTATCTGAAAATAGGAGAAGGTAGGGTGGGCTTGTGTGAACACAAATGCACAAGCAAGAGCAGGAGCATCAGGAGCTATGTGGTGGGACACAGTAAACGGTTCACTGCCTGACTCCCCCTCTGAGGGAGGCACACTTTACACACAGAGTGGGGCCCCAGGAGCTACATCATCAGTGTTTCCACACTTCCCGGCCAAAGCTGATTGATCTACATCTGACCTAGATGAGCTCATGGGATTTTCTCCCTCAGAAATGTAAACAGAGACTGGCTAAACCTGAGCTTTATTAATGTAAACCCTTGTAGAAAATAATCATGCAATCCTACTGCTGAGAACCCCAACACTGCCCTGACATGTTCTCTGCCCAAGACATAGCAATAACTTTAGATTTGAGAGAGACATAGAGACAGAGACAGAGAAACTGTAATAAGTTGATTTTATGTGAAGTTAGCTGCAATTGATTTACTTTTCTTATAACCAAAAGTATATTATCTAATATACAGGTCCTATGCCAAATTCTTTACAAAAATTATTATACTAAATCATGACTGACTGGCCCCTTGATGGCAGGAATTACCCTCATTTCATAAATGAAGAAATGAGTTTAGTTCCTGCATTTACACACCTAGAGAGCAAGACCAACCTAAGACCTGGCCTTGGGTCTGATGGACTTCAAAGTTCTTAGTTTTTCTACTGCCTCCCTCACTCCTGAAGGAGGTGGAGCTAGGGCCCTAATGCCATCTAGACATCTAATTTTAAGCCATCTGGTTTCCAGGACCTTTAAGATCCAGTGCCTCTTTTTGGAGTTTAAAGTATGATTGGGGAAATAATTTTTTTAAAGGAAATAACGTAAAGAAGACCACCAGCACCAAGACAGTGTCTCATACTACATAAGGAGAAGTCAATACATTTGCCTAACTTCTGAATTATAAATTCTTTAATGAAATGTTATGATTACTTATAAGTACACAATGGAATTTGAACGAGGTCAAGAAACAATGCCTAGAAAAGGTCATAGTTTACTTACTAGTAGGCTTTATAATTACTGTATCAAAAGATAATTCAAAAGGCAAACCTCTGATTACATGCACTTATACTGTAAAAGCTAAAGCAGATGCTTCTAAAGTTGTTAAAAACAATACTCTAACATCATTAAGGACTTTGTCTTATAACTTTATTTGCAGCATTAACATTTTCTAAGTCCTTTCAAATACTTAACAGACTGGTCAACATCTAACCAGCCCCTGACCAGATTATCATAAGTTCCAAATTAATCCAATTTAAGGAGATTTTATTTTAAGTTCAGCTTTTCATTAGCTCTTCACAGGCATCTCTGAACATAAACATTGGAAGCCCTTGAAATTTATTAATACATTGTAACTTTTGACTAGGCTGTCGATCTTCTGATCTTTAGCCAAGTTAATACTGAAATGAAGCTAACACAGAGGAACAAAGGAAACAAAATCATCTTCAAAACATCTAAGAAATTGTGTTCAAGGACACAGAGGTGTTCTTCAAAAGCTATTCACAGGCTGTGAATTATTGATAAATTGAAGAAATGAACAGAAAATTTCAAACTATTGGATCAGAATAAATAAAACATTATTGCTGTGTTGATTAAATATATGACAGATGATTTAAATATTTCCCTCTTCTAATTACAATTCATGTTAAATTGAATTTTAAAGCCTTACGCTGCTAATTGTTTTATTTGTTTTTGTTTTTCTTTAAATAGATTATAAGCTCTTTAAAGTATTAGGTCTCACACTCATGTTTCCCTGCAATGCCTAGAATGGAGCTGAGTAAATAAAGTAGGAATAACAAATGTCTTATTTCCCATTTCCACTTTAGTGGTACTGTCTGTCTAGGGAGAAGTACACAGAGAAAGATTGTGAATTCATGACTGGACTACACCAAGCAAGACTGCAGATGATTGATTAGTGATGTCTGCTCTGAGCTCAAGAGGAGAAAGTACAGCATGCATGCCACCTGTTTTTCCATCTCACTTGCAGACATTCATTTCATACTTGTTAAGTAAATAAAAATGTACGCAGGAGAAAAGGATGACATCAGGTAAATTTTCCCATTGAGTTTCATCTTTATCCACATTCGATAAAAATCACACTGCGTATAAATTCATTATTAGGCATGGAATCAATAAACTTTGCAATATAAAGGAAAAGCGACTAGCTTACAAAATCATGAGATACTTTGTGATCATATCAGATCTGTTCTTTCAGATTCTTTATTCAAAACTAATTCACTTGAAATCTTCACACCTCACACTAATGGCAATCAAGAGGCCACCTGCTTTGACACTTGCCAGTGATGTGGAAAAGCTCAGCATTGTCTTGGTACAAGAAAGCTGCTCTCAATAAAATCCCCCAAAGCTCAGAAAAAAAAAAAAGCCCTCTATCTAGAAAATGACAAACCCAAGGATTCTCAGAGCTAAATACATATGAACAGAATTGTACACACTGAGGCTGGTTCAAGGGCAAAACATGTGAGCAAATGGGCTAAAGTTGATCAGCCTCAAATCACTATGGGAGTTCTTCTTGCCTTCGTAGCCAGTAGTAGTTCCAGTAAGATCAGAAGAGATATAATTACATCTATCCCCTCATACACACAGAGCACACATACATCTACCCTGACTATATACCTCTAAGCCACACCTATATGAATATGCATATCTCTAAGATTTGTAGAAGTTTCAGGGAAAGTCAAGATCCCCATTAGCTTCTCTCCAGTGAGGTGTATTTAAATTCAAATAGTATGTCAAAGAAATTAGGAAATAGTTATTCCAGTCACAGTTGTGTAAATCTCTCATAGCATTTAGGCTAAGAAATACAGCAAGTTAAAACAGAAAAGAAACAAAACAAACAAAAAAAAAATTGATGAGTCTTACAGAAAATAATTAAAAGCCGTGAGTCCACCCATAGCACCTGCTACCTGACACTGGGAAGTCAGCACTTGGTGAGGTGGGTGGTCAAAAGAATCCCCAAGGCCATTGGGTTTGACCCCAATTATCTTCTATTGTAAATAGGCCATATGTCAAATTCCAGGATAAATTGGAAACATTTGATCTATCTCCTGTTCCTAGATTAATTTTAAAGATTCATTTTCTATTCTTACAGATTCTTTATTTGGGCTGCTTTACCCTTATGCTTTAAAGAAAAGACATCTTATATTTGCCTTTATATATTCAAGAAGATTCTCTCTATAAGACTAATTTGGGAAGAAGAGTATTTAACAGTCAGACAGATTTTGGAGAAAAAAAATGGCAGGAAATTATCATACCCAGAATTTAAGGAAATGACTATCCACTGAGTTTTTCATAAGAATCTATGGTAACTAAGGGGGAAAAATATCTAAGAAAACATTTATTACCATGCTTAACAGAGATGGCTGCTTTAACACATCTCCTCATTTCCCCATGCACATCATTGCTATATCCATGCAAACCAACACAAATAAATTTATCACACGTGAAAAAAACAGTCCTATGAGCCTTTGAGACATGTTTGGGGAAAAAGCTTCCTTAAAACAGACTATTAAACCTCTGAAAAGATCCTGATTTATTCAATAATGAAAATAATATTAATGTAAACCAACATGGCCTACAACCAAATAGATTCTGCATGAGTGATTCATGACAATGTGATTTGCATAAAACAATTTGGCATTAAAACTAAACAGCATAACAAAATAGAAGCTACACTGCCCATCCCCCACCAAGTACTCACGCTCCTAAATAACTTAATATGTACTTCTAAATTTTGCACACAAATAATCTATTGGAGAAAGAAGTTCTGTAGAAACCAGTGTTTTCTCTTCAAATTAATCAGAATGAAATAAGATTTATTTAAAGTCTAATTTTGAAGGGTTTTATCTATTTAGTAAAATAACCCTGAAGTTACAGAATGGTAGAGAACTTTTTTTTTCTTTTTCTTCTTTGGAAAGATGAGTCCATGGGTGTTAGCCTAATAGATGAATTGCCCTTGAAAGCATGGATAGCACCACCTTTGTGCTCATTCATATATGACCAGGGTTCTAGTTCTAAAATCAGAGATACTGTTTCTACTCCACAGATAACAGAGCAACAGCTTCAAGCAGTGGAAAGACGAAACAAAGCAATAAAGGGCTGAATGAAGAAAGAAGATCTTACTGTAATGGAAAGAAAACAGCCTCCTGCTAGTCCTGTCTGACCTTGGCTGCTACTTAATTTTGAACTTTGTGTAGTGATACTGAAGAAGTGATGAGAGGTAACTGATGAGGCAAGGGCCTCAAATGCCCCTAAGGTCACACTCAGGTCTCTCACACACAGCTCTGCTGACCTCTCTTTCTCACTGTCCCTCTGCCCCTTTCCCTCACATGACCCCGATCTCCCTCCTTACAATGCACTTCTTCCCCCAACGGCATCCTTTATTCTCTCTAAAGCCCTAAAAGAGCATCATTTTATGTTGTGAAAACAGCTAAGAAAGAAAATGTAGAAACATTTATCTTAGCCTGAAAATACATATATTGTATATACACATATGCATATACATACGGTCTAATGAACTTTCCAACTTTCCACAATAAAGCATTAATAAGACCAAAGCAAGATCCTCAGAGTATCAATGATCATTAATGATGTATCCATTGCCAGTAAGTGTTGGTGTCACATCGATGATGCATCCATAAATACACCCAATTACAATATTAAATAGCTGGCATGTATGATTAATTTACTTTCCTCAGCGAGTATACATTAAGAACTTGTTTCTAGAAAGTTTTTAATGACAGTCTCTTATTACAATGATATACCTGCTTTAGCCACGTGAGAAGTTCATCTACACCTCAGACTGACTCTTAGAAAAAGAAAAAAAATTAAACTATTTATTGTTCATAAGATCACTGAGAAGACCTGACCACACTCATAAGACAGAAAAAGACAAAAGTTCCCTAGACTTCTATTTATATATTCAGCCAAGCTTCAGTTTTCAAATATAATCTGAAACATATAACGTATGAAAGGTGGTTCTCTGAAAGTTCAGGGAGAGAGTGAGTTCTGATGGCCGTTGTTACCATCCTTGCCCCCATCACCAGCTCATCAGCCCAGAGAAGAAAGTACAAACGTGGCCTTCAGTGTGATCTCAATTATGCAGCATTATTATACACATCGTGACCTTTGATGAGCTTCCTCCACATTCTAGGAAATGTCGTAGAAATGGTCACCCCAACTGTAAGCTAGAAATTACTGCTCACCCACATGATGCCCCACCAAAGCCACCAGGTAACCGTGGGGTATTAGACAAATCACCCTGTTTTCTGGGTCACTCTTGCAGCCATGAAATGAAGACCCCTAAATATTTCTGGATTCTAAACAGGTGTTGCTCAATGGAAATTAGGAAAATTAGTCAGAACATTTTTTCTGTTTAATCTAGTACTTATAGTCAACTTGATCAGTATCTGAATCTCCAGTTTTTAGAACACTGATGGCTTTTCTTGCGGGTATTGTTTCTAATTTCTTTTATAGTTACATATTTTCCTGACACTGAGGAAAGAAGGGTTTAAGACATAAAGCATACCATTCCACTGTTTATAACAGAACTCCTAAAAGGTTTAGTATGGGGGAATGTTGAAGCTAAATGTCCTAAAATGGGGCTTGGGGATTTAGTACTCCACTTATCTGTATCATTACCTTGTGTATTTGGGGATATTTAAAATTTAATTGTACTTACGGCATTTCTGAAGTGATCAAAGCACAAACTGGGCATAATCTAATTAACAATTTTAACTTCCTCAGGAAAGAAGAGGAATGAATTGCTAAATAATGTGGGAAGAAGAAGAAAAAGAAGGGAGGGGGAGAGAAGGGTAGAGGAGGCAGGGAGGGGGAGAAGGAAGAAGAAGGAAGAGGGGAGAAGAAGAAAAAAGTTACTGGGACATTGTGCTGTACACGAGAAATTGACACATTGTAATTGACTGTACTTCAATCAAAAAAAAAAAAAAAGAATGGACTAACAAACAGTAAATTCCAGAGTGATACATTCCATCAGCTGCCCATGTCACCTATAAAAAGTGCACAAATCTATAAAACTATTTATAAACCAAGAAGAAGTCTAGAACCTGAGGGCTCTACTTTATTTCAACCCAAGCTTCAGGGTGAAAGCATTCCTTCACTCTGATGAGGGACACATGTATAATAGTACCTTTTTAACTTATTTTTAAATGTTAATGAATCTTTAAAAGGAAGTAAATCTTATACCTTTTTTGCTGCTGTTTTGCTTCATCCCCTAAAAGACAGGAATCTTCCATTCACTCAGACACAGTTATCATTACCTCAGTTCCAAATACAAATGCATCTGTTGAGTGCCTGCCATGCTCCGAGCAGTGTTTCAGGTACTGCATAGGTTACAGAGATGAGCGGTTTAATTAGGGAGAAAAACAGCAAGTGGATTATGTTGAATGGAGCATTGGGTGCAGGAAACTGCCTGCTGGAAGGAAATGGGAAAAAGTAGGCTGGAAACAAAGCATGAAGAACACATCTTCTTTGAAAATAAAATGGATATTTTGTTAGGCAAAGGAGAATTATCAAAGTTGTGTGTGTGTGGTTTTGTTGTTGTCTTTGGTCAGTTGGTTGGTGTTGTTATTGCTTGCCTAGAAAAAACATGATTAGATGATTTGAGCTTTGAGAGAATGAGTTGGGTGTCCACATGCAGGATGGAACAGAAGTAGGAGAGACAGGTGGTGGAGAGGACAGCTGAGTCATATTCAAGGCACAAACTAAGAGAAGGGTAGTGTAAATAGGGAAGAAGGGAAACAAGATTTAGCAAGTCTTAGACATGTAATCATCTGAACTTGGCAGTGATTTTGGATGTAGACATGATAGAGGAGGTATTGAAAATAATGCCTCAAAGCATCACCTCACTTTAACTGAGACAGGGGTCTCTGAAAGGGCCATGGAGGGCCAATTAAATATGTTGAATCTGAGGTCCCTGAGAGCACCGCATCTGGCATATATGTGTGCCAGGAACCTAGACATGCATACCTGGAGCGCAGAAGAGAGGATGAAATGAGAAACATGAATCTGGAAGCCTTGCCAACTGAAGTCCTTGAATTAACTGACATGAGTCACTGGTGAGATATTAGAGGGGGAAATGGAAGTTGGGAAATTAAAGATAGTCTGAAATTTCCATTAATCACAGATACTGAACCCAACCTATCTCAAATATCACCCCCATTCTTTCTTCCTCCTCACCCCCATTCAGTTATCCTTTTTCACCACCAAATATATCCTACCCTCTGTCATCACCACTTCTTATATTGCCTTCAATATTCACATTCTTAGCCAAAAGAAAGAACTCTTGTAAGTCACTCTTGGCTTTCCTTAGTCCTCAAATCCTATAGATCTCTCTCTTTGAAAATCTCTTACATCTAGCACTCTTTTTGCCAACCTAGTTCCTGAGTTTTGCGTCCTCCTTATGTCTGACTTAAACTATCAAGACCTATTCCTAACTGAAAGCTGTCTCTGGTCTCTCCCTGCTCTGTCCTTTCTCCAAATTACCTCTAAGAGGTATCTTCCTAAGAGATCAAACTGATCACACCCTCACCGTGCGTTAAAGCCTCTGAATGCTAACTCTGCACAGAATGACAGCAGCGTCTGGGTGTGATTTTTAATGCCCATGTCTACCTGTAGAAATGCTGATGTTCAAACATCACCTTTTCTGTGAGCCTTTACTTTTTGGTCCCTTCCTTAGTACTCTCCTCCCAGCAATAACCAAAAACCTTCAAGAAGTGAAAAATATACTACTACATAGCTGTGAAATGTGTAAGACTTTCATCTGATAAATTGTCTTCCAAATTAATACTGGACATTTTCATCAAGTTGTTGCAAACAGTTCTCCCCATAACACTGGTTACATGTGGAAAATCCCCAAAATGAGGCACACCAACCAAGTTACTGATGTGCCTTATATCTCTGCCTTCCAGAGTATCAGCTAAATGGCAGGAAAAGAAATGCCAATACAAATTCTTTTTTGCAGTGGACACAACAGCAATTTTATCTGACAGTGCTTCCACAAGCTACCTTAGTGAAATTCCATCTTTATCCTCAAACAACTCATTAGAATTCACACTCAACACACCATCTTGTGAGAAATTCACTTTTAGTTTTCTCTAAAGTCCCCAAAATATAATCTGATTGTATGAATAGAATGAAATAATAGAGTTTCTTCTCAGCACTTTCAATTTTTTTGGTCTTTTTCTGATCATACCAATAATAAAATTCAAAAGTGTTTGAACATAGGAGAGTAAATTAGAGCTGAAGCAGGAGAGATGCCTTGTAGACAGCCACGGAGTGCGGGGTGGGTTACTGTGTGTTTATGAGCATTGTCAAGCTCCCATTGTTTCTAGGGGAAATGGTGATGTAAAAATTATGCCTCTGCTCTTGGGGAATGAAAATCACATAAACTGTCTCCTGTAAATCATATTTTGCTTGTCTAAGTGGATCAGACGAGAGAGAAGGAGAAGGGGCCTCCATGGCGAGGAACTTTGATCATTTTGATCAAACACGGACCACCTATCAGCTTCCAAGTGCCACCATGCATCATACACATTTTCAATATTGTGTCAGAATAGCTACCAGTCATTGTCATTCAGATAAAAAAGGGATTGTAATTAAACATACGAATGGATCCAGACATTTTAATCATGTTCTCTACCTATTTTTCAAAGCAAGCCTGCTGTCTTTTCAGCAGTCCTCTGGAACCGCCCTAGGATGACAATGTGCATGCTAACTGAATTCATGTCCCATGCAGATGGCGCAAGGCCATCTGTTGCTTATTGTGTGGGTCCTCTGTTTTGCAGACTCAAATATGAAAATGCAGAAAGTAAAAAGCCAATTATGGAGCCCAGGGCAAGGGAGCAGACTGTTTGATTTTTCTTTCTCTGCTGCTGTCCCTTTGGAGGACATGATTACAGAAATGAGAAACGCTCCCCTCCCCCCTCAGTCCTCCTGGCCTCATGATACAATCAGTGTCATGAAACGAGGCCATTTCCCCGCTGCTTCTTGCCTTAGTCTCATTCACCTCGACCAGAAAGAGACCCAATCCCAACTCCGAGCACAGACAATCAGAAAGGGGAGGGGCTGCCCTGACTCGGGGACACGGACTCAAGAGGAGGCAGGGCCCGAAACGTCCTCTGTTACTTACAGAAGCTGATCGCTGGGCTTGCCAAACATTCTCCCCAGCCCAGTGAAGACTGGGGAATGCGAAGTATGCGCAGGGGAAAGAGCTGTGCCTGGTAAACACAGACGGGATCATTAAAGACAAGGAGTCTTAAAAGTGCCGTTAACAAACCTTGCGGAGGAGGACTCGCTCAGGTGCAGCCTCGGGAGACCTAACCCTGCCTCCCTCAGGGCAAAGGCCAGGGGCGGAACTGAGATGCGGAGAACATTTCCTACCAGTTATCAGGGGCCCGGCACCCTGAGGAGTGCTTCCACCTTCATTGTTCTCCAGTCCTCACAACACTGTCCTTTTGGAAATGAAGAACCTACAATTCAGAAAGATTAAATTGTTTGTTAAGGTTACCCAGCTAGGAAGTCACAGAGCAGGGTTGATTCATATCCGGGTCTTTTCCCTCAGAGGACATGACACTTTCCTTCATGCCACGTGCTCCCCCAGCCTCGGGTGGCCCGAATCAACCTCTTTCTTCACTCTCCACACAGCACAAACTTTATAACTTGGAAAACACCCATCCCTCTTATCTTTCATGGGACGTAGTCAGCTTTTGCCTTAACAGAAGACAGGAAAAATATTTGTTTCATTGTTTCAATGAGTCCAAGTTGAGGATTTACTTTCCCAAATAACTGCAGGCTGCCTGGAGACGGGAGTGGAACATTTCCACCACAGGAGTTGCCTGAGTGGACAAAGTCACCAAAAGGGTAAAGGACACTGCTGTCCCCCATCACTCTTCCACCCCACCCGCGCAGCTCCCCGTTTAAATCCAAACTCGAACACTACTTTTTGAGCATTGACTATATGTCAAGAACACATACATATTAATTCATTTGCAGCCTTAAAGCAAGCCCGTGAGATGAATGACAACAGCCCCTCCATCACCTGAGCCTAAAGAAGTGAGGCTCAGGGAAAGGAAAGGGATTGCTGGTGACACTCAGCTATTGGAAACGGAGGCCATTTCCCACTGCCATGTCTGGCCCCATCATCTCGGTGCCTGATTTTTCTTATCCTTCCCATCAAACCCCATCTCTCATATTGTAGACTAGCTCAGAGCCCTCATCCACTCATCATCCTCTCCCCCAGCAGCTCAGCTTCCTCACCCTGCCTCCAAATCCCACACCCATCTCCTTGCTTACAGCAGAGGTTCTCACACTTTGTTGTGTTTAGAAATCACATGAAGAGCTTGGTCAGTTTCCTATGTCCATGCCCAGATTCAGCAGTCCTCAGTTCAATAGGTCAGGGTGTGGCCTGAGACTGCATTTCTGACAAGCTCACAGATGATGGTAGTGGCTACCCATGGTCTGGTGGCTACTCTGTAAGAGCCTCTGCCAGCCTGAGTGTAGTCTCTCTGCTACTTTCCCATGGCTGCAGGCCTTCCTCCTCTCCGGCAGAAGAGCTGACATGTTTGGACCCTCTCAACCTCGCCCTCAGACTAACCAGGACCACCAGAAAGATGTGTTCTGACACCCTGTGCCCTGACCTGGCTTCAGTGGGAAGCCTCCATCCTCACAGGCTTATTTCTTCCTCTAGAAAGGAGCCCTTTCTCAAGGGTTTTAGAACTAGACTTCTGCTACTGGATATAACCTTGAGCTAATGACATGAACTTTATGCCTCAGATTCAACATCTGCAAAACTGGCATTAAAATGTTTACTTTATAAGATACAGGAAAGATCAAAAGAAGGAGTATAGGAGTGACATTCCCAGGACAACGCCTGACCCGGAGGAGATGCCCAGACCACATCCGTTCACTCATTCCTCCTTTCCTTCCCCTCTTGGGATGTGTGAAGTTCAGCGCCGGCCTCCAAACGCTGCAGCAGCCGCTCAGCGCAGGGACGAAACCGCCCAGGCAATGAAGAATGGTGGCAATGCGCAGCTGCCACACTCCAGGCATTTTCAGAAACTGTGAGGGTGCCTGCACTGCTGACGGCTCTGTCGTTGGTGTATGGAGCAAGGGGAATTTGATTCTGTCCCACTATATGCTGGATACTTTGAGAGAGTCACAGAAGCTGGGACCCTCAATGTAAGGAGAGCTGGAGAGGCTAGATTTGCTCTCTGCCCTGGGACCTCCTCCCGGAGGACGTGGGTGGGAACCTCAAGCTGAGGGGGTGTTCCAGCTTAACCCCTGAAAAAGAGCATTAAACCCAACAACTCTTTAAGCTTTTTCATTTTCTCCTTTTCAAAAATCCCATAATCTCCCAAATTGTATAAATGTTAACATTCTTGTAGTACACTTTTTTTCTCTTAATCTTTTAATTTCTGGTTTGTACAGTTTTGTTATTCATTATTCCCTGCTTTCTTTGTCTTCCTGCTTTTACCATTTAGTCTAATTTAATGCTTTTTTGTTTCTGAATGTTGTCTGCTTATTTTAATTTCATGTCTTTCATCAGCGGTTTTCCTTGTAATTTTAATTGCATATACAATGCAGGATAATTTCAGAGAAATCACATATTACAAACAAGCAAAATGAATTTTTTTAAAGTCATACTCCCATTCACCCAAAGATAATCACATACCACATGTAGTTGTATATGATTCCAAACTATTCTCCTGGAAGAATATTCTGAATTTCCTATTAGGTTGGCTATTTTAATCCTTTTTAACAGTGTAGACATTTGTTTTGTTTTGGTATTTTCCCAATTCTCTGGTTTAGTTTTCTCACCTCTTTGTTTTGTTGTCAACACTGTATTCTGGCTTTCCTTAACCCAACGCATTTTTACTCCTGTATTAGTTTTCTTATACTATTTATGTTCATTCTAGCTTTTAAAATAAAGTCTTTGTTACTATTCTGATTAAGTTTTTCATTTACTTTGCTTGTTATTGTTTAGGAGTTTCCATTTTTTAATTCTTTTCATTCTGAGTTTATGAATGACCCACAGATAGAGTTCCCCAAAAGAGATGGTTAAGGATTCACAACAGTCCGGCAAACTCCTCATAATACAGATCATAACCCTCTCGATGCTGAATCACCTAAAAGTTACTTGATGCATGTAAGAAAACCCATAAGTTGCATTTCTTCCCAAGATCATAGTCATTTTCCCCGAGTGGATATTATTCTTGGGCCATGGGAACAGTACAGCCCTCTTCCACACGTCTCCTCCAGTTCCACATTATGGGAGTTATATGACCCAACAGCTATAGTGTAGATCATAACAGACATTCAGAAAGAATTGGTTGCTACAAGTTGGATGCCAAGGGGAGAAGGAGGTTCCATTCAGGCAGGACTCTCAGGATAAAGCCTGTCTGGTTTTAACAGGGAACTTGAAGACATCAAAACATCTAATAACAGTCCATGAACAGAGCCATTATTACAGGCTCCACAACCAAGTTTTTAGAATCCTACATCCACTTGTCTCTGATCTATTATCACCAGTATGACTCACTATTCATTTAATCGGGGTCCCAGGATACCCTGCTTAGTGTCTAAGTCTCCCAAACTCCACTGCTTTATTAAAAAGACCAAAGATGAGTTAACCCACGTGGAAGCAAATGTGCTCTGTAGCACTTAGGGCCCACAACAATGGCCTCTTCCTTTTTTTTTTTTTAATCATAAGTCTGTTTTCCAGTCCAAAACCCTTCAAGATACAGGGGAGCAGATCAAACAGTTTCTTATGTCATAGCTAGATGCTGAATGGATTGGTTTGAGTTCCTGGAAAATAACCTGATTAACTTAGTCTGATTTCTCTGATTTGTTGTTTCTTTTACTTTCCACACCACATATGTACTCTGATTGGAGGCATAACCAAGAGAGAAATTCACTTTTTTGGTTGGGACTTTCTCATTGGCATCTCCATCCACCAGCCCGATGCCCAGTACCACAGTCCTCTTCCCCCACCCTCACTTTGTCCCGCTAAGGGCTCAGGTTCTGGGCATCCCTCATATGCCAGTCTCCACTCTCTCCAGTTTGCGGTAACTATCCTCAGTCACTTAACTCTTCACTCACTATTTCTTGCCTTTATGTTAATTATTTGGGCTAAAGCGTCCTGAAAACTCTCATATCAAAGAGAACAAAACCATTCCGTGCTTTTATCTGACTAAATTGGGTGGCTCATTTCAGGTCAAATCATGCAACTAATAACCCCCAAGATGTGTCATCCCAAACTCACTAGATTCTCAGCAAAGTCCCTTCTTAAGAACAACCTTCCCCTTGTGGAATGTGTCTGAATAAAATCTTAAATGTAAAGATCCTAAACAGACAGCTTTTCACCCACAGGTTAGCGAGAGTGCCATCTTGGCACTTGCATGGGGAAAATGCCCTCCTGGACATGAGGACAGGCAGGGCCTTCTGACCTCAGACCCTGCTCGGGGCTGACACAGCTCCTAGATGCACTGAGGGAGAACCTCATCCTTCTCACCTTGATTCTTTTTCTCTAATAAAATGTACAGAATATGCCTTGATGTTTATGCTCAGTTGAAAGCCAAGCATCCCCACTTGTTTATTTGAAAACTCCCCATATTTTCCAATGCCAGATGTGGGTAAGAATTTTCCCTGCAGTTCATGAAATCATAAACCATAACATTCACTTTAGAAAGCATCTCGTTCAGTTCTTTTGTTTCACAGATGAGGAGACCGAGGCCCAGAAAAATTAAATGAATTTTCCAACACCAAAGGGTTAAGAATCCAGACCTCAGTAATTCCAGCTCAGAGATTTTCCCACAACAGACACAATTCTTCCCACACTCAGTGAGCATTTACCACCCGCCTGCCCCAGCCAGAGCCCTAGGGTCTGCCTGGAGTTTGCTAAATGCAGCCTCCACTTTCCTTGCCAACTTACTTGGATCAAGTTTCACAACAGTTGTGCATTTGAGCTTGGACATCTTCTGTGGCAGCTTTAGAAATAGCCACCTACTCCCTATTAAGGAAAGGGATAGCATGAAATGAGATTCTCCCATTACAATTGCACTGATTTCTACCAGCGTCTGGTAAGGAACTGCTTCCCAGCACCTCTCCCAGCTACACTGTAAGCCTCTCAATAGCAGCACCTCTGTCTTCATTTACAATCATTTGTCTTTCCATTTTAGTCAGCTTCATGCCCCAAACCAAACAACACCTCACACATTATTAAAACAATGACCGCGTGTCCTTTATGTCACACACTCTCTATGATGGCAAATAAGCTGCTAATAAATTCCCTGTGTGTGGCCAGGTTATCTGTCCTTATTAATTGGGATACTGAAGCCTACTCACCTGTTTCAGAGTGGCAGGACAGCCTCAGCGCTCAGAGATTACCCTGGTGGAACATTGGCAGGAATTAGTTATGTCTTAGATCCAGTAGTTTATCAGAGAGTTTGTGGAAAGGTGACCAGGAAGCAAGCTTTGGGTTGAAAAAGAAAAATACTGAAACTAAGCCAGAAAAATACCACTCTCTCATTCTCTAACTCAGCCCCACTGGGTGAAACAACACGTATCACCATTACAGATAAAGGAGGAGTTGCTGAAGAATTGTTCCCTGGCTCAGGAGACTTTTTCCCTCTTCATTTCTTTGTGAGCATTTGCCTTTGAAGCTTCCCTGCTGCAAGACCTTGTGTTATACACGAAAGCATCAGGCCGACGACTTCTAAAGCCAGCAGGAAAACAGCACCAAGAGTTTTAGAGTTTCTGAGCATCAATTCCCCTAATGGCCCAAAAGTAAGCTTTGAGCAAAAGAGACTGCACTCAAAACACAGCAACACTTTCCCAAGCACCAGACAGGACTTGAGTGTGATGTCCTCACTAACCCGAAAATTGTTGGAAGGGTTTGCTTTGAAGTTCATTGCTGAGCACAGCACATGGATGCCAAATGTCATCCCCTCCTGGCTTAAATAGGTGCCAAGGGAAGACCTCCACCCAACTAGCCCCTCCTCTTTTGATGGCCTAACACAGTCCTAACTGGAGAGTTCAACTCCTGCTGCCTGTGGGGGAGGAGCATCATTTACCAAATGCTATGAAGTTTCCATGTGAAAAGGCATCTGTCTGAGTGATATGGCAGTCAAATCAGACAGCTTACCAAGGCTTTCCTCTAGTTTCTATTTCCATGCCTGTATTTCCTACAGCATGAGTTTCAGTATTCTCACTTTACTAATACTTTCAATGGTTATGAAGATGCACCCAATTGCACACATAAAGGTGAGTATGGGGTTGATTTTTGGGTTTTCTGGTCTTTTTTTTTTTTTGCAGTTATAGTAGTATCAATAAGAAACAATTAAAAGAAGGACTATATAAAACAGAAGTTGCCCATTGAATGCAAAGGCTTTGCTTTTTATTTTAGACCCTTTTGTATAAATCCACTCAAATATATAAGAAACAGAATTAGAAAGCTAATTTTGTATGCTGTCACCCAGAACACACTGAAAAGAAAACTAAAATAAACGCAACTTGAATTATTTTTGAAAAAGCCAAAAAGCAACCTCAACTTTAGCCCTTATTTTAAACATTATATTAAATGAAAATCACTTAAAGGAGTGGGGGTAAGATCAGTGAAGGGGATTAAGGGATGTAAACTATAGGTATAAAATAAATGAGTTCAAGGATGTAATGCACAGCACAGGGAATATAGCCAACATTTTATAATAACTTTATATAGAGTGCAAGCTATAGAAATAGTGAATCACTATGTTGTACCCCTGAAAATAATATAATCTTGTAAATCAATTACATGTCTTGTAAAAAAATTGTTTAAGACAAACTCTTAGCAGATACGATGGGCTACTCCTTGTAGTCTTTACTACTGTAGGTAAACCAACAGCAGTCATACTCTCCGTGCCTCTAGGAGAGCATTATGACCCCTGACACAGCCCATCAGGACATGATGGAATTAGCCACACTTACTAAAATGACAAGGAATTCCTTATGGTGTCCCAGTGGCCTGAAAATGGTAGTGGAATTTCTCTTAGACCCTCCTCATACCCAGCATTCCATTACACACTTAGAGAATCTGATTTGGTGTCATCATATCTACTTTTTTTGTAAACATCTGAAACATTCTGCTATGTATTTTCACACATATATTTGATAATTAAATATGGAAACCCAAATAAATTCAACTTTTTAGAGCAGATCTCATGTAGTTTCTGAAAACCAGTTCAGAAATTACTGAGCATTTGCCTATATTTGGAACATTTGGAACCATAGAGAAAGATGAATGGCTGATTTTTCAAGTCTACCTAGAATGGCCTTCTTCTATGTTGTAACATTAGCAATAATTATAATACTACACATTTCTTACTGCTTTACAATTGGCAAAATAGTTTTACAGCCATCATCTCTTCCAAGAGACTGCAGGCTCCACCTTGACAGGAGTCAAGCTGCCTTGTTCAGGGTTATTTCCCTTCTGCCTAGTACAGTTACATGCTAATTACCTCTACTTTTACATGATGAGTAATTTCACTCAAGCAGGCATGCCAGGTATAAATATTTTCATTCTAGAGATGAGGAAATACAGGGTCAGAGAATTAAACGTTAATGTATATAGAAGTAAAGTAAGTAAGGGCTCAAGATGGTTCCAGAGCTAGGCCTTCTGATCCCAAGCCCTTTTCTTTCCACTGACCTCACCATGTCATCTTACATAATTTTTCTTAAGTAGCTGTTAATCCACAAACTCTTTGGTCTTTTATCATGTTACATGACCCACAAAATGACCTTGTGAGAAGAGTATGGGACAGAGTATTTCCATTTTGTTGATGTGAAAACTGAGACTCAGGATGGTTACATATCAACCTGCTAATAAGCAGCAGGGCTAGAACTAGAGCTACATCTTCAGGGTGCTCTGCTTCAGAGGATCTCTCTCCTGATCCTCTTCCCAGCCCTCCAAGAGGCAGCTCCCATTTTCACATGTACTTACGGTAAGTCTGCAATGGGTGGGCAGCAGGTCAGGCACTTACACAGGGCCCACAACACTGCTCTACAATCCAAGGACTTACCTTCCTACAGCAGGTTCAGACAAGAGCACGGCTGATCATATGACAGACCCAACCATGAAAAACAGAAAAAGGGGACAGAGAGAAGGCACAGGGGTCTGTCAGTGCAACAAGGAACTAAGGTATCTAGGGCCACAAAATGCAACCCTGATCCTGACTCCAGTTCACTCTCTAATCAGGGGTAAGACACCTACTTTCAATTTCTTAGCCTGTCAAGTCAGGAATACAGTGTACTGCTCACAGCAGGAGGGTGGATTTTGTGTAATCTAGTCTTTTTTTTTTTAAGACTCTATACCTTACAGCTTAAACTTAAATAAACTATTTACATAAATTTGAATAAAATGATTTGATTTAAATAAACATTAAAAGTTGGAAAAGTTACTTTCCAACTTTTAATCAGAACTGCATTCCTATAGCACAAGCCTTTTCATGTATCCCCCACTACCTGAACCCTCATCTTGTGCAATATGCCTCATTCATCAAATGGCTCCTATTTGTCTAAATGGTGGGTCTCTGCAGAGCTGTGTGTCAGAATCATGTCCATGGTTTTAAAAAATACGAATGTCTAGTCCCCACCCCAACCCAGATGACTTATATGATCCTTTTTTTTTTTTTTGTCAACAGAATGAGTTGGACTCAAAATCATTTAATAAATATTTTCATCTCTGTAATTTCCTGTAGTGAATAAAGGCATTTCAATTTTCTCTATCTAGAGTCAATAAACAATTTTCTATAGAGAATTTCTAATTTAATTGAAAATAATCTGAAATGTTCTCACAACATTTTAGGTGAATAAGCTGTGCACTAAATTCAATGGAGACTAAAAATAAAATTAATGTCTTTCTTCTTGGAGGAGGGTTAGTGAAAAAGAATGAGAATGAACTTCATTCATTTTAATAAATAGTCATTTTTAATTGGTGAAATGGACACAATGTCCTGGTAAGAAAGGAAATGCTCATTAGCAGCGACCAATACAAGCTACTATAAGGAAATATACATTATATCAAATGTATAATGGAAAATAAATGTAGTGGCTACTTTAAAAAAACATGTTTTTGTTAGGTTATGTTGCTACTTCCTAAAAAAGTGAGGAACATTGGAGTTTGAAACTGACCACTTTGTCACTAAACTACTTTAACAATTTCAATGGTCTGAATTTGTAAATGATGTGAAACAGCTACTACAAGAGCAAAATTGTCTGATGCTTGTTACTTTGTGTTTGCTCTGTATTTCAGTGACAAAAGCAGTTTCTAGAAGTCACTGAGAATCATGTATGAACACATTAAGTTTTTTTTCCACCATGAAGTACAGATCAAAAGGACTCCCTGAAACCATGTCTGTCCTTTATTTCTGCTAGCATAATTGCTAATCTATTTGGTGGAATACTGGCATTTCACATTTTTCTAGGCTCATGATTATATTACTTTTTTATCTTTGTTGTCTAACATGCCAGCAGTATGCTGGATTAGCTCAGTGACTTTGGTCATAATAAAAACTTAAAATTAAGAGTGACACATAGATCTCATGGTATGGTGGGAACAGAAAAAAAAAGATTAGGAACTAGCTCATTTATTTATAAGCTAGAGCAAGTTGCAAACAATGAGATAAAAGAGAAACTAATCTTTGGGGGAAATCCTCAAAATTAAAAAAAAAATTAAGTTTCTAACTCTGACACCAATTCAGTGCACAGTAGTACCCCCTTATCAATGAGGGATATATTCCAAGTAGGTGCCTGAAGCTGTGGATAGTACCAAACCCTACATATACTATGTTTTTTCATACACATACATATTTATGATAAAGTTTAGTTTGTAAGTTAGGCACAGTAAGAGATTAACAATAATGATTAATAAAATAGAAAAATAATAACAATATACTGTAAAAAAAGTTATGTGAATACAGTCTTCCTCCTCTCTCTCTTCTCCACCTTTCTCTCTGTGTGTATGTTTCCCTTTCTCTCTCTCAAAATATCTTATTGTGCTGTACTCACCCTTCTTCTTGTGATCATGTTCTATAAAAAAATGCCAACATGATGAGGTGAAATGAGGTGAATGACGTAGGCACTGTGACACAGCATTAGGCTACTATTGACCTCCTGACCCTAAGTCAGAAGGAGGATCAGCTACTTGGGGTGCTCCTGGATCATGGAGCCATGATGATGTCAATGGTTGGAGGCCAGGAGCAGACACTGCCAACGGTTGGGGCTCCTGAGGGGACAGAGTGGGATGGTGTGAGATTTCATCAGGCTACTCAGAACAGTGCACAATTTGAAACTTCTGAATTGTTTACTTCTGGAATTTTCCATGTAATCTTTTTGGACCACAGTTGGCTACAGGTAGCTGAAACCATGGAAAGTGAAACAGTGGATAAGTGGGGACTATGATAGTCTGTTCTATCAGAATCCTGCTGACCTGTCAATATTCTTCATTTTCATGTGTTCTCACTGAACTTTAGGCAATCCCTAGGCAGAATAAAAGTTTCATCAACAGCTACATTCATAGTATTACACATGGGAATGGTCACAGACCTTTGCAAACTCCACACTAGTGATGCCAAGTGATAAGCTCTCCTGTTGCCCAAAGCACCTGCATGTGAATCCCCTGGGGTGCTTGTGACATTTGTAGATTCCTGAGCTCCTCTCTGCAGTGAGGTTATCACCATCTCTGCAGGTGGAACCCAAGGATCTGTACTTAATACACCCTTCAGGCAACTCTTAATAAGAAAATTTGAGAACCGGTGGACCAAAAATGGATGAAAAGTTATTCATATTATTTCCAGTCCTTTAAAGAAACTTGAGGTGTTTGCATCTGACTCTGACCCCCAGGAACTAAATTGTGGCTCACATCTTAAGCTCAGTAGGGAAGTATTCATTTTCCATTTCAGTCTAGAAAGCATTATGTTATAAGGTGGGGGTGAGTTGGCAAGCTATCAGTACAATTGGAGGCTTAAAAGCAGAGTCCTCCTTGAGACAGTTGAACCCATTACCTGTAATCACTCAGAGAGGAAGTATGGTCACCAAAGAGCATGCTAAATGCCTGCAGGTCCACAGGAGGCCCTCAGTTGAGATGCACTTTGTGTAGAAATTGGATGACTAGAGAGTGAGAGTTCAATTAAATTTGAGGAGCTATGAAGTACTGAGAAGTATACAGGATGCTAAAAGGCTGTGCCTACAGACCTTTGTTATTACAAACTATGAGAAAAAGAGCTCTTTTGAAGTCTGAAGTTCAGAGTGCAGCTTTAATGTTACTTCAATGGAGGCAGCATCTTGGCTTTGCTGACCGTTGTTAAATCTAGCAATTTTTTATTGAAAGTAGCTCAGTTACAGATTATGTAGGCTCTTCACAGGGATTCAGTGGTTGGAGGACGGGGAGGAGGGTGGAGATTCCAGCTCACCAAATGACCTAAAATACATTTTGTAAATTCTTTTAGTGACAACCCCAACCAGCCCCCATCCTTTAGTGCACACGTTCAAAGGAAGAACTCTGGAACGCTGTGACATTGTGTTCATTTTATTTAAGTTTTGTTTCTGATACTGGAGACAACTCTATTTTGTCTTCCCATTGAAATCACTGTAGAGAAAATCAGTGCATAACACTGAGTCAATAAAAACTACCAGGCAATTAAAACCTGCTCAACTAATTAAAATAATACAGATATCAAACTTTCAGGTCTTAATAATTTTCCTTGAACTTGCAACAAAGAATATCTGACTCACTGGTAGCTCACGTACCTCATATCTTCCTTTTACATCTGAACTGAAGAAATCCAGCCTATGTCCACAGCTTGCACATTCTTCAATGTCTTCCTAGGAGAACACATGAAGAGACATTCTAGCCGTGACGTGACTTTTATTGCACTCCAAGCACTTTTCCAATGAACTATGGGAGACACAAAAGCAGGAAAAATAATCCATTCAATGTTTTTTTCTGCATGTTTGCTAGGTTTCTAGGTGCCATTTTTGAATGTTTGACATATTTCAGTGAACAACCAACAAAGGACAGAAACTGTGCCTCCATTCTACTCTGGAGAAACACATGATAAACATAGTTTTTAAAAAAGTAAACTATAGTGTAGAAGATGATGATTAGTGCTGTGAAAAATAGAGCAGAGCAAGAGGGTTTGGGAATGAGGGAGTGGGGGGTAGGCTGCAATTTAAATAGGATTATTGGGGGAGGCAGAGGATATAACTCAAGTGGTAGAGTACATGCTTAGCATGCATGAGGTCCTGGGTTCAACTCCCAGTACCTCCTCTAAAACTAAGTAAACAAATTAACCTAATTACCTCCCCCTACTAAATAAATAAATAAATAAATGGAATGATTAGGATAGTCCCAAATATAAAGATGAAGATTTGAGCACAGACCTAAAGGAGGTGAGGTCATCACAAAGCAGTATTTATGGGTAAGGGTGTTCCACAGTGCAGGAAAGGCTACTGCAAAGGCCCAAAGGTGGGAGCCAGATTGGTTGGTATAAGGAATTACAAAGAGGCCAACATAAAAGTGGAGGAAGGTGAGAGGGAGTGGTAAGATATTAGATCAAAGAGTAATGGGAGGAAGTGGCAGATCATGTAAGGCCTTGCAGTCCATTGCAATGATCTGGTTTATCCTTGGAGAGAAGTGGTATGCCACTGAAGAGTTTTGAACAGATATAATAGAAATGTACATACAGTCCCATGACCCTAAAGCAGCAAGCCTGGAGTCAAATAGACTTGGGTTTGGATTTTTCTTCCACCTCTGATCAGCTGTATATTCCTACTCAATTTTCTCATCTGTGGTAAGGGGTAATCCTTGCTTCAGTGAGTGGTTATAACTATTTACTGAGGAAATGTTCCAGCTGCCTATACCAGGGATCATGTTGTTCAAGATGGTGGCCAAAAGGTATTTCCATCTTTTCTCCTTTTAAAAATCACAGCCAAGTAACATAGCAAATAAGAGAAATCTGTACCACAATATAAAGACCAAAAGTATATGGAGAAATGGTAAATGGCCAAGACAGAGGAAGCAGAGCAGACTTAAGACTCTATAAAGGGAGACTGTCCCCACTTTCATGATAGCCCACATCACCCCACCACACCCCCTGCCCATGCCACTCCAAGATATTAAGAAATTGATACTAATGCAATACACCCTGATCATTTTTACTATAACCATTGCAGAAGTTATTAATGGATTTGCCCTATATTTATTTTTGAAATGACAATTATGACCCCCAAAATGCCTGTTCTAACTCTTTCACTCACTCTTCTGTAGCAATCCAGCCAAATATACCATCCTCATCTTAATCTTCCTAAAGCCCAGCCTTGAACAACGTATCACTTGGTCAAACATCTTAAAGGACCTCTTTTGTCCGCAGGAAGAAACCTACACTCCTTAAGCAGGTCCCTTGGTATCTCTCCAGTATGTTCTCACAGGGTGTAAACATAAGACAAGACACTAGAAACCTCTTAGAAGAAAACATAGGCAAAGCGTTATTCAACATAAATCACAGCCATGTTGTCCTAGGGCAGTCTACCCAAGCAATAGAAATAAAAGTGAAAATAAACAAATGGGACCTAATTAAACTTAGAAGCTTTTCCATAGCAAAGAAAACCATAAGCAAAGCAAAAAGACAACCTACAGAATGGGAGAAAATATTTGCAAAAGATGAGACTAATGAGGGTTTAATCTCTGGAATATATAAACAGCTCATACAACTTAATAAGAAAAAGGCAAACAACCCAATCCAAAAATGGGCAGAAGAACTAAACAAGCAATTTCTCAGTGAAGAAATGCAAATGACCTATAGGCACATGAAAAAATGTTCAATATCACTAATTATCAAAGAAATGCAAATCAAATATACACAAAATGTTATGATAACTCACAGAGAAAAAAATGTGACAATGAGTGTGTATATGTCCATGAATGACTGAAAAATTGTGCTGAACACTGGAATTTGACACAACATTGTAAAATGATTATAAATCAATAAAAAATGTTAAAAAGAAAAAGAAAAAAAAACTACAATGAGGTATCACCTCACACCAGGCAGAATGGCCATCATTCAAAGTCCATGAATGATGAATGCTGGAGAGGGTGTGGAGGAAAGTAAAGTATCCTGTGTTTGGCTTGGAGCTTCAGGATTCACATTAATGTAGTAAAGTCTTGACTAAAGAGAAATGCTTAACTTTAACCCAGTGTTTCCTCAATTTACTTAAACCAAGAAGCCTGGTTTCAGTAAGTACCTCCCTAAATAAGTTTTCTTCAGAACACAGTTTGCAATACATTGTTGTAAATTGTCTTTAAATAGCATATAATTCTCCATTTCATAGCATAAATTTATTTTCTTTTTATCCTTTGTTGTCTTAATAAAAGCAAAATGTAAAACCCATCTAGATGCCATTTTATTAAAATATCCAGATCCAATGAGTTTAAACTCTTGCTTGCAGGCAAGATTCTGGTGCCAAGGACAGGCCAATTAAGCAACACTCCCCACAGGCTGACTTACTTGGCCCTACGCACTTCTGGGTGGGTCTCCCTGCCTACCTGGAATCGTTCCCTGTGTGAGACCAAACAGAATTGCTCTTAGGCAGCTCTGCTGCTCTTCTGGGTAGTCTGTACTCTTCCTTGTTTTCCCCAAATTCCAAAACTGGTGACCATCAAGGGGAAAAAAATCTTAAGGAAAAATAAGGATCTACTAAATCATTTTCTTATCATAAACTTGTGCTCTTGGACAACAAGCACCAAAGAAATCTGTAAGAGGAGCTCTGTGCCCAGCAGGGTCTCAGAGGCACTGGACTAGAATCAAGGTTCCTCTTCCTGTGCCTCTTCTACACGCTATTGGTGATGATGGAATAGAATGCTTTAGAGTTTAGACTCCAAATGAGACTGCCTGAAGTTAGATCTACTTCTTATTAACTCAATTTCCTTGATTTCATTATCTGTAAGCAGGGCTAATGTAAAGAAGTGTTTAAAACAATATTCAGAATGGAGTCATCTCAGTATCTTCCATAACTCCTTTATCTATAGTTCATCTTTCTCTGCATAATAATTAGCTTCCACTTGACCCAACAAGGTGGCTAACTTCTTTGTCCCCTTTCATTCAAAAGCCTACTGTCTACAAACCTATGGCTCCCAGTTTGAATTCTTACAAGAGAGAAGTTGATTCACTGCTGGCCAGGGTCATACAATCTGTAAGGATACCCCTTGCTGTGGACAGGAAAAAAACATATGTATTTTTTTCCCTTAAAATATATGAGATTTTTAACACTTTAATAGAGTTCAAAAGTTTCCAGTAGAGCATGTCTCCAATTCCATAATATACAGTGGAGAAACAGGATTTATAATTCACTGTTTAGTGCCCTATAAGGTTGCTGTTTTTGTTCCTTTTTTATGGATGAGAAAACCAAAACAAAGAAAGGTTGAGTTGTTCAAGCTTAGATGAGAGTAAATGGCAGAACAAGCATTTCATTCTAATTTTATTAACTCCAAAAATCACTATTTTTTCCATATAGACTCCCTATATTAATTATTTAACATAAGTTCACTTTTCCATAACCTTTGTGAAACGTAAGAGTTCTATTGTGACTTGCATTATTACTTGGTCTGTAATGAATTTTGTCTGCTACTTGACAAACAGAATTTCTCCCATATTAATTAGCTTCCCTCTAATCTTTTGATTTCTACTCTATTTACTAGGCTTCAACATTAATATGACTATAAAATTAGCTTCAGCTTAATAAAATGTCTGCTTGGGAAGAAGAATTATAGATTATTTTAAATAATTTTTATTAGCTTTCTTAAAATAATATTTGTGCATGATGTCACAGTGTACTCAGCAAAGATATAAAATGATAACCTAAAAAATAAAATTCTTACCAGATTTGTCCTTGTATCTTTGTCTTCAATTCTCTACAGGAAAGTAATTTAGAAAGAAAAAACAGGGGAAGAGGCAGAGGAGAGAAAGGAAAAGAGACAATGATGTCTCTGTGGCTCATCCTTAGAGGTTATGTTCACACCTTCAAAATAGAGAACTTCTCAAAAGTGTCAGAATCATTGTTCAAATACAATGGACAAGGATTATCCATTTCAGCCTTTTTATGATAATAGGAAATTAGCTGCCATCAAAAGCTCATTGTGGTGATGTCACTTAGGTCTCACCTGCTTAAGCAGATCCCCACGAAGGCTATTCAGTCTGAGCACTGTAAAAGTCATTTCCGCTGAAGCAGTATTTAAAATCCCAGAATGTTAAACTGACAGACCACCAAGACTATTTAGACAATGTGCCTCATTTTATAGTAGTTGGTTAGCAAATAGAAAAATCTAATTAAAGTATACAATCATAAAAAGTTACTACATTCATAAAATATAATTTTTATATTATTTTTTTAAAAATACATAAATCTACACAAATTTGTATTTTTTGTCATTGTTAGACTAAAGGCTTCTCTGTGAGAATGGACCTTGATTAGAATTCCAAATCTTCTTTCTTATATAACCACATCTAGTATGCATGAGTATATTGTGTATGATTTTCCATTTTAATTTCTTTAAATTAGAAAATTAAGGACATTTTCAAAGCAGTCTGAGGGCAGAAAAACTTTAGAATTTTGTCATTTATTTTTAGTCTTTTACAGTTGTCTTACACCTAATTTAACAGCAATTTCTTTTAGCAAACACATGTATCAAGCTTTTTTAAAGTATTCAACTTGGTTTTAGCACTCCCATTTAAAATGTTTACATAATATTCAGTTAAATAATATAATGGCAATACCAATATGACTGGCATGCAGAAATTTCAGATAAACTCAGCCAACTCCAGGAAAACATGCAACTCACCCAAAGAGAGTAGATGTACCCAGGAGTACCAGGAAAAAGCATGTTACCTACAGTTAGCTCTCAGTGTATCAGAAGCATCAGGGAGTGTTACTTACTTGTAGAGATAATGGCAAGCTTCCAGTAATCCAGACAATTAAGTGGAGATTGGTCAAGAAGCGCTATTGGACCATTACTGAGTTTTGGGATCTGGCCATGCCAGAAAAACCACATGTAAACATAATGAAACTCCAGTGAAAACTCTGGACACCTGAAGTTCAGGTGAGTTTCCCGGCTGGTGATATACACTGGAGTGCCAGGAGGGTGATGCCTACTAAAGACACAGAAGCTTCATGTTTGGAACCACCCCAGACCTCACCCTATGCATCTCTTCATTTGGTTTGTTTTGTATCCTTGGTGATAACATTGTAACCATAACTATAGTACTTTCCTGAATTCTATGAATCATTCTGGCAAATTACTAAACTTGAGATGGGGAGTGGGAACACCCGCATTTGTAGCCAGGTGGTCAGATGTACAGGTGGTCTGGAAAGCCCCGAAGCTGGTGGCTGGTGTCTGAAGTGATGGCAGTGCTGTTGGAAGGCATCCTTAACCTGAGAAATCTGTGCTAATTCCAGGCAGTCAGTGTCAGAATTACATTACATTCTCAAACAGAGAGGTCCCAGGACACTGCCAAGGGACGTGAGAGAGCTGGAGGCACAGGCAGAGTTTAGAAATTCAGGGATTTCATCTCATACCGTATCAAACCTATTAAAATGTTCTCATATCCCCATATTAAATATCATTTTGCTTTGAAAAAGCAAATAATTTTGTTTTTGAAAAATTATCTATACATAACTCAATTTACTATTAGTTATACTTTCTCAGAAATCATGGTGAATACTTGGGAAGTCTTGAGATATGAGAAAAATCGAACCTATAAATTATTTTCACATGTAATAACATTGTTATGGATTCTAAATTTAGCAATTAATGAAGGGCATGATGTTACATTTTATAGACCTTTCATTAAACATGTTACTAATTTCAGTTTTGTGGTTTTCTTATTTTGAACCAATTACTGTATTTTTTCAGTTCTCAACGGTTTCATAGGCTCTTAAATCCATGGTTTATGTCCTGCAGTGTGTCTTAGGTGCCTAATGGATGGAATGGTTCTGCTGGGCATCCCAGTAGCTCTGTTGGGTGGGAACATGCAGTCAACATGAAGTACTTACCATCACCATCTTGATCTGCAGTAACAAAACACCACAGACTGGATGGCTTAAACAACAGAAATTAACTTTCTCACCATTTTAGAGGCTGGAAATCCAAGATCAAGGTATCAGCAGATTCTGTTCCCAGTAAGAGCCTTCTCCCTGGTTTGCAGACAGCTGCCTTCTTGCTGTATCCTTACATAGAGGAGAGAGAGAGAGAGAGCTCAGGTATCCCTGCCTTTTCTAAAGACATTAATCATGTTGGACTAGGGCCCCATCATTATGACCTTAATTACCTCCTACAGACCCTATCTCCAAATACGGTTACATGGGGCAGCGGTTAGGACTTCAACGTATGTATTTTGCTGGGACATTGTTCAGTCCATAATAATACAGGATAATTTTGTTGTTATTCATTTATATTTTGTTCTTTCCTTTTCCTCATTTTAAGCAAATAGCTAGGCCTCTGGGCACCCTCTCCTTTGAGGCTTTTGTATCGCAGAATAGAGCAGAAACTGCTTAGGGCTCACCACCTTTCCTGGCTTTTGTTTTACAGAATCATTCTTTACAAGAACTATTTGAGATGACTGGGCTAGGAAAGAAGGGAGCAAGCAAATGTTTTCAACAGAATTAAGAGAGAGATTTCACAGGACAGGGAAGAGAGCAGAGATGATCAGACCCCACAGGATGGTGACAGGATATCAGAGGTGATGACTATGAGGGCAGAGAAATTTCCCTGGGTCCCCCTTGACATGCTGACAGCCAAGAAGCCTACCTTTGAAGCAGTGTGTGGGTCTGAATGATTACAATAGCAGTGGCAACAATGGTGGACTGAAGATTAGAGGTCCTCCACTTCTCCAGGTACCAGCCATATAAGCCCTCCAGATTCTTGGTACAACCATGAAAAGGAAACAAACCCCCATAATGATGGAGTTTTAAATGTCCTCCCACTAGCAGGGCAGGAAAGAAACTTAGAAAATAGAAGTAATTTCATCCATATAAAATGTAAAGTGACATTTCTTACACACCAAAGTTTGTAGCATAAGCTACTGTTTCTCTGAAGACAAAGGTATCAGCATTTTGCTGCCAATGTGACTGTTCTTGGGCCCTGGAGAGCCTTCACTCTAGCCGTGTGGCCCAGTGAGGCAGGGATTACAATCACTTCAACTTAAGTACGAAGCGTTCAACCATTCATTAAACAAATATTCGTAAAACACCTGCTATGTTCAGAGCATGATGTGCTTCTTCTAGGGAAACCTTAGTGTGCACAACGCCAGCCTGTCTGGCCTCTGCCGAGAAATACAGACATCACACAAGAAATGACAGTAAAATGTGACACACTAAGAGATGATGCAGGCAGTCCATGTGTTACGAGTGCACAGGAGACCTAGCCTAGCAGTCACAGAGGGTCCCTCACAGGAAGTGGCTAAGAGCAAAGGAATGAACAAGAAGTAGCCAGGCAACGAGGAAGAAGGAAACTAATCTAGGAAAGGGGAAAGAATTCTACTTACCAAGTCTTGAAGGACCAGTCACTGAAGCCCTTTTAGGTCGTCTAATTCAACTACATGCTCCGCATAGGAACCCTCCCCATGGTATACTAACACATCGTGGCCCAAAGTTTGCTGTAAAAACATGTCCCCTAACTGATTTACAGGTATATTCACCACTTCATATTTGAGGATTGAAACTAGAAAAAGTAAGGGTCGCTCTTGGGTGCACCAACAATGGCTGGCCAGCAAACGTTGATAGTCCGACCTGAGGGCTGTTACGTGGACATAGAATTATACTGACACAAAGAACAATAATAAGTCCTAGTAATGATACCAGGAAGTGAAAGTATCCCTTAGAAAATGTTCTCTTAAAAATAATTAAAACGTTGGGGGAGGGTACAGCCCAGTGGTAGAGCGAATGCTTAGCATGCACAAGGTGCTGGGTTCAATCCCCAGTACCTCCTCTAAACCTACCCCCTAAAAAATGAAGTAAAATAAAATCATTAAAGTGTAAAGGTTTGGATCTATAGTAGCTTAGAAAATTCACATATTTAAAATGTTTCACTCCCAATAATGCCAGACCCTACAGTCATTTTTATACATAGCAATAAAAAATATGGAAAAGGAGACAGGCATTATTTGGGACAATGGCTTCCATCAAAATTGATGAACTTATAAAAGACAATAAGTAGGTGGCTGTCTTGGTCCTCAGCCTCACCTCACAGTCAAGTCCCAAAGGAAGAAAAGGCAATGCAGCTCTCCCCTTTTAATTCAGTCCATGGCTTGTTGGTCAGAATTTAGCCCATATGGTCCTGGTCTGTGTTTATCCTGAAGAGAGAAAATCATTTTGATCTACATTGGGTAAACTTTTCTCTTTAATCAGTGTGGCTGGTTTTATTATATGGTTTGAATTTTGCTGATCTGTCACTCCGGCTACTATCACACTGTTAAAAAAAAAAACAAAACATTTTTAAGTGGATATGAATTACAAGCTTTACTTACTCTGAGCTGATTTGATGCTTTTTCACTTAGCTAATTCTTGTTTTAGAAGCTTTAATTTTATGAGTTTATCTTACAAATTTTCACCACTTTCCTCTTCTTACTGAAAGTTAAACTTCCGGCCAAAAGGAATATGATCATAAACTGGTGCTCAAAGCCAAAATCAAGAAGCATTATGAAACTGTACTCTTAAGTCCCGGCTTTACATGTTTTTAATCTTGGACTCTGGCTATTAAAATATGTGTAATGTGGTAGTACCTCACCCTCTGATATATGGTGAAATAGAAATCCCAGATTCCCAATTAATACAGAAAAGGAGGGAGAAAAAAATGAGAGAATGAAAATAAGAGGCATCCTTCATTTCAAACACTTCTGTAGTTATCAATGTGTGTGACTCTACCAAAAAAAAAAAAAAAAAAAAAAAGACTCCTGCACGTTGAATCACATGTACAGGAAGTTTGTCCCTTAGACTGTAGGTTTATATTTATTAAACCAGCCTTTTGTTAAGATTTGGCCATTTCACAACATAGAAATAATGGTGCAGTTACTCAAAACAAGTACCCATTTCCCCTTCTTGAATAAACTTGCCTGGCATTCACAGCTCTGCCAGGATTATTTTTTTAAATTTATTTTTATGGAAATATAGTTGATTTACAATGTTGTGTTAGTTTCAGGTGTACAACAAAGTGATTCAGTTATACATATACATATATATTCTTTTTCAGATTCTTTTCCATTATAGGTTATTATAAGATATTGAACCTAGTTCCCTGCACTATGTGGTAGGTCCTTGTTGTTTATCTATTTTATGTATAGTTGTGTGTATATGTTGACCCCAAACTCAATTTATCTCTCCTCCCCCATACTTTTCCCCTTTGGTAACCATAATTTGTTTCCTATGTCTGTGAGTATATTTCCGGTTTGTAAATAAGTTCATTTGTATCTTTTTTTTTCAGACTCTACATATAAATGATATAATATATTTGCTTTTCTCTGTCTGACTTACTTCACTTAATTTAATTTTCTCTAGGTCCATCCATGTTGCTGCAGATGGCAATATTTCATTCTTTTTTATGGCTGACTATATATTCCATTGTATATATTATACACCACATCTCCTTTATCCACTCATCTGTGGATGCACGTTTAGGTTGTTTCCATATCTTGGCTATTGTAAATAGTACTGCTAGGAACACTGGGTTGCATGTATCTTTTCCAGTTAGAGTTTTCTCCAGATATATGCCCAAGAGTGGAATTGCTACACAGTGCAGTTACTCAAAACAAGCACATATTTCCCCTTCTTGAATAAACTGTTGCCTGGCACTCACAGATCTGCCAGGATTATTCTCTATTTCAATCATCTTAATAGCATTTCTTCCACTTGCCTTTGCGTATCTTCAGATCTTCCTTTCATATCGAACTTCCAAAATCAAGCCAACATTACCTATAAGGTATTAGAGGAGATGATTATTGATTATATGCTTGCCGTCTTCTGCTTCCTGACTTAAGGTTCCACTGTTCTGTTTTTCCTACAGCATCGTTTCTATCCTTCTCAGCAACTGCAGTGGAATGAGAGAAAGAGCACTTCTTTTCAAATAAATATGGCAAAGTCATGGAAAGGCTCCCATTGGCCAGATGTGGGTCCCTGTCTCTGCACTGTGGCCAGGGGGGCTGGAGGGATTCGGTGAGCAAGTCTAGCTCATGTGTTCCGATCCAGAGAAACCCCAAATGAGTGGAGTAAAAACATGCTGTTACCTGAAAGAAAAATCTGGGGGCTGTTTTCAGAAGGGGAAACAGATACTGAGCTAGCAAACACAATTTTTATCTACTACATCTCCTAAGCAGTTTTTATTCCAAGATGTAATTAAAATTACTTATGATTTAATAGATCCCTTAAAACCACACATTTAATTATTTAAAGTAACATAAGTAAATAAGAAAAAGAGAAATAATCTAATAGAAAAATGGGCAAAGTATAAAAACATACAGTTTACAGTAAAGAAAAAAAGACAAATGCTCAGTAAATATGGGACAAGCTGTTTGGCCTCATTCAAAATAAAATCAGCACCAGAAAGAGACATTCTTCATTTATCAAAAATAAAATCACACAATGCCATTTTTTAATCTTGAAAATGCTTATATTTGGAGAATACCAAGTTCCTGCAACTGGGCATAGGAAGTGGCCTTTAGTGGAAGTGCCAAATTGGTGTAAATTGGTAGAGAAGGATCTATCAAGTAACTGTCAAAGCTAAAACACCTACCTCAGCAAGCCCAGGGCTAGGAATTTACATTATTGATATACTTGCAAAAGTTCCCCAAGACATGCATACAGGGACCGTCACTGAAGTGTAATTAAACTGCAAACCAGCTACAACTGAAAACAACCCAGTGTCCACTAATACACGACAGGATAACTAAACTGTGATATATCTGTAGGATGGAACACTAGGAGGGCAGGTAAGAGAACTAAACTGTGATATATCTACAGGATGGGACACTAAGAGGGCAGGTAAGAGAACTAAAATTTGATAATCTGTAGGATGGAACACTGGGAGGGCAGGTAAGAGAACTAAACTGTGATATATCTGTAGGATGGAACACTGGGAGGGCAGGTAAGAGAACTGAACTGTGATATATCTGTAATATGGAACACTAGGATGGCAGGTAAGAGAACTGAACTGTGATATATCTGTAGGGTGGAACACTAGGTGGGCAGGTAAGATACCTGAACTATGATATATCTGTAGGATGGAACATTAGGCAGGCAGGTAAGAGAACTGAACTGTGATATATCTATCTGTAGGATGGAACACTGGAAGAGCAGGTAAGAGACATGAATAGCTCACTGGGGGAAAGCTCCCAGACACAGAAGTAGAGAACATCAATGGCAGAACAGTGTGCTTCATATGATATCTTATGTGTGAAAAGGAAAAAGTTTGATGCATCTATGTGGGAATGTGCATATTTTTCTGGAAATACCTAAATGATAATAGGAATTATCTTGCATAAAGGGAGAAGGGACCCACCTTCCATTTTATACACTTCTCTTCTAATGATACCAAACCTACTAATGAAACATATCTACTAATGATGTTTCCAACCTTTTAAGTGTGGTTTTTTTTTTTTTTTTTTTTTGGTTTTTTTTAAATGTCAACAGGGATCATCTGAGTGGAAACAACACAAATCATTTTTATGTTTTCTTTCTGTAATTTTCTGATATATAAATAAACTGATATGCATTATAAATATTTAAAATATACACTTAAAAGAAGAATAACTGATGGTATATTGGCTTAACTTGATATATAAGAAAATAAAATGTAATAAAATGGCAATAATTGGGAGTTTACTATTGTAGTATACTAAGTATATATATAATTTCATTTAATCCTCAAAACAAAATTATAAGTACTTTTATTATCCTCCTTTTACAAATGAGAAGAATGAGGCTTAGAGAAGCTTAAGGAACTTGCCTAAGATTCCTCATTGAGTGACAAAGCCAAGATTTAAACTTAGCCACTCTAATTCTAGATACGACCAAAGGGTAGTTTATACTGAAAATGTAAATACTGCCATAGGAACTATCATTCCATGGGGCTAGATTATGGAAGAATGTACCATGTCCTATTTACTACTGAGTCCTTTAAATTCTAACTCCTCTTTCAAGTTCCCTGACCTAAACTAAATGTATGGATTTGAGATGACAAAAAAATCCTGCCTTCCCCAGGATGGAGAAAATCAAATGAGAAGTTTCAATACATAACACCCTTTAAAAATCATGACCCACTCCTCAACTCTAAAGTATTGTTCATATACAATAAGCCCCCCCACAGGACTGCAGGTTGACAGCTTAGCGACTACATTTCTGAACTTGGGGAGGGCCTTCCACACCGGAGCACAAGCCTGGTTTTAGCAGCCTTCACCTGGGGATCACAATGGGCTTCAGCCCCTTATTGAGTCTTGAGCCCAGACTATGAGGCAATGGTCTGATCCTCATTCTGAAGCACATAAAATCCAAGAAGGTTAACTAATTTCCCTAAGGTCACACAGAAGTCACTGGTGAGGTTGGAAATGAAACAGAGGATTCTTAATTCCCAGCCGCTGCGATGCTCCCAAGACAAATTCTTGTTGAGTAAATTACACATGGACACAGGGGCACTTTACAATCCCATGGAGGAGAATCCCCAGAAGCAAAACATTTCATTTTAAATTGAAAAATCTGACTTACAAAAGACTGATGTCTTCTCCAGCCGGCAAACATGCGTCTCAAAGAATCTCTCAGGAAAGTCTCCTAAACATTCTACATAGCACATCTCGTCTCTAGCAACCTATCTGAAAACCCAGTAAAGAACAGCCAGTACTGCTATCTGGCAGGCCAATGTGAAAGGATGGATGTATAAGAACAGTTCTCCCTGAAAGCATCGATTTGGTATGTAATTTTAAATGACCAACACACCTGTGTAGAGCTGTAGGAGGAGCCACACGATGTTCACTGAATGGAAATGAACTTAAGGATAAAGCCTACAGAAGTTGGGTCAAGGTCAGCCACTCTTCTTACAGGTCATTAACCTCCAATCCCTAAATAAGACCACTTTACAAATCATTAAAATAATTACTTTGATTGAAAACAATGCAAAGGTGTTTAGAACAAGCCCACCTCAGAAAATTTGCATGGAGCAAAGATGATCCTGGCTTAAAAACAAACAAACAAACAAACAAAAAAACCCAAAACAGACTTCTGCAGGGTAACATTTTGCAGACATACAGGTGGAGCAGGGAGGGAAGAAAGTGTTCCACACCCATGTGGTTACTCTGTGGGCAGAGAATAAGCAGGGAGACTCTCTCCCCTTCCCACCCCTAACTCCAGCCCCCCTGAAATACCAGACAGAACTCTGAGGCTCCCCTCTCTCTAGTTTATACAGCATGTCCCAAGCTACATGAGTTTTAAGGGCGCTGGGTCATCTAAATCTAAGTCAAAATATGCCAAGTAGCCTGCCCTGCTCTCACCCAGGACCACGTTTGCAAAAGGAAAATACTTACCTCAATCCAAAAGCATACAAAGTTCCATGGATTGTCCCTCAGGTTGTGGAGAAACAAAATGGGCAATTACCTCCCATGTAGTCCTTTATATTTCTTCCCCCCAACTTCCACTTTCCATAAGAGTTGCCACAATTCTTCCCTTAAAGAATGACCTCTGGCCAAGCTCTCCTTCACTCCTCTGGGTTCTTTCCTGTTTTTTTTCCTGCCTTGATTCTTCCTATTTGCATCCCCACCCCTTGCCCCCTAGGACTTCCCCACTTCTCTGGGATCCTGTCAATCAGCCAGCAAAAGGGGCCGGCAGAGCCAGAGGCCAAGACAGGGAGAGCCAAGGTGAGGAGAGGGGACCAGGATCCAAATCAGGACCCTCCTGACTAGAAGGGCTTAAGCTGGGGCAGGACTGACTCATGATCAAAATGGAAACCCACCCGCAGCCAGTACTTCTTCCATTCCCCCAGTTTCCTGGAATGGAAATAGTAATCATATCAATTACATTAGTTGCTGTGAGGAAAGCACAGAGCCGAGCATCCTGTGAGTGCTTGGGTAACGCCCACTATTACCATTATTCTCCTATACCCTGGACCCCTCCACTCCTGCATCAAAGTCTAATGCAGGTGATAGAAGGAAAATGCTGACAAGCATTAGTTTACCACAGTGGCTTTCACACTGTGGCCAAGGACTAATTTTATTTTTAATTCCCGTCTGTCCCAGTTCTACTGCATACGTCTAGAATGCAGCTCAGTCCACATGCAACTCACCAGGAGAATTGGACAATGAGCGAAGAACATGTGAACAAGTTGAACCGTATTTAACGAGATGAGTTCACCAATCATGAGTTCATCCTGCTTGGATGTCACAGTGTCATATTATTAAAAACATTTCTCAACTCTTGTTCTCAATTTCTAACATGGACCAGTAAACAAAGAGTCCTCAGACCTCTGTCCCACAGTGGGCATTGACTGGCTAGAGATCTTACACAGAGTTCTACCAAGCTGGATCATTCTGAGTTCCAGAAGTCCTTGAACATGTACTTATCCATAGAGACAGCTAATACAATTCCAACCGCTTCTTCAAAGAACCAGAGATACACTTACATCGAAATTCCACGACCCTGTCTCCCACCCAGGCCTTGGGCTAAACAGTCTGTGAAGTGTGCAAAGTCCCACGGGCCCCGTGTTTCTTCTGGTGTCTGGTCCCTTCCCACCCTTTCTCCCCAGCCCACCCTGGCACAGAGATGCACTGAAGTTAAGAACAACCCACTCTCACAAGAAAGCCATTTGATAAATGAATTCATGCTATCAGGTTGGGAACTTGATAGAGGAAGGGAAGGAGAGGGGATAAGATGGGGATTTGAATTGCAAAATAGTAGTAAAGGAAGAATAATGTTTAACATAAAGAAACAGTAAACACACAATCACAAGTATGGGTGAGAATATGGAGAAACTGAAACCCCTTTGCTAGTGCCGATGTAAAACGGTGTAGCTCTTTGGAAAACAATCTGGCAGTTCCTCAAAATGTTAGGCACAAAGTTCCCATATGACCTAGAAATTCTATTTTTAAGTATCTACCCAAGAGAAATAAAAATACAGGTCCACTCAGGGGAAAAAAAAAACCTGTACATAAATATTTGAAGCAGCATTATTCATAAGAGCTAAAAAGTAGAAATAACCCAAATGTCCATTTACAGATGAATCAAAAAATAAAATGTGGTATAACTACATGATGGAATATTATTCAGCAATAAAAGAAATGAGGTCCTGATACATGCAACAAAATGGATGAATCTTAAAATATAACAAGTGAAAAAAAAAAAAAAACAGTCACAAAAGGCCACATACTGTATCATCCCATTTATGTGAAATGCCCAGCAAAGGCAGATTTATAGAGACAGAAAGGAGATTAGTGGTTGCCTACCACTGGGGATGGAATGGGTGGAAAGGAATGGGGAGGGACTGCTAACAGATATGGGCTTTTCTCTTTAGGGGAACAAAAATGATCTAAAATTAGACTGTGATGATGGTTGCATAACCCTGTGAACATCACAAAAAGCATTGAATTATACACTTTAAATGGATGGATTATATGTTTGTTAACCATATCTCTAGAGAACTTTTCAAACAAGTAAAAATGTTAGCATTTAGAAAAATCTATTAATGATGAGGTTTCATGCTTCAGTTGGGGGACTGGTTTGGAAGAGTGACAGAGATACTTCCAGAAGCTTCACACCATGCAGGGTAACCCTTATGTAGAATATATGTAAATACAATTCTAAAGCTGCAGAGACAAAAAGACTGCAGTACCTTCCCTTACAATGTGAAGAGTGTTGTTATCCTTCTACAGTGATAAAGATTTCCTCTTTTCTCAAGCCAAGTATTCTTTATTTAAAATGTTTTCCTTTCTTTCTTTTTCATTTTAAAATGGAAATGCATGATCCAAAAACATACAGGAAAGTGCCCGCTACACATGATCTCATCTATCCAAGCATGTTGGCCTATGTTGACATTTCTAGCTCTTGAAAGGGGGGAAGACACGTTGTTTCCAGCAGATGGGATTGCATTCTCTTCCCTTCCAGAAGTTGCTAATGAGTTAGATGCCACAGGGCCTGAGCACTGGGAGGTCCTACAGGAAGAGAACCCCCCAGGATACTCCAGAGACCCCTGTATAGGAGCCAGGGTGGGGCTGTCTGTTTACTCCTCTCAGAGACAACTTGTACTGACAGTTGGGTTTATAGGTCTAGGTCCACTTAACCTGCCAAGGGAGAGACTGGACAGAGCATTCATTTGGGATTCACTTTGGGGTGTCCTTTTAAGTATCTACCCTGGCAAAGAGAGGTTTTGCTGGGGGATTCGGTGCTCGCTTTTTCATGGCACTCCTCCCCCTTCCAAAACTCACTTCTCTCATCTTCTATCTATACGTTGTCTTCAAACAAATAACAAATTTCAGGTACACATAACTGCTTTGCCATTTACAGATCATTTGCAATGTAAATACAATGAGCTCAAGAGTACTCTTGTGTAAAATGCTAACAAATATTGTTCAGCTGAGGAGAGGCCCAGCCCTCCTGGCCGGGAACAGCTTCTGTCAGGGCCTGAGGCCTCCAACTCTCTGTCCCCCTCACACTTCAGCAGCTGAGACAGGTGACCTCCTAACTCAGTGAAACTGAAAAACTATTTAGTCACAAGTGGATATTTAAACAGTTTTGTTCCTTGGCTTCTCTCAGAGTCTATGTTTCTAAATCAGAATTCAGTTTAGGAATAAAACTGTGCTTTCCTTCATGTGCTTGCTGGGCCAGAACAGTGCATACCTGAAGCTGTCCTAGAGGAGAGGTGACCACTGTTGGCTGAGCCCTCAAGACCTTCTCCTGAACTCATGGTGCTGAAGGTGTCCTGGGGTAAAGGTGCCACTGTAAGTCACAATGAAATTTCACCAGGAGAGGAAATGATAGGTAATTTCCTGAATGACAGCAGTCTGGGTGCAGAGAGAAGGCGGTGGGGGGGGCGGGGAGAGGAGGAGAGTGAAGGAAGAAAAGGGAAGAGCTCTGCAAGGGAAATACCAAAGTACACCACTCTTTTCTTGGTATCCCTGGGGGTTGGTTTCAGGCCCCTCTGCAGATACCAAAATCAGTGGATGCTCAACTCCCTTATATACAATGGTGAGGGACATTCAGCCCTCTCTCCATATCCACTGAGGGCAACCCACGGGTCATGGCAGCCAACTATATCCCAACTCTTTGTGGTTTCCCACTGTTCAGGGTCTGTCCTCGAAGGTTCTGTGACATGCCCTTGGTTGCCCCATCTTACTTCTCCCTGCTCTGTAAGACCCAGCCACACTAACCACACTCTCTCCTGGAACCCAGTCTGGGCTGCCTGCAGCCTGCGCTTGGTTTTTCCTCTTCTCTCTGACTCCATCACTTCACGTCATCCTTCAGATCTCAACGCAAGAGTTGGTTCCTCAGGAATTGTTATAATTTTGCAGCTGTGTGAGTATTTGATTGTTTCTCTCCCTTAACAAAACTGTAAGCCCCTGAAGGGAAAAGTTTGGAAATATCTTCTCTCCCCATCTTGCCTTCAGCAGGGACTGGGGCATAATAGACATTTAATAAGTATTGAATGAATGCGTGAGTGAATGAATAAATGTAGCTAGGACTCAGCTCAGGTGGGTCCCTTCCAAAGCATGTTTTCTTAAATAGATGTTTGCTGGACAGAGAAAGCCCAGTCATAAAATGAGTTAGGGGAAGAGCATTCCAGGTGACAGGGTTACCAAGTCCAAAGAACTGTGTGCTTGAGAAAGAGAAAGGCAGCCAGAGAGCAAGAGGGTGTGACTGGAGTCCAGAGAGACAAGGAAGCTCCACTACTTACTAGCTGTGTGACCTTAACCTCTCAAAGCCTCATCTAAAAATGATAGCACCTACTTTATAGCACTGTTAAAAAAGTTATATGAAACAATCTATGAAAGTACTTAGCCTGGCACATAGTAAAAAGTACCTAAAACTAATGCCTTGCAGGATCTGAGACTTCCAAAATATACAGACCTTTATCTAAGAAAGATTTTTCTTTTTCTTTCTCTCTCTCTCCCCTCCCTTGTCCCCTCCTCTCTTCCCCCTCTCCTCTCTCTCTCCACCCACATACTTCTCTACTATTTTTCTTTCTCTTTCTCATAACCTCCCAACCTACTGGAGTATATTTGCAAATACACTGGCTGTGACCCTAACATTGCCCCCATCCGCACTCCACCACATCCCCCAACAGACACACAAGTACTCTGCGGCAGTGTAATTGCTATAAATTCCAGGTTCCTGTGCTGCTTAACTGATCACTGCTTTAAAATAAATCTAAAAGACAGAAAGAAACACACTAAATCCTTATTTAACTTTCCAGAGGTGTTTTTAACTTTTATCTTCAAATATCTAGGACTTCAAAGTTTCTCTGCACAAGCAGTTAAGAAAAAAGGCAAACTAACAGAGAAAGCATCAATAAGAAAAACAGAGTTTATTTGGCAATGGTGCAGAAATATGCTGCCTGGGGCTACTACTCATGAAAATACATTAAAAAGAGATCCCAGAAAAGCCTTCAACCATCAGGTAAAAGTGTATAAAAGTACTGTGTTGTTTTTTTTTTTTCACATTTGTAAATATTCAGGGAATTTTTTTTTAACTTAAATATAGAGACATTCCAGTCTATACATGTTTGGGAGGCAACCCAGCAGCTCGCTAGTCAATTCTAGGGGTAGATTGTCAATATTCCATATCAGTCTTCTTAATTTAAATAGCTGGTGGCAGCAGAAAACTTCAGTTTAAAGCTCATGGATTTGCCTATTTGCTGCTCTAAGAGCCATAAACATATGTATCTTTGGAAAACTATCATGTGTTTTCAACTTCCTGAAGAATTCTTGTAAAATATAACTGAAACACATTACCCTTTGTCCTGAGCTTTTATGCCACTAATGGACAAACTGGGAGGAGGCTGAGAGCAAATGTGCTGTTAATTACCCAGATGGCTTTTTAATAGAATCTTGGATTATTCTGCAGCCACTAAACATTGTCCAGAAATTTCTTAATAATGCTGGTGTGCAAGGCATTCCTTCCAGGATAATAAAGATCTCATTGACTGGCAGGCTCAGTTATGTCAGGTTAGTTTAGGAGACGGTAGACAAAGAGTGGGTATTGTACAGACCAGAGAGAATGACAGACCATATCTGAGCTGCCCAGTCTCCCCAGCAATGACAGATTTTCTAATTCACTGCAGATTCTCACAAAACTGGGTGGTCAGCTTTGGAGAAAATCAACAGTGGGTCTATTGATTCTGGGTGGGAGCAACATAATTCTGAATTAAACTGAATTGATTCAATACAACAGAGAGTCTTGGTATCAGATTAAAATTAGGATTAATACATTAAATGTTAGGTCAGAATGTTAAGTCCCAGTGCTGAAAGACCTGCATGAAATAAGTCAAAGCTAATACAGGCAGGTATTTAGCCAGAAGATAATTTGTACTTTTAGACTCTAGAAAGGCATCACTCGAAGTCCACTGACACAAATGAAACCTTTTATGATAGTACGTGTTCTGATACAGTTTTTTTTTTTTTTTTTTGTGCTTGGGTTATAAGCAGTCATTTTGAACATGTGCCTCTTTTCTTAAGTTCATCATATACATATACATATAAGTGATGAGAGAGAGAGAGAAACTTTCATCTGACACAGTAATGGTTGCGAGACATCCTTGCTCATTTTTTGTTCCTGCTTTTGTAAAATTATCTCACCAAGGGCAAAATCTGCTGCTTCGGGCTTTCCAAGTAGACAGCAATTAACTTTCACTAACTTTCTTTCCCAGACAAATGCTCTTGTTAAATCATGAAGGATGCAAACAACCATTTTGAATATGTTTTCCCAACTATGAAATGAATGTATTTATATTTAGGAAAATAAGAATAGATCTAAATACCTCCTAGTTTCCTAGAGTAATTATTTTAACATAAAAATTCTAAACTGTCTTAATTTTCAAACCACATTTATAAAATGTCCAATTAGCTATGTATACAGAAAAGAATATGCATATTTGTTGCAAAATAGTCCTAGGACAACCAAGCAAAATAGTTCCCACATGAGCTGAGGCAAGAGTAAATTATTTGAAAGCAATAAAACTGAATGTGAGATTTTGTTGGATTATGTATTTTCTTAAATATTCCCATTACTTGGAATGCCTTCCTCTTACTGTATACTTTGTCTTGCCTTAAAGAATGAAGAGATAAAAGATTGAAATGACCCTTAACATGTTAAGAGAGTACTTTTTGTCATTTAAAAAATGAGATGCTTGTGCTTAAATCTTGATAATTTATAAAATCTATCTCTTAGTCTTCCTGTTTCCGTTGACCTTTCTCTCTTCTCCTTGTTATGTGATCACCCAAAAGTGAAACCAATAAGGGAATTTTTAGTAAGTTTGAGAAGACTGTTGTCTGTATCTTTCTGTGTACTATAACTTAGTCACATTGTCGTTTAAAAGCATCACTTGTTAGCAGTCATAATGGTGGGTACATTCTGCCTTCATCTAGGCAAGATATACATTCAGGTCTTCAGATGTACTTAATCTTAAGTAATTTATGATTTATGGTTCAGTTCAGGGTTTACCTGCCAGAGGCTCTTTGTCAAGTCTTATGAACTGAAAAAGAGTTTCCACTTCCATTCTCCATCTTGATCCAAGTTTGTTTTCCCAATGCAGCCTTGTGCCTTTATCTAGCACCTGCACACTGACTCCTGGTGGTGGAAACTAGAACCCACAAAATCTCTTGAGCGTCAAATTATATCCCTTTTAGTGAAAACTTCCCTACCTGAACCACTCTGTATTAAAACCCATCAGTCCTGTATCCTATTCTCAGAGTCCTGCTGGGTAATTCAGTTAACTAATTTATAGTAGGTTGTGAATGTGACTTTCCATCCCTTCCCCAGTGTTGCAATGTTTTACATAAAAGAAGTGTCTCATAGGTACCTGGACAGAGGAAGAACTTAGCAGAGGATCTTCACAGGCAAATTACATCACAAAGGCTTCCATTCAACATACTCCCAAGACAAGCCTGAACAAATGACACTTCCTGGAGTTATGTAATAAGAACAAGGGCTTTAGAATCAGGCTTCAGTTTAATCCTGATTTCTTGGTTTACTAGTGCTGAGGTCTTAGAGAAGCTACTTCCCCTCCTGAGTTCTCAGTTTGATGTCTCTAAAACAAGGGTAATGATATTTCACTCTGAAGAGATTGTTGTAAGGACTATGTATGCAAAGTACCTGGGATATAAATCCTCAAATAAGAGTTTGACATTAATCTTTCCAAAGGAAACACAGGGATACATATTTATGATGATCATATTTTTATTTCAAAAATGAAGTGTTAAGGATATGAAGAGTGTAAATGACATACGTGGACAAAGGGACAAAAATATTGGAGGTCAAGATTGTTCCTCTCAAATGTGAGTCCTAGAGGCAAGATGTCTGCAGCGTCTACTACACACTGGAAAAGTGCTACTTGGCGCTAGATAATTTTTTACACAGGCTATAACTACAGCATGAAATACAAAATACAAAACAGCAAGTCTGTTTCTCAGTTGTAGTAAGTCCGAGGGCTGCTGGGTGCAGCTTCCAAAAGAATGCTAGTTAACACCAAATCAGATTTCTAAGTAAGCCCAGAGAACAGGCAACTCCAACAAATGGACAAGTGTTCAGGAGATGTTTGTGTACACAGACATCCTCTTACCAATGTAAATAAGATAAGAATGCACCCTCCTTTGCAGCAGTCATAAAAGCTAGAATGGAGTTAGGTAGTGTCTAGATGCCTTTGATCAAAAAACAGGGATTAATGGCTGCTGACTTTACTAACACAATTTTCTTTCCTTTTCTCCAATTATTTCTGTTTTCAGCCTTCACTTTGAGGATTTGGTTTCAGCATCTCGTACTGCGCAGTCAGCAGACATGTGCCATTTGGGGGATGCAATGATTCCCTTTTTCAAAATTAAATTTTGAAGCCAGAAGTGTCAAGTTTCATTTCTCATTTAATGTAATTCTATGAGACTTTACTCAGCATTATAAGACCAAGTCAGTACCCACCGGCCGTCATGTGTTTCCAGGCGTTAAACATACACCGAGTCATGCCCAAGGTCTTGCTATTAATTATTTTCCCATGTACCATCTACTACAAACCCTTATCCATTAAGTAAATACTCATAATAAAGCACGGTAAGATCCCTAATAAACATATAATTTAGTTAGGGAGATTCAATATATGCAAATTAACAATGACAAAATATTATGGTATAAATTACACCAAATCATCACTATAAATCACTTTTTAACTATTCAATGTTCCTTAAAAAAGTAACCTGTACCAAATGTCATGCTGGCAGATATTTCCTCTGTTTGTTTCACCTAATGGTGAATCCCAACAGATTGGGATTTAGTAACAGATCATCCATCATAGGTGGCCCTGCATTTGCTATGTTCCACAGTATCAGAGAACCCCTTTCATTACAAGACAGGCTCAACTATAAGACTGCCTGAAGACATGGACCCAGGGAGCAATTTTACAGAGAAATTTCTGTTTATATGCTTGCATGCCAGGGGGATGGGATATAAAAGGACAACCAAATCCTTTTCTTCTAAAGCTTATGGTAAGTAAACATTCTGATTGTCTTCGCTCCTCAAATTCTTTCTTTTTTGCTGCCACTACCTGGTCATCCCTTCATGGAGAGGTGGCTCCTAGGCAGAGACTTAACTGCTGCTTAGAGAAAGGAAATTCCTCATTCAGCCCCAGCTGCTACAGGATGTAAACTGAGACTCATGGGGAACACAGACAATGAAAAACATGAGGCATGGCCTTCGTGGAGATGACCCATAGCTATGGTGACATTTCCCTGCCTGGAGGAAGAGCTAGAGTCTCGGATAAGACCCCATACACTCATTTACTCTTTCTTCAGGGTAATTTTTCCTTTCACAATTATATATTCTTAATAGTCTAAAAAAGGTTATGTTTGTTCTTTTCTTTTTTTGTTTGTTCTTTTCTTTTTTTGTTTGTTTGTTTGTTTGTTTGTTCTTTTCTTGACTCACAGAGTTTTCCCATGTTTGGCAAATTTCTTTGTTCTCTCGAACAACCCAGTTGTTTTTCTCTTAGGCTAGACAATAATATTTTACACTGTTTACTGTTTTATAGCATCTGCTTATAAAGATGGATTTATTTTCATTAACACTTCTGTAACAGCTCCTTTCTCAGATGAAAATCTGGTTTGGGCGTAGCTCTCCGGGATGAAATAGAACTATTTAGAGTTGGGGGGAGGGCAGGAAATAATTCTCTCAATCTCTGAGAAGTACAAGTTTGCCTGATGTATATGTGGAAGATGAACCTATTCTGGACAAGACTCACAGAAACATGTTGGCCTTATGAATTATTTGAAGTTCAGACAATTATGAAGCATTTTTATTTATTATTTTACAAAAAATACTCAAATGTACAAACCCGAATTATTAAAAGTACTGATGTGTACTAGTTAATAAGAAAGTTAATACTTTACTAAAAAAATTCCTATTATAAGAAAAATTTAAAATCTGAAAACAGCATTCACTATAGTAACAAAGTTATCAAGTTTTAAAATCAGACTTTAAAGTGCCACTTCTGTAGTTCCTGATCTCTGAAAATTTTCATTAATCTTTACCTGGAAATATGGTGTCCAAATCTCCAAGCCCCTAGTCCAGGATTTTAACAATGCAGCTTTCCTTAGAATTTCTTTCCTGAAGGAATTTTTTGTTTCTGTTTTAGGGTTTTCATTTCATATTTTTAAACAATTTATTTATTCACACAATAGTTTAATTTCCTTTGAAAGCCAGAATATATCATTTATTCACCTTGTTTTGTTGTCTTTCCATATGGTAAACATCGATCTTTCCCTAACTCTCATAAAGGTCAACTTTTTAAAAATCTATGCACACACCAAAATCACTGACTAGGAAAGTTCAAAGCTCTGAGAAAGCTAGTACTTGAATGTTTTTTAAGTGCCAAAAGATCACAATTGGGGGATATTCCCTTCTCTTAATCATATGGGAAAGAGAAGAAGAAAGCAGATTTTGGTAAAGAAAGACATATAACCTTTCATTGCCATTAAAAACAAAACAAAAAAATATTTTGGCAGTTGACAACATTGTTTAAAATGTAAATATTTGCATTTGATATTACTTTGTATTCAGCCCAACAATTATCTTTTTTAAAAGCTGGCTTCAAAAAATTTTGCCCCAGTTTTTCCTTAATTTTTGAATCAAAGTGTATTTGAAGAAAAATGAAATCTATACACTCCTAATTTATTCCTCTTAATTCTTCATCATTTTGTTTTGGAAGATCATCTGGTGGCCAAAAAGCCTTGGTCTATTTCCAGATTTTGTCATTTAATTATTAAATTTTATTTAACCAACAATCTTTAAATCATAAGTTTGGAAAACTGAGTATTTATTACAATCCTGAACCCTTTAGGTCTTAAACACTAATAAATTAATAAATGAATGAGTCAATGACAAGGAGGGGACAACTCAAAATCATCCAGATAATACTTAAATAGGTTTTTAAACTCTATCAGTTAGTAGTGGTTCAAAATTTTATCCATGCTGTACACCTTAAACTTATATCGTGCTATATGTCAATTACATCTCAATAAAAATAGGGGGGGGAAAGACGATTTTAACCTAGTGCCAAAGAAAACCTTTCCTTCCTTCAAGTATTAATTTGGCTGATATAAATACAATTTTCATACATTTTCTAGGCTACATTATAAACTCCCATATGATCTATATAAGCCATCTTTTTGAAACATAAATCTCTCCAAACTTTGAAATAAGGCACATGTTTACAAAAAACTGTGGAACATATTGGCAAAATGAAACTTCCCATTTAAAATGGGAATGTAAAAGAAAAAGTTGCTAAGACCTATGAGCTGGACACAGAATGTGATCCTAGAACTCCAACAACAGCCACCGTGGACTGAGAGCTTATTATGTGCCAGGCACTTTGCTCCATGCACTATATACATTATTTCATTTAATCCACATGAAAACTCTGAGAAGTCAGTAACACTTTTATCCCCATTTTGCAGATCTGAAAACTGGAGTTTAAAAAGACTGAGCCTTGGTTTAAACCTCAGACTGCGTTATGTCCAAAGCTGGCACTCTGATGCATCCCTAAATGAAGCTGCAGTGGGAAAGGCCTGTAATGTCACAGAATGCAGCTGTCATAGCAACAGGCAGTCACTCCTCCTTAAAGGATTTTTCCAACCCACCCTGCCACTTGGACTGTTGCTCCCTCCTTTGCCTCTGGGCTGTTTTTAGGTTACCAGGGAAGGTAAGTAAGTGATTAATGTCAAGGCTCCTGTAAAACATAATGCTGTAAAGGTACTCTAATGTGAATCCAGATTTTATCCAGGCAGATCATAGAAATGTTCCCGGGGAACCACAAAAGTCAAATACAGTTATCAACTATGATCACTTTTTAACTAGATGCAAGGTGATGTGTTTCTAGGCTACAAGGAAGCATCTTGTGTCTCTATTCCCCTAGGACTAGACTGATCCCACTGTTACAGCAGGAGCTTGCCTAAGACACTTTCTTACCTTACACAGAGACTACGCAAAGTCATAAATGAAAATATAACTCTTTGATAAGCACATTACCCAAGTGGAAAAAATAAAACCCTTTTTCAATGACAGAAATCATGATTTAAGAGCACCAGATGCCCAGTTCCTTATCTAGGTGGAAATTAGAGACTACTTTCTCAGCAGATACATAGATTATTACTTCCAGTCCACAACTGACACAGTTTTAGTTCTCCAGCTTGCCCCTCCAAGAGAAACAAAGTGAATACCTAATAATCATGAGATGAAAGTAGTGAAATTATAGAATTAAAGAGTCTACTGGTTTTGTAATTAGACAGACAACTTATTAGAGGGAGTTCCATACCTCTGGTCCAGAGAGACAGAGAGCACTAACTTTCAGCAGGGATAGCACTTGTAATTACTCCCAAGATTTATACAAGAAGAAAGTAGAAATTTTAAGACAACTTCCACATCTCGTTTTAAAACCAGAGACAATTTTCAAGAAATTCAGTTCCCTTGCTTGGTGTTCCTAAGCAGTAAACCCCCTTCATCAGATTGAAGTGGACACAATTTCCAACCCAGATTTCAGTTCTTTTTTTTCTTAAGGAAATGCATTCCCCTTTTCAGATGTGCTGTTCACTTGATCTGGAGTAATTGTGATCTGCTATGTGTTTTGTTTTCAGTTTTGTTGAAACAATAAACCTGTTTAGGACCAAATCACAGCCAAACTCAGTAGCCTCAGTCCATTTCTTCCCTGGAGATGACCTTCATCTGCTCCTCTCTAGATATAAATCCTACATATCTTGCAAAACAGCGTAAGTTCCCTTTTTCTACTGGAATTTTCTCTGATAATCCTCACATGAGGTGTTTGCTTCTTCCTATGCCTCTACCCATCTGCAGCACACATGTGGCATAATCATGCATTTCCTAGCACAGGTAATAATTTTTTATATCTAAATATCACAATTTCATTTAAGTTATTATTTCCTCTACTGAAGGAACTAACAAAAAACAAACTTGATCTAAATCCTCCCCAAACTGCACCTGCTTCAGTGCCCAGCATGATCTCTGCCACACCCATTATCTGCTAAGTCAGAATCTGAGTTTTCTACACTCTGTAGACAGATCTTTGTGCTACAGTTACCAGGCTTGGATTGATGCTCTTTAAAGTGAAACCCAAAGAGTCCAGATAAACAGTGAAATCTTAAACAGCCCAGCTGCTAAGAGTTAACCCAGGGGCCTTGGGAGGACTCTAGGGAGCTGGGTTAGGATTGGTTTTTCCTCTCTCCCCCATTAGAATGTCTCAGAGTCAGATTGGTCTATATTGTTTTTCTTTCTCACAAGCAAAATTATTTTTACAAAATAGATTTATATCTACCACTTTTGGTACGTCTTTTCCCTGAACCAAAGCCTTCAAGATCTGCCAGCATTGGGCTTTCTGGGGTTGTCATTAGGTTTGATTTGTGCACCATTTTGAAATTGGAAAATAATAAAGCTGGCGGTTGCTCAAAAAGTTAAACATAGAATCACCATACGACTCAATGATCCCACTCCTAGGTATATAATCCCCAAAACTGAAAACAAGCACACAAATACTTGCACAAAAATGTTCATGATAGCACTATTCACAGTAACCCAAATGTCCACCAATGGATTAATGAATAAACAAGATATATTATGTACCTATGATGGAATATTACTCAGCCATAGAAAGGAATGCTATAACATCAAAGTATTAGTCTAAGTCAAAGAAGCCAGACACAAAAGGTCACATGCTGTATGATCCTACTTGTAGGAAATATCCAGAACAGGTAAATCTACAGAGGCAAAAAGCAGATCGGTGGTGACCAAAGGCTAATGGAAGGGGGAATAGGGAATGAATGTTTAGTGGCTACAAAGTTTTATTTTGAGCTGATAAAAATGTTTTAGACCTAGATAGAGGTGGTGGTTGCACAACATTGTAAAGGTACTAAATGCCATTGAATTATGCACTTTAAAATGGTTAATTTTATGTTGTATGGATTTCACTTCAATTAAAAAAATAATAAAGTTTCTCTGGCCCTTTTAGTCCCTATTACCCAGGGAGCTACAGAAGCAGGGAGAAAGGGAGCATAACTCAGACAGGAAAAGTGTTTGGAAAGGATTCTATCTAAGCCAAGACCTGAAAGACAAGTAGGATTTAAACTAAGCTGGGAAGGTAGATGCAGATAGAGGAAGGAAGGGGGAAAGAAAAATATCCTAGGAAGATGTGTATATGACGATCTAATAATATAACACTGGCATAAGTTACTTCTCTTCTCCCATAAAGTGAAATTAACAAACATGTATTAATCATCTACAATTTGTGGGGAGAAATGCTATGTGTGGGGAGAAACATGGGCAAAAAATGGGCATACAAGAGAAATAAAACTAGCATTTATTGAGCACCGCCTATATGATGGATGTTTTACACATATTATCTCAATTAATTCTTTAAATAGACCACAGAAAAAAAATAAATAAATAGACCACAGAGATGAGTATAAGTAATTCTATGAAGTTAAGTAACTTGACCAACATGGCACAACTTGTAAATGGAAGAGACAAAATTCAATTCTAAGTGTGTCTGACTCCAGAGCCACATATATCACGACAAAATTAGAGCTGCTGGAAGTTGAATAACTTGTAAGACATTAGTAGAGAGATGTCACAGCATAGAGCACAGTGCTCCCTGCCGGGGGCAAAGGACATGGAAAGAACTGGGACCAGATCTGGGGAGAAACAGATGTCCCAGGTCCCAGGGCCAGAAAGTAGAGATAAGGAGGAAAAGGCTTGGTCATTGACTGCTCCTGAAGCTCTCCCCTGACCCCACTGTACTGCGGTGAGGGGGCCTCCTCTCTGCACTTTGTGCTTACTGCATCAGAGCTCTGCACAGATTCAATGTTTGGCTTTGTATTTTTATTCATATCCCAGTTCCATCACTTACTAGCTTTGAGTAAATTACAGAAAAGTACAATTCTCTGAGCCTCGGTTTACATGTCTTAAAAACTAGAATAATGTTAGTAAGACATTCTGGATTAAATGAATTCATATATACAAAGGGCTTAAAAGTCTACAATACACAAATGCTCAATAAACATAAATGTTTTTGTTGTGGATGTTGTATTAACATTTCCCTCACCAGGAAATCTCAGCTTCTTAAATGTAAGGACCTTGTCTTTTTTTTCTATCTCCAGCCTCTAGCACAGACGCTGGTAAACAGAAAGTTTTGAGTTAAGGTGGTGGTGAACCCAGTTCTATACCGGTTAGGGAGATTTTTCAGGACTGAGGCTATGGCATCCTCTAAAATCATACTCTTTTGTTGTAAACCACTTGACAGCTATAAAATAGAGATTGTCTGTCATCAAACATTTACTGAGTACCTACTATCTGGCAGGCTCAGCACTGGGGATATAGGGTTCTCTAAGTTGCCAGGACTGATTCTAGTCCAAATGGTTGATTTACCATTCAGTTTAGACAGGGAAATACATAAGAAAACACACACTTTTACAGCCTCAAGAGAAATACCTGTGCAGTGTCAAAGTCTTGGCTATCGTTACAAAGAAAACATTGCTACTCATGTACAAAACAAACTATGATCCATTAACTCAACACAGAAGTCCTTTTTGGCTCCAAAACAGCTGGCACCCAAGCAAGTTTTGTAGTCACACTGCCAAAAAATACTTGGCCGATACATTTTAACGTGCTTTGTTGTTTTCTTTCAGACATATTTCAGTAATTGCCTGTCAGCAGGTACAAGATGCTTACAGGAAGTGATTAATCTTTCATGAGATTATTCTACAATTCCTTAATGCAGTACAATAAAAGCTTGAAGGGACAGCCACAGTCATGTCAGTGCATGCTTCAAGGAAAGGATGTTTTAATGGGAGATAAATCTGATCACATGATAGCCATCGATGATGAAATTTCTTTTTCAAAGGAAATCAACCCAACAGGACAAATCCACTCCCTGGAAAAAAAAAATTCCCACCTCTAACCCTAAAAGCTATCCTTTTTCTGGTAGGAGGCCAGATGGGTTCCTCGGACATCATGAAACACTACAGCTGGAAGCTGAATGGTTCATCTATACCCCAGCCCCCTGCGTGGAGATACTAAAGATGAGAAAGGCTCTTGTTTGCTGCCTGAAACAGGTGTGGTTGGACTAAATGGGGAGAAGATGTCCAGGTGGAAGAACCCATCAACCAGCTGCCCAGGGCAGTCAGCTTAGATAAATACCACCTGTTACTAAAGGGCCACAGAAAAATTAGTCCTATCCCAGGAACCTGCTGATTCTCTGTCTATTATGCTGAGGCTTTTGTGTCTTTCAATCTCCCAAATCCTATGCGTGTCTCAGAGAGATGGTCACATTCGCTGTGCTTAATTTGATTCTGGACAGTGACAGAGGCTTTTGGAGCATTAGGTTAAAGTGTTTTCTGGGGGCCAAGAGTGCATACATGGGAGAAAAATAAATAACACTTATAAGCAGAGAGCGATGACTCCAAAAGGCACATTTTAACTCGACAGTCTCAGTGTCCTGTGGAGTCTGGCCACCCTGAAGGATGGGCCAAGGCCCCAACTTCTGCATGCTGTTCCTGCGCTCTCCCTGCTCCTCAGGTAAAGCAGTCCTCTCTTACGCAGTGATTTTGAGTAAATACACAAACACACCCATGCACTCACTCCTTTGTTCCTGCTGTTCCCATCCTTGTAATGTCTTCCCCTGAACCTTCTAAATCCCAGTCTTCAAGACCCAATTGAAATCTGCTTCTCCTGGAGTCCTCCCCAGAATTTTAGCCCAAAATCATTTTCTCTGCACTGCTACTGCACTGGAAGTCCACAATGTACACTTAGTCACTCTAAGTTGCTGCTTCCTACTCTTGTCCCAAGTAAATCTTACCTCCCCAACAAGACTCTTTGAGGGTAAAACTCTTCCCTCTGAGGCCTAACCCATCATCCAACACAAAGTTAGACATATAGCAAATCAATAAATGCATTCTAAACTGATATAACACTGTCAAAAGTTATTTGGGATGACAAAATGCTAGATCTAAACTAGAGATCTTACTGGAAAAGTCTTCTAAAGAGTTCTGCCTCAAGGCTTCCAGGAGTCAATGTGCTGGGAGCCCTAGACATGTAGCCAGAAAGCTTGGGACTGAATCCTGGTTTTCCTAATTATTAACTTTATAATCAATTATTTTAACAATATCAGTTCCCTCACCTGTAAAATGGAACTCTCAGTGCCTAAGTCAGGGGACTATATTGGGAAGCTCCAACGAGGCAGTTTTGGACTACAGTGTTCACATGCATCACCAAAACCAGGCATAATGGTTCTTTGGTAAACTGCAAAATTGCTTCAACATCGAACTGATTAGAACACAGTGACACTATCCTAAACTGATGCTTTTTAGGCTCCACAAACTTGACTAAGAGAATCATCTGGGGAGCTTGTTAAACTGTAGATTGTTGGATCTCAGTTTTGAAGATTGTGATTTAGGAGGGCTGAGTGTGCCCGAGTGAATCCAACAATTAGCCATGGTTAGGAACTACTGGATGAAATCATTTTTGTCCATATTTATTTTGCCCAGTATCTGACTAGTGAAAAGTTATTAGGATTATGACTTTCAGAAATGTATCTTAAATGGTAAACACATTGATAATGGCATTAGTGATATTCAACTTAAAAATAGGTTTTATCTCCCAAATCTTTCTTACAATTAAAATCTATATAGTCATATACACACACATATGCAGGAACATAAATAGGTGTGTGTGTGCATGTGTGTGAATTTCCTGAAGGTATGTGCTGTAACTACCCAGTATTCTGGAACCTCTCATATATCAATTTATCTCTGTAATCTGATCATTTGCTGCAGTCAGGGTATGTCCCATTTCTATTCCCCCACAAAGTTCATTCATGTTTGTAAAATAATTACTTTAGCTAAAAGAGAAGACATTTTTTACATTTCAAAAAGGAAAAAAAAAGTGACACACAAAGAAAAAAGACAAAATCATGAAGGATATGAAACTTACTTTTAAGGAAGCAATTTAGGGCGCTTTTCTACCCTGAAGTCTACCTAGCTCAAGCAGCCTTGAGCTGAGAACACAGGCACTCTTAAGAAAGCCCTCAACCCAGGGCATTTTGTCCCTCAGCTGGGCAGGGGTCAAAGCAATCAACAGTAGTTTAGACTAAACAGGAAGAAAACCAGCTCAATTCATGTGGCAGACACACAAATGGTCATCCCATTCAGAAACAACCTAAGTTTGAAAAGAATTTTGGTTGCAAAGGTTGGCTTATACATGTAGATAAATACCTGCACCTCTGTCTCTTTTAAATGTATTTAGTAAGCACACTCAGCCATTATGTTGTGCATAAGTTTCCCACAGAGACTTCATGAAAATCGACTCAATGCCTTTTTTAAAATTATCCCAGACACCGCTTCTGGTACAGAGGAAACGAAGCATCCCCTTTGCCTGGGCCCCCCAGTGTAAGGAAAGCCACTAAGTCTTTCACAGGAGCAGATTGTTCCAGCTTAATTGAATGAAGTAAACTTGGGGAAACACCTGAAATTGCCAACTTGACCTCTGCTAAGCCTTCTGAACGTCAATCACCGTCCTCCAACACAAAGCCTTCTAATAGGCTTTCAGCCACTTCCCCTGCTTACACACATAGCTTATCTTAAGGATTCCATGGTTTCAGTTATCATTTCTGACCTCATTGTGAGACAAGTATTATTTCCATGCTGGGTTTTATGTCTAAGCCTGCAGAGGTATTTGCAGGTTTGATTGAGTAAAGAGCATCTCATTTCAGCCTTTTGTCCACCAAGATCCAATAACTTAGTTTAAAGAAAAAAAATAGTTTTAATTTATAAGAACATAAGTGAAAAAGCTCAAAGGAATAACACTGGACAGAAACTGTCCAAAATCATAATTTTTGGTATTTCACATAGATTTCAAAATTTAAAATATAATTTGTAATATGAAGCAGTAAAGATGAAGATTGTTCCCAATAAACAAAGTGCAGATGGTAAAAACAAAACAGCTTGAATTTCTCAAAATAAGCAGAATAAGAATAAATTACTTATTCCCTTATATCTAGTTATAGAAGAAGAAAAAATTGAAGTTAAAGTTTGAAATGCTTTGAATTAATTACCCATCCTGGCAAATAAAAGGTGCTTGGAACCCAAGTTTAAAGATATGGATCGGAGGCCAAGATGGTGGAGTAGAAGGATGCACGTAGCTCACCCTCTCCCACAGAAAAACCAAGACTCACATCTACAGACCCACTCAGCCAGCCAGAGCACCTGCGGAACTCTGACAGAACATCACCCTCTTCAAAAGACAAAGACACCAAAAATCTGCCCGAATCGGATAGGATCCTTCCACCCTGGTGCCTCTCAAAGTTCTCACTGCCAGAACAAACAAGGAGCTGAGTTTGGACACGGAGCAGGGGCCGGGCTGTTCCGCAGTCTTTCCAGGGCCCGCCTGTGGAGCGCTGACCGGGGGCAGAGGGCGTGGAGCTGCAGGGCGACCAGCGCCGGGAGGCAGTGGGTGGCCCCCGCCTTTCCCGCAGGAACTCTGTGCTGGGAGTGGGTGTGATCTGCTTGCCGGCAGGCACTGGGAGCAGCACAGACGAGGGCGACAACAGAGGGCCTCGGGAAACAACAAGCTGAGCTCTCGAAACAGGGCGAAGACAGAAAGACTTCTCATTAAGAGCACACAGTCTCCAGGAGAACACCCCCTCCCCTTTTTAGTTATTTTGATCTGTTTTTGCCTGTTGTATTCTCTGTTACCTTTTTGATTTTTCCTTTTTAAACAGTTGCATCTTCCCAGTTTTGGTCTCTTTTGAATTTTGCTTTTAAAATAGGATGGTTGTTATTTTGAAAGATCCACCTCGTGTTATTTTTCTCTCTATTGGTTTCTGATGGCCTGTTGTTGATTGTACACAGGTTTCAAATGTGTTTTTGTCCTCTTTTGGAGCTTTTTGGGAGACGTCTCAACCTGATGGCTGTTCTGCTTCAATTTACTCTTCAGTGGTTCACTGTACGCTGTTTTCAGGCCTTTTTTTCCTCCCCTTTTTCAGAATTCTCTATCATATATATGTATATTTTTTGTCTGTTCTATTTTTTAGTACCTTTTTGATTTCTAATTTCTGGAAGGTTGTGTATGCTTCTAGTTTTGATTTCTTTTTGAATTTTTCTTTCTAGACACTTGTGTGTGCTTCTAGTTTTGATTCCTTTTGGGTTTTCCTCTTAAAGTAGTTATATTATTGTTTTTTAAAGAGTATCCACTTGGTTGCATTTTCACTTCTTTTGGGTTTGATCTCCTGTTGTTGATTGTAAATGGGGTTCAGGTGTCATTTTTGGATCTTTTTTTCCTTTTAGTTTTTTTGAGGGCTTTTAAAAAGATCTCAATTTGAATGCTAGTCTAATTCAAATTGCTCTATTATAATTGACTATACACTATTTTCAGGCTTTTTTTTCCTCCCTTCTCTTAAAATGTCTCTTTATGTTATCTTTTTTTTAATCTGTTCTATTTTCTATTACCTTTTTAATTTCTACTTTCTAAACATTTGTATGTGCTTCTAGTTTTAATTCCTTTTAAATTTTTCTGTTAAAGTAGTTATATTATTATTAGTTTCTTAAAAACAAAATCCACCTGATTTCATTTTCATTTCTTTTGGTTTTGATCTCCTGTTATAGATTATAAATAGGTTTCAAATATCGTTCTTGGATCTTCTTTCCTTTTTTTAAGGGATTTTAGGGGATAAAAAAAGACGTCTCAACTAAAAAGCTAGTCCGATTCAAACTGTGCTTCTATAATTGATTATACACTGTGTTAAAACCTTTTTTTCTCTCTTCTTTTAAAATTCTCTTTCTCTCTCTCTCCTTTTTTTCTTTTTACTTTTTAAGTTTTATTCCTACATAGGCATTAGATAGATAAATAAATAAACTCCTTTAAGGACCACAATAGATAAATGATATTCCATACGCCACAGTACCAGAGACATATGAGCAAGATGAAGAAGCACAGAAACCATTCCCAATTAAAAGACCAAGAGAAATCCCCTGAAAGAAAGACCAATGAAATAGACATCGATAGACTACTAGATCAAGATTTCAAAAAAGGAGTGATCAAAGTATTGAAGGAACTAAAAGAGATAGTGTTTAGAGATATAAAATATATCAAAAATTAAATTGAAGCTATAAAGAAGAGCCAAATAGAATGGGCAAACCTATTGACTGAGATGAGGAATGATCTAAAAGCTGTGCAAAGCCGACTAGATAATGCAGAGTAATGAATTAGTGACCTAGAAGACAGGACAATAGAAAGCACCCAATCAGATAAACAAATAAAAACAAATGAAAATAGAATAAAGGACCTATGGGATAATATAAAGTGTGCTAATCTTCACATAATATGGGTCCCAGAAGGGGAAGAAAGATCAAAGGGGATTGAGAAGGTTTTTGAAAAAATCATGATGGAAAACTTCCCAAACTTAAGGAAGCAATCAGATATCCAAGTACAGGAAGCTCAGAAGGTCCCAAACAGGAAGAACCCAAATAGACCCACACCAAGACATATCATAATCAAGATGACCAGAGTCAAGGATAAAGAAATGATCCTAAAGGCATCAAGAGAAAAGCAAAGAGTAAGTTACAAAGGAACCCCCACAAGGCTCTCAGCTGATTTTGATACACAAACACTACAGGCCAGAAGGGAGTGGCAAGACATATTCATAGTCCTGAATGAAAAAAAGATGCAGCCTAGGATACTTTATCCAGCAAGGCTATCCTTTAGGATAGAAGGAGACATAAATAATTTCACAGACAAGAAAAAGGTGCAGGAGGTTAGCAAGACTAAACCCATGCTAAAAGAAATATTGACAAGTCTACTCTAAATAGAAAAGCAGCAGGATGCTACAGAAATGAGAAACTCACAACTGGAAAGGACATAACTCATGAATTACAAATAAAATAAACACAAAATTATAAAAGAAGACATAAAAGAAGACATTAAGTGTGGGAGAGGGAGGCAGGGAAATATAGAATATTTTTTCTTTCTTTTTAAATTTTTTTTTTCTTGGTAGGATGGGTTTGAGATCATGTTACTGTCAGCTTAATAAAAACAGCTATAGTAAGGGGCTAATAGATTTATGAAAAAGGGTAACCACAAGCCAGAAACTTACAAGGGAGTCACAAAAATTAAATAAAATCCATGATAATACAAAGGAAAATTACCAAACCACAAAGGGAAGAAGAAAAGAACAAAGAGTAAATACCAATTCAACTGCAAAGATAAGTTCAAAATGGCAATAAACACACATCTATCATTAATTACTGTAAGTGTTAATGGACTAAATGCTCCAGTCAAAAGACATAGAGTGGCAGACTGGATAGTAAAGCAAGAACTTTCAATATGCTGCATACAAGAGACCCACCTAGGGAGAAGTACACATATAGATTGAGAGTGAAAGGATGGAAAAGGATATTCCATGCAAATGGACAAGCCAAGAAAGCAGGTGTTGCAGTACTGATTTCAGACAAAATAGACTTTAAAACAAAGGCCATAAAGAAAGATAAAGAAGGACATTTTATAATGATTTAAGGAGTGACACAAGATGAGGATATAACACACGTTAATATATACGCACCCAATATAGGAGCACCTAAGTACATAGAACAATTACTAACAGAGATAAAGGGGGATATTGATGGGAATACAATCATTGTTGGAGATATTAACACAGCATTAACATCACTAGACAGATCTTCCAGACAGAAAATAAATAAGACAACAGAGAAATTAAATAATAGAAAAATTAGATTTCGTGGACATTTTCAGAGCATTATACATTCTTTTCAAGTGCACATGGAACATTTTCCAGGATTGATCAAGTACTTGGGCACAAAAGAAACCTCAGCAATTTTAAGAAGATAGAAATTATCTCAAGCATCTTTACTGACCACAAAGCCATGAAACTACAAATCAACAACAGAGAAACAAAGGAGAAAAAAAGGAAAGCATGGAGATTAAACAATATGCTATTAAAAAACAAATGGGTCAATGAAGAAATCAAAGCTGAAATTAAAAAATACCTTGAGACAAATGACAATGAAAGTACAACCACACAAAATCTATGGGACACAGCAAAGGCAGTGCTAAGAGGGAAGTTTATAGCGATACAGGCCTTCCTCAAAAAAGAAGAACAATCTCAAATAAATAATTTAACCCATCAGCTGAATGAACTAGAAAAAGAAGAGCAAAAATCCCCAAAAGGCAGCAGAAGGAAGGAAATTATAAAGATCAGGGAGGAAATAAATACAATAGAGATTAAAAAGACCATAGAAAAAATCAATCAAACCAAAATCTAGTTTTTTGAAAAAGTAAATAAAATCGACAAACCTTTGGCAAAACTCATAAAGAAGAAAAAAGAGAGAGCACAAATTAGCAAAATAAGAAAGGATAATTCATAAATTACAACAAATAAAATAGAAATACATAATAGCATACAAGAATATTATGAAAAACTATATGGAACCAAACTAGACAATCTAGAGGAGATGGACAAGTTTCTGGAAACATACTGTCCACCAAGACTGAATCAAGAAGAAACTGGCCACTTGAACAAACTGATCACTAGAAATGAAATAGAAATAGCAATTAAAAACCTTCCTACAAATAAAAGTCCAGGGCTGGACAGCTTCACTGGGGAATTCTACCAAACATACAAAGAACTCATACCAGTCCTTCTCAAACTCTTCCAGATGATTGAAAAGGAGGGAATACTCCCAAACTCATTCTATGAAGCCACCATTACCCTGATACCAAAACCAGTCAAAGACACTACCAAAAAAAGAGAATTATAGGCCAATATCACTGATGAACCTAGATGCCAAAATCTTCACCAAAATATTAGCAAATAGAATCCAACAACACATAAAAAAGCTTATACATCATGACCAAGTGGGGTTCATCCCAGGGACACAAGGGTGGTTCAACATATGCAAATCAATCAATGTAATACATCACATCAACAAGAGAAGAGACAAAAACCACATTTACAACACACTTCACAGATTACAGCTGATTCATTGGCATCATCGCCTATACATCCTGGGAAGTCTCCTGAGAAGGAAGACCTCTCAGTTTTACTGAATATGGCCCTCACAGTTGATGGGCTAACATCTGTGTTTGGATGACCTTTACTAACATTCTAAAGTTACTCCATGCTCTTAGCTAACCATTTATACAGTAGTTGGGGAGTATGCCTTAAACATTTTATACTATTGTCCTCCAAAGGCACTTTCTTAGGCATTCTGTTCCCTTGATCACCTCCCCCTTTAAAATAATAATACCATAATTACACTACTTTTTACGTGTTGTGTGTGTGTGTGTGTGTGTGTGTGTGTGTGTGATTTATTTAGAAAAAAATAGTAAGATATTTTCACTCCTCAAGAAACCATTTTTACCTTATTGGGGGCCATATTGTCCCCATTTCAAATACATGTGTTAGAGTAACCTACTTATTTTTTTAAATGAAGGGGGAATAATGTAGTTATTTATACTTGATCCTAAATAAAATTCTAGCTGTGTGTCAAACAATTACACAAATCTATATCCAATTCTCTCCTGGATCATCTTCTTATAAAATATTTTTCATCATACCCATTACTAACAAAATTATATTTAATAATTTATTTGTTTACATGTTTATTATCCATCTATTACCCACTGGAATGTAAGTTCCACACAAACACAACCCTGTTTGTATTATTCAATGTTGAATACACAGCTCCCATATCTCTATGGCTCACTCTGGGCACTGAACAGTATTTTTTCAGTACATTAAGTAAGTCAAAATTTCCTAAACTGAATTGGCCATGGAGCCATTTTTCCAGGAATAAAATTAACACTATGGGATAACAATGGGAAAGCCTTGTGGAATTAGTACCTACTTAGCTCTTCAAGGTGCTGTCCTCAGAATCAACAGGGCATTAATGTCCTTAGTGATTGAGTTGTTTATTTTTCCTCCAAATAGCTTTCACCTAAGTGTCACTTTCCTTGAATTTCATTTCTTGAGCCCATGACATTTGACTTTTCATAATGCCCATGGTGGGTAATATAACCTCAGAAAAGAGATAACCATACAGCTTTTCCCTGACACAAGAGGAACCAAGAGAGAGCAAGTAGCCTGGGAAATGGAGGTCAAGGGAGAGCTGAAGAGAGAAAGTACCCCATTGCCAAAAATAAAAGAAGAATGCCCCAGTGACAATCTTCTCACAGCCAGTAATCAGATTTGTGTTTTGGGATTTTCACATCATGATAGGAAAATATATTGTGAAGTGGGTAAACTAGAGGAAGTAGAGTTTCAGAGACTTGATATTGTTTAACCTCATTAAGTCTCATTTTCTTCTCATATAACATGGAATAAAAATCTATGTAATAATGGATGCTGCTACTTTAAAAGAGTCAATGTATGTTAAGAGCATATCAAAATGTATGCCTTATAGTCAACCATCAAAAATAACTCACTTGCCTTATTTATTGCCTAACGTTTTCACTGAATTAAAAGTCCAAATTAAACCAAACTATCCTTATATAACAAATCCAAATTTTATTTATCTCATTAATTCTTAGGAGAAACATATTTCCTTATATGTTTTTTTAATAATCAGAAAAAATCTGATGGCAGTTGATCCTCATGAGATTCTTGATGATGAATACAAAGGAACATTTTAATGTTCCTTAAAATTATTCACAAACCAGCAAAACTTCATTCACCAAGGTCAGACTGCCTTACATTTCCTTCTTCAGTTCTTACACTTTCAAAGTTTCCTGTTGACAATTTATAATTTGCGCCTCACTTATCTTCTCACCTCTCCAATGAGCCCTTGCCATAGCCCTTAAGACACAACCATTGGCCTTAATTTCCCTCTTCAAATCCTCCCTTTTGTCTTAGAGTAGAAACTCAACACTTCTCGTCTCCTTACCTTTGGTTTACTCTCATCTATCTAATAGCCATAAGGCAAAATGAACCACATAAGATTTAGTCTAGATTCTGTTATAATGTTTAATTCTTACCATCAATTGCAAACTTGATCATTTTAATAGATTAAATGTTAGTTATATCATCTTCCAAGCTTTGACATTGTGGGAAAAGCTTCTATTTATTATGAATTTTTACAAACATAAGCTAGTAAATGGTCACCAAAAAGAACAGGTGTACAATGCTCAAGCATAACTATTTGGTAAAATTATGGAAGAAATAGCCCCAGATGAGCAGTGAATTTGAGGAAGGGACATCTGTTTGAAGTAATACAAGTTGGTGTGCTGTAATCAGAGAAGCTTTGACTTATGAAGAGTTATGTAATAATGTAGAATGACCTGGTATTTCCCACGTGCATAGAGGAGCATTACAGGTGTCATCTGCTTTCCTGAAGTTTGTATCATGGAAAAAAGCCAACATTAGTATAGTAATAGCTTTTGTTTTCACAAAAGCAGAAGTCCTCTTCAGATTTATTTCCATTAGTGAAAACAAGCCCAAATGTAGGTCTTTTGTTTAAAAAAAAAAAAAAGTGGTGTAATGCCAACTTTTGGAAAGTTAGGAAATCCTGTACTGTTGAAATAGATTGTTATGCCTATGGCAAAGTCAGTTTCATCCAAGTAACATATTTATAAAGAATTTAGTAAAGTAGCAGTGAGACTCTGCAGAAACACATACTATAGAATCATCAAATCAAGGATTTATAGATGTTCTCTCCATTGCATATCCTGAATCTAGGTACATGAATGTTGAAGCCTTAATAAAATATATTAAAAATTATTAAAAGCATCAGCAGAGGTACTAGCCATGTTTTACATACTCAATGAGTGTTAGTTTCTGAGCTTTAGTTTTTCTGTCAATGATCTGCAAAATTTGTTAATTTTCTTTCATGTTTTATGGTAGATATAATCATGTATAATTATATAAATCCTCACTTTCTTGGCATGATGAACAGCCTAAGTTACTCTCCTCTTCAACAAACTCCTTATGGCATTTTTCACCTCAGTGTTTCTCACTGTGTAAATGATAGGATTTAACATGGAAGTGAGGATTGCAAAGAACACAGTTACCAATTTGTCCACAGAGTAGGTGGTCACAGGACGCATGTAGGTGAATATACAAGGCACAAAAAAAAAAATCACCACTACTGCAAAGTGGGAGCCACATGTAGAGAGGGCCTTGAGCCGTCCTTCAGAGCCATAGGACTTCAAGGAGCTCAGGATGACTATGTAGGAGATGAGTAACATGGAAAAAATGAGTAAGCACGTGCCCCAACTGTTCACTGCCACCACCACTCCAAGCCTGTAGGTGTCACTGCAGGCAAGCCTCAACAGAGGAAAGAGATCGCACATGAAGTGGTCAATGACATTGGGACCACAGAAGGGCAAGTTGACCATGAGAAGAATCTGCACAGTGGTATGTAGGATTCCCCCAATCCAGTCCACCACCACCAGGAGCTGGCAGAGTCCCTGTTGCATGATGGTCGTGTAGTACAGAGGCTTGCAGATGGCCACAAAGGGGTCATAAACCATGATAATGAGGAGGATAATTTCTGATCCTCCCAGGAAATGTTCTACAAAGAGCTGAATCAGGCAGCCACCCCAGGAGGTGGTTTTCCTCTGGTACAGTAAGTCAATGAACATTTTGGGAGTGGTGACAGATGTGTAGGGAGCATCTATGAAGGTAAGTAAGTGAGAAAGAAGTACATGGGAGCTGAAAGTGCAGGGCTGAGGGAGATGGTGATGACCATGAGCAGACTGGCCAACACGGTAAATAGGAAAACGAGCAAAAAGACAACGAAGGGTATTTTCTGCAAGTGTGGGTTCTGTGTGAGTCCCAAGAGAACAAATTCAGTCACATTGTTGGGAGGCATAAGGAGGTCCATTCAGCAAGTAACACCTTCTTGGGGCCTGAATACCTAGAAAGAGATAAAGAGTGATACCCATTAATCATGAAAGTATCATGGTTTGAATTTCTTGGTACAAAACCAGAGCAGTCACTGTATCTGTGGAACATTTCTTTGCCTCAGTGCTTGTTTCAATTCTCTCTTACTTCCTCCATGATGTTTCCATCTCTTCAGACACCCAGTACCTGTCACCTGTATAACATCAATAGGGCAACTTTTGATGAGTCATTTACTGAGAAAACCCTGGGCTGTCCTCGTGAGATCTGGATTCTCCTTCTGGCTCCAGCTCCATGTGACTCTGCTAACTCATGTTTGTGTCCCATGATTCTGAGCCCTCCTCTGTGTCTGTGAAGTTAGAAACTGTTATTCTCAGATGGATCTTGTAAGCTGAAAGGTGCAGCACACAGGAAAGAGGTATTCCCTCTTCCATGAGAATTCACACTTGAACCCTCATCTCTAACTGTGGGAAGAAAGACATAATGAATACATATCTCCCATAAGCAGGCAATTTAGGGAAATGTATGTATATAGTTGGCAACATGCTCTCCCTGGTACCTACCAGAACACATAAGCTATTCAGGTGTATTTCCCCACTGCACCTACCACAGTGCCTGGCATAATGTCTGCCCTGCCTGAAACCTGTTAGGTGATGATGAAGTGCTTGGTGAATTACCATTCTCCATGGGTGAGAATATTCCTGCTTCCCCAGACCATAAACGTACCAGGAATTCAAGTGTTCTCACCCTCCTGCTCTGTTTATCATTGCTCTCTACTTTATGAGAAACATAAATAAACTTGTGAAAGGAAGCTGCATTCCAGGTTAATAATTTCTGGCATACTTTATAAGGTAAGTATCAAATAATTATTACCTATAGGAAAGAGTATATTACTGGGTCATTTTACTTTCAAGGTAATTATAGTATTTGTTAATTAATTTTTATAATTCTTCAAAATTCTGTTCCACATACAATTTTACATAGTCACATTCAGTAAATTTACAGCTTTTGTAGAACTGGATTGAAAAAAACATCTTGCACAGGTGTTCAATACAATAGGATCTATCAAGCAAAGGAAATCCTTATTTCCAAAGTTTTAAAAATAGAAATTTAATGTGGAAAATAGAAGGAAATAGTCTGCTGGATAAGATGAAGTACTATATATAGAGAGAGACAAACACACATAAACTCTAGTACTTACTATAAATACTTACTACAAATTCATTCATTCAACAAATCTTAATTGGATACTGACTGTGTATGTCAATGTAAGTGTGTTCACATAAAGTTACAAAAAGTGTCTCTCTGAAGTGCCTTTAGTAATCACTTCCCTGACATTTTATTATCAAAAAGCAGCAGCTCATCCCTTCATGATCTAAATGACCTTCCCACCACTTTATGTTTCTGCTGCAGACATTCTCCAGCCTTCTTCTCCTGTCTTCCCATACCATCCATCATTTGTCATTCCTGATTGTAGGACACTGCATTACTAATAGAATAGAAATGTGAGGACATAAATTTCCCAAAGAAAAGAGAAAACATAAATATAATAAAATATATTCTCCAAAAACTATTCCTTAAAAAAAAAGATAAGTGGATAAAGAGCTTTATTTTCAAATTATCCAAGATGAAAATTGTACACACATGTAGAAAAAAGGGCAGCAGCTTCATTGCATTCCCTTATTCTCAGGTTGACTCCCCCAGCAGATGAGAAAAGAGTTTACATAAAGTAAGAATTAGACATAATTAATAAAACTGACTTAGACATAACTATGAAAAAACAGAAATTAATTCATCTTTTTCCTATGACTCCACAATACTCTTTCTAGGAATAAACCCTAAAGGAAAACATTTTTTAAAGGGAAAAATAATTTTTTAAAATATGTTCAACAAAATTATTGAGAGCTGTGGAAAATTTAGAAACTACATGGAATGTTCAATATTAGAGAAATGGATAATTAAAGTATACTGCATCTCTTTGAATAATGTGTAGTTTTAAACACAGGTGTTAAATACATATCAATGAGAAAAAAATACCTCAAAATATTTTTACTGCCAAGTTGGTAATATTATAGTTAATTCTAACTTTCTTAATGCTTGAAAAGAGATTTATAGTTTAGATTTGTGGGGGTTATATGATTTGTAAAATCCATTACAGCTCTATGACTATACAATTTCCTGGAAAAAAAAAATCTCACCTATGATGTTGTCTGACATAGCTCCATGGCCAGGGCCCCAGGAAGCTGATAGTTCACCAAGAAAGTTGTGAAGTAGAAAATGCCAACTAGCTCATCTCTAACAAGTGTGTTTGCTGATATATAAGTGGCACCTGGATAAGACCTTTCTCTTGAGCCTTAAAAGTGCTACCACATATTCCATTTGTAGTCAAATTCTATGATGTTTCTTAGTTGTGGCTAATAGGACCTCAGGAGTATTTCACCATCATTAGCAGATCTTGCCAACAACACAATTATCTCAAGAAAGGAAACTGATTTCAGAGAACTCTTATAGTATTCCTCTTTAATTCTGAGTTTCACCCTTAAGTCTACATTAAAACAAAACACTATGACAAGAGAAAAACAAGTTAATTACTTATATACTTTGCTATTTGATAGTAAATGATCTTAAATATGGAGTCTAAATATTTAATATTACATAAATTAAACACTTAGGTGGATAACTATCTGATTTTTAAATTTTTATTATAATATTTAATTTTTAAGTGACCTACCATTCATGGTAACCATAATTTTTAAGTATTATGTTAAGATTAAGTGATAATTATGAACCCTATTATAATATTAGCACTTCACAGCAGATGAAATGTACAGCATTTCTTCAAAGTAGTTGTTTCATGTGCCAATTCTGGAATTAGATTCTCATGACAATGATAAAAATAATTCCATTCTCCAATTATATTCAGAGGTGGTAAAATGGATTTATTTCAGTTATTTAAATTTGATCTCATAATATCCCTATGGAGTAGAAAAAAAGTAAGCATCAATATTCACAATTTATAACAAGGAAATAGAAGACAGAATCAGAATGCCATTTGCCAAGGCAAAATAAGACGCTAGGCCCATAAATTCTGGGCCAGGATCCTTATCTTTAAGTTATTGTTTTACAAGTGGTATGACGTGTTTATGCTGCCACCAACGTGAGGCATATTATAATTATTTACCAAAAGAAATAAATATTGATCTTTGAAATTATTTTAATCAATTCAATTCAATTCATTAATTTCCCCATTTACCATAATGACCATATGTTCAAATATGCTTGCTTTCATAAAAAGAAAAACAAATTGAACATAACTTTGGATTGGCTACAGAGAATGTGGTCATTATGAGCAGCACGTGTTATGAAGGAAAAGCACTTAAGAAAACTGAAACTACATGACCAGACCTATTTTGACTGGACACATTAATATTATAGGGCCATAATAATATCTGTGATGGCAGATGCCAAAGACGGTTTGAATGAAGATTTGAAACTATCTAGAGGGTTATAAGGAATATGGTTTTCCTTCAGTGTCATCATGAAAATGTCTTGAACTTGTCTTTCAACTCTGGAATGAAACCCAGAATCAGATCGGAGAGTTAGCATGTACAAAGTCATCATTCCCAACCTCATAAAAGCTTGACATCTACTCATAATGGCCCATTAAGTGGTCACCAGCCTCACTTAAACAGTTACTGTACTGGGTAGAGGGATTGCTTTAGAAACCCAGACCCTGTCTAGCCTAGCTCCCCAAGCTCCAGAGAGTAGCATGGAATGGAAAGAGAACATAGTTAGGTCTAAATCAGTGAAGGTTGTTCATGAAAATCATTTTCAAAAGAAGAGTCCCTGGAGCCACACCAGGAAAGTCTTTTCCAAAATACAAATCCAAGGACAGAGGGGTTTAGAACTCCAGAAAGACAGCAACACAGATTTTCAAACTTGAAGAAGGGTAAATCCAAATGAAAGCATCAGAAAATATATATGGATCTTATCACAGCTGATAATTAGGTGAGGAATGGTTTGACCTTCAATAGGTTTGGGGACTAATTTCACAAAAACCAAATATCCACCAAAGTGTTCTTACAACAGCTTCATGCATTTCACTAGGTAGAAGAGCATGTTCTCAAAATAAAGAGGCACTCAAGAGCAGGGCTCACGTTGCCTTAGTCCAACCCAGAGAAAATTTTATCCCAAAAGGATATCTCTGCAGTTGTTTACCAGGAATAGAAAAGTTTGGGTAGGTGGACTATGGTCTTAGAACTCTTCCAATTTTACTTCTAATTAAAGTAGAAGCATATATAATGATATTTATGATAATAAAATATTGGCATGAGCAGAATCACAGAACTTGGGAGCACCTTCCAACTTACCTAAGTAAACTACTTATAGAAATGCAGAAATCATGTAAAGGTTATGGAATATGATGATGGCATACTGTGACATAAAACCCATATCTCCTGATTCTGAAGCTAGTTTTCTTATTCTCCATCATGTTTTCACAACCCTAATATGTTTGCTAAATATTGTTGCATCATGGAGTCCACTGAATTCTTCAACAAAACATGGTACTCATGAAGTGGGAAGCTGAATCTTTCTGTTAAAAAAGGAAACTGTGAGTATATCTATGACATATACACATGTGTATTTTGGTAGCATACTTCATTTTTGAAAAGATTCAAAATTAATTCACAACAAAGCCTTATAATTTAGGTAAGTTTTTAGCTGAGAAATATTTTCTTGATGAACTGGAGTAATTAATCCTCTGTATTAACAGGTAAAGACAACATCAATAGTATGGCGATGAGAAATTTACATTTGGGTTTCAGATAAGTTCAAAGCTTTTTAATAACATAAAATATTTTCTTTCATGGTGTATAAGAAGAGAAGAAATATGCTACTTTTTTATTGTATAAAAAGAATAAACTTTTGAAGATACCTAATTCAGCTTCTTACAAAGATATTCAAATCCTTCTTCAACATCTTCTGACAATTGGTCCCCAAGCTTCTGTTGGAGGACATGCAGGCACAAGGAGCTCCCTAGTATCTGAAACACTGTGGTAAATTAGACATTAGGCTTATGGATATACCAACTGTACAAAATAGAAAGTTAAGAGATAGAGTAACAGATATATAGAATTTTTATATAGTGGTATTGTAAGGTACTGTAAACAGAATGACTATTCAATAAATATACTGGAAAGTTTTATTTATCCAAATGATAAGCAAGGAAAGTGTATTTCCAATTCACACCATAGTTGAAAATGTATATCTCATGTGAGTTAGAAACGTGAATGTAAAAGGAAAAACTTTATAAATTTAAAGAGAATTATCTTTTTAAATGCACAGCATGGAAGGACTTTGAGAAGTACATGCAGAGATCTTTCATCATGATTCCAGCTTCCTCATCTCTGCATCATAGCGTAGGTGGGGAGTCCTTATTCTCAACCTCATTCACTCCAGTAGTCAGGTGTCAGCTCCTTCAATTCTAATATTTTTGAAATATTTAAATCACTGTATTAGATGTCCTTCAGATTAAATTTCTAGAGTACTTTTTATTTCCTTCACTGAAGAATAAATGAAACTTTATTCGATAATGTGTCTGGCATTTATTTAATATTTGTCAAATACGTGGAGGCATTAATGTTGCTAAGTACACTAAATTAATCAAATTACAAATTGAGAAAAGGATGAAGACATATTTTATGCCTTAGTATCTATGTTGTGGGTTGAATTTATCCAGAAACATGTAACACCAGAGCCTTAAAAAAATTATGTCTGTATATAGCATTTGATCCCCAAAAGTGCTATAGAGCAATTGTAAACAGAAAGACGCCTTTGATTCATCAGTGAAGTCAAGAATGTATAGTTTATGGAGAATGAGAAAAACATTGTGTAAAACAAGATCATCTGTACCCTAAATTTTAAACATGTGTTGCATTTAAAAAGGAAATCCTGAACCCAGACAGTTTAATTTAATGTAGGCAGACTCTGGAGCTATATGTGATATGAATGACTTAAGCATATATTTCAACTATTGGAGGAGGCCTGTTGATCCAGATGCAAAGAACTGGGTTGAATAATTTAATTTTTTAGTCCAAAGTGTATCAGAATGTACAAAATCAACCATATGCTACCATCACAGTATAAATTTAACAAAGTTGATTTCTTATGGATTTATCCTCAGCTATGATCATGTGCTGTGAAATTTTAAATTACTTAATTTGACCAGGACATTTATTTTTACTGTTAGATTAACATTTTTTAGCCATTAGAATTTTTAATTTAAAAATTTCATTCTCTTTGACAAAAATGGGGCAAGTTCTATTTGGTCATATTGTTCTGTACCAGGGCAGTGTTTGCTCCAGAAAAAGAAGTTGAAGTAAAACCAAAAAACTTTTGTCACTAAAGAATCTTAATACAGTATGATTATTGATTGTACTAAATATGCCACACTGATGAGGGAAGTTGAGAGTAGGGGAGAATGTATGTTTGGGTGGAGAGGGCTATATGCAAACTCTCTGTATTTTCTGCTCAATTCTGTTGTGAACCTGAAACTGCTCTAAAAGAATAAAGTCTATTAAAAAAAATGGGCAGTATAACAACAACCAGAAAAAAAATACAGTATGATTACATATTACAAGAGATTACATTACAAGAAATTAAACCTATGCAATTCATTTGGTCTCTAAGGACTATAAAACATTCCATTTAGATAAAGATTAATTTTATAGCTGTTTCAGGAATAAGTAGTCTACATAACCCAAAGGAAATGATTTTTTAAGTGCAATCATTGATAATGAAAGCATTTGCCGATTCTGTAATAGAATGAATATATGTTCTTCATGAAGGATACAGCCCTCTTCCTGCTAAGGTTACATTTTTATTCCAAAGTTTCCTCATAGCATTCTTCATTTCTGCATTTCTCAGGGTGTAGATTAAGGGGTTCAACATGGGAGTTAAGAAAGTTAAAACCACAGTCATGAATTTATCCATGGGAAGGGTAGAACTAGGCCTTGCATACAGGAAGATACAAGGAACAAAGAATAAAATGACCACTGTCATGTGGGATGCACAGGTGTAGAAAGCTTTGGGATTTCCTCCCACACCATGTACCTTAAGGGAGTGTAATATGACCCCATAGGAAACTAAGAGAGTGAAGAAGACAACAGTGCAGATTGCCCCTCCATTAGCTATCATGGAGAGTCCAATGAGGTGGGTGTTGGTGCAAGCAAGTTTCAATAAGGGGTACATGTCACACACAAAGTTGTCAATGACATTGAGGCCACAGAAAGGGAGCTGATAAATGAAGAGAAATTGAACCAATGAGTGCAGAAAGCCTCCAGTCAAGGCCAGAAGCAGCATGAGAACACATACCCGCCGATTCATGATGATCAAATAATGAAGAGGGTTACAGATGGCTACGTATCGGTCATAGGCCATCACCACCAGAAGAATGACTTCAACACCAGGAAACAGATGATCTATAAAGACTTGAGTCATACAAGCCTGGAAGGAAATAGTCTTTTTATCATGAAGCAAGTCAGTGATCATTTTGGGAGCAATGGCAGTAGAATAGACAGTATCTATAAATGATAAATAAGCCAGAAAAAAGCACATGGGGGAACCCAGGGACTGGCTGGCCACGATGGTCACCATGATAAGCAGGTTGCCCACTATGGTCATGAGGTAGATGAATAAGAAGGGGACAAATAGAACTTTTTGCATCTCAGGGTTCTGTGTGAGCCCCAGCAGGATGAACTCAGTCACATTGTTCCTATTTTCCATGGTGATCCAAAGGTGTTGATCGGGTGTCAGATTCTGCAAACAAAAGGGCCAACAATGACTTGGAGAGGATTGCAAGCTTTCTGTCAAAATGGTGATGTCTTACTGCAGTGTTTGCTCCATGAGGGCTCACACAGAGTAACTCTTTAGAAAGTGAGACTTTGGAATCTCCTCCCACAAGCACTCCATCCAATATCACAAATTCCTTGCTTCAACTGCAGTGATGAGATGTCAGTATTCTAACTGGGAGGCATATGTGAGTGGGCATATCTGAGAGATGATCTACCAAACAATAAGAAAGCTATTTTCTCCAGAATCTCTCTCACAGAGATGGCATTTTTTTCATTTTATTTTAATTGAAGTTTGGTGATTTTACAATATTGTATTAGTTTCTGGTGTGGAGTGATTCAGTCATACATATACAAACATACACATATTATTTTTTGTATTCTTTTTCACTATAGGTTATTACAAGCTAATGAATATAGTCCTCTTTTATCTAAATTTTTATTGAATTATAGTTGGTTTACAACATCGTGTCAATTTCTGGTGTACAGCATAAGGACTTTGTTGTTCATCTATGTTATATATATAGTAGTTTGTGTCTGCTAATCCCAAACTTCTAATTTATCACCCCCAACCCTTTTCCCCTTTGGTAGCCATAAATTTGTTTTCTATGTCTGTGAATCTGTTTCTGTTTTGTAAATAAGTTCATTTATGGCATTTCTTTTTTTTAGATTCCACCATAAGTGATACCATTCAAAGACTTCATTTTTGACTTTATATGTCATTTCTTTTTTCCCTGAGTGTGTTTTGGCCTCTGAAGTCCTGCATGGGAACAATCCCATTCCTAATACCTTCACTTACATATTTATGTAAAGCAACGCCCAGGCACGTAGCATAGAATCACAGGCTGCTGTTTAGATGGATGACGTTCTGAGTTACTACAAGCTCCAGAAACAGGGGAAAAAGTCACCCATGTCAGTGAAGAACCAGGCACATCATGAGTTCTCATTAAATGCTTATTAACCTCTATTTAAGTAAAATGAATTTCAAAACTATAAGAGAGCAACTGAGCAGAGATAAATGTATAAAATTCTTCCCACCCAATAAAGTACAATGAAAGCAATATTTTATTTAAAAATACACACACACACACAAACTAAACTGACATTAATTGCAAATTAAATTATTGGAAGAAAAAAACAGACAATAAAAATCTCAGTGAATGGGTACTACACAGACATTTTCCCTACTTTCCAAAAGTGTTTAGAATTAATTATTGCTAGCAACAGCTCAATTAAGAGTGCCAAAATAAAAATTTTAGGCAGAAACATAGTCTAGTGGAAAGAATTGTATACCCAAAATCTACAAATATTTAATTTTGCTCAGGCATCTTGGAAAAATCACGTCCCAACTCCTATTCTTATTGAAAGGTGATAGTCTTTCCAGATGTGTGAGTTTCTGAATTCTTGTCATTGAAACCTTTATCCTAAGTGGCATGTGAACATTTTTGCTGGTAGTCCACCTTTATATTAACCAGGGTGAGTTAGTATGTATTGAAGGTTATTTGGCTATTAAAGTAATGAGTAGATTAGACTAGTTATTTTGTTCATTTTTTAAATTCTTGGTTATCTGAGGCTGTGTGGAATACAGGCCATTCATTCTCACTTGTGGAAAATAAAACTTTGTGGGGTCTTTCAGATATGATCCACGGCAAATTTTACATGTAATGTGAAGGTTACTTCATTTTGGCAAAATTATTTTAAATGTGCCCCTTTGCAGTGTCAATTTACAGGCTGTCATTTGTGGAGGGCAGGAGATTTGTGCCTCTGGCAAGCCAATTTGTACTCGAACATCAGAGAGAGAATAAAAGTGTAGGAGACAAAAAATGCAACATTACTGAGAAAAGGCAGATTGGAAATGGCAAAGATCTTAAGCGGAATAAAATAAGCTTTGAAATTGGTCAACAGTTTGAGTTGGGGGAACTTGCTGAGTTGGGACTAGAGGAATTTCAGATTTCCTGAGCTGTAGATTCATATATGGATTAGAGGGTAACTCAGCATTAGCTCCAGGATTTGCCTCTCAGAATCTTTATACTTCCGGATCAAAGGAAAATGAGAAAATCAAATTCTCAACTTTAAGATGCATGAGTATGAGCTATCAGTTGCCTAAAGGAGTTCCATCTTCAGGGCTCTGGATGTGCATTTCTTATGCACCTAAATATCTCCACTCACAATTAGCAAGCTGTACCTGCATTTATGATGAAAGTTGAATACCCGCCTTCCATAGGAATTGTCCGAGCATGCAACAGATAATGTCTAGTAGCAGAGCCTAACTCTTTGACATGTAAGTACTTACAACACCTATGTGTTTATAGCTGGTTTTCTACCATCATATGTCAGGTCTGTTGGGATGGTAAACATGTGTTTTTAATAATTGTATCTCCAGAATCTGAGCATGCCTCATGTATTTAAGTGACCTAATTATTACTCTAAACTGTTCAAAACTATTAACTCAACTGGAAATGATACAAAATTCCAAACTTTATCAATATTGTATGTTGTTAAAAAATTAATATATCTGCTTCAAACATTTGTGAGATTCTTCAAATTTCAATGAGAAATGGTAAATCTTTAAAGAATTCTCAAAATGTAGATCATGGTAACTATCCCACAATGACAAATAAAATAAGGTAAATCAAGTAGATCTACACTCTGCCAAATTCAACAACATAAGGTGGGGAAGCAAACCATTTGGTCTGTAAGGTTTGAAATACTGGAAAACACTTAACAACCAGCAAGATATTGGAAACTAAAGACTGAAATTTTCAGTTTCATTGCAGATCCTTTTGAAACATACGATCACAATTCCTGTCTAACCATGTTTATATTTAATTGTTTATATAGTGAAAGCTGTTTCCCATGTAACCAATAGCTTTTTTTTAATGAGTGAGTAGTGACCATTAAGATGATGTAGCAAAAATTTTGAGATTCTAATATATGCCTAACTAGCCCTTTAGATTTTAAAAAGATAAATTTTAAAGAAATATCACATTTCCCAAGTCAATTTCTTCATAGTAAAAGAAAATGCCAACACTAAACCCTAAGTATGATTGAACAGACTTTGGGAACAGATACTCAAAAATATCTATCAGAGATGGTAAACTACCTGTCTCAAACATAGTCTTTGTCAGTTTTATTTTGTTCTGTTTTATAAATATTGCCAGGGTGGCCCTTAATGGCTGCAGTGTATTTTATGAAAACTCAAGTTCTAAATTCCAACTTGGAATTTGAGCCTGAAAATACCAACTGTGTGACTTGGGTAAATCACTCAACAGCATTTCTATAATGATACATAATAGTATCCAACACATAGTCTGGTTTTAGAGATTAAATAGAATAACACAAATAATGCTCTTCAAACATGGATAAGTAATAAGCACTAAATAAATTAAAAATATGATTTACTACTTTTTGTTTCCTCATATAAATTTGGTGCCACATCTCTACAATTAGTTTTACATGAGTTTCCTCAAAGTCCCCTCTTTTTTCTAATTATCCAAATGAGCATTTCCTGAGGGATGGATGGATTGAGTGTGTCATTATCATATGCAATTATGGAAGCTATCCAGTTTTACCACTCACATTACTGTGTCCAGATTCCCTTGTCTGTCTTTCTCCATGTCTCATTCTACACTCTGAAATGTATCATTAAAACTAAATTTAATCTGAAGCAATCTTTCCATAAATTAAGGGGTCAACTGTCTGCATACTGCAGTATGTCCTATTTTATTCACAATATTTATAAAAATGAGAAAATATCCATGTCATTAACCCACAGGCAGAAATAGATGTTGGCATTTTCTTTAAGATTTTTGTAGATCCTGTATCTAGCATAATTCATGAAATTCCACAGACGCTAAAATTCACTTTCCAATAAGGGGTAGTATAGCTCAATGAGTCTAACAAGAAATTAAATGTCTCTGAACTTATGCTTTCACATTTTAAGTTTTGAGTTTCCTTTTGTAGTAAGAAGCTGTTAACTTATATATCAAAATGTTATCTGAGGCACAAACGTAAAGGACTAAGAAGCAGATACTGAGATATTTGTACAGCAATGTTCATAGCAGCACTATTCACAATAGCCAAAAAGTAGAAACAACCCAAACGTCCATCAACTAATGAATGTATAAACAAGTTGTGGTATATACAGACAATGGAATATTAGTCAGCCTTAAATAGAGGGAAATTCTGATATGTTACACCATGGATGAAACTTGATGAGCTTAGGATAAGTGCAATAAGCCAGAAACAAAGAGACAAATATTTTATGATATCCCTTTCCTGGGATACCTAGAATAGTCATGTTCTAAGAGACAGGAAGTGCAACAGTGGTTTCCGGGGACTGGAGGGATGAGAAGATGCGGAGTTGCTGTTTAATGGAAGCAGAGTGTCAGTTTGAGATGATGAAAAAGTACTGGAGATGGAGAGTGGTGTTGGAAGCATAATAATGTGTTTTGTATACTTTACCACAGCTTAAAAAAAAATTACCAAAGGAAATAAAGTGTCTACACAAGAACATTCAAAAATAGTATGCTCAAGAAAACAATTTATAAAGAGCTATCATAATCTTTACTATTATCTTCAATATATTAACACGCAAAATAAGTAATTGTCAGATTCCCTAAATTATATAAAACAATCTAAAATGTTATTGTGAAGACCATATATATGTCCTGTTATATTTTGTTATGCTCGGGTATGTTTAGTCTCTATTTCGGTTTGCATTTAAACAATTGTAATACAAAATATTGGAGAAAAGTATTGTCATTGTATTTATTCCAACAGTATTATACAGAATGGAGTAGACATTCATACTGTTTTATTCCTGGAACTTCTGTCATAAAATATTCAAGGTTAAATGATAAAACATGCTTCATAAGATAGATACAGAATTTATTTCAAGTAACTCAGTTTTCCCTATTCTCATTGAAGGGAAGAGTTTTTGTGAATTTGTTACCTGAGTTTTCTATTTCCTCTTCAGCCACTTGTTCCAAATCCAGGCTTCACCAATTCTCTTTGGTCCTCGAAGATGAAGGTTTAGTTCAATGAAGGTGAGGCAGGATTTCCATCACATCAACCCTGGTGTGACTGCAGAGAGAAGATCAGGATACACTTAATCACTTTGTCACATAAGCATATATCTCTCTGCCTCCACAAGGCATGACCATATTCTTCAACTTTTATAAACACTTTACAGTTTAAATTATTGAATTATTCAGAGCTGGCTTCAGGAATATATAGTTGATATGACTGATAAGCCATCAAATTTGAAAGCTGTCACTGAAAATATATATCAAGAACAAATTTAAAGCATTATTATGTTGAACTGACCAAATTAATTGAACAAACTTTTAATAATATTTCAGTCAATAATGCAGAGAGCTAAATAATTAAAGAAATAGGTTTTATTTGGGGTATTTTTTTAAGAATTTATATGATTATTTTAATATGATTCATGCCTAGTAAAGTAATGGTTTTTATTTTACATTTTGACTATAACATTACTACTCAAGGAGAAATCTTCCCCCCGGTAAGAGAAGCTATGACTGGGCACTTAATCAACAATGAACAGTAAATTACTTCAGAGTTGTCAAAACAGTTTGTCCCCAAGGCTGCTTGTTCAAGATTAAATTCACTGAGGAACCATGCTCTAGAGAACTGAGATCTTCCGTAAATCCTACCAGCACATTGTATATCTTCAGAGGCTTCTGCTGCCAATCACATTAGGGGAATTAAGTGGAAAAATTGCATTCTAATACCAAAGAGTAAGTCATTTATTAAGAGCAAAAACATGTTTGTGTAAACAAGAATTTTTATTTTCATTTAACCAGTGTATACTTGAAATCCTCAAAAGCAAGATGGTACTGGAAAGAAGTAAAAGGCAAAGTCTTTGTGTATGGCAGATGTACTGAGGGAGATTATGGCTAATCAACTTAATAAAATTTCAATTTAGCTCAAATAATGTCCACATACAAAACTCCAACTCAGAACATTGTCCGAAAGAAAACAATCTTTCTTAAAAAGAAATGCAGAAACAGGTAATTAGGACTTATAATTTGAAAGAGATTATTATAAATTAATCTAAGAAGGAAAACTTAAAAGCTAAATTTAGATGTCTTTTATTTAGCTATGGCAGGTCCCTAAATCTGAATGTTTCTACAAACTACCTAACAAAACACACAACAGAATAGACAATATTCTGTACACATGATCTAATACAATATACAATACAATAGAATCGGCACATAAGATCACACATAACTAACACATACAGCATAAATAAGTCACTGAGAATACACAAATTTCAAATTAACCCTAAAGAAATAAACATCAAATTCCAGCAGAGAGATCTCTGGAGCTTATGGTCCAAGCCTAAGAGGAGAGTGAAGGAAACCTGAAATGGGTGCAGAGAAGAGAATAAGGAAGTAACAATCCCAGGGAAGGTAGACCACAGCCCTACTTACATTTACTAAAGAGTAAAACACACAACTTTTAAATCATTAAAGAAAAAGATCTGCAATCTGGCAAGTCAGAGTGTACAGAGAAAGAACTTGACAGTGTGTAGGAGCTAAGATGATGTTTTCAAAATAGCATCACTTCTAGGGGAGATGAGGATGAGAAGGAATGGAAGAAGCTAATGTAAAAGATGGTAAAGTAAAAGAAAGAATTAAGAAGAAGAAATAGAGATCCTGAGGAAACAAATAAGAATGACAAAAACTAAATTACAACAATGCTTCTTTTCTTATTTAAAAAAAATACTATGCTTAAAAAATAGTCTACTCAGAACTAGAAATCTTGTAAGACACCTAAAACCATCTACTAACATCCTGTTGATATAAAAGGCTTACTGCAGGACTTCAAAATGAAGAGAAAGCAAAAATCAGTGTAACTCCATATAAAGCTACAGTAAAAATATACCAGAAAATGAGAATCATTACAATTTAACTCATGGTCATTCCAAAAGAACCAGGAAGAAAAAGAAAACTGTTACAAAATATTGTGGGTTGGATTTTGTAGGAAATAGCTTCTGACACAAAGATCTGTATGAAGATTTATTAGTGTATGACTTGGAGAATAAAACCTATAACAAAACAATGAAAATGATTGGACAGAGAAAGAAACCAATAAGAAGTGCAGTTGCAACAAAGGTCTCAGTGAATATAAGAAGTGCTAAGGTCAGGACAGTCTCAAAGATGTCCCAAATCAAGGCAAATTGGCTGGACCTTTGTACATTTACATCAACCAATAATTAGGTGCAGGCAAAGATGAAGCATGTTGTAGCAGCCTGTCAAATATGCATAACTTGAATCTAATCATAGGGAATTACCAAATTCAGATTGAGAGGTATCCTACAAAGCAAGTGGGAGATAGCCCTCAAAATGTTAATGCAGTAAAAAGTCACAGAAGTACTGAGGAACAGGTCAAAATAAACTACAGAGAAGTAACAACCAAATTCAATAAATGATCTAAGATTTGACCTTGGACTAGGGAAAAAAATGCTGTAGAGATCATTAGAATAGTTGGTGCTGTTTGAATGTGGGCATATATTTGGCAGTAATATAGTATAAATGTTATACTTAATTTGATAATTCTCTGTATCTATGCAAGAAAGTATCTTTGTTCTTATAGTATATACATGCTGATGTATTTAGGAGGAAAGAGTCATGATGTTTGATGGAAAAGATACAGAACATCCAAAACCATCTTGAAAAAGAACTGCCTGGTTTCCTGACTACTACAAAATACAGTCATCAAGATATGGTTACTGACATAGGCCAGACAGATGGCTCAGTGGTACAGAATTGAGTCTAGATATAAATCCCTATGCTTATGATCAGTTCATTTTTGACAAGGGTGCCAAGACGAGTCAAAAGGCGAAAGAATAGTCTTTTCAACAAATGGTTCTAGAACAATTGGATATCCACAGATAGAAGAATGAGACTGGATTCTTACTGCTATGGTCTGAGTGTTTGTGTCTCCTCAGTATCCATATGTGGAATTCCTAATGCCCAAAGGTAATAGTATTAGTAGGTGGGTCCTCTGAAAGATGATTATGTCATGAGGAAGGGCCCCTCATGAATGGAATTAGTGCTCTTATAAACAAGATCCCACAAAGCTTCCTAGTTCCTTCTGCCACGTGAGGATACAAATAAAAGTCTGCAGCCTGGAAAAAAGCATTCACCCAACCATGATTACACCTTGATCTCAGACTTCCAGCCTCCAGAACTTTGAGAAATCCATTTCTGTTGTTTATAAACTACCCAGTCTGTGACATTTTGTTACAGCAGCCTTAACAGATTAAGAAACTTACCTTACATCATGTACAATATTAACTCCAAATGGACTAAAGAAAAAATATGAGCCAACACCACTGATTCTTAGTATAAAATATGAGTAAATATTAATAATCTTGAATTATGCAGTATTTTTTAAGATATGACACCAAAACCATAAACAATAAAAGGAAAAGTAAATAATTTTAGCTTCATTAAAGCTAAAACTGCTGTGCTTCAAAGGATAAAAATCAGTAAAGTGAAGATTAGCCACAGAATGAGAAAATATATTTGAAAACCATATATCTGATAAAGGAAGTCTTACAATTCAACCTTTGTTTAACATTTTATAAAAGGATTTGAATAGACATTTCTCTGAAGAAAACATAAAAAACCAAGAAGCATATGAAAAAAATGTTCAACATAGTTAAATAATAAGAAAATGCAAATCAAAGACCCCAAAATTCTTTGATCTTGAAAACTCTTTGTAAATAGTTGTCAGTAGTTCCTCTGAAGAGTGGTATCTGTTCCTGTCAGGACACTGACATACAGGGTGGGGATGATAATTTTTAATGAGCACATTTTTTATGGGAAAATACCAAGGCATCCCCATTGAAGCTAAAAATGAATCAAGATTTCTCTATTCACAGTCATTACCCCATGTTTTCCTATATCAAGTAATATAATGATATATTAAAGAGAAATGTGTTATAAAATATTTGAAGAAAGTTATTAGAAAGAAAAATCGTTAAGATAACATTATCTTTCTAGCAAATCCAAAAGAGTTAACTGAAGATCTTTCATACTAAATAAGAGTTCAGTAAAGTGGCTGAATTCAAGAGTAAACTGATAAATATTTATTAGTTATTTTCTTGAATGCTAGCTATAATTATATAAAAAATAGAATGTGGAAAAATATTTTTCATAAATGTAAGCCAAATTATAAAATATATATAAAAAAAGAAAGATGTAAAAGACCTATATGATGAAAACAAAGGAATTACTGAAGAATATCAAAGAAGACCTAAGTAAACACAGGTATTTTCATGTTTCCATGGAGAATGATTCAATGTGAACAAGGCACCAATTATTTTCCTAGTTAATTACACATTTAATATATTGTCAGGCAAAATTTTCATAGTTTCTACAACTTCTGAAATTATTCTAACATTTACATGAGAAATAATTGTTCAAAACACATAATCTTGTCTTTAATAAGAGTATTGAATTATAGGCCTCTTAGCAGATATTAAAATCTACTTACAAGAACTAAAACAAAAAAAAAAAATGGAGTAATGGCTTAGGAATAAGCAACTGGTCAAAGGAAAATATCCTAGAAATAAAGACAAAAGCATTTGGACATTAAATATAGTAAACATGACATTTCGAATTAGGTAAGTAGGTAAGATTTTTGGAAACTGTTGAAAATTTTGTTTTAAGGTAACAGATAACCATTTGCAAAGTAGATTTAAATTCTTTATACATAGGCACACACACAAACATACACATACATTTTGTCTCTTTCTGTAAAATCTCCCCCACACATAGATGCATATATGCTTTAAAATACAAAGACTTAAGTAAAGTAGAAAAAAATTTATAAATTGTTATATAATCTTGAAGTTAAAAAGGCAGAAACTCTGATAATAGTGATTGACAACATTAAAAGTAAAAGTATAACACTTCCACACTACCAAAACACTATCTAGGAGAAATTCTTTGTTTTATACTATAACATATAAAATTTTTCCTAAGTCAAAAAAACATTTTGAACACGCCAATTAAATTAGATAAAATATATGAAAAAGCAATTCATAAAAATGTACCAATGGAAAAATACTTCACTATTAAGTAAATAAAGCAAATTGTTGACTTAAAATAAGATACAATTTTGCTTATAAAAAGTTAGAAATATTTATAAAAATCTATGTTCAGTAACGCTTTGGAATAGAACAACAAGAATACATAGGAAGGCATTTATTAAAAATATGAAAGAATATTTGTGATTTTTTTCAAATTTTAAGAACTTCAAAGGCCTAATTGGGTGCAGATTTGTGCTCTATTTGGGGTAGGAATATTCAACTGTCAATGACTTCAATGCAATTTCAATATAAAAATCCCAATGCCTTTTTTTCAACATGACAAGCTGAATTAAAATGTATGTGGAACAACAAAGACTTTTTCACTTCATAAAAAAGGTTAAGAGACTTGTCCTATCAGACATAAAAACTTATTATAAACTTACATAAATAAACACAAGTTTAGAAAAATTAATCAGTTGACAGTAATAAATAAACCAGAACTAGAATCAGAAATGAATGAAAACTCAATATGTGAAAGGGCGGATTATTCAATAAGTGGTGCTTAGACAATTGGCTATCTACACTGGAAAAAAAATGAAAAGGGCACTTTACAGCATATATAAAAATCAATGTTCAATGGATTAAAATTGGAAACAAAAAATGCAAAATTTTGAAATCTTTAGAAGACAATATGGGTTGACATTTTTCTGGCCATACAGTAGAAATGATATGATAAGAAAGACATAGAAGTGCTAACTTAAATCCACATAAACACTGAGAAATTTGATTACATTTAGAAGTTCCTATTCATCCAAAAATATGAGAGAAATGTAGAAAAGTAAAACCAAAAACTGGGAAAAGACTTTTGCAAAGCATACAAACAAAAAAAGAATTAGTACAGAGAATTCCTAAAGAACCCCAATAAATTTATGATAACCTACTAGAAGAACTGACAAAAGCATGAATACATGTTGAACAGAAGATGAGAAAAAGTGAATGTTTAATAAACATGCAAATATGTTCAAATTCAGTAGCAGTAAGGATTGAAATATAAAACCATAATACAGTCATAGTCTTATTAGATTTTCAAAAACATTAAACATCTGACAGTATCAAGTGTTGGTTGTGACATGGACTTACGGATCTGCTTCATATGGCTAACAGGAATTCACCTGATAATACAGGTTTAGAAGAAAATTGCAACTATCTGTGATTGTGAACTTGTAAATACTACTTAACACAAAGACGATTCTTTCAGGATGTTTATAGCAGCGCCATGTGCATTATCAAAAACTGGAAACAACCCAAATGACCACTGACTGGATGGTCTATTCAGATATGGAATAACATACAGCAGGGGAAATGGTGGGACTAGAGAAATGTCCAATCACATGAACAAATATTAGAAAAGTTAATTGACATTGTTGAGAAAAGATCCAGAAAGCCACATACTGCACAGAGTAATTTTAATAAAGTACATGAAACTCCAAATAATATACTTTAAGAATACATACATCTATAGTTAAACTGTTCTTATCAATGGTTAACAAAGAGTTCAGCATTGAGATTATCTCTATGAAGAGGCAGAGGAAGGGAGTCAGGACAATATACATTGGTAGTTTCAGTGATGTTGATCATATTCTAGGTAAGATGCTACAAAACAGATATAAATTACATATATTAATGGATATGCATGAAAATACATAATAAAATTTTTAAGGAGGAAAAATTCTAAAATCTTTATTTTAGAAAACAAAATCCTTAAAAAGCATAGATAACATTCCACAATACAATGAGAGCAAATCTATCTTCTTCCTTATTTGATATTCCAGAAGGGAATGCACACTGAGAAAAACCTGATTTTTTTTACATAAAATTGAAAAACAAAATTCTGTTTACACAGAAACAAATTATTATTAAGTCTGTAAGTAAAAAGTATTTAAGTTGAATATGACTTTTAGGGAATACACTGCTTGTGCAAAATAACATCTCTTTTCCATATCTTCAGTGTCTCCAAGACAAAATAAGAAGTTCTGTCTACTGTTTGAAGAGCAGCAAAAATGCTCATATAACTAGTGAAGAAGAGCATGAAAATATATTGACAACTTGGATTAGCGTGGTTTTCTATCCTCTAATCAAGAACCAGAATCTGTTTCATCATCAACCACATCCCATCTAACAAAACAGCTCACTGATCATGTCTTTAAATGAACACAGTAACTTCTCCCATCTGAATATCCTGCACTACAAACTCAAAGACATTGACCTGAGGAACAGAAGTCATTTTAAAGACGAATGCATCATGCAGCTACAGAAAGTTGCTGTGCCAAAGAAAAAAATAATTTAAAAACTATAAAATTTAAAAACCACTCTTTTGGCCCTCAGAAATTTGTTCTAAATAGTAGCCCAATTGTTTTCCCATTGATTTGGGTGAAAGTAAATTTTGAAAGTTAGCTTGTTTTTCACAACTCTCCCTTCTAAAGTCCCATTTTAGTATAAACTGTGAAAAATAAAGTTACAGGGTGAACTTAGTTTATTTTTTCTTATAATAGGACAAAAACCTGTGTCTCTTATTCATCCTGCAGAACTTCTCTATTAGATTGATTCAAGCCTTAAAGGACAATTTATTCTACTTTTTTGATGCTTTTGTATAAATAAAGAAAAGCATCTCTGTGGAGTCCGTTGAATTGACTTAATCATCCATTGTTAGAATTTCCTGCCTATTCATTCCTTTTAGGATTAGTGACAAATGTGTTCAGTGTGGGTGACACATTCTTATTCTACCTAGTTAACTTTTTCTCCCAGAGTTTTGCCATAGCACTTTTCATCTCTGAGTTTCTCAAGGTGTATATTAAAGGGTTCAACATGGGAGTGATGACAGTATAAACCACAGTTATGGATTTATCAATGGGAAAGTTGGAAACAGGTCTCACATACATGAAACTACAGGGAATGAAGAAGAGTTCCACCACCGTGATGTGGGAACTGCAGGTAGACAGGCCTTTGTGCCTCCCTTCCTGACTATGAGTTTTAAGGGAATTTAGGATGACCCCATAGGATGTTAGTAGAAGGATGAATATGACCGTATAGATTGCTCCACCATTGGCAACCACAGTGAAACCCACAAGGTGAGTGTCAGTACAGGCAAGTTCCAACAATGGGTACATGTCACAGATGAAGTAGTTAATGACATTGGGGCCACAGAAGGGGAGGCTGTAGACAAAGAGAAGCTGAACCACGGAGTGCAGGAAACCTCCACCCCAGGCCACCAGCAGCAACAGGATGCAAACCTGCCGATTCATGATGGTCAAGTAGGTCAGGGGCCTTACAGAGGGCCACATAGTGATCATAGGCCCTCACCACCAGGAGGAAGACCTCAGAGCCCCCAAATAAATGTTCTAGGAAGAGCTGTCCCATGCAAACTGAGAAGGAGATTGTCTTTTTACCACAGAGTAAGTCTCTAATCAGTTTGGGTGAAATGACAGTGGAGTAAACTGCATCCGTGAGGGACAGACAAGCAAGGAAGAAGCATGTGGGGGAGCCCAGGGAGGGGCTGGCAAAGACAGTCACCATAGTGAGCAGATTACCCACCATCGTCACAACATAGATGAGTAAAAACAGGACAAATAATGCTTTTTGCCCCTCAGGATTCTGAGTGAGGCCCAGGAGAACAAATTCTGTTAGATTGTTGCTATGTCCCATTTAGTCATCTCTGAGGCCAGTGTCAGGGATGAGAGATCAGGAGACCCAGACCTGTAATGAGATTGTGAACATGACTATGAATGTATCTGTTACGTTACAGAGCATATCTGTGTGTCTCTATGTCTACAGTGGTTTGCACACAATAAGCATTTGGTAAATATCTACTGAATTCTTCTTCCAAAAGCCCATCACACCTTCCCTTGACAGTTCTATTTCTCCTCAGATGGTTCTGTTGGGACCACAAGTAAGAGGTTATATCTCTATGTCTTAGTGGATCTTCTACAGAGAAGTGTAGTCAAAGACCCAACAGGCAGTCATAACTTTAATAGCTTTAATAGAACCTTATTGAAACTAGGTCAGTTCATGACACAGAAGTCAACAAAGACAAGCAAGTAAGGGTCCCTGCTCTCTAGAAACTTACTCTTCAGTGGTGACAACAAATTCTAAGTAAATTGGCATAGAGTCAGTCCTTTGAGTTGGCAGTATTTGTAGTGAGTACCTTTACAGTAGACCCAGGTAGCAACAAAACTAACATCTTTTCTGGAATAACTCCCTTAATACTATGATAGCCAACTCTTAGATATTCAATCCCTCCCATTTCAAAGGCTGTTTGGTCTTTGTGAATCTCTCATTAAAGTCCAAGACCCTGGAATATGGACGGTGTCAAATAATTGCAAAATACTTAGCCCATTGTTCCCTGCAGCAATTATGTGGTCTCTTTGACTATCAGGTTCTTAAGGAATTATAATTCTCTTCTTTAAATATTTACCTATACCACAATGCTTAACACACATACACTACATAGCCGTATTTCAGAATACATTTTAGAATTGAAATGACTCATGACTACCACCAACTATTATATTAGCAGGTTAACAGCTAGTATTTTTTTCTCCAAAACTCTTGGGGTGAGCTAAGTAGTGAGGGAGGAGAAAATAGATGCTAAAAGAAGAGGCAGAGGACAATGGGATATGGTTTTACTTATAATGCTTAGGTACTGAGAGTGCTCAAAAATAGGATTTCAGTGCCCAGATTCCAAACAGCAGCACACTCAAGGGAAAAATCCAGGTTCAGTGTGAGAAGGCATGTGTCTGGGTCATTTTCTAAGTGTAGTTACAAGTCTGAGTGTGCTCACTGGAAAATAAAGAGGTCGAACTAGATGCTCTCAGAACCCTTGCGAGTCTAACCACCTGATACTTTTTGTGTAGTCTTGCCTTATTTTCCTCTGCTGACTTTTTTTCTTCTTTCATATTTTCATAACTAAACAAAATTTCTCATGCTTATCCTTGTCACTGGAGAAACACTAGCCAGTGGGAATGAGATTTGATAATTACAGAAATCAAAGAGTGATCACAGGTTTACCATTCAGCGTGTTCCTATTTATGATCCCAAGCATCCTTGAAGAGAGCACAGAACACAGCAGTGAACAATGTGAGCTCTGGGGCTGCACTGCCTGTGTTGGAATCCCAGCTTCACCACTGACTGTCTGGGTGACCTTGGACAAGTTAATAAACCTCTCTGTGCCTCAGTTTCATCATTTTTAGAATTGGGATCTCAATAGTGCCTACTGCTTAGCGCCGTCATTTTATTGGAATTAAAGCACATAGAACCCTCCCTGGCACCTCGTAAAGGCTCAATAAATGATAGTGATAATCTATGTTTTTTAATGCTTTACTATGAACGTTGTATCAGAACAAATCGTCTGGATTTTGTCAATCTGACAATAAGTGTAGACATAGCTCAGGATAAAAAGAATAGTATGTTCAAACATGGTTGCTGTGATAATTATAAATATCTGCATATAAAGGCCCATATCAAGCTGCCAGAACAGAATGGGCACATATTCCTTTATACTGTAGCAAACTTGACATGATCTACAATTTTAAGTTATCTAATTTAAAAATATAAAAGTAATTATAAATATTAACATATCATTTAAAATATAATTAACCCATAATTCAAGATTATCAATCCACTAGTTTATTCTTAATATGCTACATTTCTCTTTTTTGTTTGGGAAAATGGACAATAAATATCTTTAAGGTTGTACTACTAACACCAAATACATACAAATATTCCAGTTAATGTCTGTGTTTTTTCTAGCTTGATTTTCTCAACTGAGACTTCCTCCAATGAAAATATATGTTATTTAAGATTATAGCTATATTTAACAACATAACACATGAATTTTCAGTGATTATCCCTTGTTAATTGTTTCAAGAACCCACCTCTTGGGTTTTTTCCTTTGTCTTTAAAGATTAGTGCTTCTTCCTCTAAGGGTAACTGCAGATACTTCAAGTATTTATGTGTGATCATAGAACACATAGTATTGTATGGCTGAGCAATGGATCTAGAAATCATTTCAAATGGTCACACTTTCTGTATTTCCACACAATCTCCCAATCACATCAGTCTTTCAGGTAAATGTAGAATGCCTAGAATATAAAGACACTAAAATACAACATAAACATCTGCCTTTCAAAGACAGTTGAACACTCTCACCTGCTAGAAAAATTTCTGCAAAGAAAAACAAAGCTGCTGTTTGTGTGAATACTGGCCTAATTAGTGGAAATTAACTTGATTGAGCCTATTATTGGCTAATATAAAAAAAACTCAAAAATTTAAAAACCCTGAAATTGGTTATTTGAATGTGTCTGCTCTCAGTTAATTATGGTAAGGTAACCAAAAATTACCTTACTTTGATAGAGGGTTTAGTCTAATATTCATATCTCAGGCCATTAATCTCTCTCTGCACCTAACAAGAGAAATTCTGGGATTTTTAACTTCTTGGAATAGCCAATGGCTGAGCATTTCACAGGCAATAGTAGAACTCTTTAGGCTTTTGGTCATTTAAATAGCTTTTCCTTAAGGCTGCCTCATCCTTAATTAAAAGCATGTTTCTACCTCTCCCCAATTTTATCTCAGAAAATTGGGAGCTTCCACAAACTTCTCAAACAATAAGAGAAGTCTATGCTGAGAAAATTAGATGTCTGGAAGATTAGATACCAATTGAGAATAAATTTCAGCCTGGGCAGAAGTTTGGGTTTTCAGAAATCTCCTGGGCTATTCTGTCAGAAAAAATTATTCTTCCATTTATATAGGCAGACACAGACTCTGACTTTTTTTCATTATTATTTTATGTGAAAGAGAATATAAGGTCATTATACATCCATTTATAGACTATCTGGAACAAATTCAAATGAAGAAACTTCTAGATAGTTTTCTCCTCCAGAATAATCCCTAGAGAGAAAAAGATTCGGATCTTGCAAAAAAGAGCAGCAAAGTGCCAAATATATAAAAAAGTCTGTAATTTGAAAAGAAAAAAAAGTATAGTGAATAATAATTTATGAATTTCATGTTAGGAAATCTTAGATAAGGCAAATAATATTTCATCTGAAATTAAGAGAGAAACATATCCAACCATATCCTGAACAATGGAGGTTCTTACTCTTAGCTGTTTGAGCATCTGTTCAAGATGCCCTGAGCCTCACAGGCAGAGTGCTTTGGGACTGAGGGAGTTATTGAAGTAGACAGTCAATTCTTGAAATAGCAAGTAATCACGGTTGTATGGTTCTGGGTTGAAGCAGACATTGTTGATCAGGCCTAAATCTATGTCAACTGAAACCATAATGATCTTCAGGTCATTAATTCAGTCCATTTATTTCAATTCAGTATCAATTGAGTTATTATTTCTACAAAAAAGGAATTATTTTCCAACAAAAGCCTACTTCTATATAAAATCTCTGAGGGCTTCCACTGTTATTTCCTTAGAATGGTTTACAAGGGGCTCCACTGGGCATCTGCATCTCCACATATATTTAGTTTAATGTTGCATTTTCTGGGTCATATGGGCCTTAGATAAAGAGTCATTAAATACCTATCTAAACCATCTGAAGCCTTTAATTTGTGCAGAGTCCCGCCAAAGTTTTGGTGGTTTTCAGCTTACCTAATAAATGGATGAAATCCAACAAACACAAATGTCACACATGGTACTTCTAAGATTTAGAGTACATCTAAGTGCCACTTCCTCTCTTACCAGTAGGGGGCAAAAAATGGAGAATTTATTTTTCATTTGAAAAAACCATCTGATATGATCCAGATTACTGTGGATTAAATTATGACTCAGAACTGAAGAACTAATACATACATATGTATAACCTCTGTGTTCCTTTCAGCTGAATGCAAAGAACTACTAATGTTTCTTGCTGTCTGAATTAAGAAAAAGAATTTGCTAGATCAGTGGTGTCTACAAAAGCACAGACACTGAATTTATATGTCTCAATAAGTATAATACACTGAAAATATAACTGATAAGGATGTTGCTCCAAAATATGTAATAACCCACAGTGATGCTCTGTAAGCTACGTCTGTCCTAAAACTAGAAAATTAAATGTTGGGATAACATTTGTCATCTGGAAAGCAAGAATGGGTTGTTTTGCACCAAATATTTCCATAAGAGCCACCAGAGTAGCTAGAAAAGTGTAAAATGCATGTGTCTGAAGTCATCAGAAAACTAACAGGGAATCAAGGATGTGTGGGGCCAATATTTGGAAGAGAAGAGAAGTTAGAGAGCTAAACCCTGCATTTGATGCCCTCTTTTTGCTAAAGAAGTGAGCTTATTGTAAAAACCACATATGAAAAGCTAAAAAGGCTGAGTGGAAGTTCCTACAAATGTTTTACCCTGCAGGCAATAAATGAGATTCAAGTTCCATCAAGAAGCGGACTTTGAAAACAACCAGGCTTTGAGACCATGAATAGTTTTACTCTTGGAGTAAGGGTGACTAAAAAGAGAGTAGTGCTCATAGAAACTCAATCCCAGACTGACTCATCTAATTTCCTGATTAGATTGTCTGGGATTTTTATTTCCCCAAGCCTACCTGTCAGCCAGAAACAAAATGAAATTTTCTGTTAAAGAAGAAAGCATAATAAAAGTCCTTGAATATCTTCTCAACTTTTTAAATATAAAATCTGTGACAAAAACAAATGTAACAAACTATAGGCAAATACAAGACATAATTGAAAAGCAAAAGCTATTAAAATAAATATAGATGATCCAAACTATGGAAAAAAAACATTTCAAAATAAACTTAGTGTGTTCAAATAATTAAAACACAAGATGGATAATAAATTGAATGAAATAAATTTGAAAGTTAAAATACATAAAACTAAATTCAAAATTTAATAGTAGATTGGATAGATATGGATAGGGAACTAGTAAATGATAAGAGAAATTAGAAGAGAATATACAGATGCAAGTAGAAAGAGATAAAAGGATGGACAATGCAGGAAATAGCATGAAAGGTAAGAGCCTGACAAGATAAACCTCTTAAATAACACAATAAAAGGTGAAAAAAGGGTAGTGGAATAAATTACATAAAATAACCCAGAAGAGGTTCCACAGAAAAGGGGCACTGTTTCTAATATCAGGGGGAAAAAATAGACTTCTACCTTTATGACATATTTTTAAACTTACTAACCTGAAAGGAATAATAAGTAAATAAGCAATAATAGAGGGAGATAATAGCACAACTTTTGTTAATTGCATGAGCATGGACACAGCAACAAATTTATAAAGATATAAAATGTTTAAACATCCTTAACAAATGTGATCAATTAAAACAAGAAACAACGCATCCAACAATGGCAAAAAGTGCCCACAGAACATTCTTCAAAAGTAATTGTATGCTGAGCCAAAAAGTAATTCCCAAGAAATTTCAAAAATTACAGTCATAAAGTATGTCTCTGGACATGAAGAAAATAAATAACCTAGAAAGTCAAAACCTAAAAGTAGCCAGAAAATTACTCTATGTTTTAAAACTAAACAGTGCATTTATTCAAAACTACAATGAGGTATCACCTCACACCAGTCAGAATGGCCATCATTCAAAAGTCCACAAATGACAAATGCTGGAGAGGCTGGAGAGGCTGTAGAGAAAAGGGAACCCTCCTTCACTGCTGGTGGGAATGCAGTTTGGTGCAGCCACTATGGAAAACATTATGGAGATTCCTCAAAAGACTAGGAATAGACTTACCATATGACCCAGGAATACCACTCCTGGGCTTATATCCAGAAGGAGCCCTACTTCAGGATGACACCTGCACCCCAATGTTCATAGCAGCATTGTTTACAATTGCCAAGACATGGAAACAGCCTAAATGTCTATCAACAGATTACTGGATACAGAAGAGGTGGTATATTTATACAATGGAATACTACTCAGCTATAAAAACCGACAACATAACGCCATTTGCAGCAACATGGATGCTCCTGGAGAATGTCATTTTAAGTGAAGTAAGCCAGAAAGAGAAAGAAAAATACCATATGAGATAGCTCACATGTGGAATCTAAAAAACAAACAAAACAAACAAAGCATAAATACAAAACAGAAATAGACTCACAGACATAGAATATAAACTTGTGGTTGCCAAGGGGGTGGGGGTGGGAAGAGATAGACTGGGATTTCAAAATTGTAGAATAGATAAACAAGATTATACTGTATAGCACAGGGAAATATATACAAGATCTAATGGTAGCTCACACAGAAAAAAAATGTGACAATGAATATATATATGTTCATGTATAACTGAAAAATTGTGCTCTACACTGGAATTTGACACAGCATTGTAAAATGATTATAAATCAATAAAAAAGTTAAAAAAAAGAACAACAACAACAACAGCAACAACAACAACAACAAAAACAGTGCATTTCTAAATACCTCCTGGGTAAAATGAACCACAACAAAAATTAGGAAACATTTTGAGCTTAATGATAATGAAAATACAGTATATCAAAGCTTATTAGAGTCAGCTAAATCTTACTTTCATATATTAGAAAATAATAAACCTCAAAAATCCAATGCTTTTGATTATAAACATATATTCAAGAATTTATTAATGTAACACAAATATAAAGCCAAAGTAATCAGTATGATGGAGGGAATAAAGATACAGACAGGTTTATGAATACATCTGCCTAGTAAAGCAGCAGCGGCCAAAAGTAGACAATTGCTGCTCTGCAGTTTCACTTGAAGTTGATATTAAATGCTCAAAGTGGGGGAGGAAAGGGTATAGCTCAAGTGGTAGAGCAAATGCTTAGCATGCACTAGATCCTGGGTTTAATCCCCAGTACCTCCTCCAAACAGAAATAAATAAACCTAATTACCTCCCCCTCATAAAACAAAGGGGAAAAAAGCAAAAAATAAAGACTCAAGGTGAAGAAAAACCCTTCTGATGAGCAGTATTTTGAGCAGTACATATGGCTTTCATTTCACATGGGAGGAGAAATAGACAGTAAATACAGATTTGACACACTGTTGAGGGAAAGAGAAAAATGGAAGAATGGATGACAAAGCAATATGGAGGTGGTGTATGTAGCTGGATTACTCAGAATGGACCAAACACAAAAATATCTGTTTATCATATAAAGTTCCTATCAGAGAGAATTTGCTGCAGAGGAAACTCTCAAAAATCTGGTTGACAAGATGGCCTGTCCTGTGGCTATCAATCAGCATTTTCAACCATTTTGTTGGTCACTGTGGCAGAGATGAATGATCTACACAGGCTGAGTGAGCAATAGGATCTACCTGTCACTGATCCTGATCTGGCTCCTGTCACTGCTGAATGTTCCAATTCCATTAGTAAAGTTAATCACTGACTCCCTCATAAGTCACAATTTTGTAGGGAAACTAGCCAAAACTCTGTGGCAACTTATGCCTTTAAAACTCCTCAACCTCGAGGAGACAACATTTTGTCATCATAGCCAGCAAACAGACATTACAAGAAATAGAAAAAGAAGTTATTCAGGCTGAAGAAAACAGTATCATACAGAAATCAGAATTTGTAGAAAAGAATGAAGAAAGTGGAAATGATGTACATGAATTAAATAGACAAAGGAAGAAATTCCTTTTCTAAATTTTTAAATAATTAGTTATGTAATGAAAGATTAATAATATATTCAGAAATTTATAACATATGTAGCAGTAAAATATATGACAACAATTTCAAGGGCAGTGGGATGTAATTGGAATTATAATTTGATAAGATATTTAATTGATGTTGAGAAACCGAATCCTGCCAACAACCATCCGCACAAGCTAGGAAGTGGATCCTTCCTCAGAGGAGCCTTCATGTGAGGCTGTAGCCCCAGCCAGCACCTTGATTGCAGCCTTGTGAGAGAACCTGAAGTGGAGGAACCAGCTAAGTCATGCTCAGTATGTGGACCTACAGAAACTGTGATATAAGTTTGTGTTTTTTCAAGTCACTAAGTTTTGAGGTGATTTGCAATGCAGAAATAGACAGCTAATACAGATATCTAGAAAAATCTTCCAATTATTTGGAAACTTAGCAATAAATATTTAAAGGAACCATGAACCAAAGAAGAAATCTTAATGTAATTAACACATATTTGTAACTAGACAATAAAACTGTAACAAAATGGATGGGTTGTGACCAACACAGTACTTAGAAGAAAATGTATAGCTTTAAATGCTTATATTAAAATAAAGTATTTGTCTTTCTATTTCTGCTTATTTTACTTAGCATAATGCCCTCAAAGTCCCTCCATATTGTCACAGATGGCAGGATTCACTTCTTTTATATAGCTGAATAATATTCCATTGTGTTTCTATATGTATATATATATATTTACATACATACATATATACATATGTATGTATACCATGTTTCTTTATCTGTTCATCAATCAGGGGACATTTAGGTTTTATATTAAGCTATTGTGAATAATACTGCCATGAACATGGGAGTATAGATATCTCTTCACGTTCCTAATTTTATATTCTTGGATATAAACACAGAAGTGGATTGCTGAATCATATGGTAGTTTTATTTTTAATTTTTTGAGAAATCTCCATAATGTTTCCCATAGTAGCTGAACAAATTTATATTCCCACCACCTGGATAGTAGAGTTCCCTCTTCTCTACATCCTCACAAGCATTTAATTTCTCCTGTAAATCTCATATAGCCATCCTAAGAGGTGTGAGGTAGTATCTGATTTTTGTTATGATTTGCATTTCCCTAATTATTAGTGATGTTGAACACCTTCTTACATTCCTAGTGACAATTTGTATGTCTTCTTTGGAAAAATACCAATTTAAGTTCTTTGCCCATTTTAAATTGAGTTTTTTGGTTTTTGGCTCTTGAGTTGTAAAAGTTCCTTATATTTCTTAGATATTAACTCTTACGAGATATAAGATTTGCAACTATTTTCTCCCATTCTATAAGTTACCTTTTATTTTGTTGATTGCTTCTTTGGATGTGAAGAGCAGTCTGAATTTAAAACTTGATATCTTGCAGGAGGGTATAGCTCAAGTGGTAGAGTGCATGCTTAGCATGCACGAGGTCCTGGGTTCAATCCTCATTACCTCCAATGAAAAACCAAATAAATCTAATTACATCCTCCCTGCAAAAATTATAATAATAATAGTAATAATAAAACTTGATATCCTGGACTTCAATCTTATGTCATGATGGGATGAGACTTAACTGGCCTGATAACTTTTGCCTCTTCCTTCTCGGAGCCCTGAACTGTCATTTTACAAGTCTGAGAACCTCACTGGGCAGACATTCTCTACATTACCCTCTATCTACATGGAGAAGAAAGAGACCCAGAAGAGTCCCATCCTATAGTCATCTCTACCAAGGCTTCATTCATATAAGTGAATTCATCTTGGACTATCCTTAAATGTCCATCAATCAACTGAAGAGTGATCTCGGTCCATGCCACATGAAACAGAATTGTTCCATCAAGTTCTTCCTAAATTTGTATACAGTCAGATACAGACTAGTGAATGGCAAGCTATAGCCCTGTATGTGGACAGATACATGCTCATGTGTGATCATATCAGATACATATGCATATACATACATACATGCAGTCATAACAGTAGTCAAATACTGACCCATGTGTTGTCAGATACAGACCCATGTGTGTTCACATATAGATACATACATGAAATTTTATACAGACTTACATATCACTGAATATACACATACGGGTGGTCATACAGATTCACATGAGGTTGGATACAGATCTGAGTGTGTGGTGGGATACAGACTTGTGTATTGTTGGATACAGGCTTATAAATGTTTGAGTACAGACATATGCTCCTGGCTTTGAGGATTGTGCTGTAATTCATGCCAGTGAAAGACATCAAACCCTTTCTGACCAGCTCATTGAAAATGTGAATTAAATATAATTAAGAAGGCCCTCTTTTTAAGAAAACTAAAAGGCAAGATACACTCTAGAGAGAAGATTACAAATTTTTATTGAGACATTAATCAACCCTTCACAATATGTGTCTTATTCTGGATAAGAAAACAAGATATTAAAACATGTTTCCCTCAAAAGAAATATGTAGAGTCACAACTTTCTAAATATCTTTTTCTGGGAAGATTTCAAACTTTGCAGAATAATCCTAAAATTTAGAGGAGGAGGGGAAGGTGAAGGAGGACGAGAAAAAAAATGCCCCAAAATTGAAGCTTCTAGTTGGTATAAAACCTGACATAGTAAATGGAAAAATTTCAAATTATTACTGGAACTTGTAATAATATTGTCAGATTATTTTACCTGTTGGGGGAAAGTAGGCTTAGATATTTCCTAATCACTAATAAAACTAAATTCTAGATGGGTTAAATATAAAATGTTTTGAAAAGTTATTTAAAAAAAAACAAGTTAAAATTTATAAAATCAGTGGAAGGAAATGGGATTTTCCAAAAGTGACGTGATAGAAGAAATCCAAAAGTTAAAGAATATTAAAACAACATCTTTATGTAAAAATAGCCATTATTACAGCATAAATAACATGATAAGTATTTGTCAAAGAAGAGTAAATATTTGTGGCAAATATATATATTTAATGTAGAAAGAATTAATCAAAGTTTATCAATAAAAATTTTCACTCCAATAGATTAAGAATTCAAGCAATTGACAGTATATGGAGTGGATTCTATGTCCCATGTATTATGAGAACATAAAGACATTTAAAATTTTTCCCTGACATGAGGGAGTTTATAGACCAGTGAATACAGATAATTAGCAAAGTTTTATAACTCATCATTTGACAGAATTATACAAATTTGAAAATTAACTAAATTTCTGTCTTAGTCCACTTGGGGAACAATTTCAGAATACCATGGACTGGATGGGTTTAACAATGAACATTTATCTTTCATAGATCTGGAGGCTCAGAACTCCAAGATTAAGGTGTCAGCAGATTCCATGTCTGGTGAGGGTCCCTCCTCAGTTTACAGACAGCTATGTGCTGTGTCCTCATGTGGCAGAAGGGTCAGGTGAGCTCTCAAAGTTCTCTTATAAGGGTATTAATCCCATCATCAGGGCTCCACATTCATGATATAATTATTTCCCAAACAGCCCACCTCCAAATACCATCATATTATAAAGGATTTAACTTATAAATTTGGAGAGAGAAACAAACTTTCAATCTATAGCAACATCCAAAAGGGGAGGAATTAATTCCATAAATTCCAATCAAATCAAATGCTTGATATTATTTGACAAATACTGTTATGTTTGGAAAGACTTTGAGATAATATAAGAAATATCCGTATAACAACAATAGCAATACAAATCAGAATATGAGGCTTTTCATACAGTGTGATTTACCAGTGAAAAGCACCACTGCCCCCTAGCCTTAGCCCCTCATGCATCCAGGATAAATAAGGGAGGTAGAATAGTAAGTTTCTTTGACTGCATGCTTCTGACCACTTTAAAAAATGATAATATTTAGTTTCAAGCCTTATTCAGAGAAAGAGAGGATTTATTAATGATATCTTGACCCAATAGAACAATGTATCCTGGCTTCTTCCTAGTAATCTGTATTTCATTAATAAAAGGGATAAGAAAGACATATACTGCAGCATGTCTCTTAACAATATCACTCAAAATATCTGGTGTCAAATTTTGTAGTGCATATTTGAAGCTCACAGATTATGGTTTATGAAGAATTTACAGACGAAAGGCAGAGCCTGGGTCTCTAAAGAAGGCCATGGAACAGTATGAGCAAAAATGGAGATGGGGATATTGAAAACCAGCAGAAGTATTACCAGATAGTCTAAACTATCTGGGAAGATTAATGAGTCATCTTTATGAAAATGTAACACCAAACAAAGCTGCTCCAATTGAGGAGATAATATGATTTCCTAATTGTAAAAATAAGTAAGATTGGTTATTTCATGTATATACATCTTGTTCATACAGATTATTTTAATACACTTAGCCTCTTGTTTATTAATGTTGCATCTCTGAAACATCACTCTTCTTTGATGTTAACATACTGAGCAATATAAGCAAAATAATATATAAAAATATCTTGCAGATAGAAAAATAAAACATATGCTTCAAATATTAATATGGGCTGTTTCTATGTAGGGAGGAGTGAGCCAAGTTTTTATGTCTTATTTCTTACTTTATTTTTCCAAAATCTGTAATGAACCCTATTAATTCTGGAAAGATTACATTACTTAAGACATAAACATAAGAAAATCTTCCACTAACTAAAATAAATTTATAGGATTAACTATAGCTTAACTGGTCACATAGAACAGAAATCAGTAGTTTCAACAGAGACATTTTATAACCAATAACTATACATATTTTCATAGGAAACTGTAAAAATCTTAAAAATATATTTCACATAAAATATATGCTTTGAACTAAAAAATTATGAAAATCTTAAAAATATGTTTTGACCATTGGAAGTATTCACATAATAAATGTTTTTCATCATTCTCAAGTTATTAAACCTGAGGAGAAATTTACTACAGCTAAATAATCATTCATGGTTAACTTGGAAAGAGCAACTTTTCATAGAAATTAAGTAATACATTTCCCTGCTGTCTCATTTTCTTTTTCTGGTCCAGAGATTTTTCATGGCATGTTTCATCTTTCCATTTCTCAGAGTATAGATTAGAGGGTTCAACATAGGAGTGATAACAGTGTGAAACACAGTCAAGGACTTATCAATGGGTAAGGCAGAAGGAGGTCTCACATACATAAAGATGCAAGGGACAAAGAAGAGGACCACCACAGTAATGTGGGAGCCACAGGTGGACAAGGCTTTGCGACTCCCTTCCTGACTAAGATTCTTCAGGGAGTGCAGGATGACCCCATAGGAGATGAGTAAGAGCATAAAGATGACCACACAGATTGCCCCATCATTGGCAACCACAGTGAGGCCAATAATGTAGGTGTCAGAGCAGGCAAGTTTTCACAAGGGGTACATGTCACAGATGAAGTGGTCAATGATACTGGGGCCACAGAAGGGAAGGTTGTAAACATAGAGCAGTTGAACTACAGCATGCAAAAAACCACCAATCCAGGCCAATAGCAGCTGCAGAACACATACTTGTTTATTCATGATCATCAAATAATGCAAGGGTTTGCAGATGGCCACATAGTGATCATAAGCCATGACCACCAGGAGTAAAATCTCAGCACCACCAGGTAAGTGCCCTATGAAAAGCTGGGTCATGCAGCCTTGGAATGAAATGGTTTTCTTCTCATAAAGCCTATAATCATATTTGGGGTGACTGTAGTAGAATAAACAGCATCCATAAATGATATGTAGCCAAGAAAGAATTACATAGGTGCATCTAGAGTTGGACTCACCACCACAGTCATGACAATGAGTAGGTTGCCCACCATTGTCACAATGTAGATGAGCAAGAACACAACAAATAATATTTTCTGACCCTGGAGGCTCTGAGTGAGCCCCAGGAAGACAAACTCAGTTACATTGTTCCTTTGTTCCATAAAGTCTTCTCTATGTCTTATTTCAGAGATCAGGACAAAATTACCTGTAATATATTTATTACTAGTGACTTCTTGAAATCTTAAGATAATTTGTTTATTCAACCAATAGGCAGTACATTCAGAAATTATAATACAAATCTGATTAAAACATCATCCTTAACCTCAACAATCTTATAGGCTAATGGAGAGGCAAGCAATTAGGGACATATGTGGGAAAGGGACAAATTATTAAATAAATCAGTTGCCACAGCTAGCTTTCCATCTGGAAGCTAATTAAACTGTACATATAGGTAATACCTATTACAAAAATTAAAATTTATTAAAGATTTAATACAAAAGTAAAGCAAGATTTACTTAATATTTACTTTCCAGTTAATAAAAGAGATAACTTTCTACATTCTAAAGGTGGAAGAATCTTAACCAATCATTAAAATCCCAAATAGATATATTTGACACTTTAAAAATTTTGCATAGATTTAGGAAAAGATATAACAATGTCAATACACAAAAGTAGTTTGGAGAAAAGGTTTACATTTTTGAGGTCATATACAGAGTTAATATCTAAAATAGACAAATATCTCTAAGCAATTAACTAATAAAAGATATAAATAAAAATATAAAATAAATAAAATCATAAACAATTAAAGGAAGGATACATCAAAATGTCCCACAAACATATGATAGGATGCTGAAATTCACGTGTGAACAGAAAAATAGGAATTGAAGCAACGCTTGCTTACTACAGTATTACACTGGGCTCTTGGAAGTCACTCAATCAGTTTCTACAGATGCTACATCATCTTTTACTTTTTAATGGAAGATTTCCTTTTGAGCTGCTGGAATTTTCAAAATGAATGTGAATGCCCTGATACCTATAGAAATTTGATCTTGATTGTGAACAGAGACTACAAATATTAATTGCTGGCAAAATTTGTTCTCTTAACAAAGAAATATTAAACTGACATTTTAATTGGAGAAAAAACTCTAAATTATATTTGGATTGTTTAGATAAAAATGCAATGCTTACAGCACATATTAATTAAAACTACCATGAGATTTAGAAGTATCTGTTGAGGACAGCTTTTTGTCCTGGGACATGGGGCATGGCCAGAAAGGCAGCTGCCCCCTCACCCGTCGCGCACCACAGGTTGTGGGGAAACTGGTGCTAAACCATTGATAGACAACATGCTTCTGTGTCGGGGTTTCCTAGGTAGCAGAGCAGCTCCCTAGCTGCGATCTAGTGAAAGTCAGCCCTCAACACAAGGGCTTAAAAAAGGGGGGGGGGTAGGAATAAGATAGAAATATCTGCCCATTAAAATATTCCCAAATAGTTACACTTGAAATTAGTTTTTAAGTATACTTGATGCTACAGAAGGTAAATTTATTCTAGATCTTTATAATAAGAAAATATCCCAAAAGAGTATTACATAATAGAATCAATTTCCACATATTTTAGTGATCACAAAGGATCCCTAACTTTTCTGGTCATGAGAAACAGATAGGGGAACTTCTGAAAGACTGGATTCTCACACCACTAATGTACTCTTGCAAAATATAAAGTCTAGTTCAGAATCTTGTGTATAAACCTTTCCTGGGTTACCTGCATAAGGAGACAGCCATTAAATCCACGAACTGGGCTCTGGTGCCTTCTCCCTTGTCCTTCATGCACTGATTCCATCTCTGAGAACACAGACAACAGGACATTTACACCATCACTGGACTTTGACCTGTTTCCACATGACCAGCTCTTCTCATGTTGCAGGAAATCTGATTCATCTCAATCTTTTAGAAAATATATCTTTTTGAACTGTTAGAATTTTCAAAATTAATATATATGCCCTGATACCTAAAGAAATTTGAATCTTGATTTTGAACAGAGACTAAAAATATAAATTGCTGGCAAAATTTGTCCTCTTAACAAAGAAATATTAAATCAACATTTTAATTGGAGAAAAAACTGTAAATTATGCTTAAATTATTTAGATAAAAGTTTTTGCCATTTTGTGTTTTATACCAGTAAAAGTGAAATAGTGAAAAAGCCTTTATGACATTTTGATTCTCAACCTGTTACACTGTCCTGTCTTCATACAGCACTGTTGAACGTTGGGTTTCCTGAAGGATGAATACTTCACATACATGCTTTATTATGTTTTGAGTACATCATTCCATTTCGGGAAGAAGCCTGTCACGTGAGTACCAGTACAGACAGATACTCTCTGAGGGTAATGGCAAAGGTCCACAAACACTTTATCTACATTTGAACTGCAGTACATATTATAGAGTCATTCAACTGGTGCATCTCCAAGGGCGATTCTTGTCTAATTAAATTTATTAGGACCTTAATCATAATTTTGACAGTACACATCTTATCTCCAGAGATGCCACCAATATAAATATCGTGTAGAATAAGCCTTACAGAACCCTGTCCTCTGAGGGAAAATCCTAAAAGCAAAACTTGAGGTTGTATCTCCAAAAGGGGAAAGTCCAGTCTGGGCAGAAGTAGAATATGTAAAAGCTTTCTTGTTTAAATCATGACCTTCAAAGTAGGAAAATCTGTTTAAGCTTTGTCTTTGCAGATGACATCTGATCTGATTTCCAGAAGATAATAAATGTTAATTTCAAAAGAAGTCACTTAAAACTTATTTATAATGCAGATAAATTTTGTCACATGGTTTCAGAGAGGCAAGTTGACAGAATCTGTGTTAGTGTGGGAGTAGGGAAAGAGAAAACATCTGTGGGACTATTCTATTTATCTCAAAGAACTGCTCATGGAACATTCATCAAAATAACCAATAAACTGGGCCATAAAAGAATTTGCAATACATTTCAAAGGACTTAATAATATAGAATATATGTATATATTATAAAAATGTAATTCAACTAGAAACTGATAACAAAAATATAACATTTTCCATTTACTTACAAATTAAACAACCCAAGTCTAAATTATTCATGAACCTTTGGAAAAATAAATTTTCAATAGAAAGATAATGATATATATGTAAATAAAAGATGTATTAAAGATATATATGAACTATATATTTAAAAACTATAAAAAGTAGATGTAGCTCCAGGAATGGTTAGAGGGGAATGTATAACTTTAATTGTAAGCATTAGAAAGCAAGAAATGTTATAAGAAATGTTATAAGAAATGACCTAAACTTTGATGTTAAGGAGCTAGCAAAGACAAAGCAAAACTAGCACAGAGAACATTGTACAATGGAAATAGTAAATAGAAGACAGAAATCACTGAAATAGAAATTAATTGAAAAAATAGAGAAAATATGTGAATCCAGGAATTGGTTCTTTGAAAGTTTAGTAAAATTGATAAGATCTTAGCAAAAATGATTAAGAAAAATAAGAGAAAAAAATTATCATAATCGAGAATGAAGAGAGGGTCATCACTGTATGAAGAGTCTGCAGAACTTAAAAAGATAATAAAAGGATACAATAATTTATGACAGTATACTTGACAACTAAAAGAAAATAGACCACTATTATGAAAAACACAACTTTCTACATAAACACACTAAGAAAAGTAATTAAAAACTGGAATAATCTAACACTAAAGAAAATTAATTCTTTAAAATCCTTCCCTTCCCAAAACAAAATTCCATCCCCATATAGCTTTATCAATGAATTCTACATAAAAAATTAATCAAGAAATAGTACCAATCCTACATGCATACTTTTACGAATGGGAGGAAATTATTATACTTCCCAGCTCATCTCCTCTCTGTGTATGCACCCAGCATGATCCTTATACCAGAATGAAACAAGGTCCTCATAAGAGAAATAATCAGATCAAGATCTCATATTATCACAGACACAAAATTGTGAGCACAATATTTAGTTTGATTCTTTTAAATGTTTTATTTTTGATTTTTTCTTGCTGCTATGATTTATGAAGCAGATCTGGAGTGGTGCTGGGTATGGGGCTAAATTACGTCCTACTGCTGATATGGAATCATATAAGTATTTAACTCCCTGCACTGTCCCTGTGAAGGATGAGGTCTTCCAGCTGCTGAGAATAGGCATTATTCCTGGCCCAGTCTGAGCACCAAGCACTCCTCTCTCTAACCTCTGTGGGTAGATCTTTTCCCATCCTCATGTAATTTCCTGAAGACTATGAGTAATCGAGGGGGATCTCTCCAGATCTCCAACATTGCCTCCCTCAATGTCTCTGAATCTCTCTTTCTCTGACCCACAGGTCTATGATCTTCAGTGTTCCACCCTCAGAAATCTAGCTGCCTCAGTGCCTTGTTCTTCTCTGACCTTCAACTTCATCTCCTCAACTCAGAGAATCTACCAGGATCTTTTGAGGGATACTTCTCTGTACCACAATATGGAAACTTTTTAAAGGTAATAAATCAGAAAAATCTTAGAGCTTCACTTGTTCATTTCTCATCACTCAGCAACCACTGTCAATCATTTTTGACATCTAGTGTCTTGAAAATAATTATTTCATATTCTGGCTCTTTGTTTGCCTGGCTTTACAAAAACCTGTACATGAATATTTATATCAGTTTTATCCATAATCTCAAATAGCTGGAAACAATCAAAATATCTCTTAATGGAGAAAAGGATAAATGTCATACAGTTTGGAATAATACTCAGCAATAAAATGAACTATTAACAAAACAATATGTACAAATCTCAAATGCATGATACCAGGACCAAGAAGCCAAATCTAAAAGACTATATATTGGACATGATCCTATGTATAGAAGACATAAATAATTTCACCCAAAACTGTTAGAACAAATAAACAAATTCAATAAATTTGCAGGATACAAAATCAACATACAAAAATCAGCTGCATTTACATATACTAAAATGAGCTATCTAAAAATATTTCATTTTAATTTTGAAAATAATCCCATTTACAATGGCATCAAAAATAATAAATTACTTAGATATTCATGAGAGGTAATGGATATGTAAATTAGCTTCACTGTGGTCTCCATTTTACAGCATATATTTATATAAAATCATGACATTGTATACCTTAAGTATAGAAAATTTTGAATTCTCAATTATACCTTTATAAAGCTGGGAGAAAAAAAAAAGACTACATACTACTTATGATTCAATTTATAGGACATTCTGGAAAAGACAAAACTATAGGAATGGAAATGGATCAGAGTTTTCCAAGACCTGTAGTTGAAGGGAGGAGGTGATACAAAGGAGCATGGGGAAATATTTTTGGTGATGAAACATTCTGCATATTAATTGATATGGTGGTTACATAACTATATATATTTGTCAGTACTTGCATAACTTTGTCTTAAAAAGGATGAATGAGGCACTGTAAAGATTATATATTATGTAAAAATAGAAAACAAAAAGAATTTTTACATTAAAACATCAGACAATTGGAAAATGTATTAGAAGACAAAATTCTATTTACAATAGTAGCAAAAGAACTCAAAAATACTAAATCTATAAAGAAATATACCAGATCTATATGAACATAAAAAAAGTACCCCTGTTTGTGGATAAGAAATTTCAATTCACTAAAGATATAAACTCTTTCTAAATCAAGTTGCATTGAAAATATTAACTAAACTTAGCTTTTACTAGATTAGCTTATTGAATTTTAGTTATAAAACATAAATATGCAAGAATAGGCAGTTTTGATAAGGAATAGTAATGAAGGACTCCTAGGCTTATGAGGTATTGAAGCATATTTTAAATCAAATGTAATCACATCATATGTTTAAAAGTCACATGAATAAGAAGAGATCACTGTAAGTTAATAGAGGCCTGATTTCTATCCAAACACATACCATATTTTAGAATACAAAGTTGAGATATCAATTCATGAAGAAAAATACTTTTGTACCTATAAAAATGACCTTGAATGATTCTTGAAAAATAATTAAAATGCAATCCCTACTTACATGCTTCAAAAATCTAAACATAAAATATAAAACAATAAAAAAATTTAAAAATTAAATGTTGAAAAAATGTGGGATATTTTAGTAATGTTGAAACAAGGAAATTCTTCCTAAACAAGACATAAAAGCAAGAAAATATGGATAGGTTTAATTATACAAATATAAACATATTTCTACATGGCCAAGAATATTCTGCACAGTATAGAAACAACAAAATTAAATAACAAGCTAGAAAATAATTCCACATACATGGAAAAGGAGATCATCTCCTTAGTACATAAATATATTCTAAAAATTGATATGGAAAAAATCAGCAATCAAATAAAACACATAAATCATTAATAGTCAATTCATGTAAAGGAATACAAGTCATTTTAAACATTTGAATAGATACCCAAATTCAATTCTACTTATTTGTAATTAAAGTATACAAATGAAACACAGTTTCCTTAATCAGACTGTTATATACCCAAAATATTTATCAAGCACTGGTTTTTGAGAATTCAGGCAAACAGATATTTTCCAGAATGAAGAGGATAGTGAGTTTGATACAAGCTCATGAATGGCATTTTGTCAATAACTATGAACATCAACATTTTAAATACATAAACCAATTGACTCAACAATTCCACCACTGGGAACTCATACTTAGAAAATTTCAAAAAGACTTAATTGAAGAACTGCTTGTCATGGAGAAAGACTGAAGAAAGCATGAAGAGGAATGGATACATCAGTGTCACTGTAACTTCATAAAGAAGTTAAGCAGTATGAGGAGACTGAGAATGAGTTAGATCTATAGATTGGTATATGAAGACGTTCAGGAGGCTGAGTAGTAAATAGCAAAATTTATACACAGAGACATCATCACAAACACATCTATGAAAATATGGTTGTTTTTGCAAAGATTATAACTTGAAGAATCTTAAGAACAGAGTGACTGCATTTGAAGAAATGGGAGATACTGCTATAGGAGGATTAAGAGATTTAATCTACATATTCCCTTTTGTATCAGTTCTATTTTAATATTTATTATTATCCATTATTTTCAGTTTCTTATTTTAAAAAGTAGTGTATTACACTAAAAATAGCGTATGTAAAGCAAATGAAATTGAATAAAGAGGAAAGTCTATACAGTATTAAATATTTATCTAATATAAGAATGAAGATGAAAGACAAGAATATGACTGAAAACAAAAATAAGAATAAGAAAGTAATAAAAGTAAATACAGAAATTATCTAAAAAATAGTGCACCTCTATAATATTCACTGACTAACACATTGCATAACATGTACTGACTCTCAACTTTAAATGCATTCCACCCTTCCAGATGCAGTGTTAAACTAGACACTATAGAGTTTACATTTTAGCAGGGAAACTGTTATCAAAAGCACAAATAGATACTTCATTCTTTAATTATAATTATCATAAATATCTTGAGAAAAGGACATTTTACTTCAGATTTATGAAGACTTACATTCCAAGGAAATTGGCCTTAATGCTAATTTTACTGCTTTATCGTGGATGAAACACTTATTTACTACTTGATATGACATGTTTTTCTCCAGAGCTTCTTCATAGCATTAGTCATCTCAGAATTTCTTAGGCTGTAGATAAATGGGTTCAGCATGGGGCTTATGACTGTATAAAACACACTTAAAAATTTGTCAATAGGGAAGGTCTTAGCAGGTCTTGCATACATGAAAATACAAGGGACAAAGAAGCAGACAACCACAGTGATGTGGGAAACACAGGTCTGGAGGGCTTTCTGCCTCCCTTCCTGACTCAGGTTCTTTAGAGAGTGCAAGATGACTCCATAGGAGATGAGTAAGAGCAGAAAAAAAAACACTGCACATCAGTCCTCCATTGGCCACCACTAAGATGCCAGTGACATAGGTGTCAGTACAGATGAGTTTGAACAAGGGGAACATATCACACATAAAGTGATCGATGACATTGGGGCCACAGAATGGGAGCCCATAAATAGTGCCAAGTTGAATGACTGAGTGCAGAAATCCTCCAACCCAGGACACCAGCAGCAGCACAACACACACCCTTTGCCTCATGATAACCAAACAATGCAAAGGCTTACAGATGGCCACGTAGGGGTCATAGGCCATCACCAACAGAAGAACAATCTCTGACCCACCAAAAAAGTGCTCAGTAAAAAGCTGAGTCATGCAAGATTCAAAGGATGTGGTGTTTTCCCCAAAGAACAAGTCTGAAATCAATCTGGGGGAACTAGAAGAGGAATAAATTAGATCTATGAATGATAAGCTAGCAAGAAAAAATTACATCGGTGAGTTCAGAGTCTTACTGACAGTTATTGTCACGACAATGAGCAGGTTACCCACCACAGTCAAAATGTAGAAGAACAATAACTTGACAATAAGGAATTTCTGCTCCTTTGGATTCTGTGAGGCCCAAGAGAACAAAGTAAGCTACATTTTTCCCTGGTTGCATCTAGTCTGTACACAAGCTGGCTTCACATATTAGAAGCAGTTAACCTACAAAACAAGGGGGGACTTTTACATGCATTATAAGTTTAATCTTTTTATCTATTCTATTCAATTAAAAGAATGTGTATGGAGTATTTGTTCATGTCCAATGTGCCATTGACATTGTGAGTACCAAGTTGAATAAGGCATCGTTCCCCACTGTCAGTGATAGGCTACATGACAAGGGATCAGACAATTCCAGACCCATGTAATAAGTACCATTACAAGGATATTCACACAATGTTAAGAGTGTAGGAATATGTCAATCAAATTGGAATCAGAGAAGGCTTCCTATGAAAAGCAATGATTTAGCTGAGTTGTTTTTTTTTTTAAGTGAAAGAACAAGAAAAGATGGGAAAGGAGTTCCATGAAAAGTTACACGACTTATAAAGTCACAAAAGTATAATACCTGAGACTCACTTAAGGTGATTTACATTATCAGTATGAGTAGATGTAACCATAAATAGATGTTATCTGTCCTGAATTGTGTCAAACCTCGGTGATACTTCTTTAGGGTCTCTAGGTGGATATTTCTCTTTTTCTGAACAATAAATACTGCAGCAGTCCAAGTTTGTGTCTCCAGGATTTATCTCTCTCCTAATTTTCAAACCTGTACATGCAACATCTCTAATTTTGGACATCCAACTGAATTGAAATTTAGCATTTATAAAACTAACTTTTAAATGCCCATAATAAACATAAACATTTCCTATACCTAAAATTTAATATATATTCCCTATTCATCTCATTAAATGGTATCATTTTCTATGTTATGTTTTTACAAAAAATTTCACAGTGTTCTTCACTGTTGTAACTCTCATACAACTTAAACACATCTTATTATCTCTACTTTTGAAATATATCACAAATTTGATCACTCTCTACCCATTAGTTCCTTCCTGGTCCAAATGCAATAATCTCCTGCCTCCACTTTTATTCTGGCCTCCAAAAACTGCTTCTCCTGAAGCAGCCCAAATTGTCCCTTATAATTTTATTCTGATGACATCACTTTGTTGTTCAAAACTCCTACAGTATATTCCAGTCACACACACACATGATTTAATGTATCAATTTAGTATTCACAGTAACAAGAAATGTAATACCCATTTCATAACTGAAGAAACTAAGGCTCAGAACATCTGATTAATTTTCCCAAGGCCACCCATTTTTAAGTGATCAATCTACAATTGGAAACTAAGTTTGATTTATTTCAAAATAATTTTATTTTTTACATAATGAAGAAGGTCACACAATAGTGAGCCTGGTTCCCACTATTTACTGTTAGACTTACCTCATACAGACTTGTTCACAATCTGAAGGTTTTAACTCAGTATGTGGCCCTCCCTGGAATTCTTTCATTGCTAACAGAGGGGGAAAGGTTACATTATGACTTGGGGATATATTTTATTTCATTTGCCTGGCTGTCTTTTTTCTTGATAGAGTCTTCTGATTACCTGGAAGGTCATTTTTACGTGCACAATAGATTATTTAAAAAGAATTCCATGTTGTGCACAGAGAAGCAAGTTTATATTGTTAGGAAATTTATCAAAAAGACCAGCAAATCCTATATTTACATAGAAAGAGAGCAACTAGCCATTTCCTGGGGAAATGTTTCACAAGTAGCTTCTTTCCTGTGAATTTCAAAAAGAAAAATAACATTTGATTGTCTAACCCTTCTCACACCTTCAGGTTAACATGGCTAAACTAGTTGACTTGGTATTTTTGAAAGACATTCCTGTGATTTATTTTATGTCATGCTTTAAGAAAGGAACTTCTAAAAAAATTGTGTCAGTTACTAAGTGGATACTGTCTTCTTCCAGATAGAGGTGAAGATCACGAGACATTTTATCCTTTCTAACCACATTTATCATTGAGTCTCAGAATTGGAACTGTCCAAATCCGATTCTTGCTTAATTAATTCACTGGGATTTTCAACAAAATTTTAAAAGAACATCTATATGTAAAGCTATTACTAGATCAAATCAAGTAATCAGGGTCAGAAAGACATAACATGGAGGAAAAAAATAGCTTTAAAGCCCTTATGAGACTACTGCCAATCAAGAATAAAATTTCAACCCAGTCATTTCCTTCCAGTGAACTTACTTATTCTGTATTTCCTCACCTGTCATAGCAAGATTTTCCTTCTTTTTATTTAGTACTCAATTAAATCAGTAAAAGTTTGGTTAGACATATAAAAATCGTATCATCAATTTAAATGTAATAATTATTTATCCTACTATTAATTGTTTTTTTAAAAAATTCAGGGCACCTGTTTTATGCCAGCAACTGTCCCATGAGTGAGGACACAATGATTAATAAAACTGGAGGGGGGATCATATAAAAGGTCTTCCCTATATGATCTTATATTCTTATATGCAAAGTCAAACAACAAAGAAGGAGATGATTTAATAAAGTAATTATAGTCTTATTCACTCCTTATAAGACAACAAATAGGGTACTGTGAGAGAAATAAGAGGGAGACTTCTACCATGGATAATGTAATCAGGGACGATGTTTCTTAAAAGGTGATGATTAAGCTGAGATCCAATGGATAGGAAGTGGCTACCATTGAAGCACTGTTACAGACAGTAAACTTAAGTAAAAATTATATCTCTTCAGAGATGGCATGATTTACACATAGAAAACTCAAAAATTTTTCTTAGGAATTTTTGAATTTTACTGCAGAGAGTGTGCACTCTTGTCTTTTCCAGGTGTTAATGGGAAAGTTTTCCACCTTTCAATGTTGAGGATTGTGTGCACTGTGGATCTGCCATATATGGCCTTTGCTGTGTTGAGGTGCTTTTCTTCTACACCCAATTTATTGAGAGGTTTTTCCATGAAATGATGTTGAATTTCTATACTGTTATGAACAACCCAAGGAGAAATTAAGAAAATGATTCCACTTACAAATAGCATCAAAAAGAGTAATATAGTTAAGAATAAACTTAAACAAGGAGATAAAAGTCTTGAACATTGAAAATTGCAAAATTTTGCTGAAAGATGCTATAGAGCACACACATATTGGGAGAGACATATATGAGTTGGAATATATAGTATTATTAAGATGTTAATGCTACCTCAAGTAATCTACAGACTCAATGCAATCCCTATCAAAATCCCAAAAATTGTTTTTGCAGAAATAGAAAAATCCATGCTAAAATTCATATGGAATCTTGGGGGGACTCCAAATTGCCAAAACAATATTTAAAAACAAAGAAATTGGAGGTCTCATACTTCCTGATTCTCAAACATTCTACAAAGCTATGGTAATCACAGAACCGGTATTGGAATAAAGATGGACTTGCAGACTAATGGAATAAAATAAACCTTTGTATATGTGTTTGATAATTTTCAAGGAGGGTGCCAAGAGCATTTAATGGGGAAAGGACATTATACTAAGTGGGAAAAGGCAGTCACAAAAAACCAAATATATAGATCCACTTACATGAGGCACTTAAAATAGTCAAATTCTAGACAGAAAGTAGAATAGCGGTTGCCTGGGGCTCAGTGAGTGGAAATGGGGAATTTTTATTTATTGGGTGTGGAGTTTCCACTTGGGAAGCTGGAAAAGTTCCGGAGGTGATGTTTGTATAATAATGTGAATTAACTTAATGTCACTGAACTATACATTTTGAAATGATAAATTTTGTTATGTACATTTAACCACAATTTTTAAAATAAATTTAAGAACTAAAGTGACCTCATTAATTGGTTTATGATGTGAACATAAACTATAACATGATAGCCCAAAGGTCATTTACTTCAGCTACACCAGGGTAATTTGTTTGAGAGGTAAATACATCAATCCAATAGCAAAACTACTACATTAAAATCTCTAGAACTGTATCCTGAGAATCTTTCTGCATTTTACAAGAACCTGACTAATTCTGACAGTAAATTAAACAACCAATTGAGCAATACATAAATCTAAATAAAAATTTTATAATGGTAGATAATTCCCTACCTGGACCTTCCTCAAGGCCTAGATGTCAACACCAACATACTTTTGATAAGCAGTGTTCACCTGGCCCCAAACCATAAAACTGTCTTCTCTTCTCAATTTAAAAGATAAAGTCATTTTATATTGGTTTGATTACGTCCTGAAGTCACTGTTTCACTCCAGAACTTCTGGGTAGCATTTTTCACCTCCAAATTTTGTATGTAGGTTTAAGTTTAGCAAAGGAGTTATCATGATATAAAATGTAGCCACAGCTTTACCAGTGAAGAAGGTGGTAGTTTGGTGCAAATGTATAAATAATCAGGGCACAAAGACTAAGATGACCACAGTGATGTGAGAGACACAGGCGAAGAGGGCTTTGCGCCTCCCTACAAGCTACAGGTCCTTAGGGAGCACAAGATGAACATATAGAAGACCATCATGAGGAAAAAACTGGGGAGACGAACCCACTATTGGCAGCAATATAGAGTCCTAGTGCATGTGTCCATGCAGACAGTTTCAATAAAGGGTTAAAATCTCACATGAATGTTCTATGACATTGGAGCCACAGGCTTACAAAACGACTTGTCACAAAAAAATTCAAGAACAACATGAAAAGAAATGGATGCATTAGTTTTAGTATATATTTATAAGGGAGTATTGTACAGTATGAGAAAAAGTAAGAATTAGATCTAAATGGACTGATATGTAAATACATTTTAAAATTGAATACTAAAAAAAAAGTTTACATACACAGAAAAAACACACACATATACTTAGACACAATTGTATTTATATAGATTATTACCTGAATTTTAAGAAACAGATTAAGTGATTCCCTCTGGTAAAGAGGACTGGAGAATATGCTGAGACATAAATAAGAAATCTATTCTACACTTTATCCCATTTTGTATGGTTTTTATTTTGCTCTTTATTATTATCTAATACACTTTAATTTTTTAAAATTAGAATTATATAAAATTTTTGTGTATAATGCAACTGAAAATTTATTAAAAAAAGACAGCCTACATATCATTAAATATTTTAAATATTATTTTTAAAAGAATTAAATGACAAGAATCAGTCTCATAAAAAAGCAAAAACAATGCATAAATTAATTAAAAACCAGTGTAATTGTATAAAAATTTTCCCACTAATTAGTTACGTATTGTTGACTCATCACAATATAGGAATTACATCTTTCCAGGTGAAGTGATAAAAATGGCATTATAGACCTTACATTCTACCAGCAAAGGAAACTTACTAACAGCATAATTGTGTAGTTGTATTTTTTTAATTACATAGATGTATTCTTTAGTTATAATTATCATAAATTCTTTGAAGAAAAGGAAGTCAGCATCAGATTTTAGACTCCTGAATTCCAAGACAGTGGACCCTGACGTCATATGACTGCCTTCATGGTGGATGATGCACTTATTTACTACGAGATACAATGAATGTTTCCTCTTCAAGCTTCTTCATGGCATTAGTCATCTCTGAATTTCTCAGAGTGTAGATTAGCGGGTTCAGCATGGGGGTGATGACTATATAAAACACACGCAAAGATTTGTCAATCGGAAAGGTCTTAGCAGGTCTTGCATACATGAAAACACAAGGGACAAAGGAGCAGACAACCACAGTGATGTGGGAAACACAGGTCTGGAGGGCTTTCCTTCTCCCTTCCTGACTCAGGTTCTTTAGAGAGTGCAAGATGGCTCCATAGGAGATGAGTAAGAGCAGAAGCACAGTAGTGCAGATCAGTCCTCCATTCACTGCCACTAAAAGGCCAGTGATAGAGGTGTCAGTACAAATGAGTTTCAATAAAGGGTACACATCACACATAAAGTGATCAATAACATTGGGACCACAGAATGGGAGCCCATAAATAGTGCTAAGTTGAATTACTGAGTGCGTAAAACCTCCAACCCAGGACACCACCAGCAGCACAACACACACTCTTTGCCTCATGATAACCAAATAATGCAAGGGTTTACAGATGGCCATGTAGCAGTCATAGGCCATTACCAACAGAAGGGAGATCTCTGACCCACCGAAAAGTGCTCTGTAAAGAGCTGTGTGATACAAGATTGGAAGGACATGGTATTCTCCCAAAAGAACAAGCTCAAAATCAGTTTGGGAGAAATAGATGAGGAATAAGTGATGTCCATAAATGATAAGCTAGCAAGAAAAAAATTCATTGGTGAATTCAGAGTCTTACTGACAGTTACAGTCACCACAATGAGCAAGTTGCCCCCCATGGTGAAAATGTAGAAGAGCAAGAACATAATAAAAAGGACTTTCTGTTCCTTTGGATTCTGTGTGAGGCCGAGAAAGGACAAAGTGAGTCACATTGTTCCTTGGTTCCATCTATTCCTTATAGGTGTTGACTTCAGATATTAGGAACAGTTTACCTATAAATCAAATCAAATAAAAAAATAATAACCTTTACATGTATTATAAGCTTTACCTTTTTTATTCATTCAATCAAAAATGCACATGGAGAATCCATCTGAGTCAAGCCTGCCATAGACGGGATCACCAAGCTGAACAAGATATGGTTCACTATTCTCAGTGATTTGATATATAATGAGGTGTCAGAGTACACAGACCAATTTTATTTAAAGTGTCCCTATAAATATACTCGTGTGGGTAAGGGTTCACAATTCCAGATCATCTAAATCAATTCTGGATCTGTAAATTCCTCCCAAGGAAAGCGATACTTTAGCTGAGTTTTAAAGGAGGAGAGAACAAGAGTGGAGGAAAAGGGAATTCTATGAAAAGATGCACATGCATAAAGTCACACAAGTGTGATATTTAGGTGAAGAATCACTTAAGGTAATTTATATATTCAAAGTAGAGAGAACCACTTATGAATTGATCTGTGTATACAACTACCTAATTGACACTTTCAAACAGATATCAATTTAATATTTATTAAAATAAATTTAAAAATTTCCACAATAAACCTATGCCTTCCTGGGTGTTCTCCAATTGATTACATGGTACAAAATAGTTTAATGAAAGGAAATGTTAATACTGAGGAATACCTATCATTTTTATGCAAAACTATGTATCAGATGCTATATCCATGCTTACATAGAAGTTTTTATATACACATATATCCATATATATATATGTATGTACAATTATAAACATACATATATTAATAAAATCACATTTAATGTGTAACATTAATCTTTGCTGTAACAAGTATTGTTATTCTCATATTTTTAGTTGAAGAAACAAGCTCAGAATATTTAACTCAAAGTCATATATTTTTCAGTGAGAGAAATGGAATTACACAATGGTTGACTTCAAAACTCCTGTGATCCCAGAAAAAGTTTTTCAACTCTTCAGTTCTTATAAATTCAAGTTTGTAATTTCCTACATAATACAATAATTTACACAATTCAAAAGCCTGGCTTCCACTATCAACTGTTACAAATTTACCTTTTGGAGTCTTGTTCACGATCAGCAAGAGGCCTTTTTAACTACCTCATAAGGACCTGGAAATATCTCTTCAATCCAAGGACAAAAAGCTACATTATTCCTTAAAGATATTTGATTTCACATAACTATGTCTGTCCATTTTCTTTGTAGAGTCTTCTAAATATTATAAAAAATTATTATTACTTGCATTGTAGATCTATTTTAAAGGAATTACATGATGCAGACAGAAAAACAAAATGTTTTCATGTTGAGTAATTTATCAACAAGACAAACAAACCTATGTCACATAAGAAGTTAGTAACTACTTTAAAAGGGAAATAGGTCTCAAGTAACTAACCTCTACTAACTTAAATAAGCAAAATTACTCTGCAGTTTTTTTTTGGCTATCTCATTCTATTGTTTTAGTACAACAAAACTAATCATACTGAGATATTGGGAAGGCATTCTTCATCTAATTATTGCAACTACTGTAAAAGTTAAAACAGTTCTAAAAAGGATAGCAACTTCTCCCCAGTAGAGGCAAAGATCATAGGACATCTTACACCTTCTAACCAGATATATCAAGTCATGCAGTTGGACTGTATCCAAGACTGATTTGTCCAAGACTTAATTATATTCACTGTGATTTTCTGTCAGTTCTTAAAAGAACATCTCTATGTAAATATACTTTTAGGCCAATTACATAATTGGGGTCAGGAAGATGTGACAAGGAGAAAAATATAGCCTCAGAACCATTAAGGAACTTTAGTCAGTAGAGAATAAAATTTTAGCCTTGTCATTTTGTTCCAAGAAAAATGAATTTATCACTTATTTCCTCACTTAGCCATGGGAAGATTCTTTCTTTTGATCCAATACATAATGTTTTCTGCCTGTAAGTGTGGGGCTGGGGATGTTAAATTTTCATCTCCAGTTTAGATTCAAAAGCATTATTTATCCAAATTATTATTTGTTAAAATCTTTACTGAGGGCCTACTTGTTTATCAGGCTCTATGCTGTAAGCTGGAGAATAGAGCAGTTATTAAACAGAAAAAAAAAAATCAGGAAAAAGGTGTTGCCTGCATTGACCCTATAATACAGTCAGACATTTAAAAAGTGAACAACTTAATAAGATAACTATAATCTGTGATCATGCTAATAAAACAAAAAACAGGGCATAATGACAGAAAATAAGAGAAAGTGTCTATAGCAGATAATAAGGTAGTCAGAAAAGGTCTTTAGAAAAGGTAACATTTTACCTGAGATTCAAAAGATGAAAAGCTGTAGAATAGATAAATCAGATTATACTGTATAGCACAGGGAAATATATACAAGATCTTATGGTAGTTCACAGAGAAAAAAATGTGACAATGAATATATATATGTACATGTATAACTGAAAAATTGTGCTCTACACTGGAATTTGACAAGTTGTAAAATGATTATAACTCAATAAAAAATGTTAAAAAAAAAAAAAAAAGACGAAAAGCAGCTCTGTTACATGTGTTAAGCTCCAACATTGGAAAGAGCTCAGCAAGTTCAAGACACTGAAAGGTCATTGTGCCTCAAGGGAAATAGGAAAGGGAGTGGATAGAACAGTCTGAGGTCAAAGAGGTGGACAAGATATGAACTCTGCAGAGCACTATGGGTCTTTCACTTAGTGCTCTTATAAGATTAGAGTAAGCAAAGTAAGACAAGCAATATTTTTAGATAAGGAAAACATCCATCTCATAAATAGATCCTTTGCCAAAGTTTACATTGTAAGTGGCAAAGCTAAGATTTGAACTCAGAATTATCTTTTCAAACATTATGTTCTTTACCATCATAGTGTACTAAATTTTATCACTTATTCCTCAGCAATGTATATATGAAACATAAAATCCCAATCAACAAAGCAAAACTGGAAAAAGAGGTTTTTAATTCAAATATCTGTTTAAGATTATAATAACAATAAGTTTTCCACAAATAATACAGGAAAAAACATGGTAGACTTTCTCTTTTGGAGGAAGAAATAGAAAATTAGAGAACCAGACAAGATGTGCCAGAGTATTAGAAAGTATCAAAAGAGAAATTGGAAAATAAATACCTTAAAATTCCTATTTTCCCAAAATGCTTTATTTTGCTTTGCAATTTCATAGGTCGTGAACAATTGCATTTTAACAAGAAACCAAACTGGTTCTGACAGTACTTTAACATTCGACCACCAAATTGGCAATAAATACATCTAAATAGGCTATTTTTATAAGGATGAATTCCTGATAAGATCTCCTCAGATTGCCTAATGCCAACATCCACATACCTTTCACAAATAGTGTGCCTTTGGCCCTGAAAATTAGGAATTGTCTTCTTTAACTTGTAACCATTTGAGGAATAAAGTTATTTTACGTTGTTTTCATTATTTCCCTGATGAAGTCATCTTTTGACTCATAACTTCTCCATAGCACTTTTAACCTCTTCATTTCTGAGGGTATAATAGAGTTTAACACAAAATTTAGCACAGTATAAAATATAGCCATGGCTTAATTAATTGAAAAAGTAATAATTTGAGGCAGATACATACATGTGCAAGGTACAAAGAATAAAATAACAAGAGCAATGTGAGAGACTCAGAATGAGAGCGCTTTTGCACCTACCATCCAAAGTGTATAGGTTCATAATATAGGAGACCATCAAAAGGAGTAAGTTTAACAGGAAGATGACCCCTTTGTTGGTAGCAACAAAGAAACCAAAAGTATGACTCTCCATGTTGATAAGTTTCAAAAGAGTGCATGTCACACACAAAGTGATCTATGTCACTGGGGCCAAAAAAGGGCAGCCAGACTGTGAAGAGGATTTAAATTGCTGGATGGATAAGTCTTCAGCCCAGGTGACTACCAGAGATGACCACATCTCTGTCAGCTTTTGGTGGTCAGGTTGTACAGATGGACACATAGAAGTCATAGGTCATACCCATCAGCAGAACGACCTCAGCAGCACCAAAAGATGTTCAGCAAAGTTTTAAGTCATACACTTCCTAAAAGATGGTTTTTCTTACAGCAAGTGTGCCAGGACCTTGACGGGGTCAGGGAAGAACAGCCGCTATCTATGAGGAATAAGTAACACAGAAACAACATGTAAAGCACTACCAAACAGCGTAAAAAGGACTAAATGAAAACACCTAACTCTCTTCATGGGGAGGAATTGTTAAATCTCTAAAGATATAAACCCTTCCTAAATTAGTCATCCTAAATCAAAATGCATTGAAAATAACAGAAATTTTTGTGACTAGCCTGGCTTATTATAAATTTAATTTGATGTCATAAATATGCAAGAACAGACATAATGCTGGAAAAGAAGAGTAATGAGGGAGTGTTAGGCTTATTATTCTAAACATATTATAGATGAATTGCAACTATATCATAAATTAAATGGTACATGAATGAAAAGACCAATGGAACTGAGTTCTGAACTGCATTCAAATATTTATGAAAATTTAGAATACAGTAAAATGAGGATTTCAAATTAGTGGTGAAAGATAATTATGCAACTACAAAAAAATAGGTCATTTAGAAAACAATAAAACACAATCCTCTTTAACTATATATGAAAATAAATACCTTATGTACAAAATTTTTGATGAGTCAAAATTTTCATGTAAAATATAAAACTGCAAAGGTGCTATAAATGTTAACATCTTAAAAATGTAGAATATTATGGTTAGAGTGAAAAATCTTTTAAGGTTGATGGAAGAAAACAATCAGTATTCATAAACCAGGCTAGATGAATAACAAAAAAAAATCTACATAACCAAAAATAATTCCTAATAGCATAAGTCAAAATCAAATCACAGGCCAGGAAATTAAGTACATAAAGAATGGCTTAAAAAAGATTATTTCCTTAGTATATAATTCCTCATAAAAATAAGAATGGAAAAGACTTATAAGTCAAAGAAATTAGGTTAAAAAATCAATAGACAATTCAAAGAAAAATATATACAACTTTAAACCTGTGAAAAGATGATTAAATCAATTATATTTAGGGAATTTCAATTAAAGTTTGAAAGTGAATTATAATTTCTTTAATGAACCATATTGTCATATAACAAAAAATATTCACTGGTTGTTGAGAATGTGGACAAGCTGATAGTCTCAGACTATGGGCAGAATTGTAGGTACAACATCATGAATAGCATTTGGCAATAACTATGAATATCAACATTTAAATACATATTCCCTGTTGGCCCCAAAATTCTACTTATAGCAACTGACATTTCTAGGAACACATACTCGAGAAGATATATACTTATTGCAGAATTATGTATCATAGAAAAAAACTGAAATGACATGAAAAGTACTGGGTACATTACTTCAGGAATATTATAAGGGAACATCACATATTATACAAATAACTGAGCATGAGTTAGATCTATATAGACTGGTATGGAAAGATGCTCAAGATGTTGATTAGTAAAATGTAAGTGTCTACATGCAGGCATACATCCACATACACATATGTAAATATGCTTGTATGTGCAAAGATTGATACTTGAAACACCTTAAGAAAGAGGCTTTACAACACCTGTAGGTAAGAACTCTGGGAAGCACTGAAAGCGATTAAAAAGAAGCTTGGTTTGGTTTTGTTTTACAGGATGTTTTACTAAGCTTTCAAGGCACAAATCATCCCAATTTTATATGAATACTTCCTCAACTCTTTTTGTAACTTGCCTTTTTGCTTTCTTTCAGGTGTTTTTATTGAACGAAGGTTCTTACTATGGTCAAATTTATCATTCTTTTCTTCTTAGTTTGTTTAGAAATATTTTGAAAGGAGATTTATTTTTCACTTGAACCATTTCATATGGTTTCTATTTTATATTCATTATTATTGTATTTTGCTTTTATTTTTAAAACATTTTTATTGAGTTATAGTCATTTTATAATGTGTCAAATTCCAGTGTAGAGCACAATTTTTCAGTTATACATGAACATACATATATTCATTGTCACATATTTTTTGCTGTGAGCTATCACAAGATCTTGTATATATTTCCCTGTGCTATACAGTATAGTCTTGTTTATCTATTCTACATATGCCTGTCAATATCTACAAATTTTGAACTCACAGTCTATCCCTTTTCACCCCCCTCCTAGGCAACCACAAGTTTGTATTCTATGTCTATGAGTCTGTTTCTGTTTTGCATTTATGTTCTTCTTCTTTTTTTTTTTAAGATTCCACATATGAGTGATCTCATATGGTATTTTTCTTTCTTTTTCTAGCTTACTTCATTTAGAATGACATTCTCCATGAACAACCATGTTGCTGCAAATGGTGTTATGTTGTTGGGTTTTATGGCTGAATAGTATTCCATTGAATAAACATACCACAACTTCTTAGTCCAGTCATCTGTTGATGGACATTTAGGCAGTCTCCATGTCTTGGCAATTGTAAATAGTGCTGCTATGAACATTGGGGTGCAGGTGTCATCCTGAAGTAGGGTTCCTTCTGGATATATGCCCAGGAGCAGTATTACTGGGTCATATGTTAAGTCTATTCCTAGTCTTTTGAGTAATCTCCATACTGTTTTTCACAGTGGCTGCACCAAACTGCATTCCTAGCAGTGTAGGAGGGTTCCCTTTGCTCTACAGCCTCTCCAGCTTTTGTCATTTGTGGACTTTTGAATGATGGCCATTCTGACCGGTTTGAGGTGATACCTCCTTGTAGTTTTGATTTGTATTTCTCTGATAATTAGTGATATTGAGTATTTTTTCACGTGACTATTGATCATTTGTATTTCTTCTTTGGAAAATTGCTTGTTTAGGTCTTCTGCCCATTTCTGGATTGGGTTGTTTATTTTTTTCTTATTGAGTCATATGAACTGCTTATACATTCTGGAGATCAAGCCTTTGTCAGTTTCATTTGCAAAAATTTTCTCCCATTCTGTAGGTTGTCATTTTGTTTTACTTATGGTTTCCTTTGCTGTGCAGAAGCTTGCACGTTTAATTAGGTCCCATTTGTTTATTTTTGCTTTTATTTCTATTGCTTGGGTAGACTGCCCTAGGAAAATATTTTTGAAATGTATGTCAGATAACGTTTTGCCTATATTTTCTTCTAGAAGGTTTATTGTATCTTGTGTTATGTTTAAGTCTTTGATCCATTTTGAGTTGATTTATGTGTATGGTGTAAGGGAGTGTCCTGGCTTCATTGATTTACATGCTGCTGTCCAGTTTTCCCAACACCATTTGCTGAGGAGACTGTCTTTATTCCACTGTATATTCTTGCCTCCTTTGTCGAAGATGAGTTGACCAAAAGTTTGTGGGTTCATTTCTGGGCTCTCTATTCTGTTCCATTGGTCTATATGTCTGTTTTGGTACCAATACCATGCTGTCTTGATGACTGTAGCTCTATAGTATTGTCTGAAGTCTGGGAGAGTTATTCCTCCAGCCTCTTTCTTTTTCTTCAGTAATGTTTTGGCAATTCTAGGTCTTTTGTGGTTCCATATAAATTTTATTATGATTAGTTCTAGTTCTGTGAAATATGTCCTGGGTAATTTGATAGGGATTGCACTAAATCTGTAGATTGCCTTGGGAAGTATGACCATTTTAACAAAATTGATTCTTCCAATCTAGGAGTGTGGGATATCTTTCCATTTTTTTAAGTCTTCTTTAATTTCTTTAATTGATGTTTTGTAGTTTTCCATATATAAGTATTTCACCTCCTTGGTTAGATTTATTCCTAGGTATTTTATTACTTTGGGTGCTATTTTAAAAGGGATTGTTTCTTTACTTTCTTTTTCTGTTGATTCATTGTTAGTGTAAAGAAATGCAACTGATTTTTGAACGTTAATCTTGTAACCTGTTACCTTGCTGAATTCTTCAATCAGCTCTAGTAGTTTTTGTGTGGACCTTTCAGAGTTTTCTATATATAGTATCATGTCATCTACATATAGTGACACTTTTACTTATTCTTTTCCAGTTTGGATCCCTTTTATTTCTCTCTTTTTCCTGATTGCTGTGGCTAGGACTTCCAAGACTATGTTGACTAGGAGTAGTGATAGTGGGTATCCTTGTCTTGTCCCAGATTTTAGTGGGAAGCTTTTGAGTTTTTCACCATCGAGTACTATGCTGGCTGTAGGTTTGTCATATATAGCTTTTATGATGTTGAGATACGTTCCCTCTATTCCCACTTTGGTGAGAGTTTTTAATCATAAGTGGGTGTTGACTTTTATCATATGCTTTTGCTGCATCGATTGAGATGATCATGTGGTTTTTGTCCTTTCTCTTGTTGATGTGATGTATTACATTGATTGATTTGCATATGTTGAACCACCGTTGTGTCCCTGGGATGAACCTCACTCGATCATGATGAATATAATCTTTTTTATATGCTGTTGGATTCTATTTGCTAATATTTTGGTGAGGATTTTGGCATCTATGTTAATCAGTGATATTGGCCTATAATTCTCCTTTTTGGTAGTGTCTTTGCCTGGTTTTGGTATCAGGGTGATGGTGGCTTCATAGAATGAGTTTGGGAGTATTCCCTCCTTTTCAATCTTCTGGCAAGTTTGAGAAGGTCTGGTATGAGTTCTTCTTTGTATGTTTGGTAGAATTTCCCAGTAAAGCTGTCTGGTCCTGGACTTTTATTTGTAGGGAGGTTTTTTGTTGCTAATTCAACTTTATTTCTAGTGATTGGTTTGTTCAAGTGGTCAGTTTATTCTTGATTCAGTCTTGGTGGACTGTATGTTTCCAGAAATTTGTCCATGCCCTCTAGGTTATCCATTTTGGTTCCATATAGCTTTTCATAATATTCTCATATGATATTCTGTATTTCTATGTTATTGGTTGTAATTTCTCCATTTTCCTTTCTTATTTTGCTTATTTGTGCTTGCTCTTTTTTCTTCTTTGAGAGTTTGGCTAGAGATTTGTCAATTTTATTTACTGTTGCAAAAAAAAACCTTTTGGTTTGATTGATTTTTTTCTATTTTTTTAATCTCTATTTTATTTATTTTCTCCCTGATCTTTATTATTTCCTTCCTTCTGCTGACTTTTGGGGTTTTTTTCCTCTTCTTTTTCTAGTTCTTTTAGGTGGTGGGTTAGATTGTTTATTTGAGATTGTTCTTTTTTGAGGAAGGTCTGTAGCGCTATAAACTTCCCTCTTAGCACTGCCTTTGCTGTGTCCCATAAATTTTGAGTGGTTGTGTTTTCATTTTCATAAGTTAATTTTTTAATTTCAACTTTGATTTCCTCATTGACCCATTGGTTTTTTAATAGCATGTTGTTCAATCTCCATGCTTTCCTTTTTTTCTCCTTCATTTCTCTGTAGTTCATTTCTAGTTTAGTGGCATTGTGGTTAGTAAAGATGCTTGAGATTATTTCTATCTTCTTAAAATTGTTGAGGCTTCTTTTGTGCCCAAGTACATGATAAATCGTAGAAAATGTTCCATGTGCACTTGAAAAGAACGTATATCCTATTTTTGGGAGCTGTGATGCTCTGAAAATATCCACCAACTCTAATTTTTGTATTGTATCATTTAATTTCTCTGTTGCCTTATTTAGTTTCTGTCTGGAAGATCTGTCATGTGATGTCAATGTGGTGTTAAAATCTCCAACAATGATTGTATTTACGTCAATTTCCCCCTTTATCTCTGTTAATAATTTTTTTATGAACTTAGGTGCTCCTATAATGGGTGCATATATATTAATGAGTGTAATATCCTCATCTGTATTACATCTTTAATCATTATAAAATGTCTTTCTTTTTTTATGGCCTTTCTTTTAAAGTCTATTTTGTCTGAAATCAGTACTGCAACACCTGCTTTTTTGGCTTTTCCATTTGCATGGAATATCCTTTTCCATCCTTTCACTCTCAATCTATATGTGTCCTTCTCCCTGAAGTGGGTCTCTTGTATGCGGCATATTGAAGGTTCTTGTTTTATTATCCAGTCCACCACTCTATGTCTTTTGATTGGAGCATTTAGTCCATTAACATTTAGTGTAATTAATGATAGATGTGTGCTTATTGCCATTTTGAACTTATTTTGCAGTTGATTTGGTATTGCCTCTTTGTTCGTTTCTTCTTCCTTTTGTGGTTTGGTAATTTTCCTTTGTATTATCTTGGAGTTTATTTAGTTTTTGTGACTCCCTTGTAAGTTTTTGGCTTGTGGTTACCCTTTTTTGTAAGTCTATTAACCCATTACTATAACAGTTTTCATTAAACAGATAGTAATATAATCCCAAACTCATCCTACCAAGACAAAAAAATTAAAAAAGAAAAAAAATTACTCTATATTTTCTTGCTTCCCTCTCCCACTCTTAATTATTTAGATGTCTTCTACAATTTTGTGTTTATTCTATTTGGAATTCATGGTAGTTGTCACCTTTCCAGTTATGAATTTCTTATTTCTGTAGCATCCTGCTTCTTTTCTATTTAGAGTAGACTTATCAATATTTCTTTTAGCATGGGTTTAGTGTTGCCAAACTCTACTAGTATTTGCTGGTGTGTCAAATTCTTTATCTCTCCTTCTACCCTAAACGGTAGCATTGCTGGATAAAGTATCATAGGCTGCATCTTTTTTTCATTCAGGACTTTGACTATATCTTAACACTCCCTTCTGACCTGTAGTGTTTGTGTAGAGAAATCAGCTGAAAGCCTTATGGGGTTCCCTTGTAACTCACTCTTTGTTTTCTCTTGCTACCTTTAGAATCATTTCTTTATCCTTGAATCTTGCCATTTTGATTATGATATGTCTTGTTGTGAGTCTGTTTGTGTTCTTCCTGTTTGGGACCCTCTGAGCCTCCTGTACTTGGATATCTGATTCCTTCTTTAAGTTTGGGAAGTTTTCAGTCATGATTTCTTCAAATACTTTTTCAATGCCCTTTGTTCTTTCTTCCCCTTTTGGAACCCCTATTAAGTGTAGATTGGCATGCTTTATATTATCCCATTGGTCCCTTATACTGTTTTCATTATTTTTTTATTTGTTTTTTCTCTCAGCTGTTCTGGTTGGGTGCTTTCTGTCACCCTGTCTTCTAGGTCACTTATTTGTTTCTTTGCATTATCTAGCTTGCTGTGTACAGTCTTTAATCAGTTCATCTCAGTCAATGAGTTTACCCATTCTACTTGGTTCTTCTTTATAGCTTCAATTTCATTTTTGACATATTTTATATCTCTAAACACTATCTCCTTTAGTTCCTTCAGTACTTTGATCACTCCTTTTTAGAAATGTTGATCTAGTAGGCCATCAATGTCTATTTCATTGATTGTTCTTTCAGGGGATTTCTCTTGATCTTTTAATTTGGAGTGGTTTGTCTGCTTCTTCATATTGCTCATATCTCTCTGGCACTGTGGCTTATGGAGTATCAGATATGTATTGTGGTCCTTAAGGAGTTTATTTATTTATTTATCTAAAGCCTATGCAGGAGTAAAACTTAAAAAAAAAGAAGGGAGGAAAAAAGTTTAAAAACTGTATATAATCAGTAATAGAAAAGCAAGTTGAAACAGAATAGCAATTGACTTGATACACTTTTTAAAACATAAAAAAAGGAGAAAAAATAAAAAAAACGATAATTGAAGCCTGTGTATAATCTATAACAGGAGATCAAAACCAAGAGAAATAAAAATGAAATGAGGTGGCTTTTCAAAATAAAAATAAAAAGATTTTAAAAGAAAATTTTAAAGGGATTAAAGCTGTAGATATATAGAATTGTTTAAAATGGAAAGATTAAAAAGGTAATAAACAATAGAACAGATTAAATAAAAGATTAAAAAAATTATATGTCTCCTGGAGACCATACGCTCTTAATGATTTTATTGATAGGTCTTTCTGTCTTCACCCTGTTTCTCAGACTCAGCTTGCTGTTTCCAGAGGCCCTCCATTGGCACCTTCATCTGTGCTGCTCCCAGTGCCTGTTGGCAAAGATCATGCCTCTCCCAACACTGGGTCAGGTGCTGTGCTCCTTCATGGTGGGCTGGCAGGTCACTCACCCTACTGGTGCTGCAGTCAGATTCTGTGCTTGGGTGAGGTAGGTGGGCAGAACACGCTCCCCCCAGCACCATGGTAAGGTGCTGTGCTCCTGCCAGGAAGGCAGGTAGCTGCCCGCCCTCTCCAGGCACCGGTTGCTTCTGTGCTCTATGTAACTGCCAGCTCCACCTAGGGTCAGCATTCTGTAGGTGGGCTCAGGGAAGACTGTGGACAGCCCCTCCCATGCTCCTTGTCAAAACCCTGCTCCTTGTTTGTCTTGGTGGTGCAAGTTCTCTGAGGTACCAGGGCAGGAAGATCCTATCTGCCTCGGGCTGTAGACAGATCTCAGTCCTGCCTAGGAGGTTGCAGAGCCCCCAGGTGCTGATTCAGGTCTCGGCCCAGCCCCTGCCCCTGCCCGGGTGCTGCACACAGGAGAATACGGTGGCTGTGGCTGCGCACCACTTCTCTTCTCATGAGAAGTGCCAGTAATGATGCTGCAGGGCTGAGGAGACAAAGGCTATCGTGCTCCTCCCCCCAGGGCACATCAGCAGTATCACTTTGCTTTTTTTTTGTTTTGTAATTTATGGAGGGCCTAGGTTGTTCTGCTCTGTATCCCCTCCCAGCCATGGCATGCAGCACCTAGCAGTCCCCCAGGGGTGCCTCAGTGCAGCTGCCCCAGTCCTCCACCTGGCTCAGGCAGCCTGGCCTGCCCCCCGGCTGCTGGCTCACATCTCAGGCTGGGTGTCACAGGGACACTTTGTGCCCATTTAATTTAGTTCTGTCAGTCAAGGGGTGCTCTGTACAGACCCAAGCCTAAGAGGCTCCCCCTCTGTCCTGCTGGCCTCTCTGTTGGAGAGGGGGAGACCTAGCGAACGAGTGCTAGTCCTCCTTTGCCACTCTTTCCCCGCAGGACCAGATCCACATTGTTTTTCTTTTTCCCTTTTCTGCTACCAGATTTGTGGTGTCTTTGTCTTTTGAAGAGGGTGATGTTATGTTGGAGTTCAGCAGGTACTCTGGTTGGCTGGGTGGGTCTGTGGATGTGAGTTTTGGTGTATTTGTGGGATAGAGTGAGCTAAGAGTGTCCTTCTGCTCCACCATCTTGACCCCTTGCTAATTATGCTTTCTTTTATACACTCTATGTTTCAGTTAGAAGCCCTAATTTGCCAAAATGCTAATCATTATATTTAAAATCTTGACATACCCATGAAGTTCTAAATTATCTTGTTCCTATTTTTTCATATTTTCACTTTATCTTTTTCCCTTGCTTAGTAACTCTTCTGTGCCATGATGGACTCATGGGCACATAGAGTCTTTTATAGAAGAGTTTATCAAAGTATTAATGGTAAATGATACTGTTCTTTGTAAGATTTACAATCTGTTGTGTTCAATATTTTTGCAAAAAAAAAAAGAAAAATTATCAAAATTGTCAAAATTTTGTGATAGTTTAAATGCTCAATCTCACTTTCAGTCATTGTCTCATCATAGAGTGGAAGCAGAGAGTGCAAGGACTGGTGCTGGTCCATGGACCACACAAGGTATAGCACTGCTCTATGGTGTCCATCCATCATAATTTATCTATGTGCTTTTGTAGTGAGGGATAGCAGATTGCCAACAATTTGTCTTCACTACAAAGAACTCACTGTCAAAAATTTTCTAGTGTATTTTCCTATAGACAAATATTTTGAGTCTGAGGGTATGCACATATTTCATTTGACCAAGTTTTTTCAGATTGCTTACCATAATGGCTGCACCAGTGCACACTCCTATTATTTGTGTATGGGGATCTCACATCCTCACTTCCTAGTGAATATTGGTATTTTCCTAATAATTTTTTTAGCCAGGAAAATAGGTGTAATAGGTGATATATGATTTTATTTGTTTTCTTTCCCTTTAATTACAAGTATATTTGATCAATATTTAATGTTCTTAGAATTTTGAGATTCTATTGTTTTGTAAATTTTTAAGTTTTGGTGAAAGTTTTTATTAAGTTGATTGTAGATTGTCTTTGTTTATCCAAGATTTGAATCTCTTGTCAGTTTTTGACTTAACAAATCTTTCTCACATTGTACTATCTACTAATTTTGTGTAGGATATCCTTTATAGAATGAAATCTTTAAATTTAAAATAACAATTTATCTTTTTTGTCTTACAGTTTGTTCTTTTGAAAAAAATAATTGAATAAAGATCATTTCTTTCACTAGCTTGTTTCTCCAGGACAATAAAAAGCAATAAGAAAACTTTTTTTTTCCCATTTTATGCTGGGTTTCTGGCATATGTTATTTGTGGCACTATGACTTTTCATATCATACAAATAATTTGATAAATGTTTGTGTTTTCTCAATTTTTTTTTTTACAGAAGACTAACAGGATACTTACTGTAGTCTGTGTGTGTCTCTCTATGTATGTGCAAAATACTTAAATATGTTAAACAATTATGTGATTTGACTTGTTATTTAAAAATATACACATAGACACTAGACTCAATTATTTTTCAGAAACTACTACCAAACACTTATGGAGCAGATAATTCTAGCATTACATAATCTTCTCCTGTAAGTCTCAAAGAAAGTATTACCCAACTTATTTCATGAGGCAAATGTAAACTTGACATCAAATTAAGTAAAGTTTGAGAAAAAAATTAGAGCCAATTTCACTTGTGAATATAGATGCAAACCCCTTTAAAAATACACTTTCAATAATCAAATTCATTAACACATTAAACAAATGGTTGCTAGAGTTTCAAAGAAGGGTCCAAGTGAATGGCCATTCTCTTCCTTTCTGAGGATTTGAACAAGTTGAGAAATAAAAGATAGTGTGCATATGGAGACCATTATATAACCTTCAGACACCTGGGGAAGACTTCATTACTCAAGTGAAATAGACTTCTGTAAGTCAGGTTGCTTGCTCATAATGAACACCATAAGAAAACAGGCTTATCCACCCAGTCTTGGTGGCAGTGACAGGGGCAGCCCTCTTGCACATTGTGGGGAAGCACCTGAAATACAGGGACCCATGGGCTTCAGCAGCCTTGGCTGCTCCTGAGGGTGATGGCAGAGCAGAACACACCAGGTTGTTCTCAGATTTAACAATCAGGTAAGTCCCTCCACCTTTCTAGGAATTGAGTGAATAAAATGGGGACAGGGTGGCTGTGATTACATAAATTGAGCTCTACTCACAGGAGAGAAACATCAGGAGAAGAGACAAAGTATTCTCCAGCAGCAGTCATGACCAAGTTTTACCAACGTGATGTTTCCCCTCATATTAGCTTACAAGTTCAATGCAGTTTCAGTGAAATGCTTGAGAGAATTTCATGTACACCTTCAAAACTTATAAAACTTATATGGAAAAGATAAGAGCTAAATATAGCTAACAGAATTTCAGTGGATAAAAAGGGAGAATTTGTCCTATCAGAAATCAGAACTAATTATAAAGCAACAATAATAGAGACAGTGTGGTACTGGTGCAAGGAGAGACAAGCAGGTCAATGGAACTGTGAGAAAGACCAGAAACAGGCTCACAAGTCACTGAAGCTTCAAGTATGAAAACAGTAGCATGTGTAACAATGGAAAATGGCCCATTAAACTACTGTGCTATAAATGCTTGTGTGTATGAAATGTTATGTTGTATTTCTACTTTACATTTTATGAATCCTAAATGAATAAATTTAAATTATAAAGTTGTAAGATTAAAGCATAGCATAATATATATGACTTAGTTATGAAGTAAAAAATTTAAATAAGACTTAAGTGCATAAAATGTAAAACACTGAAAATTCAACTTTAAATTAAAATTACCAACATTATAAAAAAGAAAAGATTAGATACTGACTGGAAATTTACTCAGGTGAATTTGTTTGCAACACATATAAATGACAAGCAACCAGTATCCAGGATGTTCAAGTAATTTCTATGAGTTTCCCCAAGGGAAAAATTCCCAAAAGACATAATCAGAACATTTATAGAAGGAAAATCTTAAATAGTCAATAGAAATATGGATATATATATACACAGCTCACTAATAAGGCAATGCATTAACATTGCATGGAAATACAATTTTATAGTCCTCAGCCTCTAAAATGCAAAATTTAGGTGAGAATGTGGACTCACTTTTTTTTTTTTGAGAAATAAATATGCATATTCATGTTGGAGACAAATTTGGAAACATTAGTAAAATTAAACATTAATGTCCCTGGGTCCAGAATGTTTACTGTAGGGATATATCCTAAATTAATTTTTGACCACATAAACAAGGACATGTACACACATTTAAATACACATGTAAATATATGTATTAATATGTGTACTGTAAATATACTTATATGCACACAAGAAGATCCATAGCAGCATCTTTGAATACAGTAAAATATAAACTATTAAATAAATCAGTAGTGAAAAGTAAGGTGCAGAATTTACATGGTGGCTACATGAATGGTTGAATTCTTTTAAATATATTTTTGTACATCTTAAATACTGTGCAAGGACAGAAGTTTCTCACAAAGACAAAACCCCACCCCGACACGTCAGTGGAGGGCTCCTCACTCTGATGTGGGTAACTCTGGGCAGAGCTGTAGCTCCATGGACTGGAGGGTCAGTTTGGGATAAGAAGGTGCCTTTAGAGGTGGGGAGTACAGCAAACCCACCTGCCCACCTGTGGGGATGTGGACAATCTGGTTCTCTCAAACATCTTGAGAAATAAACAGAGTGGGGTAAATCTGTGGTGCCGGAATAAGAGACAATTCTCCTCTTTCAACATTTAGTGATGGTCATGGGCCAATAAGTATGTGTGAGCTGCCTCCTCAGGTTACATTTATTGTGAAACAGATTAACTGCAACCCTTTTGAGGAAGCTTCCATGCAGTGTGTAGAAGCACTTGTCAGAGGAAGCTAGCACTGGTCATGAGTCCACTTAAACTAGAATCTTGATGAGATATTGACATTTACCATATTAATTTATTCCTTTTGTATTAAAATAAAATGTATGACATATGGAGACATTTTTCAAGAGCTCTGGAAAACCAGTACAAGGGACACACACACAAACTGTCAAGCCAAGTGCCCGAGCATTTTGAACCTCTTAACCTGTACTGAACCCTGGAGGTTCTCAAGCTTCATTTATACTCAGCACTGTGCAGTAGAAGGGAGATAGGCATGGCTGGGTTTGACTTCTGGTTGCACCATCTCTTAGAGGCAAAGGATTTAGCTTCCTTTCTTCTCAATTCCAGCCTCTACAAAAAGTGGATCACAGAATTACTGAGAAGTTGATAATGTTCATTGTTACACTGTGTACAACAGCAGAAGTTTGGAAATAGGGTTAACTAAGTCAGAGCAGATTCATATTATGGATCAATACAGAGACCAAAAAGTATGAGGAACATATATACTTTGACATATGTTTTATGGATGGTGCTTATTCTGTGTTTCCAAATGAGCAGAATAAGCTGCAGAATAATACACAGAGTGTGGACCCTTTAAAAATAAAACTTTCACTCCCAACTCTCTATTTTTCTCATTTTCCTTACCCATGAAAAAGCTCAGGAAGAATTGACACCAAACTTCTAATGGGTTATCCTTGGGAGTGGGAGTGGGGAGAGGAAGTCTTTAAACTCAGAAACTTCATCTCTTTTTCTTTGTAAAATAGCCTTAGGTATTTTGAAACAGAAGAGTAAGAGGGAGAGTGAAGTCTCGTTTGCAGTGATGTGACTTAAGGTGAGGTGATTTATGTAAAATTCTCAGCACTGGGCCAGGCACTGAATGGGAACTCAAAACTGATCATAATAACACAGTCAAGTAATAAACTTAAGGTATATAATATCATTCATTCATTCAATCTTTCAGTCATTTGTTTATTCACATCCTTCTCAGGCAACACTCAGCCCAATTCAGGTCCCTCACTCCATTTCCATTGTGTCACCAAGGGATGAAGTGATTACCCCTGGTCTTGGCTGAAACTTACTAGAAATTTGTCTCTGACCCATTTGCTCTACCATTTCCAGCACACACTGGGAGGATGCATGGCTGATTTTGAAAAATAGGGTTTGCTTTTTTTTTAGTTACACTGGGGTTGCTTCCAGATTTTCTTTCTGCAACTGGTACAGGCTGATGGCCACCAACGTCTCTGTATGTTTCTTTCTAACCGGAGAGTTTAAAGCTGGAGACTAAGGGATTGATACTTGCTCCCTTGAGAAATTGAGCTTCCAGGGGCTGTAATGGAATTGGAATAAACAATGTTCAGTAGGTATTTTCAGCTGAAGAATGTTTAAGTTTTCTCTAGAGAAATACATTTAATCATGTTACTGTCATCAGGGACTTTGGCGGGGGGTGTGTGTGTTGCCTTGTTATAGAGCAAGGCTTTAAAATTTTTTCCTGTTATGAATCAGGTTGAGCAATTCTTACTATGTCTAAGAAGTTGTATTCAGGTCTAGAAAATTGATCTTACCTCCCAAGTCAGAAAAAAAACATGGCAATCTGGAAAAGAGAAATCCAATGCTAATCTAAATTTAACATTATAGTTTTTGGGGATCTATTTCCTAGCAAAGGAAGCAAAAGGGAAAATAAACAAAAGGAACCTGATTAAACATAAAAGCTTTTGCACAGCAAAGGATGCTGTCAATTAAATGAAAAGATGATCTACTGTACGGGGGAAGGTCTTTGCAAATGACACGAACAATAAGGGGTGAACAGCTAGCATATACAAATATCTCGTACAACTCAACAGCAAAAAAAAAAAAAAAAAAAAAAAAAAAAAAGCCCAAACAATCTGATTAAAACATGGGTAGAAAAACTGAACACATGTTTTTCCAAAGAAGAAATTCAGATGGCCAAGAATTTCTGTTCTTTAGAAACCACTCAGTGTACGTAATTTAAAATAGAGCCTGAAATAACACAACTGGAAACCACTACACATACAAGTCCAATTTTATTACAATAAGTAGACACAAATTATAACCACCTCAATAAACATATATAAATGGTAAAGTCTGTGAGGTTCCAAACTTGAAGCTTTCATTGTCCTCAGGGACACATTACCTGCCAGTGTGTCAACATGTGGCTATACACATGGACTGTGGCAAACTCAGGAAGGTCACTTGAACCTTCAGTGTCCACAGTTCCTTTTGGGGCTCTCTGTCACTGCTCATGTGGCTGATCTTTAGTTCTCAATCAGTTTCATGGTTATACCTTTAGTCCCCATTTCCTCCGGAGTTTGGAATTGATAGGGCACATCCCAAATCCCTGATCATAAATCACACTGTTTGACTGTCCAGTGGCCAAAGCCTCCAGGCAAACAAAGCCACTCCTCTTAATGATGGCATTTCAGGTTCTTTGAGGTCACCTCCCAGTAGGTGAAGACAAAGTTGGGACTTTTCTTTGGATAAGGTTAATTCTACACTACACATCCCTACATACATTATTTTTACCCAATGCCATATCTCAGGAACGTAAATGATCACACGTACCACTCTAGCTACAGTAGAAGCTAGGAGGTAAGTACTTGTTTATCTGGCTGCATCATCTTCCAAATAACATTGGGTTTTCTTAGGGTGGAATGAGAGGAGAATGGAGAGTGGGTAGAAAAATCAGTATATTTTGCAATGACTAGTGATGGTGAAGAGATTATTTGTCTTTCAGCTTTTTAAAGTATCCTCTTCTCTGTGTCATTCTTGTTCAAAACTTTTACATGTAATACCATCTTTTCTTCCATTTTGGTCTAGACTAACAAAGTTAGCCATCTTTGCTATTCCTTGATCTCAAATTTTGGTTGAAGAACTGATCCTTTATCATAATGTCTTAGAGACAGTTGGTGGACACAAAAACCTGGGATGAAACATGAGATGCTATAAGAAAAGTTAGCAGTACTGGGCTGTAGCTAGTATTTTTTTCTCATTGTGGGGCCAAGGTCAAATTTTTGTGTGTATTGTTTGCTCATTCTTTTAGTAAGCACTTAATGAGCACACAATATATTCCTGAATTAATGGATGCTGGGGACATAATAATGAGCAAAAGACAAATTATCATTATGTTTATAGAGATTAAATTTGAGTCTTTGTCATGCACACACCTATGGCAGTATAAATCATATCCTGATTAGGGTGTCAGCTAAAAAATACTTATTCCAGGCAGGAACATGTTCTGGTAGGTTATAAATCAAATCACAAATTCTTTTCTTCAATGCAGGCACATCATTTCTATGTGATGTTGCAGGTCCTTTCATTAAGTGGTAGAGTCAGTAACTCCAATTCTTTGAATCAGGGTTGGCCATGTGACTTGCTATGGACAATGTGATACCAGCTAATGCATAAGAACATCCCACTTGGATTTCTCTGGCACTCAGTGTTAGATTTATGCCCAAGCAAGGACTTAATCCTTATTGATTTTATAGCTTCTTTTACTTCCTCATTTCATAGTCAGTAGATAAGGAGATTTAACATGGAATTGTAATGCCACAGTATAAGGATGTTTTCCCTACTCTTGAGAGTTGGTAGATCTAGGCTGTAAGTACATGCAAGAGGGAGCCCTAAAGAAAAGATAAGAGCTGTCAGGAGCAAGACATCTCTGACAGAGGCCCTTTACTTCCCCTATCACAGAGGGCAAGCTCAGGATGGTAGATGATGCATGTGTGTATGAGAAAATAATGAACACCCAGTTCATAATGAAGCTAATCACAGGATAGATTAAAAAACATTTTCATGAAATATTTTACAATTGAATTATTGAGATGATTATAGATTTATGTGCAGTTGTAAGAAATAACAGATGGAGATCCATTGTACAGTTTGCCCAGACTCCTCATGTGATAGGCAGAGTAACAGTTCCCAAAGAATCTTCATCTACAAACACCTGGAATCTGTAAACCCATTAAACTGTGTGGCAAAGAGCAACTAAGGTTGCAGATGGAATGAAGGGTGCGAATTAGCTGACCTTGAGGTCAAGAGACTACTCTGAGTTTTCTAAGAGTCCCTAAAATTGGGAGAGGGGTGTAGAAGAGTGAGAGTCAGAGGGAGATTTGAAGATGCTGTGATGTTGGCTTTGAAGGTGGGAAAAATAAGCTATAAGTCAGGGAATACAGGTGGCTTCTAAAAGCTGAAAAGAAATCAAGAAAATGGATTCTCCTGTAGTTTACTCAGAAAGAAATACAGCCCTGCTAACACTTCATCTAGAGACCCATTTGGAACTTCTGACTTCCAGAACTCTAAGATAATAAATCTGTGTTGTTTTAAGCCACTAGACTTTTTGGTAATTTGTTACAGCAGCAATAGAAAACTAATACACCACTAAGAGTAAAATTTTGAAAAAATTATAGTATAAAATCACAATCAGGATATCTACACTAATGCATTGCACTGATTTTATTTGGATTTCTCCAGTTTCCTCCAAACTCATTTGTGTGTGTGTGTTTGTAATAAGTTCTATAATTTTTTTCTTTTATGTATTTATTTTTTAGTGGAGGTATTGGGGATTGAAACTAAGACCTCGTGCATGGATTTCACTGAGCTATATCCCTCCCCTGCTAAAAATTTTTATGAACCATGCCGATTTCCATAGTCACCACCCCAGTCAAGATACTAAACAGTTGCAAACAAGGATCCCATGTATTGTTCTTTTAGAACACACCCTACACCTCACCCAACCCTTACTTCACTCCATCCCTAACCCTGCTAACCATATATTTATCCTCAACTTCTATAATTTTGTCATTTAAAATATGTCCTATAACTAGAACTATACAGTGTACAACTTTGAGGTTTGGCTTTTTTTTTTTTTTTTTTTACTTAGCTTAATTCCCTGGAAATTCATCCAAGTTGTTGTGTGTATCACAATTTTATTCATTTTTACTCTTTACTGATTTCACTTTTTAGGAGGGTGTCCTCTTAATGGTTGAGCTTTGGGCTTCTGCTTCATGGATATTTGCTTAGCGTTCATCCTGTCTCAGCCTCTAGCTACTCTTCCAGTTGTTTCTCCCTGGCTCCCAGGCTGCTATTCTAGGCTGGGAACGAGCCCTACTTCTATCCCTCCGATTCCTTGGAAACAGGTCAACAAGTTATTATTATTATTTCTTTAGTGATTTAGGTGCTTCCTAAATGTCTTGCTAGGGTCAGTACCTGATTCAATTGTGGGTGCCCTGTGATTCTACACTACCCCCAGTAAATTTTTGAAATTGCAAAAAAAAAAAAAAATACATGAATGGATGCACAGAATACCAGTTCACTCAACACAGGAGTTTATATTTTCTGCTTGCCTCAGTCTTGACAGGGCCTAAACAGCTTAAAGGCAGCTGATGATTTGTGAAACATATGTGACTATGTAACATCAGACCACTGCTACTCTACACAATGCCAGAATGTATGTCTCTCTCTTGGACAAGTGCTAGCAATTGCTAATTGTTCCCATGTCAGAACCCACATCAACTGTTTCATCCTTCACATAAGCCTCTGGGATTTTTGCTACTTTTGTCCATTTAACATTCAGTTTATTTCCTTTTGGGGTTTCTTTCAGTTCAGTATTGAATGCCTAGTACTATGCAACTCTCCACTTTGTGCCCTGTTTCCAATTTGGCCACTTAGACTTCTCAATGTGCACTAAGTTCTTCTTTGCTTGATCACCTCCCCCTCAAATTTACTTGAGGTATAATTAATAAAACTTGTATATATTTAAGGTATACACTTGGCTTTTTGAAATAGATATACATGGTGAAATGATCACAACAATTAAGTTCAACATATTCATCACCTCACATATTCAAACTTTTCTTTCTTTCCTTTCCTTCCTTCCTCCTCCTTCCCCCCTCTTTCTTCCCTTTGCTTCTTTCCTTCCTGCCTGACTGCTTGCCTGTCTGCAGTGACAATGCTTAAAATCTACCCTCTAAGCAGATATTAAATATATGATACTGTATTTTAACTACAGTCACCATGCTGTACATTAGTCTCCAGTTTTCCCCTCCAGGGTCCCAGGAAATCCTCTGTCTACTTTCCATGAATCTCCAGCTATTGTCCCTGGTCCTGGTCTTTGAAGACACATGGATCTGCCCTGGATACAAGATCTCTTCTTTCTAAAGATAGACTTTTGCTGGGCAGATTCTGGTCATGCTGCATTGACTTCAGGTTAATTTTAACTCATCTCTTAGAATTTATGTAGGATAATGTACTTGAAAAAAAATATTCTTCTCTTGCCCAATTCTCCCTATGCTGTTACTTAACAGTACATTTTGTGGCCAGTTCATTAGATTGGCTGCTGTTATTTTAATATGAAACTTGATCTTTCATCTAGCTAGCATGGCAGCTTTAGATTTATGTGAGGATTTCCATCACTTACCCACAATCTATGTACCAAAGTTTTTTCTGTCAACAATTTGTCTTCCTGAATCAAAGTGCTCTTGACCTCTTGAACTTCTCGCTGCATTTCTAAGTTTAAAGTTTTCTGTCTGGTTTAAAATGATTGGTATACCTTTCATAAATGAATGACCACTGCCATTTTAGATCCATTTACATTCTAGGTTTTCTATCTCTATTGGAGAGATAGAAACTATTTCTAGAAGTTCCTTTTACTTCCCCAAGAAAAGGGAGGATTCAGAATAAAGAGGGTAATTAGTGACAAAACAAGTCACAAGGTCACATAAGAAGTAAGTGTTTTCAAGTGCTGTAGGTAGGAAGTACAATGGGCTGAGCCATAAGGTGCTTTTCCAAGCAGTATGTTTATTTTGCATTCAGGTTTACACAACAATTGAAACAGAACATATGAAGAGCCACTTCACAGATAATTTGAGGAACTTGTTTAAATGAATAGGAAATAGTCAACTTCAATTTTAATATTGATTATATGCAAAATACAGTCTTTAAGAACGTATCTACAATATATTTGTAATACCTATATTTTGTAAAGTCTACACATATTCCTTAATATTTGAAATAAGCTCAATACTGTTCTTCGTCATGGGTAGTATGTGATATGTTTCTCAAAATATATATAAAAAATATATATATATATATAATATAACCAAAAAATTAGTCCCATGAGATGTCACTATATTTATTACATTCTAAGAAATTATCTACTGAAGGAGGTAGCATTGGTTTAAGAGGTGAACACGTTCCCTATTTCAGAAACATTAAATATGGTCAAACATCTCTACTGCATACTTTGGTGGGCTGAATTTTAATCCTTGGGGTCCAATCTAGAAGAATTTCTTCCCCATCACTTTTAGAGCTTCTTTTACCTCCTTATTTCTCAGACTTTAGATCAGGGGGTTCAACATGGGAATCACAATGCCGTAAAATACAGAGGCCACTTTCATGTTCTCCTGGGAATTATTAGAACGAGGCTGTAAGTACATGTAAGAGAGGGTCCCACAGAAAATGGTGACTGCTGTCATGTGGGAGGAACACGTGGAGAAGGCTTTTTTCCTCCCTGCAGTAGAAGACATCTTGAGGATGGCAGCCCGGTTATATGTGTAGGAACAGATGATGACCGACACAGTGAACATCAAGTTAAATCCCACAAAGACTAAAAGTAGCATGATGTTGATGTCAGTGTTGGAGCATGAGAGGGCGAGGATTGGAGGAACGTCACAGAAGAAGTGATTGATGGTGTCACCCTTGCAGAAGAACACTGAAATGTAAACCCTGTGTGCACAGAAGCATTTATTGAGCCCATGACATATGAACCGCTACCAACTGGATGCAGACTCTCTGGGATATGACTATGGGATAGCGAAGTGGGTTACAGATGGCCATGTAATGGTCCACTGCCATAGCCACCAGGAGGTAGCAGTAAGTGGTCACAAATGTTGCATAAACCAATGATTGCATGACATAGCCCTTGAATGATATTGATTTGTTTTCTACTATGAAGTTTTGCATCGTCTTGGGAGTGATAGCAGAACTGTAACAGATATCAACAAAAACCAAATGTCATTGGAAAAAGTACATGTGTGTCTGAAGTCTGGAATCTGTCTTGATGAGTCAGATCATTCCACTATTCCCCACCATGGTGGTCACATAGATAACCAAAAATACAGTGAAGAGGACATACTGAAACTTGTGTTGGGCACCAAATCCATGAAGAAAGAATTCAGTCACTCCAGTGCTATTTCCTTGTGTCATGACTATCTAGAAAAGACCTAGAAAAAAGCCTAGAAAGGACCAAGAGGGGGACCAAGAAAGGAAAGGAAATCTTTGTGACTTGTTGAATTAGAAAAGGCTCTTATTTTATGTCACTTTGAAAATTAGATTTTCATGGTGAGCACTCACAACAGGGCTTATTTATTTCCAATTATGTTTTTATTTTCTTGATAAGAACCCATCACAAAAACAGTGACATGTGAGCCATGGATCCATTTTCAAAATAAAGAAGTTTTCACAAAAGTAGACTCACATCTAATATCTGTGATTCTAAGAAACTTAGATTAACATATATTTCCACTATATTAAACAGGTATTCATAGTTTTGTAGAGTAATATTCAAACATAATCATGTACCTTTTTAGTAACCTATAGTTTTTCTCAGACATTTATTATTTTAATCCTAGTTCAAGGTGCTGAAATAAGTAGCTTTTTAATTAGAGAAAGTTTTGAGATTTATTATATGTCTGAAGGCTTCAGAAAGTTTGTACTGCTTTCCTTAACATGCACCTCCCTTCAGGCATCATTCTTTGCAAGCCAAGGAGTCTTCTCATTATATATATGACAGGGTAAAGGAAATTCATGTCATAAAGTGAGTTTGCTTTACCCTGATGTCAGTAATTCTAAGCCGAGCTACATACCTGTATATATGAGATGCTAAAAATGTGTCTTCAGTGGTAGAAATGTAGCAAACTAAGCCTGTTGTTGATATGGGCTTCTCTGGTTCTTTAAAATATTTTGAAGTAAGCACAGTTGGATAACTTTGTTGTCAGAGAACAAGAAGCCATTCTCTTTAGTTCAACATTTAGTGAGGGCTGAGGAGAAACAAGTTAGTGCAAGTTCCTTCCTCAGGTTAATCGGCTGTAAAATAGCTGAAATGCAGCCATTTCAAGGAGGTGTCCATCCATTGGGTGTAAGCACTTATAAGATGAAGCTTGAATAGATCAGGGGTCCACTTAATGTAGAATCTTGATAGGGTAATTATTATTACATTTACCATATCAACTTGAGTTTAATCAGCTTGCATTTAGATGAAGTGATGCTACATTATGAAGACACTTCTCAAGAGCTAATGAAACTCATACAAGTCCCACCACGCACATCTGACACACAATGTGTATGTTAAAGGTGGGTTGTCTCCTTATGAGATTCTTTGTTCTATTTATCTTTTTTTTTTTTTTTGGAAGGGAAAGTAATTAGGTTTACTTATTTATTTTTAGAGGTAGCACTAGGGATTGAACCCAGGACCCTGTACAAGCTAAGCATGTGCTCTACTACTGAGCTATACCCTCACCTCTTTTGTTCCATTTAAGATGAAGGTATTTGCTAATCAAATGAATGATATGTAGAAAATGGCCAACTACCTGAGCAATTTGAATGTACTTAACATACACTCAGTCTCAGTCTTTATGAGGCTCCATTTATATTCAGCATTGGGCAGTGGAAAGGGAACCAGCAGACCTGGGGTGAATTCTTGTCCTACCAGTTAATAGAGACAAATGTTGTAACCTGTTTTAGCCTCATTTCCTTCCTCTGTAACATCAAGATCCCAGAACTGCTTAGAATTTAATGATATTCATTGAAACACGTTTATAATAAAAAAGTTTGGAAATGGGGTTAAATAGATAGAGCACATTCTTATTATGGATCAATATACAGTCCCAAAAGGTGAGATAAACATATACTTTTACCAGAAAAGTGCCTATGTATTATTATCAAATGATAAAAGTCGTAGAATAATAGGTAGAGCATGGACCCTTCTAAAAAGCAAATTTTCTCTCACTCCCATTGTCTTTCAATTTTATCCTTTTTATTTATGAATAAAGGTCAGGAAAACAACACACCAAACTCTTAAGTAAGAACTCTTACTTAAGTAACCAAACTCTTTTTTTTAAATTGAAGTATAGTCTATTTACAATATTCTATTAGTTTCTGATGTACAGCATAATGATTCAGTTACACACACACACACACACACACACATGTACTTTTTCATATTATTTTTCATTATAGGCTATTACAAAGTACTGAATATAGTTCCCAGTGTTATACAGTAGGACCTTGTTTATCTGATTTATACATACATAGTAGTTAGTATCTGCAAATCCCAGACTCCTAATTTATCCCTCCTCCCCTTCCCTTTTGGTAACCATAAGATCATTTTCTATGTCTGTTGAGCCTGTTTCTGTTTCTTAAATAAGTTAATTGTGCCATTCCTTTAGATTCCACACATAAGTGATATCATATGATATTTGTCTTTGTCTGACTCACTTCACTTCATATGATAATCTCTAGGTCCATCCATGTTGTTGCTAATTGCATTATATTGTTCTTTTTATCACTAGTAATATTCCATTTTATCACTAGTAATATTCCATTGTGTGTGTGTATATATATATGTATATATACATATATATATACACACACACATATATTTACCACAACTTCTTTATCCAATCATCTGTTGATGGACATTTAGGTTGCCTCTGTGTCTTGGCTATCATAAATAGTGCTGGTATGAACAATAGGGTGCATATATATTTTCAAATTAAGAGTTTTCTCCAGATATATGCCCAGGAGTGGGATTGCTGGATCAGATGGTAAGTCTGTTTTCAGTTTTTTGAGGAATCTTCACACTGTTTTCCACAGTGGCTGTACCATATTTCAGTCCTAACAGCATTGAAGGAAGGCTCCTTTCTCTCCACATCCTCTCCAGTATTTATCATTTGTGGATATTTTAATGATGGCCATTCTGACCAGTGTGAGGTGATACCTCATTGTAGTTTTGATTTGCATTTCTCTGATAATTAGTGCTATTGAGCATCTTTTTATGTGTCTATTGGCCAACTGAATGTCCTCTTTGGAGAAATGTCTGTTTAGGCCCTCTGCCCATTTTTTGATTGTGTTGTTTGTTTTCTTGTTATTGAGCTGTATGAGCTGTTTGTATATCCTGGAAGTTAAGCCCTTGTCAGTTGCATCATTTGCAAATAATTCTTTTCCATTTCATAAGTGGTCTTTTTGTTTTCTTTTATTTCTATTGCTGGGGTAGTCTGCCCTAGGAGAACATTGCTAAGAGTTATATCAGAGAATGTTTTGCCTGTGTTTTCTTCTAGGAGGTTTACAGTATCTTGCCTTATGCTTAAGCCTTTAAGGCATTTTGAGTATATTTTTGCATATAGTGTGAGGGAGTGTTCTAACTTTATTGATTTACATGTGGCCATCCAGCTTTCCCAACACCACTTGCTGAAGAGGCTGTCTTTTCCCCATTATTTATTTTTCTTCCTTCATCAAAGATATATTGACCATAGGTGTGTGGATTTATTTCTGGGCTCTCCATTCCATTCCATTGATCCATATGTCTGTTTTTGTGCTAACACCATCGTTTCCTGATTACTGTAGCTCTGTAGTATTGTCTGAAGTCTGGGAGGGTTATTCCTCCAGCTTCATTCTTTTTCTTCAGTATTGCTTTGGCAATTTTGGGTCTTTTGTGGCTCCACATAAATTTTAGCATTATTTATTCTATTTCTGTGAAATAGAATTTCTGGGTAATTTGATAGGGTCACAGTAATTCTGTAGATTGCTTTTGGTAGTATGGCCATTTTAACAGTACATATTCTTCCAATCCAAGAGCATGGGATAACTTTCCATTTCTTTAAATCACCTTTAATTTCTTTTATGACTGTTTTATAGTTCTCAGCATATAAGTCTTTCGCCTCATTGGTCAAGTTTATTCCAAAGTATTTAACTTTTCTGATGTGACTTTAAAAGGTTTTTTTTTTTTTTTTTTTTTACTTTCCTTTTCTGATATTTCATTGTTAATGCAAAGAAGTGCAACAGATTTCTGTATGTTAATCTTGTATTCTACTACTTTGTTGAATTTGCTCATCAGCTCTACTGGTTTTTGTGTGGAGTCTTTAGGGATTAAGTAATCAAATTCTCAAGTTATTCATAGGTGTGGGATTGGATGAGAGAAAACTTCAATTCTTTAATTTATAAACTTCTGCACCTTTGCTTTCATTTTAAAAGTGGCAATTGATAATGTTTCCTGTTTTAAAAACAAAGATGACAATTTACATTTTATGGATTCATTGATTTGCTAAGGCTTAAGTGTATCATCTTATGTTTTGTTTTCTTTTTTGTTTCTGGTTTTGTTTGCATTTGTGTGGGTCACTTGATCATTTTTAAGAATTTCATTTTGATTTATCTGTAGTGCTTTTACTGCAAATCTTTGTATAGTTTTTTTTAATAGTTGCTACTCAAAGTTTATATTATATGTACAAAGCTGGTGTTACATTTAGCAGTTTGAGTAAAATGTGGAATACATTGGGAATCATATATCAGTCAAGGTTAAACTTTTTGCTTTACTGTCAAACATAATTTAGAAACTTGAAGAGAAAGAAGGTCTACTATTTTTATCCATATTTTCATTCTTTCTTTGCTCTCTCTTCTTTCTTGATGTTCCAAGATTCACTTTTTAAATACCAATTAAAAGGAATAATTTGACTGGGTGGAAAGAAAAGCAGGTTTTTGGTACCAGAAATGTACTTTAAATATATTGATACATGTACATTTCAAGGAAGAGAAAAGCTATATACTTGTGCAAACATTAATCAAAAATGAAAGAATGGCTACATTAAATCAGATAGAGTAGACTTCACAGCATAGAAAATTACCAAGGACAAGTGGGAGACATCATGTAATGATAAAAGGGTTAACCTACCAAGAAGAAATAGAAATGCTATGGTGTGGGCACCAAAGAAGAGAGCTGATATTTATATGTGATGCAAAAGCTGACAGAACTGAAGGGAGAAATAGACAAATACATAATTACAATCAGATACTTCAACACTCCTCTCTCAATGCTTGATAGAGAAACTAGACTGAAAATTACAAGGATATAGAAAGCCCAACATCATCATCAACCAACAGGATCTAATAGACATTTATTGAACACTCCACCTAAAAGAGAAGAATATACACTTTTCCCAGTGCTAGAAGTATATATACCAAAGTAGACCATATCCTAAGCCATAATAAATCCTTTATAAATTTAGAAGAATTGAAATCATAGTGTATCTTCCCTGATCATGATGATATCAAATATGGGAGCTCCATGTACTACCTTTGCAACTTTCCATGAATATATATTTATTTCAAAATAAGAAACTAAAAAATGAAGAAGAGGAAAATGTAAAATCTGCTTTGTGATGTGAGGTTCAAGTGAGCAAACTTAGGTAAACTTGCCTGCAGAAGGCTAGATATTGTATTAGTGCTCAAAGAAGGGCCATAGTAACACATGCAAATATTTAGTTAAGGGCATATAATATTGATTGGTTGATCAATTAATTCACTCAATTATTTGGTCATTTATGTCCTTTGCTAGGCAATGCTCAGCCCAACTGAGTGCCCTCACTGCATTTCCATTACATCACCAGTGATGAAGTGATTGCTCCTGTTCTTGGGGCAAGGCATGGCAGAACACTGACTGACCCTTTCACTCTGCCTGCCACTCCCTGCACACACTGCACTGATACATGTCTCATGTTGAAAAATAGGATTTACTTTGTTTTACTTACACCAAAGCTGCCTCCAGATTCTCTTTCTGCAAATGATGGAAGCTGATTGCTTACCAGGTCTCTCTGTGTGGTTCCTTCCAGTTGGGAGTTTATACCTGGGGCCTGTGGGTTCAATACTGGATCCCTTGAGAACCTGAGCTTCCAGGACCTGCGGTGGAATCAGAAAAAACAACATTCATTAATTATTCTCAGATGAATAAGAGTTCAGACTGCCAGAGGGGACAAAATATATTTGTGTGTTATTGCCTTTAGGGACTTTCTGGTTTCGTTGTTAAGAGTTGCCCTACTATTGACAAATTACCTTCTTTCTCTCCCTTCTTTTCTCCCTCTGCTTTTCCCTTTCTCCCTGTCTTCCTTCTTTCTTCCCTGTCTCCCTCCCTCCCTTTCTCCCTTCCTCTTTTCTGTGTTCTTGCCTTCCTTTTTGTGCAGAGGTGTATAACCAACCATCCACGTGGTTAAAAATTCAGATGTACCAAAGTGCACAGAGTGAAAAGTAACACTCTAACCCTTGATTCTTAATCTCTAGTTTCCCTCCTTGGATATTGTCATCATTACAATTTCTGTATTCTTCTATGTTAGCCTTGCATTGCTTTTGCAAACATATTAATATTATATTCTTTCTTCCTCATCAATAAAAATGACAGTGTATCAGTCACATATTTCTGCAACTTGCATTTCACTTAGTATTCTTAGATGATCTACATGGAAAAAGAAATCTCACTCTTTATTGGTTGTATAGTATTTTATTGAATAGTTGCATTGCTTAATATGTTTAATTAAACTCTCTTCTCTATTGTTACATATTTAGATGGCTTCCAATTTTTACTAAAAAAAAGTTATAATAAATATAATAATGAGCATAAGTGTGGGATTAAAGGATATTTAGAAGAAGAAATTCCAGGTCGAAGAGTATAAAACACTGTACATTTTGATAGATATTGCCCAACTGTCCTTCAGAAGTAGGCTCTGTCAATTTAAATCATTTCTAGCAAATCTAGAGTGACTATTTCTGTAAATATTCTCTAATACAATGCTGATAAAAGTTTCATACATAAAAACAGTATATTTTAGTTTTATTTGCTGTTTTCTCCTGTAAACCAGATTGAATATCTTTTTCTATGTCCAAGAACCATTAGTTTTTCATTTTCTATGAATTATGTTTATATATGTTGCCCTCTTAAAAATATTTTGTTTTTATACTGATATTTTGAGTCAAGAACCCTTCCTTCCTTATAAAATTTGCAAACATGTATTTCTTAATATTAATCATTTTATATTGCTAATTTTATAGTTTACATGCAAAAAACTTTGATTTTTTTGCAGCAAAGTTATTCTCTACTTTTTTGTTATATTTATTAAGGTGTTATTCACTTTAAAGTTTTTAAAATACACTTTAAAACTGCCCTTAAGGTTTAGTATTGATTGATTGATTAATTTATTTACAATCTAAAGTTATATTATTTTACTCATTAGCCTTAAATATGTAACACGTGTATTTCTAACCAAGTCTGAACTATTCATATCTTTAGTCCTGAAAAAGATAATATATCTAATAGATATTTTTACCTACATCTGGAAAGCTCAATCTTAAATTCCAAGGTATTTTGACTAGAATTTTCATTGTAATTGCATTGAATATATATAAAGTTACTGTTATTATCTTAACACAATCATACTATTTGTGTTAGCCAAAATGTCCTGTTGATGGTTTTAATTAATTATAAGTGACATATAACCTTATATTAGTTTCAGGTGTACAACACAATGATTTATTTTTTTATAAGGCAAAATGATCACCATAATAAATCTAGTTAACATCCATCACCATACATAGTTACAGATTTTTTTCTTGTGATGAGTACTTTTAAGATTTACTCTTGTAACAACTTTTGACTATGCAAAACAGTATTAACTACAGTTGTGGTGCTATACATTATATTCTCTTTATTTATTTATTTTATAACTGCAAGTTTGTACTTTTTGTCCCCCTTCACCCATTTCATTCACCCTCCACCCCCTGCCTCTGGCAACCACCAATCTGTTCTGTTCTCTGTACCTAAGAGCTTGGTGTTTTTTTTGGTTGTCTTTTGCTTTGTTTTTGTTTCAGATCCACATATAAGTGAGAACATACTATATTTGTCTTTTCTGTCTGGCTTATTTATTCAGTATCATATTCTGAAGGTCCACCCATGTGCCTCCATGCTTTCTAAAGAGAAATTAGCTAGTAATCTTATTGAGAATCCTCTTATATGATCAATCAGTTCTCTCTACTTTCAAGATTCTATCTTTGAATTTTGACAGAATAAATATTTGTGTATGTATCTCTTTTCATTCATTCTACTTGGAGTCCATTGAGCTTCTTGGCTGTGTAGATGAATATTTTTTCATATTTAGGAAGTTTTCAGCCAATAAATCTTAAAGTAGATTTTATGTCTCTTTCTTACCTCTCCTTCTGGGACTTCCATTATGTATATATTGGTATTCTCGATGGTGTTCTACAGATGTTCAGAATCTGCTTATTTTTCTTCATTCTTTTTAATTCCATTCTTCAGAATGGATAATCTCAATTAACCTAGCTTCAAGTAAACTGATTGTTTCCTCTGCCTGTTCAGATCTGCTGGTGAGCCACCCTAGTAAATTTTTCACTACAGTAATTTTACTTGTTAACTCCAGAATAGTTATTTACAAATTTTATATATTTTAATGATATTCTCTTTTTAATGAAACATTATTCTCATATTTCCCTTTAGTTCTTTTTAAGTGTTTTTTTCTTTTAGTTCTTTGAACATATTTAAAATAGTTGATTTAAAATCTCTGTCTAGTAAATCTAAAATATGAGCTTTCTTAGTGACAGTTTCTACTTATTGGCCGTTTTGCCCTCTGTGAGAGTCATATTTTCTTCATTCTTCTCATTTCTCACTATTTTCCTTTGAAAAATAAATATTTTATAGTGATACAATGTAGACTCTCTGGAAATCAGATTATCTTTCTCCCCAGCATTTATTTTTGTTGTGTATTGTTCATGCTTATGTTTAGTGACTTGTCTGAATGAATCACATAAAGATTGTATTCCTTTTCATGTGTGGTCATTTAAGTGTCTCTGCTTAGTTAGTTTAGTGGTCAGCTAGTGATTTTGGAAGGAGATTTATTTAAATGCCTGGAACCCATAAATCGCCCAGTCTTTGCCAGTGAGCTCTGAGTATACATTGGGTTATGCATTTAATTCTCAGTAAAGGTAGTTTATAATGCCACATTTGCAGTTACTTACTACTTGAGTGTCAGCCTCAGGGTTAGCCAGACTGAGTGTTTAAGATCTTCTTAGGTCTTTTCATGAACATGAACACAGCCCAGCACAAGCTCACAGAACAACAGATGGTCATAGTGTTGTAGTTCTTAGGAATATATTGGAAGTTTTCAATATCCCTGTGAAAGTTTCATTCTCCAGCTTTTATTTTTAAGCTTGGTTTGGTCAACACTTATCTCTATCTTTAGGCAGCTGCAATGTTAAAGCATGACCTTATATAAATATATAAACAAGTTTGCTTGGGAAAAAATCTCTTTGCATTGCATGAGAGTTTTGAGTTAGGTCAAATAATGATGGTGGGGTATTCCAGGGAGCCACAATATGGGTGCAATAACATTTTTGATCCATGGTTGGTTGAATCGACTAATTTAGAAACTGCAGATATGGTAGGAAGACCATACAGTTATTTTCAAGAGTATTGTTTTTGAAAAGACAGTAATTTCATCATGGAATTGGTTAGTACTTTCTTTGAAAATCAGCTTAGCATGTATTTGTTGAGTTTTGTTTTTTTAACTCTATATTTGTTCCATTGGTCAATGTGACTTTCTTATGTCCAAGACTGCTTTATCTACTATATCTTTAAGATAGACTTGAAAAGAGGCAGCATAGGCCCTCCAATTTCGGTCTTCATTTAAACAATTTTTGACCATTCTAGGTATTTTTTTTTTTTGCTTTTCTAAAAGGACTTGGTGCTTTTCCAGGGAGAAGGCTGCCCTTTCATTAATTATTCTTTCTATGTTAACTGTTCTTTAATCTCTTCTGTAATACCTTTTTTGCAATCAGTATTCTTTTAGTAAAAAGACATCCTTTACATCAGGCTCTCTAATATATTTAGATATTGCTGAGCTAAGTATTCTTCTCTTATTTTTAAAGACTTTCTTTGTTCCCCGTATTATTTTTTTTTGATAAATTAGCATATCATTTATCCATTTAACTTCAGAGAATGAATCTTAGATTTATTATTTCTAACATTTATGTGGTTTCTAACATCAATTAAAATAACTATTACTTTTTTTCTTTCCTTAATCTTATTTTCTTATGTCTTGAAATGCATACTTAATTTATTATTATTTCCTATTTATTAACACAATTACTTATGGAATTATAAAATTTTATTTGAACACCCTTGTAGTTTATTGAATTTTACATGATAGCTGATAAAATATTATATTATATGTATTTGTTAACTTTGTTTTTATTTCATCTTCAACCAAAATGTTGTTTAAATGAGAGTTTCAGTTTAAAGTGGTAGAATTTTAGTTGTTTTTACCTTCAAATTTTACTGGTAAATTCTAGTTCTAGGTAATTGGATCACAGAATATTTTCCATATATTTCTGGTTTTTAGAGTTTATTGTATTGCTGTAATTATTCTATGAGCACATAAAAAGGAAAGAAGGAAGGAAAAAAGGAATGAAGGGATGGAAGGAGGAAGGAAGGAAAGGAAAAGAAAAAGAAAGAGTAGAAGGAACAAAGAAAGATGTTTTCTTGGTTTCAAGCTACTATGAAGATGAAAATCAGTTCTGCCAGTAATCAGACAGTGATGTGTCTAACACAGTGTCAGTAGACACAGAAAGCTGACCAGAAGCTACGTGTCTAACTGGACCTCCCAAGTTCACAACGCAACTGTAAAACAACTAACAACTCCCACTTCTAAGTGACTGCTACCTTCTCACCAGTGGTATAACTGTTACTACTTTCCTCCTTCTGCCTCTTGAGCAATGCTTACTGAGATACCCAGTTGCTGTTCTTCTCCTGCTTTTTGACAGTTTCCAAATCTAGAGAGAGTATCCACTTCCCTAATTCATACTCGGAAACATCAGCAAAGCCCATACACTGCAAAAAGCCCTCTCCCCTTCCTCTTACTGATATATCTAAAGCTTCTGGGGAGTGAGTTGCAGAAGCATAATAAGTCTAAATTTTGACTCCAAGTGAGTTTCATTGGTAGGCTTCACCAATACAGAATTTCTGTATATGGTATTTACTCTCATTAATTATGCCAAATAACTCTTCTGTAATTTTGTTAAAAGTTTTTTCTCAACTTGATCTACCATGAACTGCAAGAGGTAAATTAACACTTACTATTACAGTAACATGTTTCTTTCATCAGTGTATTTCCCATTTTTTACTTTATAAATATTAGGGCAATATTATTTAATTTACAGATTTTTCCAAGAATATGTCTGCCCAGTCCAATTCCTCTGTACAAAGCATTTACAGCCAATACATTTAAGGATGTTTGTAAAAGGAGACACATCAGAATGGAAAAAGTTAGAGTATTCTCTCTACAGAGATGGTTTTGGGTAGTGAAGATAAAGACAGTTCCTTTCTTCTCTGAAGAGGATATGCTTACATTCCAAGTGAAAGTAGTTTCTCTCTGCAAAGGAAAATCTGGGCAGGCCCCAGGCAACCTAGAGTGGGATCAAAGCTTCTGAAAGTTGGGAGTCTCTTCCAGAGTGCAGAAAAGTGCACTCTGCTGCATGGGCTGGTAACATCTGGTTTCTTTTGATACTGTTCATGTTATGATTGGATCCATTTCACAGTGGTCCTGTGCTTATAATTCCATCCACAATTTGGAACTTCTGGAAATGTTGAAAAGGCAGTAAACTCTCATCTTGTCAATCCTCTCAGTAACAATATACTATGGTTTACCTGATTAAAGAGATTGAGAGAACTATAACACGTGATATCTTTTTGTTAAGACACCTGGCAATAGGATGGGTGTGTGCTTGATTCTGTCTTTTCCCAAGTGGATGGGACACTCATGCTCAAGCCCAAGTATGACTTCTTAAGTTTCACCTGGATTCCTCCATCTCTCCACATCCTTGGAGACTGAGGGAAATAAGATGCCAATTCTGGGTAAATGAGTCTGTTCTGTAGCATCAAACCCTGCGTTAGGTCTGCAACAGGGTATGGCTAGAGATTCAACTTTCATGTAAAATAAAATTTTACCAAAGTAAGTTGCTATGATCCATATTTGCCTAATTCCTGTGTCAATTTCCTAGTTGGTTACAGACCATGTGTAGTAAGGACGGATATTGCTCCATAATGTCTATGTAGCAATTCACTCTAGTGTTTTTTCCCTCTTTCTTCATATTTGCTCCAAAAACTGGCTCTTTGACTTATTCTTTATAAAATTAAAATAATGTAGCTACAGAGTCACAGTAAGAGTAACAGCACCTGTCAAGGGAAATCAGAAGAGGTTTCTGTCCTGGTGAGCATTCATGTTATACTTGTTATGGGTACATTACAACAGATTTTATACACTTCTCTGTATTTTTCTTTTCTTTTTTAAGGGCAGGTATTTGAAAAAAAGGGCTCCTCAAAATGTACAAAAGCACTATCAAAGATCTTTTCTTATGCTTTCTCCTTAAGAAACACATGAATTAGAAACTTACCCATTTAAGATGTTTTCATTACATTTCAGATCTATTGATATAATTAAGGAATGCCTTTGCAACCCACAGATATTTGTCATCCCTTCTGCTTTTGGGAAATAAGAGAGAACTGTTGGTTTGCCTGGTGAACTGTGTTGACTTAGTAACTGATGCTCAAACTAGAAACACCTCTTTCCAACCCCTTTCAGGGCTTCTCTCACATCTTGGTTTCTCAGGCTGTAGATGAGGGGGTTTAACATGGGGATCATAACACCATAAAACACAGAAGCCATTTTTTCTTGCTGTTGAGACTCTATGGTACTATGGTGCAGATACATGTAAGAGAGTGTCCCATAGAAAATGGTGACCACTGTCAAATGGGAGGCACATGTGGAGAAGGCTTTTTTCTTCCCTGCAGCAGAAGAGATCTTCAGGATGGCAGCCAGGATAAATATGTAGGAAAAGATGATGACCAGCACAGTGAACGTCAAGTTAAACCCCACAAAGGCTGCAAGTAAAATGGCATTGAAGGAAACACTGGAGCAGGAGAGGGCAAGAATTGGGGGTATATCACAGAAGAAGTGGTTAATTTTATTGGATTTGCAAAAGTTCAGTGAGAAAGTAAAACTTGTGTTTACAGAAGCATTTAGGAAACCCATGAAGTATGAGCCAACTAAGAGTTGAATGCAGAATCTCTGGGACATGACTGTTGTATAGTGGAGTGGGTTACAGATGGCCACATAACGGTCCACCGCCATAGCAGCCAGGATGAAGCAGTCACTTGTTACAAAAGTACCATAGACAAGGAGCTGCACTATACATCCTACGAATGAGATGGAATCTATTTTGCTCATCAAATTCTGCAACATCTTGGGAGTGATAGCAGATGCATAACAGAGATCAACAAAAGCCAAGTTTTGGAGGAAAAAGTACATGGGGGTGTGAAGGGAAGACTCAATCTTGATGAGTAGGAGCATGCCAATGTTACCCACTAGGGTGAGCACGTAGATCACCAGAAATACTATGAAGAGGACATGCCAAGACTTGTGTTGACCAGCAAATCCCAGGAGAATGAATTCAGTCACTTTGGTACGATTGTTTTGTTCCATGGCTGGCAAAGATGCAATATTAGCTGAAAAGGTGCAAAGAAAGAAGAGTAGAGAAAGCTAAGACCATCATGATCATCTACCTAATTCTGGAACTGAAAATGGTATAATATTTAATTTCATAGTGGGGTCAGAGAATATTTTTGTGACACAAGTAACTTAGATTTTAACGACTGAACCTTGACACCTGACTTAGACATTTTTATTTACAGTTTAGGGAAGTTGTCATGGATTGGTATCCATGTTTTTCAGGGTGCAGAGTGATTGGTATTTCATAAATCTATCAATTCAGCAACAAGTGAAATATACATAAACATTTAATTATGCTTTCTTTTATGCTCACTATATTTTAATTAGAAATTCAACTTGCTTAAATACTAATCATTATATGTGAAATCTTCACATATCCATAGATTTCTATATGGTCTTTCTCACACTTATCTCCATATTTTCATTTTATCCTTTCCCCTTCCTTATATAACACTTCTCTGCCACGATGGTCTCATGGAGTTGTATGGAAGTGTTTATCAAGGTATTATGGTAAAGGATAATTTTCTTTGTAAAATTTCCAATCTATCGTGGCCCTATATTTTTATAAAATGCAATAAAAAGGTCTCAGCATTGTCAAAATTCTGATAGTTTAAATGGTTGATCTCACTTTCAGTGGCTATCTTATCATAGAGTGGAAGCAGAGTCTAATCACAGGTGCTGGTCCATGGACCACACATCGAGTAGCACTGCTCTATGGTGTCCACCCATCATAAATACCTATGTGCTTCCCTAGTGATGGGCAGCAGATTGCCTACAACATTTTCCCACTACAAAGAACTCAGCGTGAAATTTTTCTAGGGTATATTCCTAGGGAGAACATTTTTGAGTCTGGAGGTGTGCACACATTTAACTTGACCACGTTTTTCCAGATCACTCTTCATGATGAATACACCATCTACACCTCTACAATGTTCCATGCTGTCACTTTCCAGTGAACACCGTTATTTTCCTAGCATTTTTTTTGCCAGGAAAAATAGGTGTAAATTGTTATATATTTTTTATTTGTTCTCTTTCCCTTTAATGACAAGTAAATTTGATCATTGTCTAATGTTCTTAGAATTTTGGGATACTAATTTTGTTTTTGGTAAATTGCCTGTTTATATTTTTTTGTGGATGTTTGTATTGAGTTGATTTTAGACATTCTCTGTTTATCCAAGATTTGAATTCCTTGTCAGTTTCTTACTTAATGAATTTCCCTCAATTTTATCACCTTTTAATTTTGCCTACATCCTTCATAGAACAGTAATCCTTAAATTTAAAATAACTATCATTTTTTGACTTTTTTTTTTTGAAAAATAAATTTCATTCCTTAGTTCATTTCTCCAAGATAGTAAAAAGCAATAATATATATGTATTTTTTCATTTTAGGTTACTGGCACATGGTGTTTGTGGCATCATGACATTTATATCATATGTATAATTTGATAAATTTTAGTTGCATTTTCTCAATATTTATTTTAAAAAAGCAAGCAACAGGAGAGTGATAGTAGTCACTGTGTGTGTCTCTGCTAGTGTATATGCAAAATGTTTAAAGATTTTTAAAACATTAACTGACTTGACTTTTTATTTAAAAATTTACACACACACACTAGACATAAGAACCTTTTACCGAACATTTTTGGAACAAATAATTCTAATATCAATCTTTTCCTGTGAGTCACAAAAGAAAACATTCCACATTTCATGAAGCTAATGGAACCTTGATATCTAATTAAGTAAAGTTTGAGAAAAGAATATTAGAACCATTTCACTTGTAAAAATAGATGCAAACAGTGGTCAATAAATACCTATTCAACAATCAACCCATGCATTCATAAACAAACAATTGCTAGGGTCTCAAAGAGGCTCCAAATGAATACCTATTTTTGTCTTTTTCCCGGATTTGAACAAGTTGAGAAATAAAAGATATGGAGACCATTATATCACCTTCAGACACCTGGGGGAAGACTTCAAGGTTATTAGTCAAGTTGCTTGTTTCCAATGAACACCATAAGCAGACAGGCTTATCCACCCAATCTTGGTGGCAGTGACAGGGGCAGCCCTCTTGCACATTGTGGGGAAGCACCTCTGAAATGCAGGGGCCCATGGGCTTCAGCAGCCTGGCTGCTCCTGAGGGTGAGGGCAGAGCAGGGCACACAAGGTTGTTCTCAGAATTATGAACCTGATAAGCCCCTCCACCTTTCTAGGAACCAAGTGAAAAAAATGGGGACATGGTGGCCATGATTACACTGATTGAGCTCCATTTGCAGGAGAGAAACATCAGGAACAGGGACAAAGTATTCTCCAGCAGCAGCCATGACCAAGTTGTACCAACGTGATGTTTCCCCTCATATTAATTTACAAGTTCAATGCAATTTCAGTGAAATGCTTGAGTGAATTTCATGTTCACCTTCACAAGTTTATAAAACACATGGAAGAGAAAATAGCTAAACATAGCTAAGAGAATTTCAATGGTTAAAAAGGGAGAATTTATCTTATTAGAAATCAGAACATATTATAAAGCAACAATAATAGAGACAGTGTGGTACTGGTGCAAGGAGAGACAAGCAGGTCAATGGAACTGTGAAAAAGACCAGAAACAGGCCCACAAGGCACTGAAGCTTGAAGCATGAGAACAGCAGCACAGGCAACAATGCAAATGACCCCATAAACGTGGTGCTAAAGTGTTTATTTACATGAATGACTTACACTGTGTTTCTACTTCTCATTGTATCAATTCCAAACGGATTAAAGACTTAAATTGTGAAGCTGTGAGAGTGAAACACAGCAGAATGCCTTCCCCCTAGCTATGCAGTAAAAAGTCTAAATAAGACCTGAGTGCATGAAACATAAAACACAGAAAATTCAATGATATCTAACTTAAAAACACCAATATTATGAAAGAGAAAAGACCTGTTAATGACTAAAACTTTACTCAGGTAAATTTATTTGAAACACATATAAAGGTCAAAGAATTAGTATCCAGTACATTTAAGTAATTTCTGTAAACTGCCCCACATGAAAAATTCACAAAAAGTATAATCAGGATAATTATAGGAGAGACTTAAATGACCAATAGAAGTATGGATATACACACAACTCATCAGTTATCAGATAATTATTATTAGTTATATTAATATCACATTGAAATACAATTCTATAGTCCTCAGTCTAAAATGGAAAGTTTAGGTTAGAATATACACTCACATATTTCTGGCCAGAAGGTAAATTAGAAAGGTCATGTTGGAGACATACTTGGAAATATTAATAAAATTAAATATGCCTTCTTTTGATCCAGAATTTCCATTGTAGGTACATATTCTAGATAAATTTACAGGCTACACAGACACACACATGTAAGGGTATCTGTGAAGATGGGTACGTATAAATATATTCACAGAAGAATGCTCTTAGTAGCATGCTCTAACATAGAAAACAATAAGAACTATTAATAAATCAGTGAGAATTCAGTGAACTGGTGCCACAACATCCATGTGGACATATTTCTCACACGGAATGCTGGGTACTGAAAAGGAAGTTGGGGAACTTACATGATGGTACATCAGGTTGTAACCTTATTTTAAATATATTTTTATGCATCTTAAATATTTTGTCACAAAGACAAACCCCACCCCTACACCTCAGTAGAGGGCTCCTCACTCTGATGTGGGTAACTCTGGGCAGGGCTGTATCTCCATGGATGGGAGGGTCAGTTTGGGATAAGAAGGTGCCTTTAGAGGTGGGGAGTACAGCAAACCCACCTGCCCACCTGTGGGGATGTGGACAATCTGGTTCTCTCAAACATCTTGAGAAATAAACAGAATGGGGTAACTGTGGTGCCAGAACAAGAAACAATTCTCCTCTTTTGACATTTAGTGACAGCTAAAGGCCAGTAAGTATGTGGGAGCTGCCTCTTGGGGTAAATTTAGTGTAAAACAGATTAACTGCAACCCTTTCAAGGAGGCTTCCATGCAGTGTGTGGAAGCACTTGTCAGAAGAGGCTAGCATTGGTTGTGTGTCCACTTAAATTAGAATCTTGATGAGATAATGACATTTACCATGTTAATTTAATCCTTTGGAATTAGAGTAAACTGTATGACATGACATTTTCAAGAGTTATGCAAAATCCAGTACAAAGGACACAACACACACACACAGACACAGACACAGACACACACACACACACACACACACAAAGACAAGAACCCAAGTATTTTGAATGGGCTTAATCTGTACTCAATCCTGGAGACTCCAAAGCTTTACTTACATTCAGCATTGTGCAGCAGAAAGCACCTGGGTTTGAATTCTGATCCCACTACTTCACAGAGACAAATGACGTCACCCCCTCAGCCTCAGTTCTACACAGAATCACTTGGAAGTTAATAATGCTCATTGCAACACTGATTACAGTGGCAAAAGTTTGGAAATATAGTTAAATAAATCAGAGTAGATTTGTATTATCAATCAATACACATGAGGAATATACACTCAGGGAAAGGTGCTCATACCGTATTGCTAAATGAACACAGCAAGTTGCAGAATAATATGTAGGGTGGGCCCTCTTAAAATAAACTTTTTAAAAAAAATCTCCATTCTCTTCTTTTTCTCATTTTCTTTATTTATAAATGAAAATTCTCTAGAAGGATTCACACCAAATTTTGAATGGCTATCCTTTGCCACAGGAGTGGAGAGACAGTCTCTAAACTTGTAAACTTCATCAGCTTTTCATTTTAAAATAGCTTTATTGTTTTAAGAAGGAAGAAAAAGGGAAAGAAGTAAAGTCAGCTTCTTAATGATGTGACCTAAAGTCACTGAAGTGATTTATGTAAATTTCCCAGCTGAGGGTCATGCTTTGAATGGGACTCAAAACTGGTCATAACACATGCAAATAACACACTAAAGCCATATACTATTCATTCATTCAGTCATTCGTCTAATCTTTCAATCGTTTGTTCATTCACATCCTTCTCAGGCAACACTCAGCCCAATTCAGGTCCCTCACTCCATTTCCATTGTCACCAGGGATGAAATGACTACCCCTGGTCTTGGCTGAAACTTACTAGAGCTTTGTCTCTGACCCCTTTGCTCCACTGTTTCCGGCACACGGTGGGAGGCCACACGGCTGATTTTGAAAAATGGGCTATGTTTTGTTTTACTTACACAGGGGTTGCATCCAGATTTTCTTTCTGCAACTGGTACAGGCTGATGGCCACCAGGCTCTCTGTGTGCTTCCTTCTAACTGGGGAGCTTAAAGCTGGAGCCTGAGGGATCAATACTTGCTCCCTTGGGAACCTCGGCATCCAGGGGCTGGGATGCAATTGGAATAAATGATGTTCAGTAGTTATTTTCAGCTGAAGAACATTTAATTTTTCTCTAGAGAAGATACATTTAATCATGTTACTGTCATCAGGGACTTTTTTGTGTGTTGCTTTGTTGATAGAACAACTCCTTTAAAATTTTTTTCTTGCCATGAATCAAGTTAAGCAATTTTTACACTGTCTGAAAAATAGTCTTCAAGTCTAGAAAGCTGACCTTGTCATGATGTTTAGCAACAAACACAGCTATCTGGAAAAAGGAAATCCAAAGCTAATCTAAATTTAAGTCCCTATGTTCCTAATGTAACAAATTGAGTTACTACTACTACTACTTAAATAATTATTTATATTACTACTTTGACCAGTTTTTAAATTTGAAGTAAAATTTTACTCTTGATTCCTTTTTTTTTTTTGTCTAATAATGTTTATATTAAAAAAAAATCAACCCTGGATAAAGACACCCATTCATCCTGCGACACTTCACAACTTAAGAACATTTCAAATAACAATCTATGGAACACAAGATTTTGAGGAGTGTTTGGCTATATTGCTGCTAGGGTTAGAGCTTTATTCAATGAAAGGTGAAAGCTAAATTCAACGAGCCTGTAGCTTCTTGTCTCTTGGAGACTTATTGCCAGTGTCTGGTGAACTGACATTCAGTATTCCTTATTGCAGAATGAGTCTCAGTTAGGAATGTGTTCCACTGTGAATAGATAAAAATCCAACTTATTTTATAAAAACAAGGACTTACAGCAACAGCCTGGAAGTCAGGAGTCGCACTTCTGTGATGTGTTTGGTCTCTCCCATGTGCTGGTTGCCTCAAAGTCTACCATGTCTACTACGGTGCCAGACATCACACACCCTTTCAAAGCAGATGAGAGGAGTCCTGGAGGTAAAGATCCAGGACAGAGTGACAACCACATGCACACTCTTGATCAGGAAGACAAAAGCTTTGCCCACATCTAGGGGACTTCTACTTCCATTGCGTTGTCATGAACTGTGTTACACGGAGCAGCAGAAATCTCTGTCCTGCACCACAGCCCCTCAGCTACTGGGTTTCAGTGCATCTGTGTGTGTGGCTGTGTCTGTGCTGCCAGGGGCAGGTTTCCTGTGGTACCTCTGCTCCCTGCTTCTCAGGAGTATCTCAGATGCTGTGGAAGATGCTGTGGAAGATGCTGGGTGATCACCAAGCAATGGGGGAGGGGAAGTAAATTACTGTCTTCAGCTCTTGTACTTCAGAGGGACAGCTGTGGGGGACATTCTACATAGTTTACCAAAGTCCCCTGTGGGATTGAGGTCCAGGTCCAAGGGTGTAAGCCAGCTACATTATTCACCCTTTCCTTGCCTTTGTCTTTCTGTACCTCACACTTCCTGCTCCTCTCTGAGCCACTTAGAATAGCCCCCTTCATAGAGTTTAACAAACTGTACAGTCTGTGGGAACAGTTCCCATAGGGCTGATGTCAGTTCAGACACTGGTCAAAAGTTCAAGGGTCCTCAGAGCTGTTCTCATTTGTACTTGGCTGCAAATTAGGGGTCTCCACAATCACCCTCACATTTGATAATTTACTGGAATCCACTCTATGTTATTGACAATGTTTGTATCCCTTCCACCAAATTCATCTATTGAAATCCTAACTCCCTGTGTGATGGTATTAGGAGGAGGGGTCTTTGGAAAGTATTTAAGTCATGATGGTTCAGGCCTCAAGAATGGACTAATGCCCTGAAAAGAGTCCCCAGAGAGTTCTCCAGCTATTCTCCATCATGTGAGGACATAATGAGAGGCTGGCATTCTGCTACCCAGAATGGGGCTCTCACCAGACCTCAACCATGCTGGCACCCTGATCTCAGACTTCCAACCTCCAGAAACATGACAAATAAATTTCAGTTGTTCAGAAGCCACTCAGTCTATGTAATTTGTAACAGAACCTGAACTAACACATCTGGAAAGCACTACACATACAATTACAACTTTATTACAGCAAATAGACTTAAATTATAACCATGTAATTAAAGATACATAGAGGGAAATGTCTGTGAGATTCCAAACTTGAAGCCCCCACCATCCTCAAGGATGCATCACCTGCTGGGGTTTCTGTGATGGCCACGGAGTGGGGCCACCTCAGGAGGCTCACCTGAGCCTTTGGTTTGTTCCTTTTGGGGCTCTCTGTCATTGTTCATGTGGATGATCTTAGTTCTCAATCCCTCCTGGAGGTTCAGGGCAATACCTATAGTCCCCAGTTCCTCTGGAGGTTTGAACTGGTAGGGCATATCCCATAAATCACACTGTTAGACTTTCCAGTGGCCAAAGCCTCCAGGCAAACAAACACAGTCCTATTAGGGAGGGCATTCCAGGGGCTTTGAGGTCACCTCCCAGTAGCTGAAGGCACAGACCGACCTTTCTTCAGGTAAGGTTAATTCTTCACTACACCCTCCCAACACATACATTCCCTTTACTGAAGGCCACGTCTCAGGAACATAAACTAAGACATGTACCACTCTAGCTACTGTGAAAGCTGAGAAGTACCTGTTTATCTGGCTGCATCATCTTCCACATAACACTGTGTTCTTTTTAGGAAGAAATGAGAAGAGAATGGAGAGTGGACAGAAAAACAAGCATATTTTGCCACAGCTAGTGAGTACACATAAGGGATATGTGAATAGATTTTTCATCTTTCAGCTTTTGTAAGTATTCTCTTCCCCAGGTTATTCTTGTTCAAAACTTTTTTGGGTGATAACATATTTTTTTCCATTGTGGTATAGATTAATATTTTTCTATAGTGTTAACCATCTTTGCTAGTCCTTGATCTCAAATTGTGGGTGAAGAATTGAGCCTCTATCATAATGGCTTATAGGCAGTTGGTGCACCCCCAAAGCTTTCATAATATGGGATGTTACAAAAAGAGGTAGCTGCACTATGCTGTGCTAGTATTTTCCCTCATTGTAGTGGACATGGTCAGTTTTTTGGGTGCATTCACTGTTCATTGTCTCAGTAAGCATTTCATGAGTACTTATTATATTCCAGAACTAACAGACACTGGGGTTACAATAGTGAGAAAATACAAATTACACTGTGTTTACAGAGATTAAATTTGAATTGTTTCTGATATATACACCTATGGCAATATAAATCATATCCTAATCAAGGTGTCAGCTAAAAAAACCCCATTTTTTTTCCAGGCAGGCATAGGGTGTGGTAGATTATAAAAATGGCCACAAGTCCTTTTCTTCAGTGGCGCCACAGCATTTCAATGTGATGTTTCATGTCCTTCCATTAAGTGGTAGATCAGTTACTCCAAGTCTTTGAATCTGGGTTGTCCATGTGACTTTTTATGGCCAATGTGATATCAGCAAATATCAATGAAACACTCTCCACTTGAATACTATATTTCCTATATTCTACTAAGCTATCTAGCGAAGGAGGTATCACTGGTTTAAGAGGTGAACACATTCCTTATTTCAGAAACATTAAATATGGTCAAACATCTCTACTGCATACTTTGGTGTGCTGAATTTTTATCCTTGGGGTCCAATCTAGAAGAATTTCTTCCCCATCACTTTTAGAGCTTCTTTTACCTCCTTATTTCTCAGACTTTAGATCAGGGGGTTCAACATGGGAATCACAATGCCGTAAAATACAGAGGCCACTTTCATGTTCTCCTGGGAATTATTAGAACGAGGCTGTAATTACATGTAAGAGAGGGTCCCACAGGAAATGGTGACTGCTGTCATGTGGGAGGAACACGTGGAGAAGGATTTTGTCCTCCCTGCAGTGGAAGACATCTTGAGGATGGCAGCCAGGTTATATGTGTAGGAACAGATGACGACCGACACGGTGAACACCAAGCTAAATCCCACAAAGACTACAAGTAGAATGATGTTGATGTCAATGTTGGAGCATGAGAGGGCGAGGATTGGAGGAACTTCGCAGAAGAAGTGATTGATGTTGTCGCCCTTGCAGAAGAACACTGAAATGTAAACCCTGTGTTCACAGAAGCATTTATAGTGCCCATGATATATGAGCCAGCTACCAACTGGATGCAGACTCTCTGGGACATGACTATGGGATAGCGAAGTGGGTTACAGATGGCCACGTAATGGTCCACTGCCATAGCTGCCAGGAGGTAGCAGTCAGTGGTCACAAATGTTGCAGAAACCAATAATTGCATGACACAGCCCTTGAATGATATTGATTTCCTTTCTTCTATGAACTTTTGCATCATCTTGGGAGTGATAGCAGAACTGTAACAGATATCAACAAAAACCAAATGTTGTAGGATAAAGTACATGTGTGTCTGAAGTCTGGAATCTGTCTTGATGAGTAGGATCATTCCACTATTCCCCACCATGGTGGCCACATAGATGACCAAAAATACAGTGAAGAGGACATACTGAAACTTGTGTTGGGCACCAAATCCCTGAAGAAAGAATTCAGTCACTCCAGTGCTATTTCCTTGTGTCATGACTATCAAAAGCCTAAAAAGGACCAAGAAAAGAAAGGAAATCTTCTTAAACAGGAAAGGTTATATTCCAGTCACCTTTTTTTGACAGATTTTCATGGCAAACACTCACAACAGGGTTTATTTATTTCCAATTATTTTTTTATTTTCTTGCTAAAAACCCACCACAAAAACAGTGATATGTGAGCCATGGATTCATCTCCAAAATAAATGATTTCATAGAAGAAGACTGACTTCTAGTATGTGTTAATCTAGGAAACATAGATTAACACATTTTCATTATATTAAAAATGTATTCATATTTGCTTAAACCAATATTCAGATATGATTTTGTACCTTTCAACAACCTATAGCTTTTCTCAGCCACCTATCATTTGAATCCTGGTCAAGTTCCTGAAGTTAGCAGCATTCACTAGGGAAATTTTCTGAGATTTGTTTATGATTCACATATGCATGGAAAACTTCAGAGCATCTTTATATTATCATCCTTAGCATGCAACTGTATGTATATATATACATAAATACATGTATTTATACACACACACACACACACATATTTGTGTATATATATGTATATTTGTAGATTTCTAAGAGATAGTCCTGCATTTCCCATTTCCTTGTTTTTCTCTTTAGCCATGGCCCAGCTGCAAGACAAATTATCTTGTGATAACTCTATTAGTATATAATGATAGCTTATTTTAAATCACAGAGCTCTTTGTTTTCCATTCTGAGTTTTGCTACCTCTGTACCTGGTTAGGAATACAGCTGAGTTGTCTTCTTCCATAAGTTTTCATATTCTGTAAGCCCCCCAACTCCTCTATTCTAGTGCCTTTACTCTTAAACACGACCCCAACTGCTGAGCACTGCTCAGTGTGGAGTAATGTGTCATGGGCCTTTGCTGAGGCAGAAATGGCCTCATCAGTAGATCTCCCTTCTCTTCTAGGCACACAGTTAGACATCACTTCCAACCGAACTTTCTTAAGCTTGGCCAGGATACCCTGTTCAGCCAGTGGAACATGGGCAAAAGGAAAGAATGCTGCTTCTAGGCCTGAACCAGCTCTTCCCTCCTCCCCCCCAACTGGAATCATATGACTTTCTACCCCCTTTATCCCTCCATCTGTTGACTGGATACTGACATTCAGGAAAATTTTGGAAGCCATGTGTTAAGATAAAATACAGGACAACCAGTTAAATCTGGATTGCAGATAAACCACATAATTTGTTAGTATAAGCATAATTTAAATATTGCATGGAAAATCTACAAAAAATTACTGTTCATTTGAAATTCACAGTTAACTGAGACTTGCATTTTTATTTGCCAAGTCTGCCAGCCCCATCTATGTCAGTATTGCAGCCTTGTTCAGTATCTGATCTTGAATGACTATGTGGAGCAGAGACCCTCTGCCAGCAACCTGTTTCCTCCACTGGACTGTATGTGATTGAGAACTTCGGTTGTGAGAAGTCACTGAGATTTTGAGATTTGTTTATTCTCACAGCTAGTGTTATTTTAATCAGCTCTCACTGCAGTCATGCTTCTGATTATTCATGGGTGACCTTTAATCATCTGATGCACAGTAAATTGGAGTACTTTTATGGTAAGACTGAGTCTTGTGAGTTGTGAGAGTCTGTATGGTTCAGAATGCATTATTTTCCAAAAAAGAAAGCATAATTGATATATTTCAATGTCATTTTTTTTTGTTCTCTGTACTTTGTCTTTTAGGGCATTAAAAGAAATTAAGTGTTCAAAATTATCTAAATCTAACCATCATGAATATCAAATGACAACTGCATGTGGGAGTGTGGCTGCAAAAATCACAGGACTAATTTATATGCAGTATCCCAGCAAAATGTTAAGATTAACATTTTACCAAAATCTCACATTTCAATTACTATTGTCAAATTCAATGTGCTTCAGACACTGAATATTTAATACCAGTGATAATGCCTTTAACAAAATGGTTTTTGAAAATTCTCCTCTGGTAATTGCTTTCAGAATCTGAAATCCATCTTCCTGAATACAAATCAATAGTGGAAATGTTTGTTCCTTGAGGGGTGATTCAAAACGAGGTGGGGAGAATTATTTTTGAAAATCCCATTCATCCTTCTGCTCCAAGCCACATAATATAAAAGATAGTGAGAAAACTGGATTGTAACCAACACCTGAAAATGCTGGACAACACATAACAAAGATCACTGTAAAGTCATACTGAGCTCAGAAACAGGTAAGAAGAGTGCCCAGCCCTGGAGATCTAAAAGGAACCTGCAAACCAGATGAGATGATGCTCAGGCTGCCACAAGGATTTCTGTTGTTCTATGAAACAAAGCTCTTTGGTTTAGAGATGTAAGTGGGGGATGGGAAACTATGTCTCAGATTTGCAGAGTGTAGATGGAGCCAAATATACAATTTTGGTAAATAATGGCTTAGAACAAAGTCATCTTGATGGAAAAAGAGCTTCTGCTTTGGCAAAAAAAAATAAATAAATAAATAAATAAAGAAGGAGAAGAAGGAGAAGAAGTCCTACCTGAATATTTGTAACTATCACCTTGAATTCACATGGGTTTGGAGTGTAAATTTGCAATACTAAGTAAGAAATTAACAGAGAACTGTGCTGGGCTGTGAATACCTTAGCTATCTGGCAGAAACAAAGCAAAATCCTGAAGGGGAATATACCAATAATCCAGATCACCTTGAGATTCCTGCAGGTAAAATCAGTAACAGTGATACTATAATTCAAAAAAATTAAAAAAAAAAAAAACAAAAAACAAAGAAAAAGCCATTGTGAAGAAAACTTTTCAGAAACAATGGCAGGGTTTAATAACACAGGATTTGGGATATTCTAGTTACCAGGTATAGAATATAGAGTAATAGATCTTTATTATTTAAAGAAATTAAAAATGAAAATAAAAGCAAGGAAGAAAAAGATTAACAAAGGATTTATAAAAGAGTATTAGATTTCCTTAAAAAAATCACTGAAATGACTCAATCGGTGAGTTAAGTCTGCAGAGAGACTTGGTGAGCAGGAAGACATATATGAAGAAATTTCCTAGAAATTGTACACAGTGTCAAGGAGATGGAAACAGTGAAAGACAGGTTAAGAAATGTGGAAGTTAGAATAGAATGCACAAAATTAGCATGTCAGGAGGAAAGAGAATGTTTCAGGATATGATGGCTGAGAACTCCCAAAAGTTAACAAAATTTGGAGAGTATGAAGCCTTTCAAGCTGAATAAATAAAAACTGTTCACACCTAGAAATATCATTGTGAAAAAAAAATTGAACAACGAAAGAAAACAGAAGATAATAAAAGTCTGAGAAAAGGGAATGACAGAGTCTGAAAAAAACAGACTTCCCAATATGACAATAAGCCAGAATAGAGAAGAATAAGCTCCTCAGAGTGCGGAGAGAGAAAAATCACAGTCTAGAACTGTACACCCACATCTCAATTACACAAGGTGGGCATGGTGGGAGGGTCAAAAGCAGCACCTACCATTGTTTTAATGCCAGAAATGTTCATTGTGAATCTAATTAAGATGAAGCTACCTGAAAAAAACCAGCTGATGGGAAATTCTACACATCAACTGGCTTGTATACCTAAATAAATGTCAATTTCATAAAAGACAGAGAAACAAAAAACAAAACTGAGAACTGTTTAAGATTTGAAAAGACTAGAGAGGGGAGGGTATAGCTCAGTGGTAGAGTGTGTGCTTAGCACGCACGAGGTCCTGGGTTCAATACCTAGTACCTTCATTAAAAAAAAAACAACCTAATTAACTCACCCCTCCCCAAAAATATTAGAAAGAAAAGACTAGACAGACATTACAACTAAATTTATAGCACAATCCTTGATTGGATCCTGAATCTGAAAACTAAATATCTATAAAGAATATTGTTGGGACAAGTAGAATTTATATAAATAATAGAAAATGTTATTTTATCAATATTAAGTTCCTTTGGAGTGAAAGCTTGGTTATAACAGATTTCCCTTGTAGGAGATAGATGTTGAATTTTAATACCTAGTTGTCTATGTACAGACAAAACTAGATGGAAAGAAAAAGAACTGGTTAATCTAAGAAAAATGTGTATCAGTGTTTCTTGTACTATCATTTAAAATGACAATCTATTATTTACCTTGTTATAAGGTCTTACATTTAAAAATAAGAAGCTAATAAAAATATGAATAAAATAAAACACTCTAATGCAGGATCAAATGGAGAGATTTTACCATCAACAGTTGTGCACTAAAGATGCTACTAAAGATTGTTGTCAGAAGGATGTGATCTCTGAAAAAAGTCTCAGAAGCAAGAAGAAATGCTAAGCTTAGAAACTGGTAAATGTGGGAAAGAACATATTGGAACAAAGAGAGGCAGTATTAAGTATTGATGATATTGTCTATGGGAGGTGATAAATTAAAAATATCAGTTTGTATTAATAGATCAGAGAATTCATTAGATTTGGGTACTCTAAAATTCTTGTACTTTAGAATTTTACTTAGATATATATATTTTCAATAATTACAAAAGACAAAAAAGGAAGTTTTCTTTGTAAAAGTTAGGGGAACAAATGGAATTTTAAAATCAATCTAAATAAAGACCATAAAGGAGATAAAAAGAATAATAGGAAAAATCAAGATAAACAAATCATCTGAGGAGGCATAAATAAATCCAAATGAATTAGTAAGGAAAATAAATATAAGTGGACTAAACTCATCATTAAAATTCAAAGATTATCAAATTGGATTTTCAAAATATAAATCAAGCCATGATATACAGCAGACAAAAAATTAAGAAGAAACTAAATAACTAATAATTACATAAACATGGTATAAAGAATAGAATATTATGCACTAATGCAATATTATGCAATATTCAATATGCAATAGAGAAACAAGGGAATTACCATGTTAAGTGTTAAAAGAGGTGAATTCAATCCAAAGGAAAAACAGAGCAATTCTGTTGCTGAAAACAGTGTTCTGAGACTTGGGGTCAAAAATGGTGAATCAGTTACGTCCACAGTCCTCAAGTTCAACTGTCACAGTGATTGTGACAAAAGTCAGAGTTAATAGTGCCCAAAAGGAGATACAAACCAAATGCTATCTGACCTTAGTTCAGGGAATGATCTCCTCTTGTCACTGAGATAAGCAGCTTTAAAAATGTACTAGAAATACATTTGGGATTATTAAGGTGGAGATTTGTGCAGTCAGGAAGGAAACTCCAAACAGAGGAAGTTCTTTGACCAAAACACGGTGATGCTGCCTCACAAGCTAAGGGCACAGGAGGCAAGAGGGACTCACAGTGTGCACGATTCCAGGAATGCTGCACTGATTAGCATCAGCTTCTACATTACATCACAACAGACTTTTTCTGTATCTCTTTCAGTGGCATTCTTCCCCACCCCTGCTAGGTTATTGAGGTAAAATTGAAATATAATGTTGTGTAAGTTTAAGGTGCATAATGTCATGATTTGATACACATATTGCTAAGTGTTACTGCAGTAACATTAGTTAACACATCCTTCACATCACATAACTACCATGTTGTTGATGTTGTTATGGGGAGAATGTTTAAAATCTATTCCTACAGCAACTTTCAACAGAACTGTTAACTGTAGTCACCATGCTATACATTAGGTCCCCCAAACTCATTCTTCTTATAACCAGAAGTTTGTGCCCTTGGACCAACATTTCATTTCCCTTACTTTCCGGCAACCACTGTTCAACTCAAAGAAATTCTTAAGAAAAGTTAATTTTGAGTCTAGACCTGACTTCTCCCCTTCCCAAAGTGTGAACTGGTAACTAGGATGAATTAATTCAGTCCCCAAACTTTTACTGAGCATTGACAATATTTGAGGCATTTTTAAAAAATACTCAATGTCCAAAGTGCTCCCAACTCATCCCATCAGTAGATGCTCTGCTCTATTTCTACTTCAGATTTTCTGGAGGAATATTTTCTGGAGCCTACAAATAACCAGAGAAAAAAATCCTGGTGTATTTCTCTGACTTCTAGGCTTAGATTTTTCTTCCAGACACCATAGCAAGTGTCTGCTTAGAAAAATACAGAAGTTACTTTTTTATAAAGTCCCATTTATGTTAGACTATCCCTTTCTATACTTACTGACAAGGTGATATTTTGCTTTTGCTAAAAATGGGGGTTTATTTTTGAGGGCTGTGGGATTTAGACCTAGCCCCATGAGAATCTCAGACATGGGCTGAGCTCAGTGCACTGTATTGAGCTTCCCAGTTGAGATAATTAAAAAAAATTTTTTTTTCAAGTTTCTGTCCTGTAGGGACTTCGCCTCTTTTTTACTTTCATGAGTTTGGGGACCATCTGTTTCAAACTGAAGCTGATTTTAGATCTTGAAAACCTGATTTTGTATTCTTAATTTTCTACCTAGAATGTTTTAAATCTCAGTTTCTCCTTTAGTTAAAAAAAAGAGAGCTTAATGGCACCAGATGTGGCTGCCTTCATGGTGCTGGAACAACATGTGGGGAATGCACATGCCTACAACTTCTGATCCTGTACACCTGTGAAGGGCACTGCCACGAAAGGGATCAACAGGATTATTGCTGTTAGACAGCATCTCCAAATCTGGGTGGCTCCCTTTCTTCTTTCACTGCTGCAGCTGTCCTCACTGTCATATACCTAACGGACTCTTGGGGCCTTACACAGCCAGCATCCTCCAATGAAGCTCTGTCCGGCATCAGCAAAGGCATTCACATGTCTCACTTCATCAACATGATGAACTCCAAGCCTCACTTGTTAATACTGGGGTGATCAGTAGAAGAGTTCCCAGGTTATTTCCCTAGAGGTCTAAACCATCATTTTAGAGAGCTCTTTACGTGTCCTCCCTGAGTTGAATCACTGAGTGATTCTACAGAATTCAAATCCCTTCTCTAGGTGGTAGAAGCCCTGGTAGGGACTCTGGCTGGACAACAAAAGGATGTCATAAATTCATGTTTTTATTGTCTCCTCTTCTTATATATGGTGACCTTCCAGTGGTTATCATGAAGTATTGAGTGGCTGTCTCCTTGACCTTTTTCCTAGGAGTATGGGCAAGGTGGCAGGCTGTATAGCACAGGGGTTTTTAAAGCACAAATTCTCAGAGTCATCCAGCCTTTGTTCAAAGTCTGGCACTATCACCTGTTAACCTAGTGAATACGGGCAAGTTACTGATTCTCTTGGAGACTTCAGACTTTAGGTTCCGTGGGTTTAAGAATTGTATCATACTATTACTTAATCCATGCTTACTGGAGCACTCAACAGATTTGAATTCACTGCCTAAATATTGACCAAGTAAAATGGAGGCTTTATGAGGGAATTTGTCAAAACTGAAATTGATGAAAAGCTGCTAACAGGAGTCCAGAAGGGTCCAAGGAGACAAAGACTTTCCTTGGCCCCTTTACAGAATTTCTTAGTAACTGGGTTGCAGAGGAATCCATCCTGTGGAGGCCCCCTCAGCAGCTCGGGGCAGGTGGTGAGCCAGGCAGCTTACTGCAAAGGCAAATAGAAACCAAACAACCAGAGCTCCCATCCCAGCCAGCCCCTTAGCTGCTCAAACTATCAGAGGGGAGGTCAGCTGAGCCCTCACCAGTCTCCCATAGGCAGGAACAGGTACCGCACAACGAGTCTAACAGCTTTGCAAGAGCAGGAGTAGGTGGTCTCCAATCCCTCCCTTTCTGACAGTCTGTCATCTGTTATAAGGCGTATTGATCCTTTTCACCTGACTGTTACCATTCCATCCTCCATACAGAGAATCTACCTGGACAGCTGGCTATGGTGCATTTTGGTCACCCTCTTTGGGCTTTGGCTCTAAATTCCTAAAATATCTTTCAAGGGGGGCATTTCCAGAGCTAATAATAATATCACCATGATCATTTAAGAAGTTCTATGAATAGGGAAAGGTGAAATTTATAGTGATACCATTTCACTGGATTTTTTTATTGTCCAAATGACTGATGCCTCACGATTTCTACAAGGTCAAAGAATTTTGTTATTGAAGATGGAAGAGGCTCAATCATCCAATCGTTTAACAGATATTCACTGAGGACCTGCTATGAACCTGGCATGATTCTAGGCACTAAGAATCTGGCAGTGAATGACAGATAAGTTCTCAACTCTCAACAAGTTTACATTCTGTAGGGAGATAGATGAAATACTATTGAAATTATTAATAAAAATTTTGAGGGCATGTTAAAGGGTACCCAGACCTATAATACAAGATAATCCATCTAGCTACGAAAACTGATAGAATATCAGAGGTAGAAGAAAACTCAACTTTCATCCTGTTTAATTCCCTCGTTTATTTGGGATATGAGAAATCCAAGGGCCAGATGCCAAAGCCCAGTAGACATTGTTGCTAATGGTCTTTATTCTGGAAGACCACATTGACTCTTTCGTAAAGTCTTAACTCTTGCTATCGGTATTTTTTTAAAATTTGAATGCTGATGGATTTATTGTCAATCTCAGACGTAAAATTGGTATTTTGTTATGTTTTTTAGAAGAACCCTTATATTTTACATACAGATTGAAATATTTACAGATGAAATGATATAACATCTAGGAATTGACTGCAAATAGTCAGGTGAGGGGAATGGAAGGGGTTACTGAAAATAAGATTGGTTACGAGTTATGGAATCTGAGTGATGGCTACATGGAGTTTCATTATAAGTAGCCTCCTAATTTTGCATTATGTAAATTTTCCATAATGACAATTTAAAAAATAGAGCATGTGAATTCCTTGGGTGCAGGTTACTTGGGTTCTATTCCAGCTCCTGGGGTCCTTCCCAGGAGCCATCCGCCTGTATGCCTCTGAGCCTGCCAGCAGAAGGCTTTGCAGACCTCCCTGAAAAAAAGGCCATGCCTCCTCTGGTGGGTTCATGTCCAGAGGCATAGAAACAAATAAATAAACAAACCCTTAGAGGTAAAACATAAAAAGGACCAGTGGATGAAGGAGGAATCCCAAAGATGATGTTTGTTTAAGGTGGGAAGTGAGAATGCCTTCTTCCTGCAAGTGTCTCAGCAGTGCTTGGCTACAGAGACCAAAATCCTGGTACCAGTGGTGCCTCCATTACCTACCAGCTGTGTGACCTTGGGCAAGTGACTTAACTTCTCTATGCTTCAGTGCTCTCACCTATAAAACAGGGATAAGATTACCAACTTTTTGGTGAGAATTATATTCATGTCTGGCACAGAGTAATGCTAAATAAATGTTGGCTGGTGGTTTTATTATTATCGCCTGAGTTTCCCAATAATCTGCGGCAAAGTGCACGCTGGGGTAAAAAGCAGCACTGAGGAACTGCCGAGGGGGTTTCTATCCTGCAAAGCCCCAGACTGTAAGGGCTCACTCCACTGTCCTGACCACCTGCAGCACAGCCACCGGCACAAAGGCCCCGACTGCTGCTGCTGTGGCACGGGCTGACGTCTCGGGGGTGGGGGTGCTGTGCTGAGGGTTTCTCCCCACTGCGGGCCCACCAGGACCTCCCCGGGAGACGGGGCGCACTGGGTGTGTGGCCACCGGCAGCCCTCAGCGGGCAGCGGGCTTCCTCGGGTTGGGCAGGCGGACGTGCCCACAGGCCGCGCGCCAACCTGGGCTGGACGCGGGTTCCGGGGCTGAAGACGGCGACGGAGGAGCAGCGGGGACGCCGCGTGAGACGACTCCGTCCCTTCTAGGTGGGCCACGGATAGCGGCAGGTTCTGGGCCAGTGGGTGGGGCGGGCAGGGATGCCTCCTCCGCCAGGAAGCCGGCCGGGTCCGCACACTCCAAGTGGAAAGACTCGTCGTCATTCCAGACGGTCTCGTCCCAGACGGGCGGCCCGAGGTAGGCCGGGGCGGCCCGAGGTAGGCCGAGACGGCCAGGGTGCTGGCTGCCACGGCCTGGCCTTCCTCCCGCTTTCCCTTCGCCCTTTCCTTATCCGGGCGCACCGCGCGCAGCGGGCCGGGGTGTGGCTCTCCATCGGCCTCTTCGGGATGAGCGGGGACCAGCCCGGCAGGCCTCTTCCTGAAGCGCTGCTTCCCCGCGCACAGGAAGCCCGCAGTTACTGCGCAGGCGCGCAGCGGCCCGCCTGTCCCACCCCGGGGTCTTTTGGAGACAGCCCCGGCCATCATATCTTTCTTTAAAATATTTTTTTGTCTTGTCTCTTAATAAAATTGTCAGCTCCTTGAGGACGGACTGGTGGCGTGTCCACAGTCCACGTGCGGGCAGAGCATCTTCGCCGCAATACAAGGATCTCCGAAGCCGGGCCTCGGCCGCCCTCCCAGTCTTCCGCTGCTGGGCTGTGCTGCTGGCTTTGCCCTCGGAAGCCCCAGCCAGGCCTGGACCGTGCGCCCTCTGCAGGACCACTCTGGGGTGTTTGCTGGACTGAAGGGGGAAAAGCAGTCCTCGGAAAGCAGGTATTCACTGAACGCGCACTCTGGGAGGCTTTGGTGCTGGAGAAATCATAAACAAACCAGCCCCAAACCTCTGCTCTAACCGAGCTGACGTAGTTTGCCCATTCTCCTTATGCTTTATAAATGACGAGCGCATAAAAACGTTCATTCATTCACTTGCCAGGCATGCTTCCGCATTTCTGTGTTAAAGCTTGCATTCTGGTGAGGTGAGGTTACATAATCATAAACACGATAATTTTGAACGGTGTTAAAAAAAATGTGAAGAAAGTAAAACAGGTTAATGCTTAGGGAATGATAGGCAATCGTGGTGGGGGAGGAGAGGGCACAGGGATTCTGTGCCTACATTGGACGGGTTGGAAGGTGACCAGCGTAATAAATAGGTACCGCTCATTGCTAGTGCCTGGGAGATTGTAGGTAGCTAGGACGTTTAGTTCAAAGTTGCCTATGAGGGATGAAGAAGAGAAGTAATGAGAACAGTTTAGGAAGCTAATACAGTGCCCACAACAGTGGACCAGTGCCAGACAAGGTGGTGACACTTCAACATGCGTTGCATGTTTAAAACCCCCAATAATTCCTTGTGTTTCATTCATTATCTATGAACGAAGGAGGTAATTTCTAGAAAAGAAAGAGCAAGCTCATGATCAGAGAGTTAGGACTAGATGTGTAAATATTAAGAGAGCCCAGATTTAGGGCTCTGGGCACTGCACCCCCATGACTGGAAACTCCCCACGATGGTTTAGGGCAGCATCACTGTCTCAGCTCTTCAGCTCTGCCTAGTCCTTCTCCAATAAATCTTGTGTCGGATTGCAAATTCTTTTGGTATGAGTTAATGTTTGGGTTTGCCCCAATGAGAGGGAGACCCAAGTCACTCTTGTGTAACCTTTTCCAATGGACTGAGCAACGGGCTCCTACTTGTGGGCTTTAGCAATTCCATCCACTTAGGTGTGTTTTATTTATTTTTTTTATCTCCATCCATATGGAACAGAGAGCGTCAGAATGACAGCTGGATTCTAGGCAGCAATTACCAGGAATTTTTGGAATACTTGTCATGAGAAGAAAGAGTAACTAGTTAATCTAGTTAATTATTTATTAAAACATTTGTTGAACACCCAGTCAGTGCCAAACAGTGGACTGGGGCTAGTGACAAAGTGGTAAGCAGGAGCATGCAGGGTCACTACCCTCATGGTGTTGTCAGTTAAGTGGGTGTAAAGGCAGAAATAAGTTGTACACAAGGGCACAGGAGCTTGTAAAGGGGGGACTAATCTGGTCTGTTAAATCTGGGAAGATTTCCCAGAGAAAACCATGCTTGTACTAGATTGCTCTAGGAGAACATTGCTGAGATGTATGTGAGATAATGGTTTGTCTATGTTTTCTTCTAGGAGATTTATTGTGTCTGGTCTTATGTTTAAGTCTTTAAGCCATTTTGAGTTTATTTTTGTGCATGGTGTGAGGGAGTGTTCTAATTTTATTGATTTATATGTGTCTGTCCAGCTTTCCCAACTCCATTTGCCGAAGAGGCTGTTTTTTCTCCGTTGTATATTTTTGCCTCCTTTGTTGAAGATTAATTGATGGTAGGTGTGTGAGTTTATTTCTGGACTCTCTATTCTGTTCCATTCAATGAATATTTTAAAGAGTTGTGGATCTGAAATAATCTCCTAGGTGGGGCTTGGCTCAGATGATTGCATGTTCAAGTTTCAATGCTCTCATTGAACATAAATGAGAATAAAGATATTTTAGTTGATGCCAAGCTCATATCATCTCTGATTAGGTTGTTTGGAATTTTTTCCTCCCTCAGTAAAAGTCTGAAGGTTTTGGTAGAGCAAAGGATTTGAATGCACATTAACCTAGTTTCATGTACTGGATGTATAAATACTGCTGTGTAGTTTGGGCAAATTACTGAATCTCTTTGAGGCTCAATTCCATCTTCAGTAAATATAATATAATGACACTGAGCTTTGTGCATTGTTCAAGGAGACATGACATGCTGTATGTAGAATGTTGGCATATTGAGATACTTAGTTTCTACCCTTCCTTGTTACATTAATCATTTACAGAAGAGAAAGTAGTTTGTTGCATATTTGATGTCTCTCAATAACGGGTCTGTATGTGTTTTAGGTCTGCACTGTCCAATCCAGTAGCCTTTAGCCACATGTGACTATTGAGCACTTGAAATGTGACAGTCATGTTAAGGTGTGTGAGTGTATAACACATACTGGATTTGAAGCCTCAGAATGAAAAAAAGGGCTGTAAAACATTATATTAATAATTTTTATATTTATTACATGTTGAAATAATATTTTGAATATAGAGGGGAATAATAAAGTGGCCTTTTAAAACGTGGCTATTAGAAAATTTAAAATGATTCAGGTCATTTTAACATGGCTTGTATTTTATTTTGGTTGGACTACGCTGGTCAAGACACCGTACATCTCTGGTAGAGGGAGATGAGTATGTTTGAAAAATCTGTGGGTGTTGCAGTGTCCTCTCAGCAAAACCCTCTGACCCCATCCATCATAACGATATTCTTACTTCTACTACTCCTCAACACCCTCACAATGGAATCGCTCTCTCCACTCTAGATCTCTCTCTTGACTCTCATGTTTGAAAGGACAGCCACTTTCCATACATTTCCTTCTAGATATCTCATGGTACCTCAGGTTCCTCGTGTACTCACCACCACATTCTGGGGCTGCACTGCTCTCTCCATACTTCTCTCATCAAATCTCATACCACCCACTCATGCTTCCAATCAGTTATTCACTTATTCACCCATTCATTATTTATTTTAAAGTATGTCCCATGTGTCAGATACTGAGCTAGGCGTTTGGAATAGAAAGATTCATATGATAAAATGGGGTTCCCTCCCACACTGATGAAACATACAGTCTACTGGGAGCAGTAGACGTTTACACAGGGACACTGCGATAAGCAATTATATTCTTTTTTGGTTAAATCCTCCAAGAGCCAAAATTTTGGCCTCTCCCACTAGCTAACTGTACGCTTTTCATCAACGACTCTGTGGAAATTTGTCGTACGAGAGACAGGTTTTGATTCATGATAAATCAGGGAGCAGATCTTGACAGTGTAAGGTCCTGGGGCTTAGAACAGTGGTCAGGATCATGATGGGTGTGATCTAAAGTCACTGGCTCCATGCTGGCCCCTCTGTCTGGAAGTCACAGTTACTGAAGATGAGAGAGAGGGTGATCAAGGAGGAAGTGAGGATTATCAGCTGCCTGCAAAATAGGCTTCTGCTGCACCATGTTTCATACAGGTACCATCCTAAAGCATTCCTCATGTCCAAGCTAGGTCTTTTCTTGGTGCAGTATAAAGAAACCATCCTGAATTTAAATTCCTGCCACTAGGTGTGTGGCCTTGGACAATTTCCTCATCTGTGAAATGGACAAGGTTCCTGAAAGGATTGTGGGAAATAACATGCTCGACACTCCTCCCCCTGAAAAATATTTTAGGATGTAGTCATGGAAACAGTATAGGACCAGGTTTTCAAGGAAGGTCTTAACTTCAAATATTCTGCCTCTTTATCCCTGTAATAATAACTTACTCATAGTTTTCAAAATATGCATACTGAGGGAGGGTTGAAAAATATGCTAACAGGGAGTTGGTTTTGATTTCAGCATTGCACAAAAATCCAAAATGTTTGCTGATATTTCGTGGTTTATTTTCAGAAAGGCTCTTTTATTCTGCAAACACTGCAAAGACCAGAACATATATATTTTTGCACAGCTAGTGAATGAAAATTCCAAAGAATCTCATATCTGTGCATTTTCCAGGGGGAGGGTAGGTTGATGTAGAGTCAAGTTTTGAAATTAGAAACTGTGATATGTGTAGAAAGCAAGGATATTCTTGTTTATGTTACAATTTTCTTTGTTACCTTCCTCCTGCCCACAAGTAATTTTCTTTTCTGCTCAGAGTTGAAGCCTGTATTCATTTTTTTTTTTTTTTGCTCATAAATCACTGGGTTTGCTTGCAAAAAGACAGAGTACGCTTGATTTGCTTTTAGAGCCATTTGCCATTGACTGACTCTGTTCATGAGTCATCAAGGTTACATTCATCTCAACTAGTGCACATTTGTGGAGACACGGTTTATAGAGAGCTGTGTACAAATCTGAACCAGTGAGAAAGCAATGAATTAAAAAAAAAAAAAGCACACTAGCAAGGGTGGAGCTGATTGGAAATACTGCATCCGCTGGCATCAGATGAGCTGCTAGTTCCATCCAGGGGAGATAAGTCTCACCTCCCTTCTGGCCCCTCAGAGCAGGGGAGGGAGGCCAGGAGAGTCCACTGCCTGAATCTCACAACGACGTGAGAAACCATCTCTGCTTTTCTTCCGTGGTAAAGATTTCCACATGAACCCAGAAATGCTTCACCTATCGAACACTGGTGGGTAGAGGGCAGAGCAGGGTGCCTACAAGAATTTTCTGGTTAAATGAAACACATCAATTAAAATGCCAAAATCTTACTCACTTTAACCATTTTGAGTAAAAGACATAACTCTAATATGAATCCTGACCCAATTCTGCTTTTTTTTTTTTATCTACTTAAGCCTCAGTTTTGTTTTTGTTTTTGTTTTTGTTTTCAACTAGAAAGATGGTTGATGAGAAGACTTGGTGATTCCAAGTATCTTCCAGTTTAATTATGCAGTGACTCATGGTCTCCATCCCCAGCTTCTTAATAACATTACAGTTAAACATTTTTCTTAATGATGCTGGGTCCTCATTTTGCTTATGGAAAGACTGTTCCTAATATTAGTAACAGGTAATGATCATTGGGCATTTTCCTTACAGCAGGCACTGTGTTGAGCATTAAGTATTACCTGTAATACTAAGCACAGGTCGAAGCCATCATCAGTCTACATTTTACAGCTGAAGACATTGAGGTTCATAGGCAGTAACTTCTTCAAAGTGACTCAGCTGACGAGTGGCTGAGCTCATGCAGAAGGAAGGGCTGTCGTTAGGGTGGCTGTTGTTAATCCCGGCTCCAGGTTAGAATCGCCTGAGGGGCTTTCAAAACCATACTGATGTCCAGATCTGCACCATAAATGGCTTAAAATAGAAAAGTCTGAGTGGGCAGTGTTTTCTCAAAGCCCTCAGATGACTCTAAATGACAGTCACAATGGAGCCTGCACCATTTAATACTGTGCTGGGATTTCTCTCATATGCCAGCTTCTGGACATTGGCTTAAAGAGTTAATTAACCCCTTGGAACAGCCATCTTGGCTGGAAAATAGGGGCTCTATCATCCCCACCGTGTGAGAATTACATGAGACAGTTGCCTAATGGGGTCACTTCTGAACCTGGCACTCACAGGCGCTCATCTAGTGAGCATTCCTGTCTGCCTCCTTCATCCTCTGCTGTCTGGGTTTCTGCTCACTGCTCTCTGTGGGCCTGGCTGCAGCGTTGCCCTCGCTCTCTTATTTTTGGGCCACTTCCAAGTCACTGTAGGTTGGGGAACCAGATAACCAGGAATATATATATATTCCCAGACTTTATTTTTTCTGGTTAAATGACCCATGCCATGTAAAATGACAATGTATTATTCGTTCTAACTATTTGGGGGGACAAACCTCTTCTATGAATCCAGATCCAACTCTGCATGACTTAATCTATTTAAACCTCAATTTGCTCAACTGGAAATAGGGTAGATAAGCCAGTGATTTAAGTATCTTCCAATTCAATATAAAGCCACTTTGTTAAGAGAAAACAGGCTCTGAGTCAGGGCTTATGAGTTTTTCTAAAATGACCTGGCTTGAATGCAGGGATTTGGCTTAGTGCAAGGCTCAGAGGCATTTTCCCCACTTCCAGGCCACAGTACATAGTCACCAAAGCCTAGCCTGTCATAGAAGAGCAGAGATCTGGTCTGACTCCTAATATTACAGATGAGAACACTGAGAGCCGGAGATAGAATGTGACCTACTCAAGGTCACCCAGTGAGCATCACCAGAGCTCGGGTTAAAAGCTACTCTCAGCAGTCCTGCACTGTTACCTGGGTGTGTTTGTTGGTTCATCTATTCATTCATTCACTCATTCATTCATTCACCCATTCATTCAACAAATGCTTACTGAAGGTCTGCTGTGTGCTGGGCTCTCTGAGAGGCATCACACTGCAGCGTGCCCAGGACAGTGTCCCTGCCCTCCTCGAGCACATGTCTGGGGGGATGAGACCAGCTGGCATCATCGCCATCTCCTTTTTGCAGCAATCTGGATTTTGCAACCCTCAACTCTCTCTCTCTTTTTTTCCTTTTTACACACTTTTAGTTAAGGAATATTTGATTCAGTAATCACGTAAAAACCACAAGAGTTATTTATGCTGAAAGATGGAAACATTGATGATAGACCAGTTTTAAGGAAATTTTATTTGCATAGATACACATACACATAAATATAAAACCCATATAAAGGGTGAAAATAAGTATTTATCACATAATTTCCAAATCAAAGTTGAAAAATGTTCAACTGGCAGACAAAGATGACATTAAGACTCCAAAATTTCTAAGCCATCAATCAATAGCTAACATGAGAACCTCTTCAAATGGTTCTAAAGCTAGTAGCAGAACTCTTTATGAGACACAACATTGTACAGCTCTTCCCGGACTTTTGATGGGGCTATATCCTGAGCAAACTATCTTTAATTGAAAGTATCAGTTAAGTAGAAAATACATTTAATACACTTGGCTTACTTAGCCTAGCCTGCTTTATTGTTAATTTTAACTTTAATTTCTTTTTACTATTTTTTATTGAAGTATAGTTGATTTACATGTGTTAATTTCTAGTGTACAGCAGAGTGATTCAGTGACATATTCATTTTCATATTCTTTATCATTATAGGCTACTACGAGGTATTGAATATAGTTCCCTTGCTATACAGTAAGACCTTATTGTTTATCTATTTTATATGTAGTAGTTAGTATCTGCAAATCCCAAACCCCCAATTTATCCCCCCCACCCCCAGTAACCATAGCTTGTTTTCTATGTCTATGAGTCTGTTTCTGTTATAAGTTCATTTGTATCCCTTCTTTTTTATTTTTATTTTTTTGAGATTCCACAAATAAGTGATATCATATGGTATTTTTCTTTCTCTTTCTGGCTTACTTCACTTAGTATGATGATCTCTAGGTCCATCCATGTTGCTGTAAATGGCATTACTTCATTTGTTTTTATGGCTGAGTAGTATTCCATTGTGTGTGTATGTGTATATATATGTGTGTGTGTGTGTATATATATATCTCACAACTTCTTTATCCAGTCATGATGGACACTTAGGTTGCTTCTATGTCTTGGCTATTGTAAACAATACAGCTGTGAACATTGGGGTGCATGTTTCTTTTTTCCTCCAGATATATATACGGGAGTTGGATTGCTGGATCATAGGATAAGTCTATTTTCAATTTTTTAAGGAACCTCCATACTGTTTTCTATGATGGCTGTACCAAAATACTTTCCCACCAACAGTATAGGAACTCTCAGCCCTTAAACAGAGCCATTTGACCTTCCTTGCCCACTCTTTCTCTTCCTCTTTACTTTTATTTATTCTTCTGCCTCCTTTCCTTTATTTCATCATAGCCCCACCCTTCTAGGACTAATCAGGCCTGCTGGATTCCCCTAGCTTCCCAGCAATAAATGTCCAGAGCCCTTCTAAGAATATTCCTACTCACGACTTTACAGGGTACATCTCCTGAGACATGGTTCATCTCCTGAGACATGGTTCCTTAATGGGGTACCAGGGATTGCCCTAAATAGTTTATTGGGTAAGAAAAAAACATTAGAGCTTCTTAAATAAAAATAAACCTTTTCCTCTTAAAAATTTAAAATTCTAATTTTAGCATATATATAATATAATGTTATATTACATATTAGTGTGTATATAACTAGTATCTATATTGTTAGTATCTTTACATTTGTTTGTGGGGTGTGAACAAACATTATTTTACACAATCAGACACACTTGGAAACCACTGCTTAATAACATGACTTTCCAGAATCCCATCATACCCCCTGTTACATTCTGTACCTTGAGATGATACATCACAAATCTGTGCAGCAGGTTGGACTTCTTGAATATGGAAAGGTGTCCCATGTCATGCTGCAGAAGTGAACTCTGAGCCTGGAAGAGACAGAGTTGTTGTTAGAAAAGTTGGCAAGTCAAGAAGAAATTAATCTTTGCAAATCTTAAGCTCCCAAATGTTAACCACTATATATAAAAATAGATTAAAAAAAACAAATTTCTTTGGTATAGCACAGGGAACTATATTCAGTATCTTGTTTAATGAAAAAGAATATGAAAATGAATATGTGTGTGTGTATATATATATACATACACACACACATGACTGGGGCATTGTGCTGTACACCAGAAATTGACACGTTGTAACTGGCTATACTGCAGTTTAAAAAAGTGACCAAAAAATGAAGAAGAAATTAATAAATGAAACTGCAGATAGATTCAGGAGCCTATTTGAGGGAACAGTGGGTGACCTCGTCTGACCTCAAGGCCAGTTGATGTTCCATTTCCCACACATGCCGAGTTCTTTCCCACCTCTGTGACTTTGGGATGGTGCTTCTCTCAGCTTAGGATGCTCTTCTTGTCACTGTCAACATCTTCCAGTGTGGAGTGGAGAGAGGATACCTTTGAAGTCAGGCAGATTTGGGTTCTAAAACGTCTTTAACCACTTAAGAGTTGCATGACTCTTGGCAAGTTTCTCAATAGATCTGAACCCCAGTTCTTCATCTGATAAGGATTATACTCCCTTGCTCACTGGGCTGTTGTACAACTGAAATACATGTGAAATTCCTGCTTATGCTAAGCAACCAAACAAATATTTGTCTCCTTTCTTATTTCCAAAAGTCAATTTTCAAGGAATAGAGCAAGTTGGCTTTTCAAGAAAAAAAATGAATGTATAAAATCTTGGAATTAACATTGATGTTAATTTTTGATAAAACCTTCCCCAGTTGTTAGAGTTAAATGCCTCTTTCTGTTCCAACTGCACATGCTTGTTTCTTTCCTTTCTATCTGTAGTATGTTTAGATCTTTGAATGACCATCTCCCTCACAAGATGATGTGTCTCCCAAGGGCAGGGACTAGGTGCATTTCCCTTCATGTCCACAACACAGTGTTATGTTCATAGAAGGCCACCTTTGGAGATCCGTGCTTCATTCAACAAGATTTATCAAGGGCCCAGCTGCCTGCCAGTTGCTAGTTGTCATTTCTGGCAGAATCCATATGTTCTTATTCTCATGTAATAAGGTGTGGTCTCTGCTCTTCATCATCTAGTACAGTGGTAAGTGTCAGTTGGTTCAATTTTTTTGAATATTTTAAAGATAGGTATTAACTCTTCTTTAAATGTTTGAATTTATCTGTGAGGTCATCTGGTCCTGTACTTTTGTTTTTGGGGAGTTTTTTGATTACTAACTCAATTTAATTACTGGTAATCAGTCTGTTCAGATATTCTGTTTCTTCCTGATTCACTCGGGAGACTGTATGTTTCTAGGAACTTACCAGTTTCTTGTAGGTCATCCATTTATCATTGTAAAATTGTTTGTAGTAATCTCTTCTGATTCTTTATATTTCTGTAGTGTCAATTGTAACTTTTCCTCTTTCTTTTATGATTTTATTTGGCTACTCTCTCTCTCTCTCTCTTTTTTTTTCTTTTCTTGATGAGTCTTGCTAAAGGTTTGTCAATTTTGCTTATTTTTCAAATATCCAGCTATTAGTTTCCTTGATCTTGTCTACTATTTAAATGCCTGTTTCATTTATTTCCACTCTGATCTTTAATATTTCCTTCCTTCTACTAATTTTGGTTTTGTTCGCTCTTTAGGTATAAGGTTAAGTTGTTCATTTAAGATTTTTCCTGTTCTCTTAGGTAGGCTTGTATCTATAAACTTTCCTTTTGGAACTGCCTCTGCTGCAGCCATAGATTTTGGAACTTTTTGTTTCCATTTTTATTTGTCTCAAGGTATTTCTTGAGCTCTTCTTTGATTTCTTTAGTGATTGGTTGCTTAGTAGCATATTGTTTATCCTCCATGTGTTTGTGTTTTTTGCAGTTTTTTTTTTCCCTTGTAGTTGATTTCTAGTCTTATTGGATTGTGATCAGAAAAGATGCTTGATATAAATTCAGTTTTCTTAAATTCACTGAAGCTTATTTTGTGGCCTAACATGTGATCTATCCTGGAGAATATTCCATACGTACTTGAAAAGTATATGTATTATGCTGTTTTTGAATGTAATGGTCTTTATATATATATAGCTATATCTTTATATATCTATATCTACATCTATATCTATATCTATATATTCCATCTGATAAAATGTGTCCTTTAAGACCAGCGATTTTTTTTAAATTGATTTCCTTGGAATTGTCTTCATGATCTGTTCATTGATGTAAGTGGGGTGTTAAAATCCCCTACTATCACTGTGTTAATGTCAGTTGCTCCCTTTATGTCTGCTAATGTTCGCTTTGTGTGTTTGGTTGCTCCAGCGTTGGGTGCATACATAATTACAAGTGTTCTATTTTTTGTTGGGTTGATCCCCTTTTCATTACGTAATGCTCTTCACTGTCTCCTGCTACACCCTTTATTTTAAACGTCTTTGTCTGGTATAAGTAGTGCTACCCGGATTTCATTTAGATTTGCATGTAATGTCTTTTCCCATCCCCTCAGTTTCAGTCTATGTGTGTCTTCAGATCTAAAATGAGTCTCTTGGAAGTAACATATACATGGGTCTTGTTTTTTTTTATCCATTCAGCTCCACTGTGTCTTTTGATTGGAGCTATAGACATGCTGGTGTGTGTGACTGGCCCCCTGTGTGAATGACTGTAAGGCCTGGCAGCAACTCTATTGACTGTTTTTGTGTGTGTGGCCAGTCCCCAAGGCAAGTGCTACTTTAGGGGTGCACTGGTGCCAGCCAAGAGTGCCTGCCAGCACTGGTGGGGCTCAGGAGCCTGCATTAGAGGGGTTCCAGTGCTGGCTAAGGGCATCCACCAGGACTGGTGGGACAGAAGGGGCTGCTTTGGAGGGGCTCCAGTGTCAGCCGAGGGTGCCCACCAAGCTTTGTGTGGTGGGATGGCTGCTTTGTATGAGTGCCATCTGGGTTGGGTCCTTAGGTGAACCCAGGGTGGTGCAAGCAGTGCTCATAAGTTAGATGGGAAGATTGAGAAATGGTGCTGCCAGCACAAGGCCTGTTAGGTAGAGGGTGAGCCAAAAATGAACAACCAAAACCCAAACTTGTGCCTGGCAGTTACTCTGTACACAGAGGAAGTTCCAACAGATCTCTGCTTTTCAGACACATAACCTAAAATTAGTTTTTTTACATATGACCCACTTGCTTTTCAAACTGCTGCCTCTGCACTGGGACTTGAAGTGAGTGAGTTTTTGTGTGCACCCTTTAAAAGCAGATTCTCGGTTTCCTTCAGTCCTCTATTTTCCCCAGATGTAAGCCCCACTAGTTTTCAAAGCCAGACATTATGAAGGCTATCTTCCTGGTGCAGGTTTCCCAGGCTGGAGTGCCCGGTGTGAGGTTTGGCACCCTTGCTCCCCACAGAGGAACTCTGAGGCTCTGACATCCCTCCTGCCTGTGGGCCACAGCACCAGAACTGTGGGTCCCAGCCAGACTGCATCTCCACCCCTCCTGCCCATCTCAGTGTGGCTTTTTCTTTTTATCTTTAGTTGTGGAAAACCTTTTCTGCTAGTCTTCAAGTCATTCTCAGTGTAGTTTCTCTATGTGTAGTTGTGTCCATGGGAGGAGGTGAGGATCTTCCTACTCGGCCATCTTGTTCTGATCTCTTATATAACTTTTTCATTATTCTTTAAATGAAAAATCTTCTTCTGAGGGCACTAGATATAATAGAAAGCATTTTAGAGGAACTGAAAATGAAGGCTAATGTGCCTAGAGTCTTTGAGTGAGGGTCAGATAGTGGTCAGAGAGTCAGAGAGTAAAAGAGGTAACAGACACAAGATCATGCTACCTTGATGGAATTTGGATTTTATTTAGGGTACAACTGGTCACCAGTGAAAAGTTTTAAGTAGCTGAGAAACATGATCTGATCTGAGATTTTCAGAGATCATTCATCTGGAGACTGTGTAGAAAGAAATTAGAGAAGAATGAAAATGGAGAAACCAGTTAGAAGCTCTTCTAGTAATCCAGGTAGGAAGTGATGATGGATGGTGTTACAGAAGTGGCAGTGGAAATGGAGAGATTGTGCAGCTGAATTTATTCTTCAAGATTTTCTCTGATCTATAAAAAAGTTCAATTTTAAAAAGGCATGTCCTTGGTCCATGTAACCATTTCCCTGTACTCCTACAATACCCAATGCTTAATCCCATCAGAACCCACATTAAGTTGAATCATATGTAATTGTCATTTTTTGGATGCCAAGTCGGTCACTATCATAAGTTTCATATGGCTTAGGGTAAGTAAACTTAATTCAGTTGAACATATGCTTTTTTAACATCTATTTTGTGCCAGCCTTGTGCTGGTTCTTACTGTGTTGTGTTGTGTCTATTTTAATCATCTGACTTTGCTGTCATACAAGGACACTTAACTAAGAGGCAAAGACCACAACTTGTATATCTGCATTTCCAATCACCTGTACAGTGACTGGCAGATTTTAGCAGGAAGAGATTATCTGTACAGAAGAAGCAAACCTGAAAAGGTTGGAGTCCTTGGCCACATCAGGAGAAAATGTGATTAAAATCAGCAAAGGTAGTGACTCTGGGATGGATTTTCTGGTTCAAAATGTCACTGTCCTTATGTTTGGTAAATGATTGCAGACTCAGAGGGAAGTGGGAAGAATAGAGAGAATTCTGTAATTCTTACCCAAACCTAAGGGGACATTGGTCTCATCCCTTTAGCTAAAGTCCTATGAATTTTTTACTTTTTACATCTAAAGTTGAAATTTAGCTGACCCTGTGGTGTGGCGCTGTGGTCTCCAAGATTGGCTCTTGCTTTGGAACCTTATTCTGAAAGAATGAGTTTGGAGTCTAGTTGAATGACAGAATAGCAATGAAAGTCTTTTATAAAATAAAGTAGACTTAGAACCTCAGGATGGGAGTATACAGCTCTGCAGAAGCAGCATATGGCTTTGTGGGGGGTGAGATTTCCTCTGCAGATCCTGTGAGGGCCACCATGACTTTGTCAGCAACCTAATACATGTAATCTTTGAACTTAATCCTTTGCACCCTGGGCCAAGTCCAAATCACGATCTCTGGTATGACAGTAAAAAAAATGGGCTCTCCTCTGACAAGTAAAATAAACACACCCAGAAGCAGCACATTTGTTTGAAATAATGATGATAATAATGGTAACAATAATAAGACATTTATTAATTACCCAATATGTGCCAGCCCTCTTCCAGACACTTCGCATGCATTGGAAAAGTTAATCCTCACAACAATCCTGTGAGACAAGTACTGAGCGCTTTCATAACTTTCCCGTATTTGCACAGCTCATAAGTAGTAGGGCTGGGAAGTCACTTATACCATGACTAATCTTCTAGCCATAGCTACACGTCACTGTGCTACCGTGAAGCTTCCTTCTCCTGTGCAGATCTTACCTTTGTTTTTGTCATATGATTTGTTTGAGAGCCTCCTCACTTTACCTAGCCTGGAAAATTCCTGGGTATGCATTAAGACCCATTTAAAGAAATATGTGATGATTTCTCTAACTTTTTTGTGTTTTCTTGGGACTTGGTACATTTTGCTATTACACTAAGTTATTATTATTCGTCTAAATGTTTGCCTCCCGTTAGTAAACTGTGATCACTGTGCTTCTTTCTTCTTCTTATCCTCGGGACCAGGACCACGTCAATGCCTAATAAATGTTTTATGAGTGGGTAATGAAAGAATGACTATAATAACTTAATTATCTGAGCAGAGCCAGAATTCAAACAGTAAGCAGCCCAAATGAATGGCCAAGCACTCATGAGCTCAAGTGCATGCATTGCCCTCAGAAAAATGTTGTTGAAGTGTGTCAAATTATCTGTCCATCATCTCTTTGTAATGGGATGGCCCTGACCTCTGATGATGTAGTCCCACTTGAGCAACCGTGTCTCTGTAATGTGATCCCTCACCTCTAAGCACAGTGGCTGATTCAGGAGAGCTACTCAGCCCTAGCTGAGCCAGTGAACTTCTTTTGGAATTGGCTATTATCTTGAACAGAGGACATGTAAATTTAAGAGCTGTTGACAATGGTAGCTTTCCACCATTTAGACTGGGAAGCCCAAAGGCTTGTCTGTAGCCAGTGGGAAAAGTAAGGAAATACCTGGGAAAAAGAGTCAAGTTTATAAATTCAGGAAGACTTCCTGGATGGAACTCTTGTAGTAGTACCCCAGTGACTGAGATCTACAGATTCCATGAGAAAATGGCCATTTATATTCTGTTCACTATTATGTCTTCAGGTCTAGCAGAGTGGGCATTTAATAATTATTTGTTCAATGAATAAATAAGCAGGGTCCTGAGAAGATGGAACACCTCAAGGCAGGGAAGGGACGGTATTACCTCGATTCTGGAAGTTCTTATATCTCATGTAGTGTTATAATTGATTGCCATAGGTGACTCCATCATTTAACTTAGAAGCTTTTGCTTTGAAAAATATTGCAGAAGTAAATTTGGGTGGATTAGATAATCATGAGTTACCTGGAGAGCTTTTCTAAACATTGTGTTCTGGGTATCAGCCTGTGGAAATTATGATTCAGTTAGTCTGAGTTGGGGTTCTACATTCTGCATTTTCCAAAAATTCCCCAGGTGACTTTTTTAGGGTTTCATGAATTCCCATACCCTGTGATTCACCCGTCTCCCAGTTCTAGTTAGACTTTTTATTGCATTAAATTTGTGTTTTAGGTAGCATTAATTTGCCTTTCACTGATTAAGTATCAAATGTATGTAAAGCATAGCACAAACTGCTTGCTCTGTTTTTAAATCTTCCTAGTAGGAAAGCAGTTGCCACCTCCCTTCAATGAATGAAAAACTAACACTTAACTTTCAGGTCAGAGGTTTCATGATACCATCTCATCAGAAGGTAAGACAAATCCCTCCACTATGTGTGAAGTCATGAATCAGTAATATGACAAGGTCAGAGAATGCGGATTTTTAAAAAACTATTTTTAACATCCCAAGTTGGAGTCATTTATCCTGACCCTTTTTGCTTGCTTTTCAGAGAGATAGGGCACAGACTTAGTTTGAGGTAAACAGGAAGCTGAAACTCTGACCATGAAGGTAAACTATGTCATTGTGAATTATGATCTTGGGTCTGTGCTTAGAGATCCTGAAAGTCATGGGACCAGTGGCTGCCTATTCAGAGGGATGGTGACTAAACTGTGATAAAGCAACCATTGATTCAGGCATCTGGGATTCTAGTCCCCATTTCTGACTAGCTGGATACATTACAAAGCCATTTCCCTCTTCTGGGTAATCCTCATGTCCCACTGAGAGATGGCATTAAAGTTGAGTTGTTCTAAAACTCAAGGCCTCTGGGATCCCAAAGAGTATGAATTAGAAATCAGAAGTTATCACTTTGCCTGATTATTTGGAGTCAAGATGTTCAAAACCACAAGCACAAAACTTGAGTACCACAATTGCATGGTAGAACTAGATAATAAGGTGGTCATCCATATGTATACATGTATTTATAAGCATTTGAATGAAAACAGAATTTTTCACAGCTTAGTTAAGAATCACTGCATCGGATAGTATCTGAGGTCCCTTCCAGCTCTTAGATAAAAAGAAGCCATGTTTGATTTCCTCGCTCTGAGAAGTTTTCAGTCTTCTTCCCTGACCATAGACAAAGTGAACTTCATTCTACTCCATCATTTATGGAGATTAAGTCTACAAATAACATGAGGTTTCATAATAAACCTGAGCACACATGTGCCAAACATCCTACTAGGCATTCTCAAATGAGACACAGGAAAGGGAGGGTGAGTGATCGCTGCTCACCATGGTCACCATGGTTTACCACTTCCTCCCCTTCTGCATGTCCCACACTCCTGTACCAGACTGCATGTGGAGTCACAGAGAGGACTCTGCCTTCGCTTGTACGCACCACCTTGTCTTTCAAGGTGGCTCCTGTTCATTCTTCAAAACTCAGTTTTTTAAGCTGCACCTTGATAAAGCTGAAACTCCTTTGCGTTCCCACTGTCCCTCGGGCACAGTGTGATTGGCTCTCTTGTTGCATCACGTTTGTGTTGTTGTCACCATTGTTGTCTCTTTCCTCCACTAGACCATCAGTTGTTTGAAGGCAGGGATCATGCCTTTTTTCATTTAGGCAGTTTTCAACCTGGCACCGACTAGTACTCAGTGTTTGATTACAGAGTGAATGAATGGCTCAGTGGATAACTAAGACCCAGAAATATTCACTGTCTGCTCTGTCATAGGTTCTCTGTGACAGAGGGGCAGGGTGGGTGGGTGGAAGGCCCCCTTACAATAACCCCCCAGCTCCCGTATCATCTTAACAGTGCCAGGCCTTGTGACTCACTTCAGCATTGTCCCTGATTGTTCTTTCTCACCCTAATTAGAAATGTCCTTAGGTCTTTAATTCCAGTTGCACTTTTTTTTTTTGATGTGCTGTTTACACTCATATCATTTGCATCATCTTTAGAGCTGATGATAATTGCAGAGTCTGCTAAAAAAAAATTCTCATGAAGGGCTAAAGGTGCTTTCTGAAGTTCTAAAAAGCTCCTCAGGTGACAAGAGAAAGACCCAAATCCCAGTTTTCTAAGAAGTGTTTGCTGCCACAAGAGGCAGTCTCATGCCTGTACGTTCAGCACGGCAGGTGATTTTCTGATTCTTGTAGCTGTTTTTACTTTTTACTGCATAACTACTAGCTTCCAAAATGTTCATTGCAATTTCTCAAGCAGTCTTAACTTGACCTTTTGCCTCGTTTTGCAGGTGAGATTCAGAATAGATAGGAACCTGCTCAGGGCCACACAGCTGGAAAGTGGCTGGAGTAGAGTTTGGCTGTGGTTGCAGCTGGTTTCATAGGGGAAGCTTTGTCTGTTTTTGGCACAGTGTCATCCTGCTATGACTCATTTTATTGGATGCCAGTTTATTGTCAAACCACATCTTAATGACCATTCATCTTCCCCCTTCAGTTTGGGCAGAGTGTTTAGGTATTTTTTTTTAACATTTTTTATTGATTTATAATCATTTTAATGTTGTGTCAAATTCCAGTGTACAGCACAATTTTTCAGTTATTCATGGACATATACACACTCATCGTCACATTTTTTTCTCTGTGAGTTATCATAACATTTTGTGTATATTTCCCTGTGCTATACAGTGTAGTCTATTCTACAATTTTGAAATCCCAGTCTATCCCTTCCCACTCTCCACCCCCCTGGTAACCACAAGTCTGTATTCTCTGTCTATGAGTCTATTTCTGTCCTTTATTTACACTTTGTTTTTGTTTGTTTGTTTTTGTTTTTGTTTTTTAGATTCCACATATGAGCGATCTCATATGGTATTTTTCTTTCTCTTTCTGGCTTACTTCACTTAGAATGACATTCTCCAGGAGCATCCATGTTGCTGCAAATGGCATTCTGTTTCCAGTTTTTATGGCTGAGTAGTATTCCATTGTATAAATATACCACATCTTCTTTATCCAGTCACCTGTTGATGGACATTTAGGCTGTTTCCATGTTTTGGCTATTGTAAATATTGCTGCTATGAACATTGTGGTGCAGGTGTCATCCTGAAGTAGATTTCCTTCTGGATACAAGCCCAGGAGTGGGATTCCTGGGTCATATGGTAAGTCTATTCCTAGTCTTTTGAGGAATCTCCACACTGTTTTCCATAGTGGCTGCACCAAACTGCATTCCCACCAGCAGTGTAGGAGGGTTCCCCTTTCTCCACAGCCTCTCCAGCATTTGTCATTTGTGGATTTTTGAATGACGGCCATTCTGACTGGTGTGAGGTGATACCTCATTGTAGTTTATAAAGGAACCTTTCTTCAATATCTGACCTCTATGGAAAGTAGTATGAAGGTTCCTCAAAAAATAAAAATTAGAACTACCACATGAACCAGCAATTCTACTCCTAGGTATATATCCAAAGAAAACAAAAACACTAATTCAAAAAAGATACATGCATGCCAATTTCCAATAGCCAAGATATAGAAGCAACCTACCTACCCATCAATAGATAGATGAATGGATTATGTATATATATGTATATATATACATAATATATATACATAAAATGGAATATTACTCAGCCATAGAAAGGAATGAAATCTTGCCATTTGCTACAATGTGGGTGGATCTAGAGGATGCTGTGTGAAGTGAAATAAGTCAGACAGAGAAGGACAAATATTGTATGATTTTACTTATGTGTGGAACCTAAAGAACAAAACAAATGAACAAACATAACTAAACAGAAACAGAGTCATGGATACAGGACACAGGCCATTGCCCAAGGGGCGGAGGGTGAGGGGAGGAGGGAAATAGGTGAAGGAGACTGAGGTACAGACTTCCAGTTACAAAACAAATGATCTGTGACATGACTTGCATAATGTGGGGAATAGAGTCAATAATAATGTGATTCTTTGGGTGGCAACAGAAGTTAAGTAGACGTACCATGGTGATCATTTCAAAATGTACAGAAGTGTTGAATCACTGTGTTGTGCACCACTCCTCCAGTTTAGAGCCAGCCCATAGAGGAGGGGTCAGAAATTGAAGAAAGATTCCTTTATAACATATCAAGCCTATTTCTTTATTTGTTTTCCTTATAACTTCTTATCATTAGCTGAACTTTCTCTAAGTTTTTATAACTTCCTCGTTTATTTGGCATTTTGTGTCCCCTTCATTATAAACCCCAGGGGAAGAGGGCATTGCCTGCTTCTATCACAGCTGAATCTCAAGGACCCAGAGACATGCCTCATGTCTGAGACACAGTTTCCAAATGAATAAATGTACCCAAGGAAAGATGCATAGAAGAGGCTCAGCTGGTTTTAGCTCCTTTTGTCTTGGGCTATGTATTTATCATGGCATTATCTCCCCATGTTAATGACCCAAATACTAGACTGGAAGCATGTACTTATTTGTTTAACCTTAACAGGGAGACTTACCTCATTGAGGTAGCATTTGGAGTAAGAATTAAATAAAATGAAAAGCCCTTAGGAAACAAAGGCCACTCTTCTGCTCCCTAGGTCAGCTTTTCACATTTAATTAGACTTCTGATGTCCGTTACAACTCCAGCCTCGTTACAATCTCCCTGTGGTTTGCTCCACTACAGATGGAAACCAACGACCGAGCCCTCTTGAAAATGTAGGCTCAGAGTGGAGGCCGCCCAACAGCTGCGTGTTCCTTGGTGTCAGATAATTGCTCATAATTCATTTGCATATCTTATCAGAGATGGAGCCTAATTATCTTCTCCTGCTGCAAAGTCTCTGGAGAAAAAGGTTAGTATCTTTTTTTCTTCCTTTTTTTATTTTCTCCTTAGGAAAAGTAATATCTTTGAACTTGATTTCACCTTGGGGAAGCAGAAGAGGAAAAAATTATATATTTTTAAATTTTCTTAGTGCAAATAGTTTTTTTTTTAAACCCTGGTTTTCTGATTTTCTAGAGAAATATTTAGAGTGGCATCAGGGAGTAAGGCCCTGAACACAGCGTGTGTGAGGTGGTATAAATTAAGTTCACTCCAATCCACGTGTTTCTTCCTCTGGACTCCTTTCCCCATGTCCAAGTGCAGTGAGACCTGTGAGAGGCTTGCCTTCATGCTAAATTTAAAATGTCTGTTATAATGTCATCTTCTATAACATTATATGCACATATATACCTGTGGGTGTATGGTTTTAGCAAAGTGAGGTGGAGAGATGTGTTATTTTCCAATCACTTTCCCTGATGTCACCAGCTTATCTGGCTAATTACAGGCCCTTCAGTAGCAAATTTTCAGGTGTTTATTATTTGGCCGATGACTTCAATTTCCCACTACACGTATAGAGACTGAATTAATGAGGTGCACAAGCTGGGAGAGTCATGTATAATATTACAAACATTATGCAAAGGAATCTTGAAAGATTCTGCTTCGCACTTAAGAGCTTAACAGAGATGTCCAAGATGTGAGTCTGGAGAGGTATATGCTTTCTGTGAGATCCATTTCAGTTCCCCTGTGTGAGTGTGTGTGAGTGCCTGTTATATTTCTTGTCTACCTGGGGTGCAAGGAAATAGAGTTTTGTGCAGGTGCTGCTTTCCTGGCTCAGGGAATTGTAGATGATCAAGTGACTCATTTCAAGGTCAGAGACTGGACTCAAACCTTGGGGTCTTCCTCAGTGTGAACCTTCTTTCCCAGCGTGAAGTAAACTGATGTCTGATAAGGCAGAGCAGGATCCACAGGATAAACCAGGCAAACCTGCGGCTTTACTGCCTTATGTTGGTAAAAGCTCAAGACAGGGAATGTGTCTTGTGCAAAATTGCATCCTCCAGTAGCATAGAGTGGGCAATCAACTGGTGGTTATTTTTTGGTATCCGTAAATAACAGCACCTTCGGTTTACAGAGCACTTTGATGTGCACCAATATCTTCTGTTTTTATTATTTCATTTAATACAAATGACAGTAGTTCAAAGTTGGGCCTATAAGGCTTATCTTACAGATCAGGAAGCTGTACTCAGAGAATTTAAGAGATTGCTCCAAGTCACAGAGCAGGTATCTGCTGGCACCAGCTCTTCTGTCTCAACTGACTCTTGTTGCTCTGCCTTACCTGTCCTCGTTTTTTTGTGGTGTTCAAAAGAAATATGAGTGAATGAATGAATGAATGGTGGCTAAGGTAATGTGCTGTGCCCTGGGATTTGAGAGGTTGGCCTGGCAAGAAGACCCCTACAGAGGATTCATCAGGATCCTCTTGGCAAATCCAGGCTGCAGGGTTGGATTGCCCATGACAAATGTAGCAGGGGGAAACCCACTTATATTGTGCTTAGATCTGCAAATTATCTGTATTGCAACATTTTTTTCTATAAGTGATTTTCTTTTTTAGTGGATCTGCTCTTGTGGGTCCATATGCTTCTCAGTAGCAGGAGCCACGGTGCTGAGTCCATCTGTTGAATGCAGTTAAATGATCATGTGTAAGAGTCCTGTCTTTTCAGGTGCCTGTTCTCCCTGCTCCTCTCCAGGTCAGCCTCTGAAGGGTTGGGGGAGGGACTGTAGAAGACTTTCTGGAGAATGAGATGGGAGGAGTCTCAGCTTCAGGTCTGGGAAGTTGTACTGTCTTCTGGCTTCCCTGGTCTCCATGGGAACCTTCCTAACCTCTCTGTTTCTCATCCTGCCACCTTCCTCAGCTAGCAGTCTCCTGGCTCATTCTCTCTCAGCCCAGGCAGGGTGCTGTGATCTTCGGTTTTCAGGGCTTAAATCTGGTCTCGTTGGTGATGATGGCCTGGGTTACGAGAAGTGCAGAGAGCCTGGAAGGCACTGGGTACTGACTGATTCAGTCCATAGATAGGGTCTGTATCCCTAAGTGTTCAAAGCAAAATGGACCTCAGACTGTTTGAAGTGTCAGGGCTAAGAGCACACCCTCTACTCACCATCCCACCATAACACATCTCTTCCCAGACTAGCTTGTGCTGAAGGAGAAATGATGAAAATTCTGCTTAGTCAAGGGATTTAGGGGGAGCAGCCAGTTCTCCTTGGAGGACTCTATTAGCATCCTAAGAAGTCATCTGAAGGAGGCCTCAGGTCAGTGGGCTCAAATCTGCAAAAAGGACTGTAAAACCTCTCTGCCTACCACATAGCTTCTCAGAATGTTCCCTGTATCGGTGAGGTGGTCTCTCTGAGTTAGGCAAGCAGTGAGGGCCTTTGGCTCCTAGGTAGTGGCTGGATATTGGTTGGGAAGGGACATCTGGTTTTGACCCAGAGTTAATGAATCTCAAAGTCTCTTGACCTACCCGAGGAAAATGCTTTGCAAATTCAGAGGTCGGGTGAATGCACTATGAGAAATTAGAGTAATTTAAATAAAAATGTATATATTGAGTGTCTATGATGTGCTGGCACTATTCTAGGCACTGGGAAAAAAATCAATGGGGTGGGCATTGAGAGTTAGGAGGGAAAAAATCAAAATATCCAACTTCATGACACTTATATTCATTATGGGTGTCAGATAATAAAATAACTAAGTGAAATGAAATAACTATGTTAACTGGAAAAAAAGCAGTAAAGGAGGATGTGGGGGAGTTGTGTTTTAAGTTGCTTTGGTCAGAAGACATCTCACTGAGGAGATGACATTTGAACAAAAACTTGAAGGAAGTGAAAAAGTGAGCCTCATGGAGATCTGGAAGAGAATTTCAGGTAGAAGGTAGGGCTGTTTTAAGTATATGGTGGAGAAATAGGAAGGAGGTCCATCGGGCTGGAAAGTAATGAGTCAGGAGAATACAGATGGAAAATGAGGTTAGAGAGATGAAGGGTTAGGGCCGTGATCATGGAAAGGGCTTCTGGTTGTATGTCAGGTGAGATGGAAGCCACCAGGATCTTGAGGAGAGTGATGTGGTCTGATTTCTTAGAGAATCACTGGGTCACTGTGCTGAGACTCTACCCCACTTCTCTAGGAGGAGAGGTGGAGGCAGGAAAACCAGTTAGGACAGGTCACAATAATCCCAGCAAAAGAGTTATTAGCAGCTTGGACCAGAGTGGTGGCAAAGAAAAAGTAAGAAATAATTGAATGTGGATGTAGTATTTTGTAGAAGAACCAGTAGTACTGATGAATGGATTTGAGGTGGGGTGGAAGAGAAGAAGGAAAATTGGGATGACTTCAAAAGTTTTGCCTTGAGTCACCAGAAAAATGGAAATACTATTAATTAATGTGTCAAAGGCTGTAGGTGGATTGGGTTAAGAGGGGAAGATCAAGGGTCTGTTTTGGGACACATTAATTTTGAGATGCCTATACAATATCCTAGAATGTTTGTTGAGTAGGTATTTGGAGTCTGTGTTAGGGAGGTCCCCTGGACATATAAATTTGGGAGTCATCCACATACAACAGTGAGATGAGATGAGAGCACCACAGGAGTGAGCGTGGACAGAAACAAAAACTCGGTAACACAGCAGAGCCCTTCCCCAGCACCCTAGACCTTTAAATCCAACTTTCTGCTCGATGTCACCACCTTGGTATCCTGCAGGCACCTCAGGCTCAATGTGTCCAAAACTCCACGCATATTCTGAGCCCTTCCAGAGCTTCCTAAGGAATCACAGTACTAGCACTTAGTTCAGTGATTTTAAAAGGTGATATTCTTGAGCTCTTATTATGTGTCTGGCATTTTGCTGAGCCCTTCACATGCATTATTTAAGTCAATCCTCACCATATCATATGGAGTAGCTGTGCTGTTTTCTTTCTATTGCAGATAAGAAAATTGAGGGTTGAAAGTTTAAATAAAGTGCCCAAGATACACAACTATCAAGTGGGAACGTTTGATGGAGAGCCCAGCTCTCTTGGATGCGGAACTTATATTCATAACCATCAAGTCACACAACATCTTAATATTCAGGAAGAATGTCTAGAGACTTTTATGGCTTCTCAAATTCATGACTTATCACAATGTTTTGGGTCCTGGGGTCCTTTGAATAATATGATACAAGCTATGAACAGTTCCTCTAGAAATATGCACATAGGCAAAGAGAGCCAACATTTTATATTCATTTCAAGGTTTCACAGGCACCTTAAAATCCATCCAGGGACTATCACCACTTAAAGATCAAAGATCTCTGCAAAAGAATTTCCACATTATGTCCCTCATATTTTCCATCATAAAGTGTAATAAACACTTACTGAAAAATTTAAGTGACTCTTAGACTTTGTTTTATTTATTTTATAGAGTATATATTCATACAGGTCATAAATCAATACCACGCACCTTATTCCAGACCTCATTCCTACCTCTAGTCCTATCGACTCCTTCTTGAATCTGCTAAAGCCTCATATTTGTAACAACTTCTGTTACTTTTCTTGAGTCTCTATGCAGAGTCTCTTTAATATAAAAATAGCCAAGAATGTATTTGCTGGTCCCCCACTCATCTCTTTCTTATATAAACATAACATAGTTTGCTGTTAGATCTTCATTTCTCTTTAATTGATACATACTGGGCATCTTTCCAGATCAATACACAGAAAGCTTCTTCATTCATTTTTTATTGCACTATATTCCATTAGTCCCACACTGATGGACACTTGGGTAGTTTCTAATACTTTCTATCACAAACAGTACTTCAGCAAATAACCAACAAAAGTAATTTTATGCACATGCAGAAATACTATCAGAGAAAGTCCCAAGAGTAGAAAAGTTAAAGAGTAATGGCATTTATAAATTTGATAACTATTACAAAGTTGCACTCCTTAGATACTGAAACCTCCTGCATACTCGCCAGCAGTGTAAGTCAGTACCTGCTCCTCTGCGGCATCCCCAGCAGCTGGCATAGTGGTACACTTCTGAATTTTTGCCAGTCACATAGGTGAGAAATATTTCTGTACAGTCTTAATATGCATTTTTCCTTTCATGAGAGGGATGAGTACCTTTCATATGTGTTAAGGCTGCATTTATATTTCATTTTCTGATAACCTTGTGTTCTCCTTTTTCATTTGGGGTTTGGTTCCTTTGGACATTAATAATTGTATAAATATGTGACTAGAATATCTATAAAGTTACTAAAAATATATTTCTAAAATTTATTCTAAGTGGCATTATCCAAGCTTCTTTTTCTTTTTCTTTTTCATTTTCTTTTCTTTTTTTTTTTTTTTTTTTTTTTGTTACAGCCAACACACCTGTGGTAAGTTCTCATTGTTATCTTTCAGTGCCAGGGGTTTTCTTGATGGTGGAACAAATCCAGCTTAATAATAAAGTCGGCAGCATTGTCCCCCTCTGCACCAAAGATGAGTCAGTCAGTCAGTATTAACCTGCTAAACCCAGAAGCTCATTTTAACTTGGGTATCTTTGTGTGCCAAAGCATTTTCATCTAATACATGTATGTTTTGTGTGTTGAGCATTTATCCTGGTCCATACTTCCCCACAAAGAGCCTTTTCAGCTTTTCAGTTTAGGGAAAAATAAAAAACCCAAAACCCAAAACCAATGTTGTTTCTTCAATTAAATTTACATTAAACAAGGAGAAAACAATTCTTAAAATTCTTCCACCAGCCTTTACTTGATGGTAAACCTTGTTTGACCAGGTTCACCAGCTCCTTTACCACTTACGATTTAAGAATGTGTATTTGCACATTCCTGGCTTTGTTCTGCAGTACATTCCCACCAAGAGGCTTTTGTTTCCTGTGTTTATCTTCTCATGGCAAGTCAACCACCTGCTCAGCTTTCGCTACTGTTGTCTCTCTCACATGGTGAGTGATGTTTTTCACGGGTGAGAACACGTACTGAAATAGTCCTGTTAAATTCTTCTATTTCTGTCTAGAGCGTACTTGGACTCATTCACCTTGGACTCGTTACCAAACTTGATAACTCCACTTCCACGTTCAAGCAAACCTTTTGCTTTCAGTCTGAGAACTATTACTTTCTCGGAGTCTTCACTTTTATCTCCAACATTAGAAATTGGCTTTCTTTATAGGGACATTAAAATTTTTTCTTTCATCCTTTAATTTTTAAAATTTAAAAAAGTTGAAGTATAGTCATTTTACAATGTTGTGTTAGTTTCTGGTGTACCGCAGAGTGTTTCAGTTATACATATCTATTCCTTTTTATATTATTTTTCATTACAAGCTATTACAAAGTATTGAATACAGTTCCTTATGCTATACTGCAGGACCTTGTCTGTCTATTTCATATATATGAGTTTATATCTACAAATCCTGGACTCCCAATTTATCCTTCCACACCCCGCCTCCTCCCAGTAACCATAAGTTTGTTCTCTATGTATGTGAGTCTGTTTCTGTCTTGTAAATAAGTTCATTTGTGTCATTTTTTTAGATTCCACATATAAGTGATATCATGTGATAGTTTTCTCTTTCTGGCTTACTCCATTTAGTATGACAATCTCCAGGTCCATCCATGTTGCTGCAAATGGAACTATTTTATTTTTTTTATGGCTGAGTAGAATTCCTTTATATATATATGCCACATCTTCTTTATCCAGTCATCTGTCAATGGACATTTAGGTTGCTTCCATGTCTTGGCTGTTATAAATAGTGCTGCTATGAACATTGGGGTGCATATATCTTTTTAAAGTAGCATCTCCTCCAGATACATGTCCAAGAGTGGGATGGCTGGATCATATGGTAAGTCTATTTTTAGTTTAAGGACTGTCCATACTGTTTTCCATAATGGCTGTAATAGGGACATTTTAAAAAATCAGTGACCTCCCCCCCAAAATAAAGTCCATCCCTTTACATGAGTTACAGTGTTCACAACGAACACAAAACAACAAAGCTGAATGGAGTACAAGCAGATGGCTAGGCTCTCATGAGGACCCTCATGCAGACAGTGTGATGTAAGACTGTAGCAGGTGGGCTGTATGCGGTGAGGCTGAATTGATTTCCTGAGGACCTTGACACCTCTGGTGGGGGGAGGATTTGTCTGAAGGCCACAAACCTTAAAATATGCTGTGTTCATCCTCACAAACCCCCAAATAGCAAAGGGTCTTTTAGTTCTATAAACCTCCATTATTCCCATATTGATGATGTAAAGGTGAACTTCATGTTAAGCACTTGGGGTCTATACTTGTACCAGGAGCATCACTGGCAGGTCATTTCTAACTGGGATGATGGAGGCTGCAGGTTAACCACAAATTCATGCAGCAGAAACTTTTAGTTGGATTAGTGAACCTCTTAGGGCTGGAATTGGGGTGGGGGCAGTGGCTTCTTTGTGAGTATCCTGCCTGCTACATTTGCCACTTTAATAGATCAATGATGCCTTTTTATTTTAATGTAGATTTGTTTTTAACATCTTTCTCATATGTTAATAGGCATTCATAAATCTTTTGTGAACATCTTGCTTTTGAAAAAAAAAATTGTCGGTTCTTCAAAGAAAGGAGCTGGCTTTTTCACATTTAGTGACAGCCTATCAAATTCAAATTCAAAGTACATATTCTCCTTCTGTCCTCTCATTTTCTGGCCCTTACAACTTCCAGGAGCCACTCAGCTTTCTGCTTTGGAAGAGTTTCCTTTTCCTCTCCCGCATCCTGTCTCTGACCTCTTTGCCCTATGCTGCTTCTGTCTGGTCCCCGCCTTCTGTGTGATGAGCTGCTCACAGGGCATCTAATCTCTGGGCCCAGCTCCCTGGAAAGGGGAGTTCATCCTCCACTCTTTTTTTTCCCCCCAAGGCTATATTCATACCACTTCTGAGCTTTATTTTATATTTGCAAATAGGCTATGGCTAACTGCTTTGCCTAGGCTGTGGAGCTGAGAAGAGAAGGTTGTAAACCTAGATTCTATGACACACCACATACTATTAAATCCCCCTTTCCCTGGCTAGACTGTGAAATCTGAAGACAGCAGTCCTTTCTTTTTCATTTGCGTAAGTTCCACCAACTCTTGGCAAGTATCTTATAGAAATAGGTACTTATTAAATGCATGATCAAATAAATCAATGAATTAAGAAATAGCTGTTTAGAAGAAAAGAGTTCTTTCATTTTGAAGAGTTACTGAGTGTTGACTGGCTGGTAACGTATCTCCCAGGTGTGTTTGCATTCCGAATCTATCAAGTGATAAAACCTTAAGCTTACAAAGTGATGCTGTTGAAATCATGCATATCAAACATTGCCAGACTGTAGGTGAGTCAGGTGATCAGGTGTTTGTATATATTCCTAAGTGGGGGCTTTCACAAAGACTTAAAATGATGCCACACAGATTATTGTGACCATGGATCCACTTTGGAAGCTGGAAAGGTCAGTGAACTTTCATCTAGTTTAAGTTGGGGTTAATTCTACCCTCAATAAAATATCAATATTATTTTTAGTGAGGTCATTTAACATGACACCAATGTCCCCTACAGTCAGCCTGGAACCTTGCCACCCAGTGGTTACATGATCATGAGTCACATTGCTTGTGTGAGACCTGTATTTCCTTATTTGTAAAGTAAGAAGTTGAATTCTGTAATCTCTGGAATGCCCTTCAGCTAAATACTTCATGTGGCCATGGACAAATCAATTACCCAAATACACTTGACTAGAAGGGCAAGTGCTTTGTGTGAAATCAGTGTAATAGTCAACTTTCACTGTCTTGACAAATGAAAGAAAGAAGGTGTGGCATGGAGGAGTAACAAGTCACCTTTGAATTGGGAAAAAAGTGTGATTTAACAGATTTTTGGAGGTCAATTTGTTTGGCCTAAAACTATATTACACCAAATTTGCTTCTCGTTGGAATCAGCTTTACCGGTTCATATCATCCAACCGTCTGATTGCCCATATGACTGGGAAAGAGACTACATGGCAGGTTACTGGCCACCATTAAGTCTAGGATGAGGTCAGGTGACCATTTCTTTCCATCTCTGCAGGACAAATGTGAGTGTGTGTGTAAGTAAGCTGAACATTCACCGAAGCAGATTTGTGAGTGTTAGAACATTGTCCATGGATGTGAAGTGTCATGAGAGGAAGCTGAGTGATTACCCAAAGATTTTACAAAAATATTTACTTTGGACAGTTCTAGTCCAGGACCTAGTTAGGTTGTCAAGTACAGAATCTTGATGTCAAGGGTAATTGGATTGATGGGTTCTGACTTGAACCAATGGATGATACCTGAAAGCCTCCACAGAACTAAAGCAGAGTTCTTATGATTGCAGCACCAGGTGTGTGGTTTCCATGGACAGCAGAACCTGCACGGCCTCATTCATTCGGATTCCCTGGAGAATATCTACATATGTGTGTGGGGGGTGCCATACACCACTTTGAAACTTGCTTGGTGGATATGGAAATGAGTAAGGGAGTTGTGGCTAAAATTCGAATATTCAGTGACATCTGGTTGAGCTGCCATAAGAATGACATTCCAGTTTCTTACCCCATATAATACATGTGGATAGGAACTTTTACCCTTAGCCTCTCTTTTTAGAGTGGTTTCTTTCTTCTTTTCTTTCTTTCTTTCTTTCCTTTTTTTTTTTTTTTTTTGTGCTTGCATTACTGGCAAATCTCTTCTAATGGATGTACTCTGTCTTTAGAAAGGCAATAATTTAATCTTATTTTTGTCCAATGAAACAGGATAGATCTTTCAAAAGTGACTTTGGATTTTTTTGTTGTTGTTCTCAATTATTTTCCACTCACAGTTTTATTCTCATAATGGACAATTCTTTTTATTAAAAAAAAAAAAATTTTTGGAGAGGAAGAGCTGTGGACATAAGGTAATTTTTTTTCACTTGATAAATACTAGGAATAAATTCTTAACTTAATGACTCCATTAATTGAACATGAATTATTAAATTATTAAAAGCTAAATCTCAGATGCAGTGATGCTCCTTAATTTCTTAAAAAGTGGTTTTTGCTTTTGGCAAATCAATTAATTAACTGTAAGGGTATCAGGAACAAACCATTTTGAGACATTCTGCTTTGAGTTGGTAGCAGAGTTCCTAATTAGGGATCTCTGAAGCTTACACAGGTACAGGAGACACTGTGGTGTGGTCAGGATACTGATGCTTGAGTTTGGATATTCTGTTGTTTTTGAATAGGGAGAGGAAAAACGTTTGAAGACTGGAAATCAGTTCTGCTGACCTGTTTGTATGTGGATGTACTGCCACCTGTTGGTCATTTCTTGTCATTGACCAGCTTTTGAAGGCTGATTCAGTGGATTCTTTTTTGTTGTTGTTGAAGGGTAATTAAACTACGATACTACATGAGTTTCAGGTAGACGACATAGTGATTTGACATTTAAATACATTACTAGATGATGACCACACTATTTCAAGTTACCATCTGTTGCCATACAAAGTTACAGTGTTATAGTGACTGTATTCCCAATGCTGTGCTTTACAGACCCATCATTTATTTATTTTATAACCAGAAGCATGTACCACCTATTTAGAACCATGAGTTTGTTCTCTGTATCTGTGAGTCTGTTCCTGTTTTGGTATTATGTTTGTTTGTTTGTTTACTTTTAGGTTCAATATATAAGTGAAATCATGCAGTACTTGTCTTTCTCTGTTTGGCTTTTTACATTCATATTTAAAGTAGGATTTTGTTGGGAGTCATATTGTTGACCTTGCTTAATTCACAGTAAAAAGTATTTGATTGGGCTATTTAGAGCATTTATAGAGTGATAATTGGTATGCTTGGGCTTAAATCTGTTGTCTTGCTTTTTGATTTCTTTTTGTCTGTTCTTTATTAATTTTTGCCTCATCTTCCTTATTTCCTTGTATCAGTCTTTAGTTGAAATCTGCCCTTGGGAAATGTTCATTTTTTTGGCACATCTGGCTTGGTGGTGGTGGAGAAGTAGAAGAAACACAAATCCTGAAATAAAGAAATGCAGGTGGTGGCAGTGAATTTGGCTGGTTTGTATGGAAATGATAAGGGTGGGGCACAAACGGAGTCTGCCATGCTAACCAGTGTAAAAGTGGGAAGCAGAGCGTGTCCTACACTTTCTGTAGTGCCTGAAATTTATCTCAGATGTGACTTTGAAACCTTCTTGCTGGCTAAAAAATGTAGAATCATTCTAAAGATGTGGCAGGAGTGCCCAGTAAGTCATAAAGGCCCATTTTAAATTTTGCCCCAATTTAGGAGAAACTACAAATATGCCTCAAATAAACAGCTGGAAATATTAGGATACGGTCTAGTTTCATTTATCATGTCACTGGCGCCAGCTTCATAACTGCTACTTGGCTGTGTACCAGGGAGTAGATACTGGACACAAAAGGGATTACATAGCAAAGAATTAAAGATGGTGATGTGACATGGGACATCAAGAATTAGAAGGTCTGCAAGCTAGGACCTCTGGGTCTACCGACACCTGCATCATACCGGTTGAAATGCATCTGCACTTTCCAGAAAAGTAAACTTCTTGCTTTATGTCCTGTCGCTTACATGTTACATTTATTTTTGATAAAACTATAGGAAGAAAGTAAAATTTTTAGGTTTAGAGGTGAAGACATGAGTAAATATTAGATTTGGAAGTAATTTCTTAGATCATAAAACTATGCATATTATTTTTACTCTGTTTTTTTCAGTTAATAAATAATATGAATATCTAACTCTTCGTCTGATTAAATATTCCTTTCAACATAGTTTTCAGTGGTTTTTTTATACTTACAAAGTATGATTGCACGTAGTACAAAATTTAAAGTACATAATACCAAATGTAAATAAACATTGTTTCCCATCTACTCCAAACATTCTTAAGAAGATATTTAAAATTTTTTTAAATTGAAGTACTGTCAATTTATAATGTGTGTTCATTTCTTGTGTACAATAGCGATTCTGTTATGCATATATATATTCCTTTTCATATTCGTTTTCATTATGTGCTGTTATAAGATGTTGTGTAGAGTTCCTTGTGCTGTACAGTAGGACCTTGTTGCTGATCTAATTTGTGTATAGTGGTCTCTGCAAACCCTAAACTCCCAGTTTATGTCTCCATCCTCCCCTCCTTTTTCCACCCTGGTGACCGTAAATTTGTTTTCTATGTCTGTGAGTCTGTCTCTGTCTTGTAAATAACCTCATTTGTGTACTGTTTTTAAAGATGTCCCATAAAAATGATATATGGTATTTTTCTTTCTCTTTCTAGCTTACTTCACTTAGTATGATGATCTCTAGTCCCATCCCTATTGGTGCAAATACCATTATTTTTTCTTTTTTAATGACTGATAGTATTCTGTTGTATATGTTTGTGTTTGTGTGTATACATATACACACAACTTTTTATCCAGTCATTGATTGATGGACATTTAGGTTGCTTCCATGTCTTGGCTATTGTAAATAGTGCTGCTATGACCATTGGGGTGCAGGTGTCTTTTCAAATTAGAGTTCCCTGAGATGTATGCCCAGGAGTGGGATTGCTGGACATAGGATAAATCTATTTTCAGTTTTTTAAGGAATCTCCATACTGTTTACCATAACAGCTGCATCAAACTACATTCCCACCAACAGGGTAGGAGGGTCCCCTTTCTCCACACCCTTTCCAGCGTTTCTCATTTGTGGATTTTTTTAATGATGACCATTCTGACCTGTGTGAGGTGATGCCTCACGGTAGTTTTGATTTGCATTTCTCTGATAATTAGCGATACTGAACATTCTTTCATGTGCTTGTTGGCCATTTGTATGTCTTCACTGCAGAAATGTCTATTTAGATCTTCTGCTGAATTTTGATTGTGTTGTTTGTCTCTTGGTTATTGAGTTGTATGAGCTCTTTGCATATTCTGGAAATTAAGGCCTTGTCAGTCGCATCATTTGTAAGTATTTTCTTCCATTCTGTAAATTGTATTTTCATTTTGTTTATGGTCTCCTTTGCTGTGAAAAGTCTCATAAATTTAGTCTTGTCTCTTGTTCAGTCTTTAAGCCATTTTGAGGTTTTTTTTTTTTTTGTGTGTGTGTATGGTGTGAGAGAGTGTTCTAGTTTTATTGATTTGCTGGCAGCTCTTCTGCCTGTGTTTTCCTCTAGCAGTTTTATAGTATCCGGTCTTTCTTACATTTAGGTCTTTAACCCACTTTGAGTGTTTGTATATGGCATTAGATAATGTTCTAATTTCATTCTTTTATAGGTAGCTGTCCGGTTTTCCCAGCACCTTATTGAAGAGACTGTCTTTTCTCCATCATATATTCTTGTTTCCTTTGTTGTAGATTAATTAACTGTAAGTGCATGGTTTTATTTCTGGACTTCTGTTCCATTGAGCTATATGTCTGTTTTTGTGCCAGTTAGATACTGTTTTGATTACTGTAGCTTTGCAGTATAGTTTTAAGTCAGGGCATGTGATTCCTCCAGCTCTGGTCTTCTTTCTCTAGATTTTTTTTGGCTATTTGGGTCTTTTGTGTTTCCATACAAATTAAAAAAAAATTTTGTTCCTGTTCTGTGAAAAATGTCATTGGTAATGTTACAGGAATTGCACTGAATCTGCATGTTGCCTTGGGTAGTATGGCCATTTCAACAATATTAATTCTTCCAGTCAAGAGCATGGGATATCTTCCCATTTCTTTAAATCATCTTTAATTTTCTTAATATTTTATAGTTCTCTGCTTATAAGTCTCTTACCTCCTTGGTCAGGTTTGTTCCTAAGTATTTTATTTTTCATGTGGAGTCTTTAGTGTTTTCTATGCATAGTAGCATGTTACCTGCCTATAGTTTTGTTAATGGAATAATTCTTCCTATTATTTTCTGTATTTCTTTTTTTTGTAGATTTAATGAAGTGCCATTTTAAAAAATCTGTTTTTGTTGTTTTCTCATTGCTTTTAAGTGGTTTTAAGACAAATAACAGGTATAAATACTTTTTTCCTGACATCTTTAATCAAAAGTAGATAGCATAATTTTATCTACTAAATATGAACCATTATGAATTACACAGGTTTTGTGGATTTGCTTTCCACTAATTCAACAAATATGTACACAACACCAATTATTAATGAACTTTTGAGATAGATACTTAATAGGGGTTAAAAATGAGCTAGCAATGAAGTATTATGGGGGTTGACAGAATGAATTATCAGATCTTCTTGATGGGATAAACAATTAGGTTCTCAGAGAAGCTGGTGACTGAGACAGTTCACCCTCTGTCACCAGACTCTACATTTCTTCTCTCTCTTGTGACCCTCCTCTCCCAAACAACTGCCTTGACTTAACTTCCTTGCTTCTGTTCATCTTATTAGCACTGCCTGGAATGCCTTTCCCCTAACTTCAGCTTATCCAAATTAAACTTATCTTTTTAGACCTTTTCTTCTTTGAACATTTCCTCATATATTCAAGCTGACAGTCATCTGTCGTACTTTAGGAGTCCGGTGACTTTTTTTCATTTTTTTGCCTTGAGATAAGAAAATGCTACTTTGAATTGATGTTTTCTTTTTTATCAGATACTGTCTAATTTTGGAGATAAAAAGAATGAGGCACAGAGAGATATAAAAATTTGCTCAAAGTGATACAGCCAATAAGTGATGAAATTAAGGTTTGCAGGCAATGTGGATCCAGAAACTAGGTGGCAAGCTACGTCCTCCCAGTTGGTGCTGAGTTCTCAATGCATCACTCCCCACTCATAGGAAAGAGAGCTCTCTTTTGATGATGGAGGATCCTAAAGTGGGAAAAACCATGTCGTTTTCTTAGCAGTCTTCTCTTTGAGAAAAGATACAGTTGGTAAATAACACTTGGTCCAAATGCCACTGAGACCATGTTAACTTTGTCCCTCTAGGGATAAGCTCTTGAGCTTTTAGTTCTTTGGGGACCTGGCTCTAAATCTTTGAAAACTCCAAAAGAAAAAATCCCTTATTCTGTACATGTGAATCAATGTGCAGGTCAAAGAGTATCTATTTACTGCCAAGATGTTCAAGATGAGGGATTTGCCTTCTTAGCCAAGTACCTAGAAAATCTAAGAAATATTCTTAAAAAAGTTTGCCACCATGAGGGAAGTTGAAAATTCCATCCTTATTTCTAGAAAATGGTTATTTCCCTTGAAGCAATTAATGGAGATACACAAAGGATATCCTTAGAGAAGTGAGGACATTGCATTTTGGATACTGAAGTTTTTGAAATGTGATGGAGAAGCAGAAGGATGAGTTTACACTTTAGGAATGTAATATCCCCCTCCCCAGCCCAGGTTCTCTAAAGACAGCAGACTGGCATTTTGTTCACATCCTTATGAGAGTAAGTAACTGGTATTTTCGGTGATTATTTTCTGAATTGATTTTCTTGTTTATTTCTTTTTGAAATGGGGATACTGTGATGTCCACAAAGAATTCTAAGGTCAAAGAATGTTAGCTATGAAAGTAACATAGAGACAATCCTGCATTTTTAAAAATAGAAGACTGAAAATGACTTACATTTAAATAAATAAATAGTGGTTTAACAAAAGACCAGAAGCAGTCTGTACAACCCCCTACCTCCACACAACTATACTGGCATATTTGGATGGATAAAAAGGAAAACATTCTTGCAATGGATAAGGCTTCATATCTAAGCCTAGAATTTTCTTTGTGCTTAAAATATACTCCATGTAGCACTAAGCAAATGATCGTGATAATGATAAATATCATAAATCAAATAGATATATTCACTATTTTTTCATAGACTGAGCTCCACATATAATTACTATATAATTCAAGAGTGGTATATTGATTTAAATTTTTTAAATTGAAGTATAGTTATTTACAGTGTTTCAGGTGTACAGCAATGTGATTCAGTTACATATATGTTCTCCTTTTACAGATCCTTTCTATTATAGGTAATTGCAAGGTATTGAATACAGTGCCCTGTGCTGTACGGCAGATCCTTGTGGCTTATCCCTTTTATAGACAGTAGTGTGTATCTGTTGATCCCAAATTCCTAATTTAATTCCTCCTCCCATTTCCCCCTTTGGTAACTATCAGTTTGTTTTCTGTACCTGTGAGTTTATTTCTGTCTTATAAATGTTAATTTGTATCATTTTTCAGACTCCAAATATAAGGGATACCATAAGATACTTGTTTTTGTCTGACTTAAGAGTAATATATTGCTTCTATTTTACTGAAAGAAGACATTAATTTCAGTGGTAATAAATGTTGTTTGAAAGTGTTTTTTTCACAAAAAATATCCTACATAGTGATCTTCCCTTAGGAACTTAAAACAGTTGATTTTTTTTCTTCCTTGCTAGTGAGTCAGAAATAACATATTCTTGAATGTGTTCTCTGCATAAACTGTTATGCATTTGACATTTTACATATATTATTACTATAATTGACATTGCCTGACAGATTTCAGGATAAGTGCCCTAAAAGTAGTTTATATGAAATATGGGCAATCACATAAAGTAATTCCATGTGATTTTGGTGCAAAGGGTGCTTAGTTTTGTACACAACTTCCATGACATGTTGCTGTCCAGCATTTACCAGATCACTTCATCTTACAGGCACAGCCTCCCCATTCCCTCTGTGGCATCATATCATTTTATATGAGTAACCTCTGTCATTTGTATGTATTATCATTTCCACATGTTTTTACAACTGGGAGTAGGGAACAGACTGAAAAACACACATGTGAATTGTGTCTTAACAGTATTACAATGGTACTGATCATTCTGTAAGATCAAGAACTCCCCTGGTTAGTCTTTACCAGATGTCATGTGTTAGGATCTGAATATCATTAGTTTTACAGTATTCTTCGTAAGGTCTTCCAGCTGTTTTTTTTTTTTTTTTTTTAATCCCATCATACAGTAAGATGAAACTTGGGGAACAGTTCATGTACAAGCTTAGAACTTGAAGGAGTTTTAGATAATAGAGTTGGACTCTTGATGGGAGAGAGCAGAGGTCAAGGGTGAATATCCAAGTTGACACAGTATCTTTGCATGAACTGTCCTGACCTAGTATCTAGGAATATTATCTTCCAGTTTGACATTATTTCAATACTTTTCTGTAACAAGTCTGTTTAAGATATTCTGTTATTGAATTAAAATATTTGTTACTCTTAATGATACATTTTAAAATAATAAAATATTGCTCTTTCTTATTAACAAATTACAGATGACCAATGGAAGATAAGAATCAGACAGCAGTGATTGAATTCCTTTTCTTGGGCCTCACAGATCATCTCCACCTGCAGATTGTCCTCTTTGTTAGTTTTCTTTTTGTCTGTCTTGTCACCTTGGGGAGTAATTTGGGCATGGTCACTCTCATATGGATCGATCCCAGACTCCACAAACCTATGTACTTCTTTCTCAGCCACTTGTCCTTTGTAGACACATTTTCCTCTTCTTCCATTGCCCCCAAGATGCTGTGTGATATCTTTGTAAATAAAAAGGCATCTCTTTCATGGGTTGTGCTGCACAGATGTGGTTCTTTGGTCTTTTTGTGGAAACTGAGTGTTTGCTCTTGGCTTCCACGGTATATGATTGATATTTGGCCATCTGCAAGCCCTTGCTGTACACCCTCATTATGTCCCGGAGGGTCTGTGTGCAGCTGGTTCTGGGCCCTTATGCTGTGGGTCTTCCAAGCACCATGACACACACAATTCACATGTTTTGCTTACCCTTCTGTGGTCCAGATATCACCAATCACTTTTTCTGTGATATTTCACCATTGCTTTCCCTAGCGTGTGCAGACACCTGGATCAATAAGTTGGTGCTTTTCATCTTTGCGGGAGCCATAGGAGTTCTCAGTGGCCTGATCATCATTGTCTCCTATGTTTGCATAATGGTGGCTGTGCTGAGGATCCAGACTGCTAATGGGAGGAGGAAAGCCTTCTCTACTTATTCTTCTCACCCGGCAGTTGTCTCCATCCTATGTGTGACTCTTTTCTTCACCTGTGTCTGACCTAGTTCAAGTTCCTCTCTAAATATCAATAAATTAATTTCTCTGTTTTATGTTGTGGTAGTCTCCATGTTGAACCCCCTCATCTACAGCTTGAGGAACAAGGAGGTGAAAAATGCATTCAGTAGAAAGTTTGAAAGGAAAAGTTCTCTAATAGGTAGGCAAAGTAGAACTCTACTTGTGCTTTACCATACCTGTTGGTACAGAATACATAGTAAAAAGAACACTAGACAGGATTAGAGGCTGCATGTGAGTCCTGGCTCTCCCAGTTCACAATGACTTGAAAAACAGAGTAGTTTTTAAATACTTTTCTGCCCAGTCTTGTTCTCTGTGAAATGAAAGGGGTTTCCAAATAATGTAGTGATGGATTGAGAATATAAAAGTGAAAATAGACTAGAAGAAAACTTATCTGAATATTTGTCCAGTGTTGGATGTGTAAATACTGTTTAATCCATATATGAAAACTAAAAGTTATAATAGAAAATTTAAAGTACCACAGACAATATTAAAGGCAAATAATAAAACAAAAGGAAATATGTATGCATATGTGCCAAACAATGAGATGATATCCCTAATATTCAATGATCAGTCTAAAATTCACAATCAAAATGGGAAATAGTCAATAAAGAAGCAGACAAAGGAAGAGGCAGTTCACAAAAAAAGGGATGCAAATTGCCAAAGGGTATGGAGAAAAAGTTCAATATCATGATTGATCAGGTAAATGAAATAAAATTAAAATGCAAATGCAGTGCCTTTCAATGCAGATGAAACATCTATAGTTTCAATGATGGTGAGGTTCTTATTTGGCTATACACACTGATTATTTCCTGCTGATGGGAAGAATTGCTCTATTTCCACAGAGAAATTTGATAGTTTCCACTTAAAATGATAAATTTCTATGTCATTCGACCTGGAAATCCCTCCATTAGAAATCTAGACTACACAAATATAAATGCCTAAGCCTACGGGTCCCTATATTTCAGCAGCAAAGAAAAATAAAAGAAATAACTTGAATAACCATCATTGGAGAAAAGTATACTTTTTTCCCCCCAGTGAAATGTTCTGCAGAAAATAAAGGCTGAATAAATATTGATGGATTGAATTGAAGAGAACTCTTGTATCCAGTCTACTGTTAGTTGAGGAAAAAAATATCAGGTTGAAGTTCAATGTGTAGCACTGATCATTATGAAAAAGGGCAAAATCTACATCATGAATAAGATGTACATATGTTCATGTAAGCATAAATCATCATCAGGAAAATTGCAAAGTATATATAGCGGCTGTGACAGTGATTATTTCATTGGGAATGGCATTGGAGGTAGGAAAGGAGAGCTTTTATTCATCTACAGAATATACTATGGAGGGCAGGAGAGTTAACATAGACTTTTGACAAAACTGTAAATGAATATTGCATCTCACTTCCTCAGAGATACCAATTATTTCTATGCTAGATCTTCCTTCCTTTGTCTGTGTTATTTTCTTTCTAAACATTTAGAACTTGTAGTTTATATTTAAATTTTATATTTTAATTTCTCAGATGTGTTTCATGGTCATTTTAAGTGGTGTGTTTACTCCCTTTTTTTTCTGTTCCACGTAACTGAGAATTCTGATATTCTTTCCTTTACTGGACTCAATTGCTTGCTTCCTGTCACCTGATATAACTTTGCTATCACTTTTTTCAACATTTCCATTTCATGGAACACATTTTAATTTTTAAAAATGTAATAAAAAATTTTGGATAACTTTTTTGATTAATAGAACACTTCTTCCTGTTATTTTTAATATTCTTTTTTCTTGGTATATTTAATGATGTATCATTTTCTTTTGTTTAAATCTGTTTTTGTTGTTTTATAATTTTGCTTTTAAATGATTAAAGAGAATAACAAGTAGAAACAGTTTTTCCTGACATCTTTAGTCCGAATGTATACAGCACAATTTTAACTGCTGAGTGTGAACCATTATGAATTATACCTATCTATCTATAGGTTTCATGGGTTAGTTTCTCACTAATTCAACAAATAAATACACAACATCAATTATTGATAGACTTTTGAGGTAAATACTTAATAGGAGTTAAAAATGAGCTATCAATGAAGTGTTATGGGGGTTGACAGAATGAGTTATCAGATCTTCTTGATTGGATAAACAATTAGGTTCCCAGAGGAGCCGGTGACTGAGACAGTTCACCGTCTGTCATCAGACTCTACACTTTCTTCTCTCTCTTGTGACTCTTCTCTCCCAAAAAACTGTCTGACTTAATTTCTGCTTCCTTGCTTCTGTTCATCTCATTAGCACTTCCCGGAATGCCTTTCCACTTAACTTTAGTTTGTCTAAAATCTCTTTTCAGAATAATCCTTTCTTTGACATTGTCATCTGTTTCAACTTATAGTGACCTGTCTTTCCTTTGAAATCCTTTGAAAGTGACTGTTTTTTATTTTTGCCTGGAGATAAGAAAATGCTACCTTGAACTGATGTTTTATTCTTATAATACTTTCTCCTCAACTGTGCTCTAGCACAGTCCCTTATAATACTAAGTGACTAATGAACAATGATTCTGTGCTGGACACTCTTTTTTAAAAAAATACTTTAAATACTTTACATCATTTAATCCTTCTAACGTATTTGTGGGTTAGTAATCATTTTTCTTGATTTAAGAGATTAAGAGTGAGGCGTAGAAAATTTAAAACCTTGCTCAAAGTGACATAGCCAGTGAGTGATGAGATTTAGATTTACACCCAGGAAATGAGGCTCCAGAATTTAGGCAAGAATGTACATCTCAGCTGGTGCTGGGGGTTCAAAGCATCACTCTCCACTGACAGAGAGCTCACTTTTGGCAAAGGAGAACCCCAAAGTGGGAGAGAACCCACTTTGTTTTTTTTGAATCTTCTCACTGAGGAAAGATACAATTAAGAAATAACACTTGGTCCAAATGTCACTGAGATCAAGTTAATTTTGTCCGTTCAAGTGTAAACCCTTGAGGTTTTAGTCCTTTGTGGACTGGGCTCTAAATTTTTGAAAACGCCAAAGAAAAAGTCCCTTATTCTGGGCAGCATGTGAATCAATGTGCAGGTCAAAGAGTATCTCTTTACTCCTGGATGTTCAAGATGAGGGATTTGTCTTCTTCACCAAGTGCCTAGAAAACCATGCCTCTTAGAAAAGTTTGCCATCATGAGGGAAGTTGAAATTTCCATCCTTGTTTCTAGATAATGATTATTTCCCTTGAAGCACTTCAAGGAGCTCCATGAAGGATATCCTTAAAGTAGTGTGTACATTGCATTTTGGATACTATGCAGTTTTTGAAATATGGTGGAGAAACATCAGGATGAGTCTGAACTTTGAGAATAGAACATCGTCCTCCCCAGCCCAGATTCTCTAAAGAGAGCATCCTGGCATTTTGTTCACATCCTTATGAGACTAAGCAACTGTTTTTTGTGTCTTTCCTGAATTGATTTGTTTACTTTTTTATGATACAGATAATGCAATGTCCATATGGAATTCTAAGGTCACAGAATGTTAGCTATAAAGTGGCATAGGGGCCATCCACCTTGCTGTATAGAAGACTCAAAAAGACATACATTCTAAAAAAATTCATAAGTAAATAAGTAGGTAGAGAAATAAATTGATAGACAATGAGTAAACAGTGTTTGGACCAACATGAGGAGTCTGTTCAGCCCCTACCTCCACACACCTATACTGACATATTTGGATGGACATAAAAACATTCATGCAATGGAGAATGCTCCTAATCTAAGCCTAGAATTGTTTTTGTGACTGGTGACTGCTAAAAATGTACTCCACAGAGCATTAAGCAAATAATCATGATACTGATAAATAATCCTAAATCAAAAAGATACAGTCATCATTTTTATGATTTATTGAGTTCCACATATAATTACTAGATGATTCAAAGTAGTACATTGCTTTTGTTGTACTTGAAAAGACATTAATTTTGTTGTACTTAAAAAGTGATAATAAATGTTATTTAAATCATATTTTTTCATATAGATTATCTACCTAGTGATCTTCTCTTAGGAATTTAAAACAGCTTTTTTTTTTTTTTTCCTTGACTGAATCAGAAAGTAACATATTTTGAATGTGTTCCCTGGGTAAAGTTTTATGTATTTGGTATTTTATGTATTATTTCTATAATTGATATTGCCTGGCAGATTTCAGGGTAAGTGCCCAGAAGTGGTTTATATGAAATATGGGTAATCACATAAAGTAAATCCACATGATTTGGGGGCAAAAGATGCTCAGTTTTGTACACAATTTCCATGATGTGTTGCTGTCCAACATTTGCCAGGTCACTTGATCTTACAGGCACAGCCTCCCCATTCCCTCTGTGGCATCATATCATTTTACATGAGTAACCTCTTCGTCATTTGTGTATATTGTCCTTTCCTCTTATTTTTACAATTGGGAGTAGGGAATAGACTGAAAAACGTGTATGTGAATTGTGTCCTAATAACATTAGAAAGGTGCTGATCATTTGGTAAGATGAGGAAATCCCCTGGTTAGTCTTTCCCAGATGTCATATGTTAGGATCTGAATATCTCATTGGCTTTACAGTATTCCCAGTAAGGTCTTCCAGCTGTTTTGTTTTTTTTTTTTAATCCCATCATACAGTAAGATGAGACTTGGGGAGCAGTTCACATAGAAACTTACAACCTGAAGGAATTTTCGATAATAGAGAGCAGAGATCATGGGTGAATTGCCCAAGTTACACAGGATCTTTGCACAAACTGCCTGACTTAGTATGTAGGAATATTATTTACTACAGCCCAAAGTACTTCAATAATTGTCTCTTATGGGGGTGTTTTAGACAATCTTTTATTGGCTGAAAATAATATTTGTAACTCTTAATGATAGTTTTTTCAAAATATCTTTTTTTCTTCTTGTAACAGACAGCAGTGACTGAATTCCTTTTCTTGGGCCTCACAGATCATCTCCACCTGCAGATTGTCCTCTTTGTCATTTTTTTCTTTGTCTGGCTTATCACCCTGGGGGGCAACTTGGGCATGATCACTCTCATATGGATTGATCCCAGACTCCACACACCTATGTACTTCTTTCTTAGCCACCTGTCCTTTGTAGACACGTTTTCCTCTTCTTCCATTGCCCCCAAGATGCTGTGTGATATCTTTGTAGATAAAAAGGCATCTCTTTCATGGGTTGTGCTGCACAGATGTGGTTCTTTGGTCTTTTTGTGGAAACTGAGTGTTTGCTCTTGGCTTCCATGGCGTATGATCGGTATGTGGCTATCTACAAACGCTTGCTGTACACCCTCATTATGTCCCAGAGGGTCTGTGTGCAGCTGGTTCTGGGCCCTTATGCTGTGGGTCTTCTAAGCACCATGATGCACACAATTCACACATTTTGCTTACCCTTCTGCGGTCCAAATATCGTCAATCACTTTTTCTGTGATATTTCACCACTGCTTTCCCTAGTGTGTGCAGACACCTGGATCAATAAGTTGGTGCTTTTCATCTTTGCGGGAGCCATAGGAGTTCTCAGTGGCCTGATCATCATGGTCTCCTATGTTTGTATCCTGGTTGCCGTGCTGAGGATCCAGACTGCTGATGGGAGGAGGAAAGCCTTCTCTACTTGTTCTTCTCACCTGGCAGCTGTCTCTGTCCTCTATGGGACTCTTTTCTTTATTTATGTCTGACCTAGCTCAAGTTCCTCCCTAGATATGAATAAAGTGATTTCTCTGTTTTATATTGTGGTAGTCCCCATGTTGCACCCCCTCATCTACAGCTTGAGGATCAAAGAGGTGAAAGACGCATTCAGTAGGAAGTTTGAAAGGAAAGAAGAATTTTTAATAGATAAAATAGAATTCTAATTGTGCTGCACCACCCTTGTTAATTCAGTCATGTGTGGTCAAGAGAAGACAGTACTGAGAATGAGACATTGCCCTTAGTTCCTGGGTCTGCTAGTTTCAAGGTCATTCATATACTAGACATATTGTTTATATTGTTCTTCTTCAGTCTTCTCCTTTGCAAAATGTTGGGGAATATAAAACATTTTACATACGTGTTGAAAGGAGAAATGTAAGAGATGCCAGAATAAAGTCCACGAGAACATTTATATCTTCTTACAGGTGAGAAGACATTTTATTCCAGCCCAGAAAAGCAAACATTGTAAGAGAAAGATCAACAAAATCCATCCTTAAAGGTTTGATAGACCTTGATAAAAGCTGAACTATGGAAAGTGAGAGAACAGCTGTAGAACAAGTGACTCACAATGAGTTAGTGTCCCAACAGGAAGGTGTTGGAACATGTATATACATATATATGAAACACAGTAGAGAAATGAACCAACAAATGAATGGGCAATGACATAACTGGAAATACAAATGGCCAAAAGCATAAATATATATAAAAATTGCTCAACTTATCAGTTGCTTAAGTAAGTGAAATGAAAATGCAATCTGTTTTGTTTTTGTTTTGTTTTTGTTTTTCCATCTATCAGATTGGTGAACATTAAGCTAATTAGTTTACAATGCTGGTAAGATCACCATTTGGATATTCTACACTTAGCTATAGTGGGTACATTTTCAGAAACTAATTTGAAGATTTCTAGTAAAATGCAGTTGATTTTTGACCTAGCTATCTTACATTCAGAAGTTTATGCTATAGAAATATAAATAACAGACACAAATGTTGCAGCATCATTTGTAGGGGTGATAAAAGGAAACAGTCTGATTTTGTATGATTAGGAGAAGCAAATCTTCTTCCTATGAGTCATTGTGCAGCTAATTATAAAAAGAATGATTTAGATATCCGTGCTTTTGTTTGGAAGAAACTCCCTGATACTATCGTAGGTGAATGGAAAAAAAATCCCAAGTCAAAGTAAAATCTGCAGAAATGACTACACTTAGTAAAAATAATGTGGGGGCAGAGTCTACCTACTGTGTAGAATATATTGGCATGCACACTATACAAGATGATGGAGAGAAGTGTGGAAGCCTACAGACCTAACTGTGAACACTGGTTACTTCAGTGGCATGCCCATGGGAAGCAGGAGGGTGGGGTGGTGCTCCATCCTCACCTGGGTTGTTGAACTTGTTTTAAAACAAATACTTCTACCTTTGTAATTAAGATTCACTTTTGAAAAGCCGCAGTCTGTGTCAAAACTGAATGAATAAATTTATCAGTAAATAGATAAATTGAGGTGGATGGATTCAAGTAGCCTTCTCTTAAGGCTGCTTCTACATTCCACCATTCTCTGACTTCATGAAACACTTCTGAACATTGGTGACTGAAATATGGTTCAAAACCTAAGTAAAATGGAGAGGTTCTCAGCCACTCTGTGCTTCAGTCTCTCACTTTTTCCCTCTAAAGATAGGCATTTTCCTCCACCCCCATAGTCTATAACTTCTATACATAGTGGTATGCTTTCTCTTTATTAAAACCTTTGAAATGATAGCAGAATCCTAAAAGTGACACAATGCAAGTGTGGTGAGATTTGAAAGGAACAGTAAATATTACCTTAAATGTATCTGTATAAAACTAACATTGCTAATTGTCAGTCCTGTAAAATTTTCCAGCACCATTTTACTAAGAATTGTTAAAACTTGGGCATAGGTGTGACAAAGGGAAAAGGTATTTTTCCTATTTTTATCTAGAAGGACGCAACAGTTTCTTTCCCAGTCAAATTTTGCCTTAAAGTGCCTCTGTTCTGGGTCTTCACTATGTAACGTGTCTCAAACCACGTAACCTTTTGAGATGGTCACTTCCTAGTATGATGCTCAAAGTGTTTTCTATCTTTTTAATTGTTCCTTAAGCACTTGTGATTTAACATCCATTGAAAGGGGATTGGGAGAAGAACGGTAGGAAGCAAGTGGTAATTATAAATTTCCTCAATGGCTCTGAGTTCCTTCTCTAAATATATGCAAATATGTGCAAATATATGCAAAACCAACTGTCCTCTGAAGCTCTAGTTACTGCTGTTCTGATGCCCTGATGTTTTTTCTGTGTAGAATACTCCTTGTACCATGGTTACATGGATAACTCTGCTTGTTTTTCATGCACTGCTTAAGCGTGGCTTCCACTCGGAGGATTAATTACCCTGTCAATACTGCAGCATCACATTCTTTTCCTTCAGACTTTATAAGTGTAACATGGTGCATATTAGGATAATGTTTTTGGTTTTGCTTTGTTTTTTTAGTGAGAAATGTTCCCAGCTGATTCTTCATCTTAGGCATGATGGAAATTCACTTGGAGTTACATTTTTTTGTTCATCTCATAGGTCTGTAAGTGGTTCTCCATATTTTGGAATGAAAGGGTGGGTCCCAATATGAGGAGCAGAGAAATTCTACATCAATGAATGCCTCCAGACACTGAAATCCCCTGATTAACATTATTGGTGCCTAGGAGGAGGGCATCAATTTAAATGAGATATGGTTTCTCGAGAGATTTTGTTTTTTGTTTTTTGTTTTTGCTTCTGGCTTCCTTCAGGATTTTTTTTTCTTTATCTTTGATTTTTTTTATATTTTGAAATTTTTATGCTTAGGTATAGTTGTTTGTTTGTTTTTGGCATTTATCCTCCTTAGTGTTCTCTGAGCTTCCTGGATCTGTGGTTTGGTGTCTAACATTAATTTGAGGAAATTCTCAGTCATTATTCTCCAAAACACCTACATTCCTCATATTGTTAGTATATACACTGATTAATCTCTTCAAACTCCATTGAAGTTTTTAGTCCATAGTAAGAGACTGGTTCTTAAATACTGATTCAGTGTTGTAACCAATGGAGTATTATCAGAAGCTTGGAAAGAAAAATTGTATCTTAAGGATGAAAAGGATACACCAAGAGATGTTTTGGAGAAGGCATCACAGAGTAGACAGTGCTGTGACCTTTGAATCCTGTTCAAAATCCAGCTTCTTTTGTCTGAGCTTGCACTCATTCTTAGGCTTCAGAAGTTATCCTTTAGATACAACACTATTTTTCTAAAATCTAAAGGAATTGACAAGGAAGATACATTCTTAACACCCATCACCCAAGGTGAGAGTGAGAGCTATCAGCCTGAATTCATCAAATTCACATAATACCTTATCTATGAAATATGTCTTAAAATGTCCTCCGTTCAAAAGCAGGGGCTTTTGAACACAGTTCATAATCTGGGCTTGCCTTGGGTAATCTCCAAAGGGAACTCCTACACCTAAAAAGTCTGATTCCCTTCAAACATTCTGTTTTGATCAAGAAGAAACTGAAAAGCCCAGTGAGGTTCAGCGACTTACTCAGTATCACACAGATAGTTAGTAGGTAGTTATGATGACCACCAAGAGGTCGGAGGCAGGAGTGTCATCTGTCAGTCTACTCTATGAAATGTAAAAATATAGAAGTTGTATTTATTTTTAAAAATAAGAAGCCCAATTATGAATTGATTCAACAGAAAAATCTCTCTCTTTCTCATTACAGATTAGATCAGAGAAGTGGATAATGGAAATCACACTTTGGTGATTGAGTTTGTATTTGTGGGCTTAACAAATCACTTCCAGCACCAGCTTCTTCTTTTTGTGATATTTCTCTTGGTTTATCTTGTCACTCTTCTGGGAAACATGGGGATAATGACTCTCATTTGGATGGATTCTCGACTCCACACCCGAATGTACTTATTTCTCAGCCACTTGTCCTTTGTAGATCTCTGCTCCTCTTCTGTCATTGGTCCCAAAATGTTGACTGACATCCTTGTGGAGAAAAAAGTCTTCTCTTTCTTTGGTTGTGTTGCCCAGATCTGGCTTTTTGGTCTGTAGTGACTGAGTGTTTCTGCCTGGCTTCCATGGCATATGATCAGTATTTGGCCATCTGTAAGTCCTTGTTGTGCACACTCGTGTCCCAGCAAGTCTGTGTGCAGCTGGTGGTAGGGCCTTATGCTGCCTTGGGTCTTAAAATCACCATGATCCACATAACTTTCACCTTTCACCTGCCTAACTGTGGTCTGAATATCATCAGTCACTTCTTCTGTGACCTTCCTGTTATCTCCCTGGCATGTGCAGACACACAGGTCAGTAAATGTTTACTTTTCAACTTGGCTGGAGCTCCAGGAGTACTCAGCGGTGTGATCACCTTGGTCTCCTATGTTTACATTGGCATCGCCATCCTGAGGATCTGTTCTGCTGATGGGAGGTGGAAAGCCTTTTCCTCCTGCTGTTCACACCTGACACCCGTCTCCATCCTTTAGGGACACTCTTCTTTGTCTATGTACGTTGGAGTTCTAGTTTCTCCCTGAATATTAACAAAGTGGCTTCTGTGTTCTACACAGCTGTGATTCCCGTGTTAAACCCACTTACCTACAGCCTAAGAAACAAAGAGGTCAAGGATTCATTCAGAAGGACATTTGAAAGGAAGAAATTTCTTTTGAGTAAGTGAATTATGACGTCGTTTGTATTATAGGTTGAGAAGGTAAATACATTAGAACATCATTTGTACTACAGAGTGAGAGCTAATATACATGTACGATGGAAAAACTGCAAATTGTGTGTTGAGATTCACTCTTTATTACTCTGTGTCATCGATAAGTCACACAATGTCTTTAGGTTACAATTTTCTCATTTTGTTTTTCTTATTTCTTATTCAGCAGAAATGTACTTTAGAACTTTAAACTCAGATAAGTAGATTACTGAATCCCAAGACTTTAAAAAAGCATTGTTACTCATATACACCCAAAAATTTATGACTAGGATATGAGAGGTTCTTTGTTAAATCCTGAATAAATGTTATCATCATATCCAGTGACTTAAAAGTACTTCTATTTTGCTTATACTATGTTGAGATCTCTCATTGTCTGTGATCTTGGCCTTGACTCATTAAACACAAACTGTTAAAAAGTATACTATGGTCAAAACGTAAAAACTTCCACTTATAGGATAAATATGTCTGGGGCTGTAACATACAGTGGTGACTATAGTTAACAATACTGCATTGTATATTTGCAAGTTGCTGAGAGAGTAGATCTTAATAGTTCTCATCACAAGAAATAAAATTTATAACTCTGTTAGGGAATTGATAAACTTATTAGGGTAATCATGTTGCAATATATATAAATACTGAGTCATCATGTCATACACCTTGGGCTAACACAATATTGTATGTCAATTGTATATCAATAAAATTGAAAAAGAGTGAATTATTCAGGAATCATGCAACCATAGCACTCTCTACTATTACTTTCATGTTTAGAGGAGGTGTTTTACCAACGTATTTTACATCCCCTATACTTTTTGCTCATAATAGTAACTTCCTGGGGTTTTGCCATGATTTGTGCATGTGAAGTGTAGAATACATTCCAGTTCTTTAATAAAGTGTTACTTATTACTATTGTTATTTATTGATTTTTGTGTCATAGGCAGGATATTAATTCTGTTTTTACAGACAGTGAGCCAAACAGCCATGAAGAATCAATGGATTGCCCATGACCTCATAATTTGGTCTCACATTTTTATTTTTTCCACATACAATATTCTTTCAACCATATTTCTGTGTTTTATTTACTGGAACATAGCAACACATCCAAGAAATGAGGGGGATAAACCATGTTTTTGTATCATTGTAAGTTAAGACTCAATGAGATCCACACTGTCATCTCTGAAGGCTTTCTTTAAAAGACATGCTTAGCATGCATGAGGTCTTGGGTTCAATCCCCAGTACCTCCGTTAAAAGCAAATAAACCTAATTATCTCCCTTCCTTGCCAAAATAAAATAATACAATGAAGTAAAGCTGTCAAAGATAATAACTTCTGCTTTATTGTGCAGTGTACTTTGGGAAGACAGTATTTGCAAATTGATTCTGATAAAGTTTCTGCTCATTTCAGTGTATTTTCATTTGAAAATACTGATATACTCTGAGTAAGTTGGTTTGACAGCAGGTTTCTTCCTGTATAATTAGCATCCTCATTTTCTCAATAATATTCACTTAAGACAAAGCTGATACTGGGGACAGAAAAATGATTTTAAAAAATGATGTTGGATCCATTGGATGTCTGCATGGAAAAAAAGTGGAATTTACCCCCATCTCACAATACACCCTAAGATCATCTCCAGATTATTTGGAGATCAAGATGTGAAAGGCAAGGAATTAAAGCATCCAGAAGATAATATTGGAGAATATCTCATTACAGGTGGTTGCAAATTAAAAAAATAATAATAAGGTACAAACATACTAAACATGAAAGATAATATTGATTCTCGAATCACATTAAAGTTGAGAACTTAGGCTTATACTGAAGAGCATAAACATGTAAACCACAGCAAGGGAAATGTATTTACAATGCATATAGTTGATATACCTGGAATATATGGATAAGTATTATCTTTTAAAAAAGACAGGCAATCCAGTCAAAAAATGTGAGCAAGACACTTGAACAGGCAGTTCATAAAAGTGGTTATGTAAATGTCCTATAAATATTGCAATAGGTTGCTCAATCTCGCTAGAAATCAGGGAAATGGTGGTTAAAGGCACAATGAGATACCACTCCACACTCACCGAGATGGCTAAAATGACAAATACTGACACTCAAGCACTACTAATGGGAGTGTAAATAATAGGTTTTGGAAAACTCCTTGAATTATCAGTCAGTATGAATATATATGTACCCTATAACAAGGAAATTTTACTGTCAGATATCTTCCCAAGAGATATGTGTGCTCATGAACACCAAAGGACATGGTGTTCACTGGATGATCTTTGGAGAAAAATTCCCAAAATGTAAAAACTGAGAGCAACTCAAATGTCCAACCACACAGAAATGGATAAATCATTTGTGAAATATCAATATCTTAGAACACTAACAGCAATGCAGTATATGAACTAGAGATTTATTCAACCAGGGATGAATTTCACAGACATGATGTGGATGGTGGAGATGGTGTATTTCTTGACATAGGTGGTGGTTGCATGTTTGTGTTCACTTCGTAGTAATCACTGAGTAGTACACTTAAGATTTGTACATTTTTCTCTCTGTTATTCATCAATAGAAGCTTAAAAATGTAGCATCAGGCTTGCCTTTGTCAGTGAAACCTCTTTCAGTTTCTCAGGAATAAAACCTGCATGAATAGAATAGAAATTCTTCATACATTCTGATTCTGTGATTTTCCTGTCCGTGTTGGGAAAAAGATAAACAATTATAATGTCAAATAAGGCACCCTTGTGGTGGATCCTCTATTATAATGTACTTTAGTTGAGCAGTTCCAGAAATTTTGTGGTACTTCTTGTGGGGAAAATGCAGACATTATTACATCATTGCACTAAAGTTTACTCTTTAAATAGTTTAAGAAGGAGGTAAGAAATAAGGCATTTATCTAAAGAATTACAGTGATCCCAGTGGATTTTTAAAAGTGTTTAAAGAAAGCAAGAACATTTTAATTTACATCCTTCTTAGCAATAAAATCCCCAAGGTATGGCATACTTTAGGGACATAAATTCTCCCAGGACAAAAAATGATGTAACTACTTCTGGAAACTTTAAACCACGAGAAAATTGTTTGTTTCCGAGTGGAATCATGTTAGTTTCTTGGGAAGAAAACTAAGAATAAAACCAAGTGGCTCCTAGAAAGTCTGACTTCTCTGTGCAGAGCATGGGGGTGGAGGGTGGGGCAAGGGGAGGTGGGGAGATGAAATGCATGCTGAAAAAGAATGCAATTTGTACTCCATTTTAATTTTAATTCTCTAAAGAAGAAAGAATTCGTTGAAATGTAAGTTTAGACTTTTTTTTATTATTATCATTTCTGCTTCTCTGTTTATCTTCAAGAAGTTCAAAATTAGTTAAATGGATTTATGGGAAAATAAACATGTATGACATTTAAAATGTGTTTATTTGGTACATAGACACGTATCTGGTTAGAATGTTGCACACAGTCTAAGAAGTAATGTGAAATCCTGTAAAATGCACAAAGAGGTTATAGTCAAGTGAAATCCCTCTTAAGGACTCAGTGACTGTGAGGCAGGAAGCTCCATAGAAAGACTGGCAGGACCCCAAGGCAGGGCCACTGCTCTCCTCCCAGCACAGCTCTATCTCACTTTTTGCCTCTAAAGTGGTAACTTACACCTAGAATTCTATTGGTTCCCTGAGCTCACTTCTGATTGGTTATTACTCTCACTCCTGATTGGTTATTACTCTCACTTCTGATTGGCCCACTTCCCTAACTTCTGATTGGTCCATTTGTAATACTTCATTTGCATGGAGCTCACTCCTGATTGGTGTATTTCTACAAAGCTTGTTCCTGGTTGGTCAACTTCTGCTGTACTTTATTTGCATATGATGTTGCAAAGTGTAAAACTGGCAGCATATAAAAGGCCTGTGTAAACCTACAAAGGGGGTCCAGAGCTTTAAGTGTTAGCTACTCTGGTCCTGCTGGCCTAATAAACCTGAGTTCTCCAACTCTCTGAGTGCTGCTTGGTTTCTCGCCCGGATCCAGGTTGCTGTCACAACTGAGCTGTAACACCTGAGCTATAACACATTTTTTTTTGCAACAACTGTGCCCTGAGTAGGAGAGAGGCTGGGCACAGCCACCATCCCCCCAAACCCTGAGGTGTGGTGCCATCTGGATGCAGTATTGCACTGAGTTATGGGCATCATTCTCAAAGCACAGAATGGGGAGGTTAATGGAAAAACTATCAACAAGAGCACAGTTTGCAGATGTTTGAGAGCTCCTGTGCTTGAGTAAGCTTGGACTGTATTTCTCTAAGACCTCATTGCTTTCTTTGTAATAAACAGACCCTTCAGCATTAAATATGCACTTGGACAGTGACTGATGATTCCGTATCCCACGAAGAACATGCAGAATTGGGTTGGGACATCGGGAGGTCTAGGTTCCCTCTTGGGAGAGTGACAACATTGAAAGGATAGACTGTAGTCAGCCAGGGTGGTGTCTTAAACTCAGATAATTCTATGAGATCCTCGCTTTCAGACTTTAGGCTCCACCTTCTGCACTTATAACCTCTACCGCCTGCTCTGTAAAATGGGGATAACAAAGTGTTTCTTATCCAGGTTTGGGTGGAAATCAAGTGGGCTGAGGTTTGCAAAGCACTTGGAGCAGAGTCTGGTAAGACCTGAATATTCTATAAATACTTGTTCCTTGTTCCATATTCATTGCAACCTCAATTGTGTTGTATCATGAAGCCAACTATGGGCTTTAGCACAGCGTGCTGGTAAGTGATAGTGTATTGGCCACCGTCTCTGTGGTCTTGGCTCAGATATCTTGGGAACTCAGTTTTCTTATTTGTAAAGGATGAGTTTGATGTTCTCTCAGCTTGTTAGAGTTTTAGAAATCTAGAACTCCAGATGCATAGCTTGCAATTGTTTCTCACTTTCTACCTCCTAGGCTTCACACATTTCTCATCCCAAATTGGTTGTAGCTGTTTTCTTTTCTTCTGTCTCTTTAAAATTGCTAGAATACCTTAGGGGCCTGTTTTAGATTACTACACTTTTTGGTTTTGTTTTCGATTACTTTTAAATATAAAGGTAATGCACATATACTTTCTCCTTGTACCAAAATCTCCTTGTATCAAATTTGCGTGCACATGGAGTCACCTTTGATTACCCATCACATACCAGTTCACGGCCCCTCTGTGCTCAGAAATTATGATTGCAAATTTGGTGTATATCCTTACAGACTCTTTTATTTTATTCTATTTGCACACATTTAAATAATTGCAATTAATGAAAATATTAAGGTTTAAAACTTGTTCCTAAAAGCACACTGCAGAGATCATTCTGTAACTTGCTACTTCTTCACATATCTTGGAAAAATAACCATGTTTGCACATATAAAATTACCTGTTTTTTAAATTTCTGCACAGTATTCCATAGAATGACTGTACCAAGGTTTATTTTGCTGTTGCTTTTGTGGACAATATGTGGATTCCAGTTGTTTTTTTTTTTTTATCATTTTAAACAATGACGAAGTAGACATCCTTGTTTTTCCATTCTGCGTTTCCTTGGGGTAGATATTACGTAATGGAACTTGTGAGTCATTAGGTACTTGCTTTTTCAAAAAAATGTCAAAATAGTGAAAAATTGCCATCCAGAGGCCCCACCCTGCAGTATGAGGGATTGCCATTTTTTTCTGGCTGTCTCATCCGTGTTTTATATTCTTAAATTTATTTATTTTGCCAATTTGACAGATGAAAATAGTATGAGTGTTTTTTTTTTTTTCAATTTGGCTTCTATGATCATTTGCAAAATTAAGCATTTTTTTTTTTTTAATTCTTATTGGGACTTTGGGTGTCCTGTCTTGTGGCATGCATTATATCTTTTGCCTATCATTACAATGAGTATTTGCTATTTTAATTGATGATTAATGGTAGTTCTTTGTGTGTTCTGATTTTAATCCTTTGTAATATATGTTTCAATATTTTTTCCCAATCTGTGTGTCTTGATACTTAGAATGCATGTTGGCATACATTCATTTAAAATTGTGATGTAGTAAAATTTACAATATGTTCTTCATGTGGTTTTTATGTTCTGTTTAAGAAGACCATTAAAAATAAATCATAACACTATTCTTCACTATTTTCATATAATACATTTATAGTTAAATTTTTTTTAGTTTAAGTGATGTGGGGTAGAATTTTAACAGCATTTATTTTCTCAAATGGCCATTCAACTATTGTAACACTTTTTTATGAGTATTGACTGTTGAATCTTGGCTTTCCTGACTTGGAATAAAACATTTATTCATAGTCAGTTGACATACATGCCTAGGTCTGCCTGTGGTTTTTCTAAAGGTTTCCTGTCCTTTTCTATTCATCTTTTTGTTCTAGTAAAAACACTTTACTCTTTTAATTATGATAGCTTTAAATCTGCATTGAATATCTTTATTTTTCTTTTTAGAAACTATATTGGCTATTTTTAAATACATCTTGTTCCATAAATTTTTAAAGCAGATTGTTTCATTAAAAATTATATTTAGATGTTGTTTGAAATTGCATTAAATTAGCCACATAGTTTGGTGAGTGTCCTTGATCAGTCATCCTGAGACAACCAGGAACAAGTCTGTAGTTGGACCAAGCCAGCTTTATTGAGCCATTCCAATGAGATGATCACATACCAGAAGCACCATGGGTATCTCACTGAGCAAAGAGGAAATAAAGTTATTGTGGGATTTTTACAAAGGGTGGAGTTTACATGAAATTTAAATCAAGAAAACTTTTGGTAAGCTCAAAACAAAGCAGGCTGTATGTTAAGGGGGCAATATCACAACACGCCCACAGTGCAGACCAGGGTCCTGTTTCCCTAGAAACTACAAAGTGCAGATGGGTGTGGAATGTGGTGTCCAGAAGTCCCTCCTGTGGAGCTCTGTGCCTGTGCAGGAAATTGAGACTCCTTAGCCATGTCAAAGTGACTTACTTAGATCTTCCTGGTCAGAGTGGCATGTTTCATCTTGCTGGTATAATTAACAATGAACGTTTTTAGCTAGCCTATACTTTTAGAAAATAAATTTTCTCATTGAGTGACAAGGCGGTTGTCACTCAGAGAAAGTGTTGTTAGATGCTGGCAGCTGCAGTGTTATCTGTGGGAGAAGTACTGTGTCCTGTTCTCCTCACAGCTGACTTATCTGTGTCTGCTATTCCTGCCTGAAGGATGGCCACACAAGTCCTTACTCCCTGAGTCTGAGTTAATTTTTACTTTCTCAGGAGGAAGTGAATCTTTATAATTGAATCTGTTTCCATTTTATACATAAGAAATACATAAAACACATTTTTTTTCCCACTGATTTAGGTATTTCTTCCTTTGCTTCAGTAAAGTTCCACAGTTTGTACTTTTCTTCATACAAATTTGGAATATTCCTTGTTAGGCTTATTTTATGGTTAGTTGATCAATTTGAGTTGATGAATATGAGTTTTTTCATTATAATTCATAAGCGATTGTTATTGAGTTTTTTACATTGATCTTCTAAACTATTTGTTGAACTTTTCAATTTTTTTCTTAGAAAAATCTTATTAGTTGACTCATCCATTTCTATGTGGGTGACTATTTTGCCTGCAAACGCTGACTGTATTTTCTTCTCTTTTTTCTACATTCTTATATCTTTCCTTCTTATATTTAAGTGTTTTGGCTGCAATCTCCAATATATTGTTCAATAGTATAAATTGTGAGCATCTTTATATAGTTTCTGGCTATAATGTGAATGTTCCTCATGTTTTCCTCTACACATGCTTCCTCTGAAAGCTTTAGGAAGGTTCTTTCTTACTATGTTAAATAGTTTCCTTTTTTTTGTCCATATTGAAAAGGTTTTTTTTGAGAGCCACATTTAATCAAATTCTTATAAAAATTGTATTGAAATAGTACTAATGCTTTTCTTAATAGGTAAATATGGTGAATAGTTTTATAGGTTTTCTAATGTAGACCAAATTCTTAGTTAAACTTTAACTTTCTCTTTAAAACATTTAAGCCTTATTGCCCTTTAGAACTGTAATGTAGTTGATTTGCCAGCACTTTATTTAGGCTTTTTTTTTTTTTTTTTAACACCAGTGTTCCTAAATCAAAAATCTGTTATTTCTTTTCTTTGTATCACGTTATGCTTTCAAGAAATTTAAAGTTGTATTAGCTACCAATTCTCTTTTTCTAACTCTAGAGACCAAAACCCACCGATGGCTGCTGAGAACTCTGCAAAGATGACAGAGTTCATTTTCATAGGCTTGAAGTACCACCCTCGGCAGCAAGTCTTCCTTTTCTTGCTCTTCCTACTCTTTTACCTCGTTATGAGGTAAAAGATGATTATCCTCATCCGGCTCGATTCCCGCCTCCACACACCGATGTACGTCTTTCTCAGTCACCTGTCCTTTGTGGACACCTGCTTCTCTTCAGTGGTGGGCCCCAAGATGCTCGCCGACTTCTTCACTGAGCGGAAAGCCATCTCCTTCCTGGGCTGTGCCTTGCAGCAGTGGTTCTCTGGGTTCTTTGTGGCCATCGAGTGCCTTCTCCTGGCGTCCATGGCCTATGACAGCTACGTGGCCATCTGTAACCCGCTGCTGTGTTCCGTTACCATGTCCCAGAGGCTCTGTATCCAGCTGGTGGCAGGACCCTACGCTGCGGGTTTTCTGAACACCATGACTCACACAACAGCTGCTTTTCGTCTTCCCTTTTGTCGCTCCCACGTAATCAATCATTTCTTCTGTGACTTGTCCCCTCTGCTTTCTCTCGTGTGTGCGGACACCTGGATCGATAAGTTGTTAGTTTTCATTGTGGCTGGAGCTGTCCTCGTGGTCAGTAGCCTGACCATTGTCATCTCCTATTTTTACATCCTCCTTGCCATCCTGAGGGTCCGCTCTGCTGCTGGGAGGCGCAAAGCCTTCTCCATGTGCTCTTCCCATCTCACGGCCGTTTCCATTTTGTACGGGGCTCTCTTCTCTATCTATGTGAGGCCAGGGGCAGTTTTCTCTCTGGACCTCGATAAAGTGGTGTCCATATCCTACACAGCAATCATCCCCATGTTGAATCCTCTCATCTACAGCTTGAGAAATAAAGAAGTGAAAGCTGCCATGTGTAGGACCATCACCAGAAGGAAGTTTTGCATCAGAAGATAGACTTCCATCTAAAATACAGAAGAGAGAAGAGAAAAGCTTCTTTTCAGACATGGCTAGATTACCTGTCATCATCCAAAGAGGCCAAAGAATTTGCAGAATTTAGGGGGATGTCATACTTCCATTCTTCTCTATGATTTTTATTTTGGTAACTTTTAAAAGCTCCATTTCATTATGTCCCTACAAATGATAAAAATCCCCAGTCACCCATGGACTCAGAGCACTTCTGCTTCCTCAGACACCTTCATTACTGGAAATAGGATAAAATCTAAAACTGTGGGGACCACCTAGCTACTAACATTCTTGCACTAGTTGGACCAATGTAAATGTCCACATTGGGTGAGAGTTTTTGAAACAGCATGTATGTTCCCTATTTCTAAATATGGAATTGAAAAGAGTAAACAGAGTAGTTACTTAGCTTACAAATGATTTTTTAACTAAATGAATCCCCCGTATCATATTCTTTTTCATATCTTTTATGCCTATTTGATTTATTCTTGCTTTCTAAAAATACAGTGTCATGAACATTACAGGAAAGGAAAAGAAAATGTAGACAAGCAAATGAAGAACAACATTAACCAAAAAAAAAAAATCTTATACTCTTATTCTTCCACCAAGTGATGAGTCCTCTTAATAATTTCCAGATGCCTCTCTGCCTATTTGAGTTTAGTTGTTCTAATTATAACTTCACTAATTGATGTTCAGTTTTTCCTAGTTCTTTTAAATAAAAGATAGCTTACAACAGAAATTAGAAATAAGGTGCAAAAAAGTGAATGAGAAAATGAGAAAAATTCTAAAAACTCAGAGACAATAGGTGTTGAGAAGTTAGAGGTAAACTAAAATGGATAAAATGTATATCTTATTTTCATGTTAGTCTTTTTTGTTGTTGTTGTTTCCAAATTAAAAAAAAAAATCAATACAATAGAATGAAGTTAAAAACATTTAACACCTTTCTCCCCTGCCCTGACTCTGAAGATATTTTGAAGAATTCAAGAGGTATTATAATCATTTCAAGGAAGATTAGTGATTTTTGAAAAGCATCTTTTGGGTACAAACTAGATTCTGCCAGAATTTTTGCCTTGATAGTTGTGCATGATCTAAAAATGTAAAATTTATCACTATTTAATAAAAAGAGCTACATCTGAAAAGAAAAAAAAAAAAACAGTGGGAAAATTTGAGTAGTGATACAGTAGTGAAAAACTAGGGTGTAGACTTTTATCCAAATAACTTTCTTAATGGAGTTTCTGGATAAGCAAGTGCTCTCTTAGGCAGTGTTGATGAGATGACTGTCACAATCAGTCTTCCTCACTCCAGGGTTAGTTGAACTTGCTTTGAATATTGCAGTTATTATAAACACAGTGCATTACAGGGAGTGGGCATGGAGTGGCTTGGGTTCGGAAGTGAGCAAGCTATGCAGGGAACTGGATACCAAGATGTGGAGATGGTTTACAGGCCAGTGCTAATCATAGTTTCAGTGAAGCAACTGTCTCAGACAGAAGGGACCAGTCCCTTGCCACATAACCAGAGAGACAGAAATAGTGCCAATAGGATGCAATTAAAAGGATCCAGATGCTAGCTGAAAACTTTCCTCCATTTAATCTATAATATTTTTTGTGGAAGCAGTTAATTAGATGGAGGGTGAACAGTTTCAGATGTATATGTGTTTGCTGCTAGTACTGAAATAAAGTGACATCTCTTTCTCTTGCTGGAAGGTAAATTATCAGTGTTTTGATCTGTGCCTTAGAGCAGAGGTTCTTTAGATTCTTGTGGCTGGTAAGGGGCTCCTCTTATCACCCGTGGTATATACATATCTTCTAGAAGCCAGAGCTGTGTTTCCTTGCCATGTGACACAGATGCTGTGTCAGGGTGGTGGGCAGGGTTTATGCTGTTGCGTTCATGAACACCACCGTACTTCATGACCCCTGTTGATTTCCAGCTACTCTCCATTGTCATTTATGAAACATCTCCCGACTATTCACCATCAAATATTCTGGCACCTCATGAAGCATATTTGTACTTTAAAACATTCTTATTATAGAATTTTTACACATATAGAATAATAAAGTAGTAAAGTGAACCCTTCACCTAGGGTTCCCAGCATCCAGATTGTTGCTCTTTGATTGTCCTGGAGTGATCACACACATCAGTGGTTTAACTGTCTGGATAGTCTCTGCTTCTTTGCTGCCATTGTGAGACTCCACTGAGCTGCTGGAGGGCGCAGCCCTCCACTTTTGCTTTTATCATAAATGATCTCTATGCTGAATGGGAATCACTTCTCTGTCTATGACTTAGTCTTTCCCATTTTCCTGGCTTTCTCTAAAAGAGTGAGGTCTCTAACATGGAAGTCCTATCACCAAAAGGAGTAACTATAAAGAAGACTTTTTTTTCTGCTAACATCTAAGTTCATGTCCAGGAAATGCAAAAAAAAAAAAAAAGAGCTATGCAAATGAAATGGATTGGAAATGTTCCTGTGCTTCTAGGCCACTTAGCAGTGCTTCTCAGTAGCTGGGCAGAGGCGTGGCTGCCTGTCAGGATTTGTTTTTGTCATCTGGGTGCCAGGTTGTTCCCTCCTTTCCCAGGGAAAGAGTCAAAGTTCAAACCCCATGCTCAGCAAGTCAAATTCTGCTTCCAGGAGACTGCACTTCATCCTGACTTTGAACCCCAGACATGTCCTCAAACCTTATTATTGGATCTCTGCACCCAAGAAAGGTTCTAGAGCACTTCCTCCTTTCTCCCTGCCTCAACACCCAGTGAATATTTCTTTTTTGGCGGTTGAAATTCTAGTATCTAACTTTGATGCTATGAGATACACTCACAATTCTGATCTATGATTTTGGACTAGGAAAAATATGCAACATTAAAAATAAAAGACCCAAATCCTACTACACCTGTGTTTTTGGGATACAGGAAGCTCTGGTTGATCCTGGGGCCCACAGGGAGCTTTGTAGCCCCACACACCCCTGGGATGAGTGAGTGATGCTGGATACCTCTGAAGTAATCTGGGAGAAGGACAGTTACATAATGGTAATACTAGGGAATTCATTTATGGTTATCCAGTGGCCACTCTGAGTCTCAGCTCCATAATTGATCCAAGTCACAGTCCAGCATCCTCCTCCCATAATGATTGACCCTTACAGCCCTGGGGAGCTGAAGTGATGAGAGCACCAATGTGGGTCACAGAGTCTTAGATATTATTCATCTCACAATGTCTGGAGACTCCACTAGGACAAGCTATAGTGTGTGACCCGGAAAGCAGCTTTAATGGCTGGACCTTAAGCAGTCATCTTGGACCATGAAGAAACTTTGGTGTTCCTGATATTGTATATCAGCCATATCAGCCCTATGTTGGCTACCTCTAGATATATTTTATGACAGAGAAAATAAATCCCTTTAAATATTTTTTAACAGTTACTCTTATTTTGAGTTTTCTGTCATAGGAATAAGAAATCCTAACTCAAACAGACACAAATGGAGACAGAGGGTGGGAACGGAGCATCCACACTGCACTTTGGTTGACTCTTGGCTTGATTGTTAGGTTTAGTGCATTAAAAGATAATGAAATTCAAAAGATAGGGGAGAAAATGTTTCTACTCATTTTCTCCCTCTCCATTTGACACCCTTCAAGAGAAACCAATGCTATGAGTTTGGCTCAGTTCTTGCTTACTGATCTGGTGGCTGTGTCCAGAGTGTTGGGGATCCCTCACTGACTTCCCCTACTGGACCAAGTGCTTACCTCTGTGGTTTGGGGAAGGTGGGGTCTCATGATTGACAGCCCCACCAGGTATGGGATGGACAAGTTTTCTATGATAAAGAGTGATTCTGTTGCCAAAGAATGGAAACAGGAGATCTGGTCAGGCAGATAAACATATTTGAAATGGAACTTTGAGGAAAGAGAGAGAAAGGTTTAAAGAAGATGTTCTGGAACAAGAAAGAGACCATTTTCACACTTTCCTATCCCCTACCAACATGAGAAGACTGAAAAAAACATTTATTTTTAATATGCTTAGGGGTGTGTGTGTGTGTGTGTGTGTGAGTGCTTGTGTGTGTGTGTGAGAGAGAGAGGGAGAGAGAAGGAGAGTGAATTTAAATGGGAATGTCACAATTATGTTTAGGTTATGCAACATTGCAAAATTCAAAGTAAGAATCAATATCTAACATTACAGATACTTTAAGCAAAAAATTTCTTGTAATCATCTGTGAGATGGGGATAACATTATGTAGGGCACTGTATTAATACAAAATTAGGTAAGACTTTATAGATAAGCATCCAAGAGATTGTGACTGATATTTCTATTCTTCTTCTTGATATTTTTAGGTTAATAAAAATTCCATATGATCATACTTATAAATTTTAGGAAGGCATAGGATACCATCTGCTCCTGATTAATTTGATAAAATTTTAGTAGCCTAGAAAGAGAAGAATCCTCCCTTATCACATGTCCTGGGTAAACACTACTTATTTATCATCGGGGTCTAGGACAATATGTGACACTGAAGATGTTACTCACTAGAAGTTTGTTAAATCCATCTGAGGTCTTTTTGGAGGGAATGTGATAAAACATCATTTTTTTTATTCTTTTTATTAAAGTGTAGCCAATTTACAATGTTAGTTTCAGGTATACAGCAAAGCAATTCAGTTATACATACATACATACATACATACATACATACATATATATATATGTTCAGTTTCTATTCTATTATGCTCATTACAAGAAATTGAATATGGTTCCCTGTGCTATATAGACAGTAGGTTCTTGTTGTTTATCTATTTCATATATAGTAATGTGTATATGTTAATCCCAAACTCCTAATCTATCCCTCCCCCTGCTTTTCCCCCCAGTGACCACAGTTTGTTTTCTATGTTTGTGTGTCTATTTTTGGTTTGTAAATAAAATTTGTATCTTTTTTTAAGCTTCCAAATGTAAGCGACATCATATGACATTTGTCTTTCTCTGTCTGACTCCCTTCACTTAGAATGATGATTGCTAAGGCCATCCATGGTGCTGCAAATGTGTTATTTCATTGCTTTTTATGGCTGAGTAATACTACATTGTAGATACACACCACATTTTTATCCAGTCATCTGTCGATGAACATCTAGATTGTTTCCATATCTTGGCTGTTGTAAATAGCTGTGAATGTTGGGAGGCATGTGTCTTTCAGAATTAGTTTTCTCTGGGTATATGCCCAGGAGTGGGATAGCTGGATCATATAGTAAGTCTATTTTTATTTTTTTAAGGAACCTCCATACTGTTTTCCATAATGGTTACACCAATTTACATTTCCACCAACAGTGTAGGAGGGTTCCCTCTTCTCCAAACCCTTTCCAGCATTTATTGTTTGTAGATATTTTAATGAAAAACATCATTAACTTTTAAGGCTGGTATTAGTCCTGCTCCAATTTCATGTTAATAAAGGTCCCCTCAAAATGACCTTATTCTCTAAATTCTTAAAAACCTAGTTTTAAATATTTAGTATTATTTTTGAACATAAGGGTCAAAGTTTGTTAAAGTTTGTTATACTTTCAGCACCATGAGATGCACTATTTCACATTCTTAATTAGCTGCCCCCCTTCTGCTCTTTATTCATCTCCTATTAACACGGTCTCTGTGAGTATAGGCTTGTTCAAATAAAGAGTATACACCATTTATTGTGCAATGACTGACGTCATTCCTTTTTAAGATGTTGTTAAACTGTGCCACTAGGTGGCAGCATCAGCGTGTCAATCACACAGAAATTGTCCACTAACGTTTCTTTTTGTAATCAAAAGAATTGTGAACATAGTAGGCTTGGAAAAAAGCTTTTGAAAGTCTAAGAGCTGATTTTGAAGGGCTGTGAAATTGTATACAAGTTTTGTGTGTTTGGACCTCTGTACAAGAAAAGAAATGTCTTACAGTTTCTTTAAAGTTCATGGCACATAAAAATTTAAAATCCCTCATCTCTTCTAACATTCTGATTTTCATTTACTTATTTTGTGAAACTAAAGCATAAAGGAGGAAAATGATTTTCTTATTATACATAACAGAATTATGGCACTCTTCTGGAAACACATGGTTCAGAGATTTTTACTCCATCAACATTCTTATAATTCCTTACATCCCCGTAATGATAATAACAGACTTTCTAACATTAGCTACAAATATTTTCTAGTGTATCCTTTGCAACTTTAAAAAATAAAATTATGTATTTTTAAATTTTTATTACGATTTCATCTTTAAATACATATTGACCATAGATTGGAGTGTTTGGCAAATATTTATTTTTATGTTTTATGGTTTTGCATACTTGTATTTTAACCTAATTACTCAGGAATTTTAAAATACCTAAAGAGTAATCACTTTTTTCTTCATGAAATAATACTTGAATATTAATAATAATGGTAATTGTAAAATGCTACTGTCAGTTGAACTGTTAAAACACTCTTTAAGAAGAGGTGATGTAAAATTCTTAAGTAGCAAGTGATGTTGTAAGTCCTGTAAAGATGATTTTAAGATAACTCTGTAAGGTAGGAATTATCCTCATTCAAGAGACAAGGAAAACTGAGGGTCCTAAAAGGGCAGTGACTTCCTGAAGCCTCACAGGAAATGGCAGGCACAGACATCAGATAAATCCTGCTTTGTTCTCAAGCCCCTTCATCCACTGTCTCCCTTGTCATATGTATGACATCTTACTGCTACCTGTTTTATTCAGTCTTCCGCTTAGGTCCCAGTATCACCTGGTTCTAACTCTTACTGTTCTACAGTGTCTTTCACTTAGTAGGTCAGTATGCCTGGACCTTTGTGCCTCACTTACCACTTTTGGAATTTTTCTCGGTATATTTACTAATGAAATGTTTTATGTACATCAGTAATCTATTTTTTTCAATGAAATGTAAATTTGAAAAAAATTCTTATAAAAATCTGGTAATTTGTCAATGGAAATTTTCTATATAAATTGTCAACAGGAGTCACTTCATTCAATCTGTGGTTTCTTTTCCCTGACATTCCTCACTCTGACAATTCCCATTTGAGTAATACTTTTCATAGCACTTTATTGGTTAAGTTCTTATTTCTTAAACTGTATTTCCATAAATCCCTGGGTGTCTGCTGTAATTCTCTCCCATGGTACAAGAAAAAAGTACTTACAATTTCGTCTGGGTGGCACCTGTATAAATATAGATAAACATTTTGAGAAGCAGTGGCCAGTATTAAGATAATAAAAGACTAAGCAGTGTAAATGCTCCAATGCCTTCACTAAACAGATTTCCTGCCACAGATGACTCGCCTATTGTCTGCTGCCAAGTGTCATTTCTGCCAATGTGGTTAATCAGTCTAAATGATCTGAAACATCTGAGTTTCCAGCTGTGAGCCCTGGAATTTAAGTTAATCCTTGCCTGGTCCCTCTGTTAGCGGAAGTAGGGGAATAAAAGTTACCTTGGTTCTTATTCATTCCCCCCAAATAACAAATTTCTAACAGGAGATAAAGAGTGTGATGCACCCCGAGAATTGGGAGTGGGCCAATGCAAGAGAGGAAAAAAATGGCGCCACTCCTTTGTGTTTCCTGTTTTTATGTCCTGGCTTAGGGGCGTTTTTCATGATCGATTACTGATGGCTTACCTTCTCTGAGCGCTCAGGCTGACTGACAGCATGCATTCCTCCTGCTCAGGCACAGACACACCCATCTCTTCTATGCATGTTTTTACCCATGATGCACACATGAAGAATTATGTTTAAAGGACATCCCAAGATGATAACGGTGCACTGGATGTGGAAACAGAGCAGTGAGCTTCAGGTGAAATTTTTTTAAGCAAATGAAATTGACAGACTACCTGATGCACCTAAAACTCTTTTTGTGGTTTGGGCAAAGTCTCAGGAAGTTGAACTTCTTTGGCAATGTGTGGTGAATGCTGTATTTGAGGAAAGCCCATTTTCTGCATTCTTTGCCCTTGTTCCCAAACCATTAATTCACAAGAAAGAAGGACGTGGAAAGCTATGTCCTCTAGTGGCACCATCGTCTCTGCTGCTTTCATTTACAAAGGATTCCATAGAGTCTCCTTGCTTAGCTTGGAACTAGAGAAAATGGAGAGCCTATATCCAGGCAGAAACAAACATAAAATCACCAGAAAATAGATCTCATGGGACTTCCTTATGCTATGAAGCAAAACTTTAATTGGGCTTTCCCTTAGCAGCTCATCCTCAGGATATGGTACACTTTGGGGAGCGAGCATCTTCCATAACAACAAGAAAGACAAAATGATGCAACTAGTTCAGGGGGCTTTTAGCTAATTGATGAAGATGCTGAATATGTGTTACAGTGGAGTCTTCCATGTTTTCTTTTTGGAAGAAAATACAGAATAAAATTAAATGACTGTTGAAAATTCTGACCCGTTTTTGTGTGTGTGGAGGTAGCCACGTTAAGGGAAGATGAAACCTGGGAAACTGGCTCGCTTTTGCTTTAGTTCTTCGTGCCATCTTTAAAGAAGAGGGAGCCCTTTACAGCATAAGTTGCGACCTTCTGCATCATTATCTGTTCTTCTTTCTGCCTGACGTTTAGCAAGCTAGGAGAACATAAAAGAAATTGGGATCAAAATAAGTGATATATGTGGTTCCTGGCCAAGATCGACATGATCCTCACCATTGTTTGATGACTGAGGAAGGTCTCAGGAGGGATGACATGGGGAAATAGGTTTAGGTTCTGCAACTGGGTCAAAGTATAATCAGTAAGTATGAAATGGGACAGGGACACTGCAGTAGCAGGTCGGGGGGAAGGCAGCACTGAATTCAGCTCACAGCCCGGTATAAACCACCGGGTGATGTCCTTGCTCAGACAAGGCTGTCACAGGCTGTGCTGATATTATCCTTGGGCTCCAGACCTGAGATCTGATTGTGTCCCCCACCCTGTATGGAGCACTGCATTCTATCCTAAGCACCAAGCGACAAAGAAAAACCGAGACATTAAAATGTGCATGGAAGGCTTGGGCAGGCTTAGGAACCAAGACTGACAAGGAAGCGTTGAGGACCTCTGGACAGTTGTCAAGTGGAAGAATGAGAAGTAGCACTGGCAATAGTGACTGATCCTGGAGGAGTTGTGTCAGACTCTTGAAGAGACTTGAGCAAGAGCTGCGTGTGATGGGTGGACAGTGTGACTGGCTAATCCATCTTTTTCTTTAATTCCCCTGGAGTGAAGGATGGCATATTAGCTGTAGTAGTTGCCCTCAGAGGAGGCCTTGCTAAAGTCAAATGATCAATTTCAAGTTAGAGAAGTGAAGGGAACTGTCTAGCATAAGGCTGCTGTTGAATTCCAATGTTCATGGGCTAGTAAAAAAAAAAAAGTTAAAAGTAAAGTTTAAGAAGTTTTCTGAGAACTCATCGACCCTCTCATTCTAAGTGGATGAGAATTCTGGGAGATCAAGGGTTTTAGCCACACTGAATGAATGAAGCAACTCAGGTTCAAAGAGATCAGCTGACGTAACCAAGGTTACCCTTATAGTGGGTGAAAAAGGACATATGGATGATATAGAGGTGGTATAAGTTAGGCTCTTTTCCTGGCTTGTTCCCTATACTGTTTCCATAAAGGGGATATTAAGCTTGACCGTCTATTATCCAGTGGCCTTCCTACCAATGACCATTGGCTAGAACCTAACACCAGGAATAGGAAGCCAAAAATGCATTGCCTGTACTTATACTGCAATGAATTTTGAACCTCTTTGAGATGACAGGATCTGTGAAGACACAGGAAACACTTCCACAGTGTGCAAAAGGAAAGGGCACAGTCTGTTTTGACCAATACATGTTCTAAGCCCATTCCTGCCATTTGCTAGCATTATGAGCACTCCTTGATCTTCAGTCTTCCTCTTATGTAAAGTGAAATAATGGGGGGAGGGTAGAGCTCAGTGGTAGATTGTGTGCTCAGCATGCACGAGGTCCTGGGCTCAATCCTCAGTACTCCGTTAAAGAAATAAATAAAAAATAAAGAAATTAATTAATTAATAAACTTAATTACCTCCCCCGTCAAAGTAAAATAAATTTAAAAATAATAAAATTAAAAATCAAAGATAGCATTAAAAAATAAGGTGAAATGATATTTAGTTTTCAGGGTTATTAAAGGGACTACATAAGGCAAAAATACGTACAATTATTCTGCACTTATCTCGGTTCTTAATAAGACACTGCTACATGATTTGCATGCATTATCTCATTTAATCCTCACAACAATTTACAACATAGTTGTTACTATTATTAATCCTGCCCCACAGATGAAGAAAAGTCAGGGTTCCCAGGGTCAGACAGGTAGGTTCCCGGGCCACTGTAGAACATACACTTAGCCTTGGGTTGTATCATCACCAAGAGCACAGCATTCAGCCTGAAACGGAGTGGCTGCTCCTTCTTCTCCAGCTTGCCTCATTTCCACTCTCCTGCATCCCTTCACCAGGTGTGCGTCCACCTGGTGAAATCACTGAAGCTGCAGTCACTGGGTGTTTATTCTGGAACTATCTCTGCTATCGGTTAGTTATGGACTCGAGCTTCTAGGCTGATGTTTTCTCATCCATATGTTGACAGGGTTCTATAGAGTCTTAAAATATTGTAGCTTCAGGTCTGATCTTTTGTGCTGGCTTCTATCTTGCCTGTATTTCCTTAGCCATAGTGTGTAGCTAAGTCATATCCTCTCCAATGCTCTCCTGTGTCCTCCTTTTGAAAGTACTTCCGCCCAATCTGTTGTGATGCGCCTGCTTTCCGTGATGGAAACCAGCATCGGTCATGGCCAGTGAAAACTACACGCGGGTCACTGAGTTCATTTTCAGAGTTTTGAATTACAACCCCAACTGCAGGTGCTTCTCTTCCTGCTTTTTCTGAGTTTCTACGTCATCGACCTAACCGGAAACTTGGGGACGGTTGTTCTGATACAGATCGATGCCCGCCTTCACATGCCCGTGTGCTTTTTCCTCAGCCACCTGTCCTTTGTGGACATGTGCTTCTCCTCAGCCATGAGCCCCAAGATGCTCGCTGACTTCTTTGCGAAGAGGAAAGCCATCTCCTTCCTGGGCTGTGCTTTGCAGCAGTGGTTCTTTGGGTTCTTTGTGGTGGCAGAGTGTTTTCTCCTGGTGTCCATGGCCTACGACCACTATGTCACCATCTGCAACCCATTATTGTATTCAGTTGCCATGTCCCAGAGACTCTTTATCCAGCTCGTGGCTGGTCCCTATGCCATTGGGTTCGTGAACACTATGATGCACACAACAAATGCATTTCACCTCCCTTTTTGTGGCCTCCAGTGTCATCAATCATTTCTTCTGTGATATGTCCCCCCTGCTTTCCCTCATGTGCGCTGACACCAGGCTCAACAAGTTAGTCGTCTTTGTGGTGGTGGGAGCCATGGGAGTCTTCAGCGGTCTGACCATCCTGGTCTCCTATGTCTGCATCCTCATCGCCATCCTGAAGATCCGCTCTGCTGAGGGGAGGCACAAAGCCTTTTCCACCTGCTCGTCTCACCTGATGGCCGTCTCCATCCTGTACGGTAATCTTGTCTTCATTTGCGTGCGGCCTAGTGCAAGTTTCTCCCTGGATCTCAATGAAGTGGTGTCGGTGTTTTACACTGCAGTCATCCCCATGTTGAACCCACTTATCTACAGCTTGAGGAACAAGGAGGTCAAAGGTGCTATCCACAGGATGGTCACAAAGAGGAAGTTCTGTAGGGCCTAGATTCTTATCTCCAAAGGACACTGGGGGCGGAATCAAAGAGAACAGACCAATTGTGTAGATTCCTAAAGATTCCAGGCCACCTGAAAGTGGGAGCCTGGTGGCACCCCTTCACCCATTCATCCATCCAGTTATTCATTCATCTGGTCACTCAATGTGGATTCATTAAACCGTGCATGTGATCTTCTATTACCGTTCAAACCCACACCCACTTAATTTTGTTTCTCTCAGACACCTCACAGTCCAATTATTTTCAAAACAATGTTATTATTTAATATCAGTTACTAATTGTTTAAATCATCCCACTAACACATTTTCTTTTTCTGCTGACTCCTTGACAAGTACTCCAGTTCCCAAAAATGGGAATTTAAAAATTTTTGTGCTGGGTTTTACATGCACATCTAGCTCCCTTCAATAGGCATCTGTACAAAAAAATGATGTGGGGCTTTATGTTTAAACTCATAAATGAAATGAAGCTCTTGGCTATACACACCAGCTTGGGGGAAGGCCTTGAGACAAAGGACTATGTGTGTGTCAGGAACTGAAGATGGACCTGTGTTCAACTCCGACAGATGGGCCCTGTTTACAGTAATAAAGGCCCTAGTGTTTATCTCTGATACATTTCATACCTGAAAGGGCTTCTGATCGAACGGGGTAAGACTGTATTTTCTCAGGATTCAATGTTCTGGTAGACGTTTAGAGGATTACCTAAGCATCTCTGGTTTGGGGCTCGGTTGTACATAGGACAGCGCCTTCTGAACCCTGACAATGAAGCCCTTCCCCGGTCAGGAATGTACAGGGAAATGCCATGGTTGGAGGTAGGCTCACAGTCTAGATCTGCCTGTTCTTAGTAAGGTCAGTACATTTGTAGCATCACGAGGAACTGCATCCATGCAGCTCAATTGGATGGTTTTGAATCCTGTGTGTGTTGAGTGCTGGGCAGCCTTCAGGTCTGAGTGCAGTGATGGACCACCACTGAGCGGGGAGAGTGGTCACCCTGCCAGGGTCTCCCCATCCTCTCAGAGACCCAGGAAGGGTGCCACTTCTATCTTACCTCTCTTGGTCTGGCTGTGCCTTTTCACTTTGGGATGAAGGGACCAGAAAAAGACAGCGTTTCCCTGAGGAAATGCATCAGCATTTGTAGATGACATTGCAGTGTCATGCTATAGAAATGTCCTCAGAGGTTATAGGATAGCAGGTCTAAGATGTACTAATGTTCATCACCCTTTTGGGGTATCCCTCAAGCCCATAACAAGATAAATGGAAGTACTGATAATGTCTACCTTATCATAAGACCACTGTAAATATTAAACTAGAGAAGGCATGTGGAATTACTTCATAAACTGTAAACATATCTTGCTGTCTCCTCATAAAATCTATTCAGTGAATGACCCTGCCCTGAGACTGGTTGGGCTGGCCCCATTTACCAGTGAGCCTGCTCTAGCCTAGGGCCCAGCTTCACCCACCATTGGGCAGACATCAGCTGCAAGAAAACTGTAGCTTCACAGCCTGTGGACCCAGGCCACACACTAGCAGGCCAGACCCTGCCCAGGGACCAGCTGGGCGCTGGCCCACCCACTAGAAGGCTAACACAAGCTTGAAGACACTTGGACCCCTGCATCCAACTGTGTAAGGAACCGACCCCACCCACCAGGGATCCAACATCAGCTCTGGGACCCCTGGGCCCTGCAACCAGACCCCAAGACCCAGCTCTGCCCACCAGTAGGCTGCCATGAGTGCAGGACTACCAGTGGGTGGGCAACAGCCCTGGGGTCTCATTGACCCTGACTCCAACCACCAGTAACCCAGCACTATCCCCTGGGCCCCCAAGGATTCCACAGTCAACCACCTCCTGACCGTGTTCCACCAACCAGTGATTTGGTAACTAACAGGACTAGGGGTCAACCAAGCCTACAAGGCTGCCCCTGCAGTCATCCCACCACAACAGACAGACCCTCACAGCCCTCGTGGGGGGGACCCCTAGGGCATAGAGCCCTGGTGATGAGAGTGGTGTGCTCTGCTGGGACACATATGGGACAAGCTCCTACAAATGGCAACTTCTCCAAAGTTGGGAAAAGTAACCAACCTACCAGATACATAAAAATAAAAACAACAACTTAGGCAAAAACCACTTAGTGGAAACAGCAACATTGTCAAACCAAGGTGTTATAGGGTAAGTGCACAGTGTTTCAGATTCCTCAATATTTCTTCCTTTCCAGGAGTTTGCAATGTGGTAATGGGAAGGGGAGTGGAGGCAGTATTGAGCAGGAAAGAGCTGGAATTTTGGAGAAGTCACCCACGTTCTAATCCTGGATTGAGAACCGTAGATCTCTCACTTGACTTTTATGATTTTAGGGTTGTCTTTTTTTTTTTTTTTAGTTTTATTTTTTATTGAAATGAAGTTGATTTACAGTGTTAGTTTCAGGTGTACAGTGAAGTGATTCTGTTATACATAAACTTATACACACACACACACACACACACACACATATACATATATTTCAGATCCTTTTCCATTACAGGTCCTTAAAAGAAGTTGAATCTAGTTCCCTGTGCCTGACAAGTAGGTCCTGATTGTTTAGGGCTGTCTTTTAACCCAGCCGATAAGCCAGGGAGAGGATTGCCAAAGCTACCGAAGCTCTGTGACTAGTCTTGTAAAGGAGCTGATGTTCACAGGAGAGAAGCAGGAGGCAGCCTTACTCACTTTCATTATTGCCCCTTCAAAATGCTGCTGTGCTATTCCAGCCCTTCCTACCACTCCCTGACATCACAGACAGATCCAAGAGATTTTCCTTGCACTCAGAAGAAACAAATGATTTCCTTTTCCAGGTATCAAAATGTCAAGTCCACTGTCCAATGTCCAATGACACACCCTTTTCCATATTGAAACATTGTCCTTCCTTCATCCTGGGCTCTGGAGCCTGAGTGGTGAAAGGGGGCAAATCCAACTCTCGGTTCATCGCGGCACCTCCTTTCCCACTCTCACTGCTGTGTGTGGCCAGTCCTGGATCAAAGGCCAGGGTGGAAGGAAGAGGGGCCAGAGAGCAGGGAAAGTTGATGGAACTAGTTGGGATCTGGTGTCAGCATCCTTTAATGACAGATGCCCGATTACTGGCTCTTTCTCTTGGAGGATGCTTTGGTGGGTTCCTCAGAGCCAGAGTGCCCCTCACCCCAGCTACCTGTGACCCCCAAATTCAGCCCTTTAGTCCTCTGTGAAGCCAGGTCCTCCTCTGTCTGGACAGTCCTGCAGCTCTCTGGCTTCTGACCTTGACTCTGGGCTGTGATTATCCCACCCCTCCAGAAGGTTGACTTGAGGGAGTCCCTTTTTAAGATGACCCAGAATGTTCCCTCTTCCATGAGGCCCATATCTGACTCACGGGGACTGCAGGCACTTCTGGTCCTTCCAAAGTCTGGAAGGGCAGGCTCTGTCCCCTGACTTGTAATGGGAAAAGAGTAGCCTATTGACGATTCTCTCCAAAGAAATCCTCCCTGAATTGTCTTTGCCTCCTCTCCACAGCTTCCTCTTCCCTAGGGTTAGAGAGATCAGAGGTGAATGATCTGATCTGCCAACCCTGGAGGCTCCAGGGTGAGATGTTCCCACAGCCTTAGGGAGGGGCATCCACATGCTCTGTGTGAAAATTCAGCAAGTTCAGCCACAGAGTATTTTGTCCATGATTCAGGGGCCTCTGCTAAAAACTCCAAGACAGCATCTGAGCATCCTGTTATAATTTAAATCAGATAGTAAATGGCAGAAACCTAGTTATGTGCCTTGTTATAGTAAATTCTCAATAAATAGAGGCTATTTTACCATGTTGACACTGACTAAAGCATTTTTTTCCCACCTGTGACAGTCCCTAAACATTGCTGCATGTAAAAAAAAAAGTTGGTTTCTGTATTATTACCTGATGCTTCATTACCAGTACTTTACAAATACCTTACAAATTTTCAATACTGTGAGATTTCCATTGACTGAGAAAATGTACATAATCACAGAGTTATTTTTTGTATTTCTGTGGTAATGTTTTCAGAATAAAGATCTTTATGTTTGCTTTGTATAAATAATGAAACTGTCAGAAATAATAGCTTAGTTAATTTATCCTATAATTCTGCACTGGGTTTCTTTTTTTAAATTTTTATTGAAGTACAGTCAGTTTACCATGTTGGGTCAATTTCTGGTGTACAGCACAGTACTTCAGCCATTTAGGAACATACTTATATTCGTTTTCAAATTCTTTTCCACCATAAGTTACTACAAGATATTGAATATGGTTCCCGGTGCTATGCAGTATGAAATTCTTGTTTATCTATTTTGTAAATATTAGTTAGTATCTGCAAATCTCAAACTCTTAATTTATCCCCCGCCACCCCTTCCCCTCTGGTAACATGAATTTGTTTTCTATGTCTGTGAGTTTGTTTCTATTTTGTAAACAAGTTTGGCTTTTTTTTTTTTTAAGATTCCAAATATAAGAGATATCATAAGATATTTTTCTCTCTCTGCACTGGGTTTTAAGTACTGTTTGTGTCCCACAATTTATAGTGCTCTCAGCTTGTAGGGAAAGCAGTGAGACCTAGAGAGGCATGAAAACCCTCTTCTCTGCTGTATCTTGGAGGAGGGGATGAGAATAGGAATATGGGAACCCTCATGAATTATCTGTGTGCTTTTAAGTGGTTTTTCTGCATGTAAACCAAGGACAATATTTATCCTATAGTATTGTTTCTGAGAAGTATTTTTTATTTTGTTTTATTTACTTTTTGGATAATGGGAGTGTTTCAGAATAAGATGTTCAATAAAAGGCTCTTTTGAAACAAAGATCAACATACCATGATAAAGCCACATTTGGAATGAGATTCTCTGAAACACTGCAGAAGGCAATGCATTATTAAGCACTTTACGCACTGCCTGCATCATAACAATCACTGCATGCGTGGATTTGTATTGATCTTGTATTGCCTCCTGCTGCCTTCAGACATTGTAGCCTAGAGACCCACATCTGCGTGTCTACTGCTCCTGTTTTATTGACTTACTTACTTTGGAGCACAGACGGCTTCTTGTGACACTGTCACATACTCCAAATAGACTTTAATGAAACCCAGCCTGCCAAGTGAGTTGGTAACTGCTGATCCGTTATGGGGATTGTGTCCTCTAAGGAAACCAGTGAGCTGTGGGGGCTACCCAGATTCATAGGCAGGTCTCCACTGTAGCCAGTGCCTTTATCACAGGCAATGTCATGCCTGTGATACGCATTGATAATCAATAATCAGTAATCAATGACTGTCATATGTCAGTCTTCTTCATTCTTTGGCCTTTTGTGTGCTTGGGACAGAGGGAGCAGAAGATACCACATGGACTAGTGAATCTTCCCAAGGTAGCATGCCCCCCAACTCTGTGAGTAATTAATAGACATAGAGAAAGATCATAATGAAATAAATTGAGGAAGACTGCATCTTATACACTTCACCACCCCACCCCTTGGTGACTCATACAGAATGTTCATAGAAATCTGACACTAAATAAACTTGTTTATATTTGATGAAGTTAGTGTTTCCCAAACTTGTTTGGAAGTAGAGCCTTTTGTGAAGAACTCTTAGTAACATGCATGCAGTGGAAATACTGTTCCAGGTCACAGTTTGAAAACCATTGTCTCATAGGGAAAGGGAAGATGTGGTTGAGATACAGATATTTCCTTCCACTTGAGGTAGAATTAATTGCACTTTGAGGAGTGACAAAGAGAAGATTTGCCAATATTCTTTACTCATGTCTTCTAAATTTTTCTTTGTTTCTTAGAAATTGAAAAGAGAAAGGCATGAGGAAGGAATATTTTTCAAATTACTTTTTATTCAGTATAGTTGACTTACAGTATTATATTAGTTTTGGATGTACAGCACAATGATATTTTTATAGATTATATTCTGATGGAATAAATTTTCATATACTGAGGTTTGGAGAAGTCGTTCTGACTTATACATGATTTAACTTAAACTTTATGCTAATTGGAACAGCTTGCTTTGTGGCCTGTTAGACATACATTGTACATTTGTGTTAACCATAAAAGAAAAGGGTGCACCGGCCAGGAGTAAAAACCTCCTGGTTTTTAAGCATAAACATGAAATGCCTCCCATCCTGGGACACCAATGCTGGAACTCCTTCGATGATAAGACTCCCTTTCCAGGCGCCAAGGCCTTACTGATTCACTGTGTATGAACTGATCTGCCTTTTTTGAAATCTTGATGGAATGTACTCTTGTCATGTTTAATGTTCTTTGCTTTGACAAGATGTAAAACTGTGCTGAAAACCATTCAGGGACTGGCAGACTATGGCTGGTGGGACAAATCCAGCCCGCCACCTGTGTGTGTACAGCGTGCAAGCTAAGAATGGTTTTTACATTTTTAAATGGAAATCAAAAGCAGAATAATCACCTAAGAAAATTATTTGGAGTTCAAATCTGGGTGTCCATAAATAAAGTTCTATTAGAAGACAGCCATCTTTACGTTAGAGTTTCTCAGCAGCACCATTATTGACATTTTGGGCTGGATAACTGTCTGTGGGCACCATTCTTTGCATTGTAAGATGTTTAATCACAACCTAGCCTCTAGTTTTTAGATGCCTGTAGCATCCTCCACCCCGGTCATTAAAACAAAAATGTATCTGGATGTCCTCTGTGGGACAAAAATATATAAACCAGAGCCACTGATTTATGCTTGTCCATAGCTGCTTTGGGGCAACAAGAGCAGAGTTGAGTGTTGTCACAGAGACAGCATGCCAACAAGCCCTAAAATATTTACTAATAGCCCTTTATAGAAAAACTCTGATGACTCTTGCTTTATTCTATTCTATTCCTTTAAACAATGTTGGTCATGACCTACTAAAGTGATTTTATGAACATTTCCATTAATAGGGCTTCAGTTGCAGTTTGAAAAGTGGTATTCTCATTTAGCTCTAGAGAGGCAGTATATTAAATATTAGATAATAGCCAAACATGGGTTCATATTTTGTCTGTGGCACCTACCAGCTGTGTGAACCTGAGCAAGTTACTTAACCTCTCTGAGCTTCTATAACCACATATATAGAGTGGGGATGATGATAACCATAGTTACATAGTTATTTTTGTAAAACGACCAGAATGGTGCCTTGGTAGGTAATGAGCACTAGTTGTTTGCTATTATCACTGATGTTTGTGTTTGTCAGGGTCCTCTAGAGAAACAGAACCAATATGAGGTGGGTGTAAAGGTAGAGTGAGATTTCCTTTAAGGAATTAACTCAAGATGCTGGAGGAGCTGCAGTGTGGACAGCAGACTGGAGGTGCAGGGAAGAGTCCATGAGACAGTTCAAGTCTGACCATCAGGCTAAAGACCCAGGAAGATCCAATGCTGTAGTTCAGATCTGAAAGAAGCCATCTGTGGCAGGTTTCCCTCTTGCTCAGGAAAGATCAGTCTTTTATTCTATTCAAGCCTTCACCTTATTGGATGAGTCCTACCCACATTATGTAGTGTGATTAATTTTACTCCAAGTTCACTTAAATGTTAATCTTATCCAAAAACACCCTCATAGAAACATCCAAAATAATGTTTGACCACATATGTGGGCACTGCGTTTCAGCCACATTAACATATGAAATTAATCATGGCAGTGCTCAACATAGTCCATGTCACAGTACAAGAAAGAAAAATGGTAACTCTTCAGCACCCTGAAGACAGTGGGAGAGGACTTGTTCAGATATTTTATTATTTTAAAATATATAATAATAATATACAAAATGATGAGAATATGTTTTGAATTTATATAAAAGCTATAAATAATTTTTTTTCCAAAATTTTGAATGGAAAACTTGAGTTTGCTTCCAACAGTTTTACCTTAAGATTTTGGTTGAAATGACTGTGCACAATGTCTGAGGAATACTTAATTTTTTTAAAATTGAATTATAGTATATTTCCAATGTTGTGTTAATTTCTGGTGTACAGCATGAAGAATAATTTTTAGTAATAATTTAAAATTTAATTTTTACTTCACTTAAATATTTAAAGACCTGACATTAAATTGAAAGACATGATGTTAAAGCTGTTCATTTTCTCTTTTTGACAAATGCAATGTTGAGATTTCTCCTTATAATGAAAATGGTACATCTATTGAAAAGCTCTTTTTGTTCACTATCATTCCTATGCTACAGAGTAGTTGCTTAAGACTATTTTTTGAATGAGTGTTTATAAATGACTAATATTTATGTGATCATCCTTATCTCAGCAGAAAATCCTTGGTTTGTCTTTGCATGTCTAAAAAGGTGACTGATACTGATAGTAATACTATTCACTGTAGTCGAAAATGTGGAAACAATCCAAATACCCACTGACAAAAAAATAGATAATCAAATGTATATCCATACAATGGAATATGATTCAACCTTAAAAGGAATGCAATTCTGACACGTGCTACACCACAGATGGAGTTTAAGACATTAAGCTAAGTGAAACAAGCCAGGACAAATACTGTACGATTCCACTTAGAAGAGGTTCTAAGAGTAGTCAAGTTCATACAGACAGCAAGTAGAGCTGTGGTCACCGGGGTGGGGGAAGGGATATTATGGAGTTATTGATGACAGATGCAGCATTTCGGTTTGGGATGGTGAAAAAATAATTCTGGAGATGATGGTAGTGGTGATTGTGGGGCAGTGTGAATTTACTTAATGTCACCGAATCACCGAATTATACACCTGAATGGTTAAAATGATAAATTTTATGTTGTACATATTTTATGATGATTAAAAAAAACTGACAGGATTTATGTAGACTAAGGGAATATACTCTGCCTTAAAGAAGTATCCAAGTCTCTATTTTTTGTAAAAAAAAAAAAAAAGGGAACTTCATAATGATTTGAAAATGTCTTTTTATGACTTTCATCCTTGAAAGTAAAAGTTGCAGGCCCAGATGCTCCGAGTGACAGATGGGACAATGAACTACTAAAATAGTTATTTCCCTCTGTTGAACATTTAAGCCCAGTGAACTAGAGCATTATGTCCTTTATAAAGAAATATGATTTAGCTATTACCAGTCTCAACCAAGTGTCTACAAAACCATGAAGGTATTATTTGTTACCTGGTTAAATAAGAAATAAAAATAAAATGTTATATACCTATTTTCAAAACACTAAACAAGGAAGAAAGATTAAAAAAAAGAAAAAAAAATGAGCCATCTAAATTAGTAGCAGTTTTATTTGTATAATGAGATCACATATGACTTTAAAACTTTTTCTCTCTGTGTCATTATTGTTTAAGCTTTCTAGAATGAGAGTGTTTTAATAATATCTACTTAAAAAGGACCCTGAAATTCTCTTCAGAATGTCTACTTAATTCACCACTGTCCTTTTCATGGGTAGTAACTCTCCTTTTATTTAGTTTTGGTTTAGGCTGGAATTTGAGAATAAGCCTGGCTAATCTATTTATTACTCATTATCAGTCAATAACACTGTTTTAAATGTTGCCTTGCCAGAGTACAGGCTTCAGATATTTGATTTATTATCATTTCCTCGTGTAAAAGATACATTCTCTACTCTGCTCCACATTTTGATTTACCTGGTTTTAAACTTGAGGCCCCAGTGTCATGATGAGGTTCTTCTAAAGGCTCTTAGGAGGTTCTGGGCCTGTAGACCCGCTGGTGGGAAACACTGTGGGGAGAGGGAAGGAGCAGAAAGTGGGGAGAGAGGAGAGGATTGGGAAAGTTAAATGCCTATAATTTTTGCATAATTTTGTAAAATTGAGATCCAACTAATACCCTGGCAGATATATGTTTATGTGGGAAGCCTGAGGGCATAAGACCATTGACAACACTGATACAGGACCCTTGACCTTGTACACATAAGATTAAGAAAATACTGGCTTGGGAAGATGACTGCATAGGAAGTCACAGAGTAGTTTAAGGCTTAACTTTGTCACTCATTTTATCTGTGATCTCCAGAAGCTACCTCGCTCCTAGGAAGGCCTCATTTTCTCATTTATAGAACAGAATTACAGCCATTTCTGAGGAACAAACTAAGGATAATTTATGAAGGCTAAAATACTTTATGATTTGTTGGCATTTGCTTTTACTATTAATAAAAATAACCAAAAAAAAAGTCTGTATCCTTAGTAAATTCCCACCCCAATAAAGCACAGCTAATGTACAACTAAAATTCATGATGGAATGTAAGTGTCATAAGAAGGAAACAGTGATGACGACTTAAAGGAAGTAAGGAGGGAAGGAAGGAAACAAGGAAACTTCATATCAGACTAGGCGGTGACTAACCATGGTGGAGGAGGTGACCCTTGAGATTGGCAGTGACAGTAGGATGTGGACATCTGGCAAAGGTGAGGAGCATACCAGGTGGAAGGAATGGCACATGGAAGGGCATAATGATGACAAGTAAGGGGTCACTGGGATTATAGGAACTGTGACATAAAGTGTGGCGTGTGAAAGGCAAAAAGGATGGAGTCAGATTATGGTCTAATTAGTTTGGGGAGTTGGGATATTCTTCCTTTTCCAGGAAGAGGTCAACATTTCTAACATGCAGGGCTACTCAGTCGGAGAGGTGGCTTTGTGTAGGATGGTCAGGGATGAAGAGTGGGTAGAGGGGAGCGGACCTGGGAGGAACTAGTACAACAGCCTGAGTGAGAATAAGAGTGATGATTAAACAATAAAATGACGATGAATGTTAACTGAGTTCTTACTGTGACACAGGCACACTATACGCACAGCCTCCTTTAATTCTTCATTGCAGGCACCATTATTTAACCTGTTGCTACAGTTGAAGAAACTGAAGCTGAAGAGGTTTAAATAACTTGCTTGAGATCAAGAGCTGGTATTCCAATTTAGACACACGTTACTTTGTTTTGTTCTGTTTTAATTAAGCTTTTTTATTTTGAGATAATTGTAGACTCACATGCAACAGTAAGAAATAATACAGAGAGATCACATGTATCCTTTACCTAATTTTCCATGGTAACATCTCTCGTGCTTCACCTGCTCAGCATATCCATTGTCCTCTGAACCCCTGGCAATCACTGATATTTTTCTCTGTCTGTTTTTTTGCCTTTTCTGAAATGTCATGTAATGGAGAAAATAAAATATATAGCCCTTTCAGATCAAGACACATGTTCTTCAACGTAGGAAGATTTTGAATTACAGCCTTGTCTCCATCTTCTGATTTTTACCAATTAATTTAATCTTCTGGGTTTGCCACTTTTTTCTAAATTGGAATGAAGTTTTCTTTTGTTTGTTTTGTAGGGCAAAAGATCTAATCCAAGAAGCCAGGATAGTGATCAATGAGCTGATACTGTTAGAAAGCCGCCTTCCTGCCTTGCATCAATTTACAAAGGCATTGCCTATCCCCAAGGCCAGTGCTTTGTTGTCTGACTTGTATCAGGCCCCAGGAGCTAACTTTGATGCTGAAGAGCAATTATCACCCAAGAAGTTTTCTTACTTTGAAGTGTCTTCATTAATTAGTTCCTCTGAAACTTGTTTAGGAGTGAGGCAAATAATTTCTTTCAAGTTTAGTAACTGCCCATCTCTGAGCACCCAATCAGTCTTAATAATGCCCAAGGCATCTTGTTAGAAAGATCAGTAAAAATGTTGGGTCTTGCAGCCTTAGTCTCACATTGGCATATTTTACTTCAGCTTTTTGCTCTAATTATTTCTCTGAAGAGTTAACTACTGAATGCTCAGGTTCCAAACTCAAGTATAGGGTGTTGGTTTTTTTTTTTGTTTTTGGAGTCACAGAAATGTTAGAAGTGAAAACTACCTTAGAGATGATCTGCTAAGAAGTAAAGAATTGATCTGCTCAGAGTCATGGGGTTAGCTGGAAGCTCAGTCTGGTTAAGAACCTGGTCCTCCTGATATTTAGAGCAATCATTCCTTGTAGGGTACATGGTACCTGCTCATAAAACAAGAGAGGAAAGAAAGAAGGAAGGAAAACTCAAATAGCTAATCACACTGAAAGGGAATATGAAAGATTTTATGATTAACTCATGACTGTTCCCAAAGGAACTTCTATTAAAAAAAAAAAGATAATCATGTCTTTGTGGAATTTTAGAATTTTATGATAGAGCATTTAAAAAGAATTTTTGAAAAGAAAGTCAGTGCATCCTGGTCCTTTCTGATGAAGCCAATAAAGGGAAGAAAATAGTTTCAAGCACTCAGGATAATAATGACATAATGACACTTATTCTCTATTACCTCTACTTTGTTCTCTTTTCTACCCAAATTTTTTAAATGAATCTTTCCTCTGTAATATATTTGATTGATATAATATTTTTAATGGATATAGCTATGCAAATATATTTTATTTTTTTAATATAGGTAATATTTATGTCTTTCAAATTAAAAAAAAAATTCACAAAAAGAACGTCCCAGAAACAGAACAGGTATTGACTTATTAACAATGAAATGCTATGTGAAAAAGCCCCCTCCCCACTTAGTAAATAGGAATATAGTTTAAATAAATGTGAAAGGAGGTGAACACTTTAAAATTAAATGCAAACCCTAAAGCTGAATACAACATTCACATATGGCTTATTACCTCACAGCAATATTATTTTCATAATGATATATATAACATTTATACTTATTGGTCAGATGCTTCTGACTCAAAAGTTAAAAAAATGCAGAAAATGTAGTTTAGCCAATGCAAGGCATGTGCAGACATATATATACACACATACATACTATGCACACACATACACACACTAAGTAGAGCAAACATGTGACAGAGCAAACCTTAAACTAGCTTGGAGGGGGGTCCTGAAATGATGACATATGTCCAAATAGACATTACAGTGCTAAGGTTTAAGATAAAAATGAGAAGTTTGCAATAAAAAGGCATGTGTCCTTATGCAAAAGAGAGATGGGGGACCCTGGTCTTACAGCATATGTACTAATCAACTCAAAATCAATTAAAGATTTAAATGTAAGACTTGAAACTGTAAAAACTAGAAGAAAATGTAGGGGAAAGATCCTTGACACTGGTGTTGGCAATGGTTTTTTGAATATGGCACCGAAGCCCAGAAAACAAAAGCTAAAATGAACAAAAGCTAAAATGGACTATAGCAAATTAAGATGCTTCTGCACAGCAAAGAAGACAATCAACATAATGTAAAGACAGCATATGTGTTGGGAGAAAATATTTGCAAATCATAGATCTGATAATGAGTTAATATTCAAAATAGTAAGGAACTCAAACATCTTAATAGTAAATAAATAAATAAATAAATAAATAAATAAATAAATAAATAAATAAATAAACAACAACAACAAAAAAGAAAGAATCTTACTGTAAAATGGACAGAAGACTTGAATAGACATTTTTTCCCAAAGAAGACATACAAATGACCAATAGGTGTATAAAAATATGCTCAGCATCACTAGTCATCAGGAAAATGCAAATTAAACCCACAGTGAGATATCACCTCAAACCTGTTGGGATGACTATTACCAAAACGACAAAAGATAAGTGTAGTCTAAGTGTGAATAAAAGCAAACCCTGTGCACTTTTGATGGAAATGTAAATTGTTGCAGGCATTATGGAAGAGTATGGGGGTTCCTCTAAAAATAGAGCTACCATGTGATCCAGTAATCCCACTCCTCAGTACACAACCAAAGAAAATAAAAGCAATACCTTGAATAATCTAAATGTCCTTGATGGATAAATGGGTAAAGAAATAGTGATTATATCTATATATCTATGTCTATATAATCTGCTTTAAAAATGAGGGAGATCCTGTGTTTTGCAATAACATGGATGAATCTGGAGAATATTATCTTAAGTGAAATAAGCCAGACTTAGACAAATATTGTATGATCTCACTTACATGTGAAATCTAAAAAGGTCAAATCCATATGGGTAGAGGGTAGGACAGAGGTTACTGGGGGCAGAGATATGGGGGAAATAGGGGGATGTCAGAGCGTGCAAGGTTTCAGTTGTGTAAGGAAGAATAAGTTTTAGAAATTGAACGTAAGGCATGGTGACCCTAGTTAATAGTTGCTTCATATTATACTGGAAATTTGCAAAGAGAATGGATCTCAGGTGTTCTCACCATACCCCAAAAATGATAATAATGTGAGGAGATGGATATGTTCATCAGCTGGACTGTAATAATTATCTCACTGTGTATATGTATACTGCACATCACGTTATACACCTTAACTATATACAGGTAAAAAAATAAAAGAAGAATGTGGAGGTTTAGTTTCTCCCTTTCACATCATAAAAAAGTATGAGTAATTTGTTGTCTACATTCAGCAGTCACTATACTATTTATTGTTTATGCATTTACATTAAAAATAATATACACACGGTAAATATTCCAATAAGTTATGCAAATGAGCACATGATAAGAAGTGATGGTTGCAGCCCAGACCTCCCACTTCCCTGTCTGACATGGGTCAGTATAAACAGTTCTGTGTTTCCTCTCAGAGGATTTGTATCCATTTACAGGAATATGTATGGATATATCTTTGCATACCCTGGCAGATGGGAAGATACTGTACACACTGTGGCATTGTTTATTTTTTTTAACTTAAACAATAACTCAGAGATGAATATGTTTCAGCATATTAACTAACTCACTCACTCAGCATGAATTTATCACATGCTCCCATGCTGGGTGCTGTGCAGGGGGCCAGGATAGGGCAGGGGTATAATGCACTGGTGAGCAAAGGTAAATTTTGACCCAGCTTTCTTGGGGGTTGTGGTTTAGGGAAGAGGCAGGGAAACAGACAGCTGCAAATACATGTAAATTGTTCAGCATGATAAGGGCTACGAGATTGGGGTTCTTGGTCATGGACACTTGGAAGGACTTGGATTCTGTGAGTATTTGGAGTGGCAGAGCCTGGCTGGTGGAAGGTGCCTCTTGTACAAATACTCTGCACGTGACGTTATTCTTACACACCACAAGGTGGCAAAAGTTCTCCAAGGAAAGTGTCTTTCCTTGCTAGGATGAAGTTGGAATGTACTTTTTGACTGTGCACATGTGGACATAAATAATTATATAGAAAAGTAAAATCTGTAAACATATCATTCGTGCACAGTGTCACTAATTGTATTTAGTGCTCTCCTATCCCACCTGTAGTGATGAAAGACTTGAAGTCATGGTGCAGGAGTGATTTGTAGATTTTACAGAGATTCTAAGATACAGCACTTTGACCGACATACTATCATTTCTTCCTTTTCTTTCCAAGGTTCAGATATGAATCCTTGCATACTCCATCAAAAGGCAATGCTTTTGAAATTTACAAACAAAACATTTTATATATTTAAGATGTACGACATGATACTTCAATATGCATTGTGAAATGATTGTGATTATTAAGCTAATTAGCACATACATCACTTCATGTATTTACCATAATTTTTTGTAAGAGCACTTAGATGATTTCAAGTGTACAATACAGTATTATTTATTACAGTCATCACATTGTAGGTTATACCCCCAGAACTTAATCTTAAAACTGAAAGTTTGTACCCTTAGACCAACATTTCCCCATTTCTCCCACTGCCCAGCCACAGCAACTACCATCCTACTCTCTTCTAGGAGTTTGACTTTTTTGACTTAACACATCGGTGAGTTCCTGCAGTATTTTTCTTTCTGCCTCAGAATACTCAGCAACGTGTCCTCCAGGTTTGTCCATGTTTTCACAAATAGAAAGGTTTCCTTCTCTTTGATGGCTGAATAACAACTTAGTCCACAGTGTTCCACAAATAACCTCTGCCCCCATGCTCCTGGATGAAGTCTGCACAACTGGACTCCTTTTTCCCCAGGCTGAGCGCTGCCCAAGGAAGCTCCTTGGTTCTGTGTGTAAATTTACATTTATGCACCCACACTTGTGTCTATCCTTATGGCCCCTGAAATAACTTGAATTAAAACAGGCCCACAGCTTAAGCTCACCCATATACAGAACTGTTTCAATTTTGTAGAAAATGGGGAACCAGTAGGATAGGTCTTAAGATACTAGAGTAAAAATATGGTAAAAGTTATTGGAGAATCATCAGAGCAGCTGTGTGGAGGCAGGATGGAAAGCAGGAGGAACCAGTGGCCAGAAGTCCACTGATGGCACAGGAGTCTAAACACGGAAGGGTGGCAGCCAGATGGGGCTGACGTTTTCGAGATAATGCATTGCAGCAGGTTCAGCAAGGGTTACAGGAACTGAAAACTGGTAAACCCAAGATAAACCTCTGGGGGAAAATCAGACAAGACCTGCTGTCTTCATGTGAATAGTCTGTCTGGTGTGTGTGAAGTGGGGTATTGGATCAGCCTGCCAGCAGCATCCCTCTTAGTTGGGGGAGTGAAAGTAAATGTAGTTCCATTTTAAAATTTTTCATATTTTATTACAAACTGTTATTGCAATGATGAAAGCAATCTCCAAGGAAGATTTTGTTTTCCTTTATTTGGAGTGCCTGCAGACAGAGGGCCTAATTTAAATCCCCAGTTCCAGCTCCTGCCATCTGGGTGCCTCAGGTAACTGATCTAAGCTTCCTAAACCAGTCTCCTACCTGTACATGGAGATAGTGGTAGATATGGGATTCTAGGGAGGATAAATGAGATTAGGAATGGTTATGACCATGCCTGCCTCAAGTTAGGGCTTTCTGGACTTAATTTGTGCGGGAGCCAATCAGGGGAATAAAAGATAGAATGTGCTAAGAAATTTAACAAAATAGAGCAGGTTTTGAAACAAGTCTTCTCTCCGATAAACTTTAAGGGTTTTGAGGAAAAGGACTCATGTATTACAAGGACTCAATGTATTATAATTCATTCATTCATGAGTTAATTTTTTGCATACTTCCAAGTCTTTGCATTTATGGTTTTCTTGTTAAAAAAAAAATTTGTATCAGTGAGGGTCTTACCAGGAGACAGAAACCCCAGCAATTATATTGACAGAGAAAATTTAAATGAAAAGAATTGCTATTCGAATGGCTGAAGCACTGAAAAGACCAAGAAGAAAACTTGAGTATGAAAGAAGTAGCAACTTTAGGAAGCAGCTACAGCATGTAGGGCTGGGGCAAAAAAAGGGGGAAAAGTTGAGATTATTAAAACTTAAAAAATTTGAAGAGCCTGAAAAGCTAAAACACCTACCTCAGAGAAATTGTAGCTCTTCAGGGAGGTTCAGGGGCCCTCCACTCCTCACCTGCCACATGATCTTGAGTCCCATATATTTGAAGTGTTTGTCTTTGAGGTGCTGTAACAAGGTGTTGGAAAGACTGCAAGCTGATGTCAAATGCTACTGCAGGAACAACATTGCTATACTGGGGTGAAGAAGCTTCTCTAGGGTGACACTGATGGAACGGAAAGTGAAAGCAGAAAGGAGCAAGTCTGTTCCTCCTCTCCAGGCCTCCAGCCTCCCTCTGCCTTGCGGTTTGCAGTGTCCCAGTGAAAGCATCCTGAAGCGCAGTATGCAAGTGGGCTTGAAGCTGAGAAGCAATAGCTTACTAGTCAATCAGTGTTTATGATGTTTCAACACAAATTAATCTCTCTTCCTTTATACAAACCTTGTCAGACTATTGCACTATTTTATTTCCCTTATAAATCTGATGCTGACTCTCTCACTTTCCTCTCACTGTACATTTTACATAAATCTATAATTACATCTCTCACACATTTCCTGTGCTTATTTCATGACAGGTTCTCAGAGTGCAGATTAGGGAACTTGCTGCGGGGGGTGGGGTGGTCTTACACTTTCATGGAGTCCATACGCTCAGTATTTTCATCAGAGCCTGTGATTTTACAGATACTGGCTGTATATTTTACATTGAAGTTAACTTAAAGAATACTATTTGGGTTTTGTTATAGTGTCAGAAAAGAGTATCACAATTGTCTGGAGACAATTTAAATATCCTCCCCTTTTCTAATTGCCTGTGTGTTTAAGACTTAATTTTCTTCATATGCTTCAACCCAAACAACGTACATTGAGACAGTTGACCCTTGAACAGCAGGTGTTTGAACTGTGTGGGTCCACTTCTATGTGGGTTGTTTTCAATAGTAAATGCTACAATCCAGTCCCCTGTTTGAATCCACAACACGAAACTGCAGATACAAAGGTGCCATGTATATGGAGGGCTGACTATAAATTACATGTGGATTTTTGACTCCAGGGAGGGTGGGTATCCCTAACATCTGTGTTGTTCTAGGATCAACTGTACACTGAATTGAAAACATATATATGAATTCAGCTGTCTTGTTAAAGCCAGACATTTATAAATATAATATAATTATAATATAATATCATTAGAAATATAAAACTCTGCTCACCATTATTTTCTTGGTATGGGAATATAGTTATCTGTATTTATTAATCTATTTTATGTTAATATGCAAATGGGTATATTCTTTATTTTTAATTAATTAATAAAACATTTCTTATTTTTATATCTGAAATGGTAAATATTGATTGATAATACCTACATAAACAACATCTCTTTGGGGTCCTCAGTAATTTTTTTAAGAGTGTAAATGGTGGCTTAGGTCAAAAGTTTTGAGAATCACAGTTTTAGCTGATGATTGAATAGGTTGCACACACTTAAACTACATCACCATTCCTGCCTCCCCAAGCTTTAGACTCCTTCCTTTACAGTGTGTAAAGGACGGTCTTGCATCTCAGCTGTATTGACTGTGGACTTCTGTTGCTATTATTTCCTGGTTTATCCATCTTTATTCAACTTCCTTAGTCTGCCTTCCTGGCAAACTTCCCAGACCTTGCAGTGAAATTTTGCACGGTCCCACTGCACCTCAGGTGTGTGCACGTGCCCTCCCAGGGCAGCCCTTTTGCTCTCCACCTGGGTCCTGCTTGGATAGGACTGTCTTTGGACCTAGAAGCAGAGAGAGATGTGGTGTGGTCTTTATCATTATCACTATCATTATCCTTATGGGCTGCAAATAATTCCTGAGCATCTCTTGTGTGCTGATATTCTGTGGGTTATTCCCTTCTGCCGAATTCTCTTTTATCACTAATGCATGAATGAAACTCAAAGCCAAAGGACTTTACAGGTTAATTGGACCAATTATATTCATGATGAATGATCTGTCTCTACTTCATTCCAGAAAGGTAACTAAGCATTATAACTGGTCACTTGGCACCAGAGTAGCTCATGGAGATCTTTGCTTTTAGCAGCATATCCCAGCGGGATGCTCAGGTTTATATTTTCTCCCAGTATTGTTGCCTTTGGAAATAGGATTTTTGTGGTTCTTTTAGAAGGCACTTTTTATTCTAAGGTACTGTGTGAAAATCTGAACTTGAGTTGAAATTCAAATAAAATAACTGTTTATGTTCATGAGGTAAGTACTACGTTAATAATTAACCTGGTGTAAAAGGCCAATAAATCACCATATGGACAAAACCAAAACATTTTTTAGTATAACCCAACCATAACATAATTCTACTTCATGAAATACAATAAGGTTTTCTCTCCTGTGATTATATTTGATGGAGAAAGCTGAAATGTCTCCAAATGTATTTTGTTCCGTTCTTATCCTCCTTTTCAGTGAAACAGACAATTAGATGTGTACTTGATAGATGTTTTCAGTCTCACAAACCCTCTGTAGTTACGTGTAGCTCTCTGCGTGGCCCACTGTTTCCCCTCCTGTTATCTTGCCGCAAACTTATTCGTCCTTAAGGGTTGGTCAGAGTGTGGAAATGTTGGTATGGGTCAATATTTTCATGACTTTGAAATATTTCTTTTTCTGTGTTAAGAAATGAGTGGGATAGGGCTCTTTAAGAGAAGGAGTACAATTGTATCTCCACTAATCTATATCTATTTATCTCTATGTCTCTATTTGCATATATTTAAGTATCTGTATCTATTTCAGTATATAATATATCTCTGCAGTTGTATTTCTGTCTATACAGGTCACTTTTTAACACCTAAGATTTGCATATAAAATATAGATATAGATAGATTTTATATATAGCTATGTCCTTGGGGTCATACTGTACTATTATGCTTAATATATAACTCAAGAAGTATCTGATTAAAGTATCAAACAGAATGACACAGACAGCAGGTCCTTCAAGCCTGGAGAGGATTGAGAGATCACTAAGACATCAGGTCCTTTTGGATGACCAGTCCTAGTAGCATCTACCTCTTAAAAAGTTCTCCTGATGAAGGGAGATGTTTCAGAGATGAAGAGGAGAGATCTTCTGTGGGGAGAGGATCTCTGAGTGTCTCTTGAATCTAACAAGGCATGCAGCCAGCTTTAAATCTGTGAATGAATGGCAAGTAAAGGTAGCTCAAAAAACCTCTTTTTTTGGTGTCTACATATATAAGACTACCATTGAATATATTATATTATTCATTACATTTTGATCATTCTCTTTACAAGGATCCTTGGAAGAAATGATTTCAAAGTTGGTATCAAGAACAGCAACCTTTTGGTCGATTTGCTTGCCTTTTGAATGCTACTAATTGTGTACATGGGCTGCTAGAAAGTTTCAAGGCAGATTTGTGGCTTGCACAGAGCAGTGGGTAGGACCTGATGGTGTTCAGTAAGTTTTATCCTTGCCTTAACACTATGTTTGGAGCTTGTTTTTCTTTTTCCATTTTTTAAAATTTACGCTATTTATCTATGCCCTGTGTCTTGTATTAAGACATCTTCAACCCTTTTTTATTTGTAAAAGCATTGATAGAGATGCCACACATGTAGACATTCACATGTATGTCTATTTCATGTTTTAATACCTGTAGAGGAAAATGAGACAGATTAGGTAAAAAATATCTTTTGCAGTTTACATTCCCAATTGCAGTTCTGCAAGTGAGCTCAGCATTTTCCCAGCTTGCACAAAAGCCATGCATTAAAGAAGAGGGAGATTCTGCATAAGACCACATGAAACTAGGGAGATGTAGCATCGATATAGTTGGAAATCCTTGGAAGGTAAAGTATATAGAGCTGAATGATAGGTTACAGAGATGAAGAAATCATGAAGTTATAGAGAATGCAATATGTAGTTTTAACTTCCAGTTTTCAAAGTGCATAATCACATTGGTGATCTCATAAAAGTCTCACTGAACTAAGCAAGGTAGGTAAGAAAATAAAGTTTTAGAGGTTATAATTTTATTTAAAATTGACAGCATCTGACTCAGATGAGAACTTGGGTCTATTGACTCCAGATCTTAAGCTGCCTCTAAGAATGTGCTTCATTAAAAAAGTCTTAGCCCCTGACAGCCTTGAAAGTCTAAGGTTTGAAACACTACTTATTCCAGTCTTCTTTTGCTTATTATGAATCATTTCTACTTTGATAATAAATGTAGCATTGACATTTATTTTAAAGCTAAAAGTTATAGATTCCATCCATCAAACAGATAAGTTCCAAGAGAACAATCCTTTATTTTTCTAGCTTACTTTTAAGTCTATCACGTAAAAAGAATATTTTCTTTCTCCCCAATCATAAGAGATTTTGAAAGCCTTGGATCTAATAGCAGAAATATTATATTCAAAACCCTGACAATTGTAATTTACTCCTTTTTTGATTGTGCTGGGTGGCCGGACGGTCCCTGTGGGTTGTGACATAGACAAGCAGAGATGGTACTTCCTCCATTGCAGGCAACAGTCCAGTCTCCTGCTTCTAATTTTGAAGGAAGGAAGACGGTTAGAGGTTGAATTCCATATATCCTGTATTAACAAACTGCCATAAACTTGGTGGCTTAAAGCAACAAAAATTTATTCCCTCACAGTTCTGGAAGTTAGAACTCAGTATCAGGGGCTAAAACCAAGGTGTTGGCAGGATCCCACTCTACCCAGAGGCTCTACAGGAGAACCCTCCTCTTCCCTCTCAAGCTTTCTGTGGGGGCTGGCATTCCTCGTGGTTGTGTCACCGAGTCTCCATGTCTGTGGTCACACTGCTTCCTTCTCTGGCGTCTGAAGTCAGAACTCCCTCTTCCCTCCTGCTTACAGGGACATTTACAGCTGTATTCAGGGCTCACCCTGATAATATTCTTATCTCAAAACTCTTATTTTTTAACTTAATAACTCTCTCCATTAAGTAACAGCCCTAGATTCCAGGAATTAGGAAAATATGGACTTGAAAAGATACGTGCACCCCAGTGTTCATAGCAGCATTGTTTAGTCATGATGTGGAAACACCCTAAGTGCCCATCAACAGATGAATCGATAAAAGATGTATACACATGCTTGCATGCACGTGTGTGCACGTGCACACACACACACACACACACACACACAATGGACTACTACTCAACCATAAAAAAGAATGAAATTCTGCCATTTGCGGCAATGTAGATGGACCTAGAGAATATTATGCTTAGTGAACTAAGTCAGACAGAGAGATACAAATACTGTATGAGATCACTTATATGTGGAATTTAAAAAAATAATGCAAGTAAATATAATGCAAAACAGAGATAGACTCACAGGTACAGGAAACAAGCTGATGGTTACCAACAGGGAAAAGGAAAGAGGAGGGGTAAATTAGGGTTATGAGATTGAGACAAAAACTACTATATATAAAATAGATTATCAACAAGGATATATTATACAGCAGAGAATTATAGCAAATGTCTTGTCATAACTTTTAATAGAGTATAAACTTTAAAAATACTGAATCACTATGTTGTACATCTTAAATTAATATAACATTGTAAATCAATTGTACTTCAATTTAAAAAAAGAACTTGAATATCTTTATGGATCATATACAGCCTACCATATTCCCCTAAATCATTCAGTTTGGCCAGTTTATTTTATTTTATTTTATTTTAAACCTCTGATTCTATTGGCAATTCAACAACATTTTGAACACAATTATCCATGGATTAATATTTTTGCTTCCTTTCAGCATACATTTGAGTGTCATACTGGTGGCTATGGTCTCAAATTCCTATAATCTAAGAAAATCTATTATCAAGTTACACATTTTTTTTTGACTTTATGTATAGCTGTCTTCTTGACTTTGTGGAGAAAATATTGAATAAAATATAAGTGTTGTCTTCAAGAAAATTATAGTAAATGTACTTCCAAGGATATTCCAGAATATGTTTAGAATAATAAAAGTATGCTTCTCCATGTAATTCTCTAGTAAAGACAAAAGATTCAAGGATGTGAAGAGGAAACAAAGTCCCTTTTTGATATCTTCCACATGGTCCCCAATCACCCTAAGTGCAAACAGAAGAGAAGATGAACAAGTCACCATCTCTCAAAAGGAGGACAATTAGATTAAAAATACATGCTTGACACATACAATGTTCTGTGCATAATGACTATATCTTTCAAGACAGCATAGAATAATCCTCAGTTATCTGACAAAAATGACACCCAGCTCAGTATAAACATGTCCTATAATGAAAAATGTGTTTGCAGCAGTTGAGTTCTTCAGTGATCTACAATGGCAGATGATGGGGAACTGACATAGCTGTATCTTAAATCATGACATGTTAACTAATCTTTTCACAGGAAGGAACCAAAGAGACCCAAAATCAATGGATGAGAGAAACCACCACAGTGAAGGAGTTCATGCTTTTAGGGTTCACGACAGATCCCTGGTTACAGAGAGTTCTCTTTGGCATCTTCCTCATCATTTACATCTTCAGTCTCTTAGGGAATATCACCCTGATTTATCTGATCTGTGCTGATTCTCAGCTCCATATGCCCATGTATTTCTTCATTGGAAACCTTTCATTCCTGGATCTCTGTTATGCTTCTGTCTATGCCCCCAAAATCCTGGTAACCTGCATTTCTGATGACAAAAGCATCTCCTTTGCTGGCTGTGCAGCTCAGTTCTTCTCAGCTGGTCTCACCTACAGTGAGTGTTATCTGTTGGCCGCCATGGCTTATGACCACTATGTGGCCATCTCCAACCCCTTGCTTTATTCCCAGGTGATGTCCCCACGGTTATGTGCCAGTCTCATTGCAGCTTCATACTTTGGTGGCTTTCTGAACTCAGCCATCATAACCAGTGAAACATTTACCCTGAGCTTCTGTGGGGACAACCTCATTGATGATTTTTTTCTGTGATTTGCCTCCACTTGTCAAGTTGGCTTGTGATGTGGAGGAGAGTTACCAGGCGGTGCTCTATTTTATACTTGCCTCCAATGTCATCACTCCCTCTGTGCTCATCCTGGCCTGCTGTCTCTTCATCATTGCTGCCATCCTGAAGATCCACCCCACCCAAGGCTGCCTCAAGGCCTTCTCCATCTGTGGCTCTCAACCTGACAGCTGTCACCTTGTACTATGGTTCCATTCTCTTCATTTACTCCCAGCCAAGTACTAGCTATGCCCTGGAAAGGGATCAAGCAGTGTCAGTGTTCTACACGGTGGTGATTCCCATGTTGAATCCCTCAATCTGTAGCTTAGGAAATAAAGACATTAAAGATGCCCTGAGGGAAATGATAGATAGAGCTGAGTTTCTCAAACAAAGGCTTTGGTAAACTAAGGCTGTACTATTGTTATTATTATTATTTTTTTTTTTATTTTTTTTTAGGATATTCTTTATGTCATTGATAAGAGCCTGTGGTCTCAGAAATAAATAAAATAAGCAACTGCTGGAAAACTGCTATGCATGCTAGCTGGGAACAGTCTGTAGTACTACTGGGATTCTGGGAAAGTTGAAAGGTTCTTTTTTTCCAGTTTTTAATATTACTTGACAGTTTGTAAGCTGCTTGTGAGTATAATATTTCAATCTCTTATATGGAATACTGATTCTAGTTATGGACTCACTGTCATGTTTAGGTGGATGAAATGGCTTGCTTCTAGTCAAGCAACTCATGGGTGAGAAGACAAGAAGCAAACCCAGGGCTTCTGGCTCCAGAGGCATGTAGTTATTCATTAGGAGGGAGAGGTACTTATGAGGTCATAAGTAAACTACCTACTTTAAAATGCCCTGCAAAATACACTTATTTTTTCTTTTCTTATCTTCATATTTTTGCTTGCTATGATACAAAGATTTCCTTGACAATGTACATAGGAAAGAACAAACATCTTTATTTAGAGTCACTGAAGGATTCCAATAAAAGAATATTTTCACCAAGAATTAAAAGAACCAAGGGCAAAAGAACTGCTGTATGAAACAGGCAGAAATGGACATATAGATAGAGACAGATGAGCAGAGAGACAGACTTCAAAAAGCTTTACATCGAAGAGAGAATTCAGAGTGAAACTCTCTATGAGCTAAACCAATCATTGATACAAGGTCACCTGAATGTTTGGATTTCTTTGTTCAGTTTATGTATGACTTAATGAAAAATTAAAGGATGCTTTATTTTGATGGATCACATTTCCTAATTCCAGTAGTCTTTATACATATAAAATGTGGAGTTTACCAACATAAACAGGCCCTGATGCTGATAAGCTGTACATCATTTTGCTAAGGCTGCCATAACAAAACGCCGCAGGCTGGTGTCATAAACAGAGGAACTCTACTCCTCACAGTTCTGGAGGCTAAAAGGCCAGGATGAGGGGCCGTCAGGGCCAATCTGTTTTGACGCCTCTCCCCGCTGCACTCACACAGCCACCTACTGGTTTGATTCTCACAGGGTCTTTTTTCTGTGCACAAGAATCCCTGGTATTTCTCTGTGTGTCCAAGTTTCTGATCTTTGTTTTTGTAAAGACACCACTCAGATGGGACTAGGGCTTATCCTAACCACCTCATTTTAAGCCAGTTACCTTTGTAAAGGCTCTGTCCCCAGATGCAGTCACCTCCCAGGCCACTGGAGGGTAGGGCTTTGACATGAGGATTTTGGAGGGTTACAACGGAGGCTGTAGCACCAAAGGTTGATAGGGGTTTCCTGAAAAGTGAGACAGGGCAGCATGGCCTGGACAGACAGAGGCGCATATGGCAGGGAAAACCTTATGGCTCCCCAGATAATCCCTAGAAAAGTCTAATTAGCACAATTTGGAGTTTCTATTGTCAGATACATGTGACTACATATATGATTACACTGTGACTTAGGTCCATGTTGTGAGTCCACTTTTAATGAAATACTCCTCATTTCATTATATCCTAATTACTATATTATCCCCATACTCCAAATGAACTTTAATTGTGTCTTTGGAGACTGAGGTGTCTGTTTCTGGGCTATTCTGTGGGAGGGGTCCCCAAGGGCTGCTGAGGAAATACATATATTGGGTCCAACAGAGCAGGCCAAGACATCAGAAGAGGGGGCATAGGGTGTCACTTCCTGGAGTGTCCTTCCTGACCAAGGTAAGCAGCTGGGCTCAGGGGCAGCTAAGTGGTTTGGCTTCTCTGTGATCTGAGTTGTGACCTCAGACAGAATCTGGCCTGGCTCTCAAAGGGTTGTTCTTATACCAAACACACACACACACACACACACACACACACACACACACACACACACACACACACACACACACACACACAGAGTCTTCTAATAAGAATTCCATTAATGATATATATAACCCTCACCTAGAATTCAAACTCAGTCCGGTAGTTAACCCTAGGACATCATGTACTTCCTTACACAGTGGAGAAAACAAGAGAACAAAAATGGTGACGTGCTTTTTGACTAGTGGTTCTGGTCCTCTGAGCTGTCCAAGCTGCTAGTGTGTCATATTCACTTCTTGGTGCTGATTTTCTGGTACTAGAGGGACACACTCTCCCCTAGAATTTTAAGTGCTCCAGTGGAGGGAGCAAGGAACAGCATTTCTGAAGGGGACACATGACTTGAGACGTCATTCTATATGGCATGCTTTAGCATGACTGGCTCTGACATCTTCTTTGTCATTTATTTTATTCACTTTTTAATTCCAATTCATTTCAAATTCAAGAATTATTTTAGCCCATCTTCCCATCTTAGTGGTTATGAGTCCTCTCTGTTATTTACTCTCCCTTCTTATTAGTGTGTTGGCAATGTCATACACTGACCCAGGGTGACCACTTGAAGGAAGGTTTGTCCTGAACAGTTGGAGCTAGGATAGAAGTAGATGATACTTCAGGGAAAATGAGCCTCAAGTGATAAAAGTAATTAACCATTAATTAACTTTAGAAATATTAATTAAATGCCAATTGGATGTTAGGAACAGTTTTATACTTTGGTGTTCAGCAGTCAGCAAAGCAATCTTTTTGGTCCGTGGTTAATGCATTCTAGTGGGGAAAAATAATATACAACTTAATAAACAAGAGTTAGAAGATTACTATAGGTCTTGGGGAAAACAGAGCAGGGTCTGAGCAGAAAAATAAAGATGCAGATGGTTGGTGGGAAGAGGATATGGAATTTAAAATAGGGTGATGAGAGTGGGCAGAAATGTCAGAAAATGACATTTGGTTGGGACTTGCAAGAGCTGAGAGTGTGAACCTGGCAAATATCTGGGGAAGAGTGTCTCAGGGGAAAAGACAGTTCAAATATCTTTGATGCTGGGGCAGGGCTGCTGTTTTTGATAAACAGAAAGTCAGCAAGGCTTGAAGAGACTGAAGGATGGGGGAGTCTTAGGAGATAAGGGCTTGTAGGTAATAGAGGGTTTGCTCATAGAGGAACTTGAGGCCACTGTATGGAATTTAACTTTAACTTAGAATAAATTGATAGATTTGTAGGGTTGTTTTAAGAGCAGAAGTGACATGACTTACTTTTTGTTTGTGTGTTTGTAAAGGACTGCATGGACTATTATATTGAAAATAGACTACAGAGGAATGAGCGTACAAACCAGCTAGAAGGATTTTGCAATGTTCTTGGCAAAAATGGTAGTAGTTTGGACCACAGTTGTATCAGTGGAGATGATGAAAAGTGCTAAGATTCAGGATATGTTCTGAAGGTAAGGGCACCAGGGTTTTTTGGAAGTTTGAAGAGAAGGTGGGAGAAAAAGAGAGTTGATTGATTCCCAGTTAGTGGCTTGAGAAACAAGAAGAGTAAAATTTCTTACTTAATATGAGAAATGAGCAGATAGATCAGTTTGGGGGACTGAAGATTAACAGTTCAGATGTAAATGTGTCAAGTTAGAAGTATTTATTACTTATCTCTTATAGTTATAGAATTTAACTTGGGCATCTTATAGTGGTAGAAATTTTAATTGCAAATCATAACCACAGAAATTATGGATAGAATTTTGGGGATTTATTGAACCATCTAAAATTTTGTGTGCTTAAGCCTATGTGCAGTTTTGGATGTTGGGGGGAAGATGTATTGCTTTTGTGAGGTTTTCAAAGAGATCCAGCAGTAGAAAAGTTTCAGAGCAATTAATGATTTTCCTGGTAAAGAGGTTAAGGTATGTACACAGCTCACATGATTGATTTTTATGGAAACAAGGATGACAATGCAAATCGTGGTGTTAAAATAAGATACACTTCCTCTCTAACTTCAACCAAGATGTCTGATGTCTCCAAAGATGCATGCATGTATGAGGGTCATTAATCTCTTCCACACACTGTATTGTTGTAGGTGAGGTTATCTATTCTTATATTTATGATAGATTCTCTAAGAGGCTTTAACAAATTGAAGTCATAGAAGGTGGATGCTGGAAAGGGATCAGTCACTTTGGCATGTGGGTAAGACTGTGTTCCAGGGAAGACAGGTGGCACTCTTAAAAGCATACAGGTTTGTAGCTGTTAATCCATACTTCTAATAGATAAGCAATAAGGGTTTACTGTATAGCACAGGAAATTATCTTGTAACAACCTACAATGGAATCTAATCAGAAAAAGTAACTGAATCTCTATGCTGTACACCTGAAACTAACCAATACTGTAAAGCAACTACACTTCAATAAAAAAAAAAAGGAAAGAAAACACACAGGTGATTAGCTCTGTCCCTATCACAGGACTCCTCAGTCCAAGGCAGATCGAATTTGCACTTCCAAGCCTGTCAATTCCTTGTGAAATGCATGTGAGTAGGTGAGCAAAAAAACAAACAAACAAACAAACAAAAAAAACCTTTCAGGATTGCAGAAAGATTATGAAGGACACTGCTATTTTGGCTTAAACTGTCTCTTGGTGGAAACTTGGCCTTTTGTTTTGTTTTGTTTTTTCTTGAGCTCAGATTTTAAAAGTAAATCAGATGTAATTCATTTTTCTCAGAATAAAAATAGCTACTATAAGTTAGGTATACTTTCTGGTGACACACAAGCCCAAGCATGTTACATCCATAGCTCTGATAGTTCTCTTACCTTTTTTAAAGGTGAAGAAATGTGGGTTGGGGGCTGTTAAGGACTTTCCCAAGGTGACAGAGCTACCAAGGAACAGAATCAGGATTTGAACTCAGGTGCCTTTTCAATTATGCAGTCATGGGATGCTGCTTATCCCAGCCCCGTCAGCCCTGCAAGGCTGCCTAGTGCAGCCCTGTCTGCTCTCAGCTGGGCTTGCTGCTATGTCTGTGTTTAGCCATAAGGTCAGTGAAGGCTGGATTACAAAGAATGGAATGGCCCTACTCTCATGTCACATGTCCAGCTTGCTGTCTGCTGGGGTCCCAAAAAGGATGCAGCCATAAGTGTCATTATTCAGCAAGTAAACTGAGGCTTACTTACATAGTGGTAGCAGAATTCCAAAAGTGAGAAGAGAAGCTTTCAGTGTCTCTTGAGATTGAGGCCTGGCATCTTCATGGTGCTGCCTATGTTGTCAACTGGTGGCCAAAGCAAGTCACAAGGCCATCCCAGATTGAAAGGTAGCATAACAGAATCTACCCCTTATATCATGAAATCAGGCCAAAACAAGTCACAAGGCCATCCCAGATTGAAAGGAAGCATAACAGAATCTACCCCTTATATCATGAAATCAGTGAAGAATTGCAGTCACTTAAGAAGTATGTATCATGTAGATCATTGGTTTGTGGTTAATTTATCACTTCTTCTTTTCCATATTAGAGGTTTGGTACCAAATATAATATGATTAATTTGTGATACAGTTATGTTTCACACAGAAGTCAGAATGGTGACTACGATTCAGGCTTTTAATAGAATGTTCTAAGGCATATCAATTTTATTTATCCACTCTTTTCAAGATTTTGTAGTTTCTTGTAGTTTTCTTACCAAAATACACAGGGGATGCTTTCATTACCAACCAATCCTTTGAAGGGATCTTGTCTTTAATATTTTTCTAGTATAACGTTAAATTACTGTATAAATACACATTCCTGGTTAGAAGAGAAATTGAGATTGAGAATCTTTGAGTCTTGTTTATCAGGATAAGCTCCCAGTTTACATAATCCCTAGTAATTCAATGAGTTTGAGTACATCTGTCCTACCTTTATCAGAAACTGGCCTCAACAGGTCATGGAGATGAAGGATTTCAGAGAAGTTCTGTATGTAAGAGGGGATTTTTCTTCTCTTTTATTTTTTTCTTAATTTAGCTATTTTTTTAATTTTAAAAAATTTAGTGGAAGTATAGTCAATTTACAATGTTGTGTCAATCTCTGGTGTATAGCATAATGTTTCAATCATACATATACATACATATATTCATTTTCATATTCTTTTTCATTATAAGTTACAACAAGATACTGAATATAGTGCCCAGTGCTATACAGTAGGAACTTGTTGTTTATCTATTTTATATATAGTAGTCATATATAGTAGTTAGTATCTACAAATCCCAAATTCCCAATTTATCCCTCCCCACCCCATCCCCCTAGTAACCATAAGTTTGTTTATTATGTCTGTGAGTCTGTTTCTGTTTAGTAAATAAATTCATTTGTGTCTTTTTTTTTTTAAGGTTCCACATATAAGTGACATCATATGGTATTTTTCTTTCTCTTTCTGGCTTACTTCACTTAGAATGATGATCTCCAGGTCCATCCATGTTGCTGCAAATGGCATGATTTCATTTTTTATGGCTGAGTAGTATTCCACTATGTAAATATACCACAAATTCTTTACCCAGTCATCTGCTGATGGACACTTAGGCTGCTTCCATATCTTGGCTATTGTGACTAGTGCTGCTGTGAACTTTGGGGTGCATGTGTCTTTTCTAATTAGAGTTCACTCTGGATATACACACAGAAGTGGGATTGCTGGATCATATGGTAAATCTATTTTTAGTTTTTGGAGAAATCTCCATGCTGTTTTCCATAATGGCTGCACCAAACTATATTCCCACCAATTTTCCTCTCTTTTAATCCATTCTATGATCTGAGGCAAGAGTAAACCTTGAAAATGTTAACCAGCTTGTGTCCCTTTCTCATAATGGTGATGACTACTGTTTGTGCTGGTTTTAAGGCCAAAATCCCTAATCTGGATTCCAGTGAATTTTGTGAGCTGATAACTCTATGGCTCATTCTGGTTCCTCTTTCCTTGCCATCTTTATTTAGCCCCTGTCAGCATCTTCAACTCTCCAGACTCTCTCATGTAAGGGATCTGATACATGTTTTTCCTTCTCATGGATGTGCTCTCCCTTCTCATTCCCCCCAACAATGGGCTGTATTGTGTTCATTTTTCAGATCAAATTTATACATCTTTTCTTCTGAGAAGACTTTAAGCTTAGATATATATGCACATAAACCCAGAACATTAATTTTTTTTCAGTTATTTGTCTAAGTCAGTAGTCTACTACTACTACAGTAGTAATTGGCTCTGTCCAGATATTTTAGGTTCCCACCCCAAATTATATTGTATTAAAAATGAGCTTCAGAAGTTCCAGATTTTTAAAAAATTCTTTAGACAAGTGATAACATAGCAGAAATAGTTTATAGTAACCATTGAGGTGGTGTCCATGACCCACCATTTTATCTGCTACCAATTTAATAACCAAAAATTCCTGCCAAGATAATTCTACTCAAGCTTGAGCATATTCAGAAGGAAGTTGTACAAATAAATAACAACATAGTACTGTAACTGGGGAGCTCCTGGGATGTGTGGGAATCAATCATGTGAGTGATGTAGTTTGGTGGAAGTTCCAGTAGGTGAAAACAAGTGGTGAGGAAGAGATTTGTAGAGGTTTAAGTTAAAGCCACTTTCTAGAACCTTGGATGTATGACTAGAGCATCTGTGCTTTGTGTGTTCATGAGACGTGATCCATTAGATACTGTAAAGAAACGGAATGGTCCTCTTTAACCACAGTGTCATCAGTCAAGTCACATCCTCTCTGAACCTATTAGCTACATTTGAAAGGTTAGGATACCCAATCTCTGAGAGATATCTCACAAAGTAACAAGTGAAAACAATAGAACTTGAAGTAGGAAACTTGGATTTGCATTCTACTCATAACACTGTTTCTGGCTTAGCTCAAAGATAAGTGTTTTAACATTTAAGTAAAGCACAATCTTCTTAATTTTAGTTTGCTCTCACTGCGTCTCTGCCTGGGGGGAAGTAAGCTGGTCACTGGGGCATTAGCACTAATTCTATAGTGTTTGACATTAGATACCTTCTCTTAGCTTCTCTCTGAGAGCCATGCAAGTTCAAGATACAAACTTTGAAGGATTCATGGTTTCTCAATATATCTTTAACACCAAAAATTTGGTTCTTCCTACTATTCACCACCTACTGTATCAAAAAATGTTTAAACCATATATACATATATGTATGTGTGTGTGTATATATATATATGTATATAAATCTCACGTTAACTAGAGAAAAACATGGAATAAAAACACTTTTAAAAAAAATCTATTTTCATAGGTGAAGAAATTCAGGTTGTCAGAGGATTATAGGATTGCCTTAATTGGGGAACAAGAGAAACAATATATTTACTAATAAGAGAGGCAAGTGGCTTAAAAGCTGAAAGCACATACTTTTCATAAAGAAAATTTGAGGTTCAAATATCAGCTGCTGTTGACTAGTTCTGGGACCTTGGAAATGTTTCTTAAATTGTGTGAGGATTATAATAATACTTACCATATACATTGTGGAAAGAATTAAGTGGTTAAGTATAGAACTGAGGATACTCTGAGCACAGTGAGTCATGTTTGTACTAGTCTGTTTGTATTAACAGTGGCAGGAGTAGCACAATGAACTGGCATTTGTAAAGCGACCAGCATGTGCCTGACACATAAACACTCACTGACACACACGGGACACTCACATGCTGGGTGCTCACCGTGGGCCTGACATTTGGCTGGATGCTTTCCTTTATGTCTCCTTAACTCCATCAGACCACCTGTCATAGCTATCATTTTTCTCACCTGCTGGATGAGACTAAGGGACTTGCCCTGCATGAAACAATTAGTAAGTAAAAGCCCTAATTTCAAAATCAGATCCCGACTCCCATTCCGGTGGTCTTTCCAAGTCACAGACTGAATTTTTTACCATTTTATCTAGACAGTAGGGGTTCATGAATTGTTGACTTGATCCATATACTTTTAATTCTTTCAAAACAAAAATCACTAATTTTTTTTTTTTTCTCATGACCATTATCAGGCTTTCCCCTCTGTGGACATGGAAATAGGAAATTGCACTGTCCTGACTGAGTTCATCTTACTGGTCTCTCTTCAGACCCACAGTGGCAGCTGATTCTATTTGGAATATTCCTGGTGCTCTACCTGACCACCTTGTCAGGGAACATGACCCTAGTTATCTTGATCCATGTCGGCCCCCCCCCCTGCACACACTTATGTATTTTTTCATTGGCAATCTGTCTTTTTTGGATTTCTGGTACACTTCTGTGCATACTCCCAAATCCTGGCCAATTGTGTCTCAGAAGATAAGCACATTTCCCTGGCTGGGTGTGGAGCCCAGCTGTTCTTTTCCTGTGTTGCGACTTACAGTGAGTGCCATCTCCTAGTGGCCGTGGCCTACGACCGCCACTCGGCCATCTGTAACCCGTTACTCTACTCAGGCACTATGTGTACCAGAGTAGCTCTCTGTACCAGACTCATTGCTGGCTCCTACACAGGAGGCTTCTTGAATGCCATCACCCATGCCACCAACACATTTTGACTGAGGTTCTGTGGCAAAAATATCATCGACCACATCTGCGATGCACCACCATTGGTGAAAATGTCTTGTACAGACACCCAGGTCTATGAAAAGGTCATCCTGGGAGTGGTGGGCTTCACTGTCCTCTCCAACATTCTTGCCATCCTGATTTCCTATTTCAACCTCCTCCTGGCTATTCTGAGGATCCACACAGCCTCAGGAAGGCGCAAAGCCTTCTCCACCTGTGTGTCACACCTCATCTTGGTCATGCTCTTCTATGGATCCTTGCTCTTCATGTATTCAAGGCCAAGTTCCACCTACTCCCTGGGGAAAGACAAAGTGGCTGCCCTGTTCTACACTGTGGTCAACCCACTGCTCAACCCTCTCATCTGTAGCCTGAGAAACAAAGATGTCAAGGAGGCCTTCTGGAAAGCAACACAGACCAGAAGTTGCCAGAGATGAAGGTTATCTTTTGGCAGCATGCTCTCATTGCACTTTCTACATTACTGGCTTATAAACATGTTTGTAAATGTTGCAACATTTCAAGTAAATACAATAGGTTATACTTAAAAGATGAAACATTGTGATCAAACCATTTTTAATTATTTATTATTATTTTGTTGTGATTAAACTATTTTAAATCCAAAATACCGAGCTGTTTGATGTTCTACAGTGTTGTATTTTTCTTCTTGGCAGTACTCGATTTTCATACAAGTTATCAGCTGGATTATCTGTGAGAGGTTTTAGAAAGAGAAAAGAGGAGTTGGTAGGGTTTCACGCACATACTTTGACTTTGAATCTTAGCAGACTTTTAAATAACACGCCACTGCCCTCTCTTTTTCCATCACAATATTCTTCACATTCCTTTCTTTTCCATTACCACAGACACTCTGTGGGTACTGAACAAGAAGGATCTGGGGTATATTCCACAAATCTCAAGAATCAATTTAATATTTTCTTCACATTTCCTTAATACCTCATTAAGTAGGTGGAAAAAATTGGATCTATCTCAGGGGAGATAGTAAATTAACATTCAACCATTTGGGATTCCAGAAGCAATACATAATATTCTATATCACATTAAACCTTGATGTTGTTCTTTGAAAAATACACTAATACTACATTGAATCCATCTTTTGTAGAATAGATTATAGCATGATCATTAAAGTAAAACAAAGCAATGCAACAAAAGAAAATATTTTTCACTGGATTTTTTTGACTAGATAAACAAATGTTTTATTAATGCCTCTCCATATGCCTCTCCTGAAGCAATTTATTTGCACTGAGCACTGATTTGAGAAATGTATGTAATTTAGACTTCACATTATGTTACCTTGAAGGGTTTCTTCAGAGTTTCTTTCACGTCTTTATTCCTCAGACTGTAGAGCATGGGGTTCAGCATGGGGAACAGCACAGTGTAAAATGTGGGCACCAATTTGTCCCTCTCGAGGGACTAGCTGGGTGAGAGTAGATGTAGAGAGTGGAGCCACAGTACAAGGTGACAGAGGCCAGTCGGAGGAGCAGGTGGAGAAGGCTTTAAAGCGGCCCTGGGGAGAGCGGATCCTCGGGATGGCAGCGATGATGAAGAGGCAGGAGGCCAGGATGAGCAGAGCTGGTGTGATGACATTGGAGGCCAGGAGAAAGTACAGCACATCCTGGTAGGTCTCTTCCACATCACATGCCAACTTCACCAGAAGTGGGACATCACAGAAAAAGTCATCAACAACATTGTCACCACAAAAACTCAAATTGAGTGTGTTGCTGGTGTGTATTATTGCATTGACAAAACCTCCAGTGTAGGAGTAGATAACCAAGCAGATGCACCGTCTCCTTGGTATGGCCTGAGCATACAGAAGGTGGTTGGAGATGGCCACATAGCAGTCATAAGCCATGGCAGCCAATTGGTAACACTCACTGTACCTGAGCCCAGCAGAGAAGAACTGAGCTGCACAGCCAGGAAAGGAGATGCTCTTGTCTTCAGAGATGCAGGTCATGAGGATCTTTGGGGTGTAGACAGAGGAATACCAGAGATCCAGTAAAGACAGATTCCCAATGAAAAAGTACATGGGTGTGTACAGCCTTGAGTCATTACAGATCAACACCGTGAGAGTGGTATTTCCTACCAGGGTCACCGAGTAGACACCAAGGAACATCACAAAGAGGACCAGCTGCATCACAGGGTCTGTCATGAAGCCCACCAGGATGAACTCAGTGACCGTGTGATTGCTTCTCTCCATGCTTTAAGGAGACCTCACCTACAAATGAAAGAGTGAGATGTTTACGGCAACCAGTGCCAAAGGAGGTCATTCTCTGTTACAAATCTGTGAGATATGGTCAAGGCCATGGTTATTGGAGTAAGGAAGATCTGAGCAGGAATCTTGGCTGGGTTGGGCAAGTGATGGAAACTTTCTGAGCCACAACATATTTATGTCTTTAAAATGAATTTAGTATTAGGAAGCCTTAATGCTGTTTGGCCATTTATTCTTGTATTAAGAAAATATTTCTTGAGCCCTTGGTGCTGTCTAGGCATTGAAATACAGCAGTGAGGTTGATAAGGTTGACCCTTATGGAGTCTTCATTTAGAAGGGAGAGATACATAATACATAAACAAAAAAGTATAGAAATATTTTTAGTTAATGCTAGATGATATTAAGAAAATTAAACTGGCTCATGAAGTGAAGAGGAACTGGGAGTGGAGCTAATTAAATTCAACCACTGAGGGAAAAAAACTGTTTCCCATTTCCCAGCTACAAATGGACAAGTAATTCAAAGCCTGTGAGATGTGGGAAAGGACCTGTGGTTTAGAAGGTAGTGACAGATGAAGGGTGGTAGAATATATCATCCCAATATGCCAATTTGGCGTAAGAATTATTTTAAACTAATGGCATTAAAAAAAAAAAACAGTAGATACCCAAGTACAGTTTGATCTCCCCTTTACTTCCTTAAAACAAGAGTAAAAACTCTCATGTGAGAGCCACCCTCCCAATACCAGGAGAAAAGAAACATTCTTATTATCAAAGACAGGAAGTTGAGACCAGAAGAATTCTGCACAAAGAGACCTTGTTAAAATAATTCTTTTTTTCTTTTTCTTCCATGTTGTAGCATGTATCATTATTTTATTCTTTTTTATTGCCTAGCAATATTCCTTTATATAGATAAACTATATTTTGTTTACCCATTCATCAATTGACAGATACTTAAGTTTTTCCTTTTGGCAATTATGAACAATGCTGCTATGAAGAAATTTTGAGTAGAAATCTAGGAGCAGAATTGCATAGTCACACAGTAAATCTATATTTAACATTTTTAAGAACTGCCAGACTGTCTTTCACATTAGCTGCACCATTTTTCAATCCCACCAGCATGGTGTGAGGGTTCTAATTTTTTCTTATTTTCACCAAAACAAGTTGTCTGCCTTTGTAATGTTAGCAATGCTAGTGTTTCTGAAGTGTTATAATACTGTGATTTTTATTTACATTTTCCTAATGACTAGTAATGTTGATCATTTTTTCATGTGCTTATCAGCCATTTGTTTTTCTTCTTTGGAATAATATCTATTCAAATCTTTGGCCCATTTTTAATTAGGTTTTTTGTCTTTTTATTGTTCAATTGTAAGAGTTCTTATATATTCTGGATACAAGTCTCTTATCAGCAATATGACTCGCAAATATTATCTCCCACTTTGGATTATCTTTTCACTTTCTTGGTGATGTACTTTCATGAACAAAGGGTTTTAAATCTGATAAGGTCCAATTTATGTATTTTTTCCTTGCTTGTTTTTGGTGTCTTATCTAAGAAATAATCTAGCCCAATAGCCTAAACCCATGGTCACAAAGATTTGCTCTTTTTGTTCTAAGATTTTTATAGTTTTAGTTCTTAAATGTAGACCTATGACCCATTTTGAGTTGTTTTCTGTATATGGTGTGAGACTGGGAACCAACTTCACTGTTTTGAGTGTAAATATCTAGTTGTTCCAACACCAATTGTTGAAAAGATTATTCTTTCCCAACTGAATTATCTTGGCACCCTTGTCAAAAATCAGTTGATTATTGTTTCAGTTTCCTGTTGTCCCTGTAACAAGTTACTTCATACTTATCTTATAGTTCGTTAGGGTTAGAAGGTGGGCTCAACATGGTTCCGACAGGGCTGAAATCAAGGTGTCGGCAGGGCTGTGTTCCTTCCAGGAGACTCTCAGGGAAAACCCTTTCCTTGCCTCTTTCAGCCTCTAGACGCTGCCCACATTCCATGGCTCACGATCCCTCTCCTCCATCTTCAAAGTCAGCACCATTGTGTCTCTATGACCATTCTTTAACAATCACATCCCCCCTGACTCCTTCTGCCTCTGTTTTCAATGTTTAAGGATCCTTGTGATTATGTTAGGTCCAGCCTATAATCCAGTATAATCTATTTTAAAGTCACTTGATTAGCAACCTTACTTTCCACTTCCTTTGTAACCAAATATATTCACATGTTCCAGGGATTAGAATATGAATGTTTTGGAAGGCATTATCCTACCTACCAAAACCACAATTGTAGCATTTTTTTTTTTTCCTGGACTCTCTATTCTATTCCTCTGATCTCTGTGTCTGCCTTTATGCCAGTGCCTCACTGTTTTAATTCCTGTAGCTTGTAGTAAGTTTTTAAATTGAGATGTCTGAGCCCTCCAGCTCTGTCCTTCCTTTTGCAACAATTCTTAGCTTCCTTTTGCCTACACATATATTCTTAGTCACTGTTTCACAATTGCTTCTCTTTGTTCAACTTGTAGAAATCATTTAGATTTTGCCACTTCTTTGGGTCTTTATTTCTTCATGAGGGCTTCCCTGTGATATAAAACTTATACTAAATAAATGTGTATGCTTTTCTCCTGTTAATTTGTCTTATGTCAGTCTAATTTTCAGGCCCAGACCCTAAAGTAAAATTTTGCCTCCCCTACACAGTTTTCCTCCACAATCATAGAGGAAATTCTCCCCTCAGTTATTCTGCAGGATCCTTTGGCACATTTATCATAAATCCCAGAGAGAGAATCAAACTGAGCATTAGAGTGAACTGTCACAGTGGAGACCTGCAAATTATCCATCTGGTTATGGCAAGTAAAAAAAAAAAGTAATTGTAAGCTCTTTTGGGGTCTAAAAGCCTAGGATTTAGCACTGTTTTCCAGTTTTTATAACTAGCCATGTACAGTTCTACAAAGGACACATCCCAGTTTGATCCCATCTGTTAGTGGTAGTTCTCAGTTCTATCACATTCAAAAACTTCCACTTTACAACAAACATTTTTTAATGTTTTTTTTTATGGTGCTAAAATGAAATTTATAGTTAATATAACATTTTGGTCCTCTGAGACCCAAAATCCCATTTGGCAGTTGTTCTCCCACACATAAAACAAACAATACTCTTGGACACCAGCAGGGTGTCCAAGAATTCAACACAATTCTGACATTATCTACCCTGAGATAGCATTGGATTTTACAGGAAAAGGGCTCAGTCCCACAAGACTGCTCCTTCTCCCAACTTCAGATACCAGTTGCAAGCCCAGGTTGTTACCTGTATTTCTGAACAACCTTCTATAAATCAGAGGTTTCCAGAAGCCCCCAACTTGAGTTTGATTAAATTCCCAGAGCAACTCCCAGAACTCAGAGAAACATTTTATCTAGGAGTTATGTGAAGGACTAAAAAGACAGCTGGAGAATATCCCTGAGGGGTAAGATTACTTGCGATGATATTGTGCCCAGTTCACCTTTTCATGAGTCTACTGGGTCTCTGGGGTCATGCAGAGATGTGAGCCCACTAGGAAACAAACTCAAAGACAGTAGAAATTTTTTTCTGTTTTGTTCATTGCTGTACACCTGGTACCTAGAATATTACCAGGCATATAGTAGACACACATACATATTTAATGAATGAATGAGTGAATGAATGAATGAGTTGCAAGAGAAACAAGTCCATAGTATCAGTTTTCTGGGCGGCTTCTAATGATGTCATTTTATCCTTTGACTATCAACAGAATTGTTTGAAATCTTCTATGTATTTTCTGGTGCGAGTAACCCTTGGCCAGTTGTGTTGCCTGCAGAAAGGAATAGGGAGAAACAAAGAAATCTGCCTACAAAATATCCTTACCAAATATTTCTTTGTCCAAATGGACTGAGTCTGTGTTGTCAGCTAAAGAATGTCACCATCTGGCCCTACGGGGGTTAAGTCATTAGCCACTGAATTTGCCGACCTTCAACACACCCTGAAAAGAGTTCAGGCTGGAGATGAGGAATGAGACACTGTGCTCTGGGAAAACTGTCAGGACAGGCCTTCAAATAGATATTTCCAGGAGGAAATTCTATGAATGCAATTTCCTGCATCTTCCCTTAGGAAGAGAAGCACTAAGATCACTAAGACGTCTGGGTCTTGTGACCAGCAGCAACCTTCTATCAAGGTGTGTGCTTGATTGCACGATGCCTCTAAAACCATGTATATGCTGACCTCCCCTCTGGTGTCTTCAGAGCAGTTCCTCAGAGACATCTAAGAGGGTGTCCCTTGTGTCTCTCAGGCAATAGTCCTAAGTCCCCAAATAAAACTGAAAATCACGGCTCTCACATTGTGCTTTTTTTATTTCAGTCAACAGTGTAAGAGAAGCTTTTCAGGTCAGCAACAGACTTTCTGTCATTATATGCCACGATGGATATAGGAAGCCTGCTCTAGAAATCAGAGCTGACTGTTTAAACCAGAGACAGCTTGGATACCATGAAAAAAATTGACTTTCAGGCAATTAACAAGGATTCCACTTCTCCATCACTAGTCAACATTGTAAAGGCTCAATTTCTTTATATGAGAAGCAAGGATAACTTATCCCTCCTACAGTGTGTTGTTACTGAGATAACTCAAGGGAGGACTAATTTCAGTGCCTGGTACATCATAGACACTCAGGTAACCAGTGGTTCTCAAATGTCATGCCCATGGCATTCACCTGGCCCAGCCCAGAGCTCCTAACTCAGCAGGCTGGTGGTGGGGCCCAGGAACCAGCTTCCACTGAAGCAGCCCGAGGGCTTGTCTGCGGATCAAGTCTGAGAGATGCTGGAATAAATATCAGTTGTTTCCTTGTTTTTCTTCATATCAGGAGTCCTACCTCCATTTGAATGTTGTGAAGACTCAAAAGAGTTAACAAATGCAAAGATGTGTCACATGTTCACATTTTAAAAGGGAAGCTACAGACAGAGCTACTTTGAATCCTGACACCAACACAGGAGAAGATGGGGCACACATTTCCCTGGGCAGGGACTGACTCAAAGAACTGAGTTCTGTGTTTGTTAACCAGAGCCAGAACACTGTGACAAGCCAGCTGTGTTTGCTAACCATCTGACGTGTTCTGCTTCCTAACTAAGGATATATTTCTGTGTCAAATTAAACAATGCACTTTTCTTTCAAAACGATTAAAATATAACCTTTTATATTTTGAGAGAAGCTTCTCTTAGCTGGAATTCTTCTCAAAAATGCCATATGCCTTTTTGCTATCTTAAAGAATATTAAACTGAAAGAAATTTGAACTTTTTTGAATGTTTTTTGGCCTTTAGAAAAATAACCTCTAGTAATCACTGCTGCTTCATCCAGTTACCTCAGTTGCCCTTGAGATATTAACAATGCTGCTTCTTTTGTAAGTGGTTCCTGATAGTAGCTTGCTTGTTGTTTTTCTGGTGTAATTATGTCATTATTATTATTTTTCTTTCATCCCTTGTCTTTTTCTGTAGTATTAATGGATATTTTTGTCTCTAATAATGAAAAGTGCTACTTCTTCTTGTGAGCTCCCAGAAGTTTCAGAAACTTCAGTAGGAAGATGGTGAAGATATTTCAAAAGATGCCCTTTCATTAGCACATATTGTATCTTAGTATGTGAATGATCTTAAGACAGGTTGTGAGGAACAGGTAACATTTTCCATCTAACTGTAGCATCTGAATTGGTCAACTTACCTAAAATTATCAGCAACATCATCACCTCAACAGGGTTCAAATCTGCCTGTCCCAGAATCTTTTATGCCAGTTTCTGAATACCCAGGGTTGTACTTCCTGCAGCCCCTTAGGCTTTCCTAGGCTTTGTTAATAACTAACAGGACAATTAAATAACATTGCATGTTGACAAAGTGGGTATTATTCAATGATGGGAAATATGTATTTTTTGAGACTACAATTCCCTGGTGAAATGTAATGTCAAAATTTCCATTGCCATTCTCTCTAGTTATGTAGAAGGCAAAATAAACATATGTGCACACGCTTGTGTATACTATACATTTATATGCATATATTTGCATATTAAAGCATATACATTCAGTAATGCTGATATCTTTATTATCTGTTGAATACCTTTCTTTTGTCTTTCCAAATCCATTCTCTACACTTTTAACCTGCTCTTTGCTTCAGGATGATCAGCTGTCTTAACTGTACCAGTAGGTTCCTTTGTGCTCTCTCTGCTTAATGGGTTTAACCAGTGGTTGTCACTAGCGAGGAAGTAAGTGAGGTCAGAGTGATTTTTCTCTGTCCTCTTTGTTTGCAAAGATACTACAGATGTCTGCATCCCTGGAAATAGACCATAGCTCCTGCCAAGTGACCCATTTCCAAGCTCTCTCTCCAGAGCGTATAACCTCACTCTGTTCTTACACCATCAAGAATAGAGAAGTAACAATCTCCAAAGTTATTAGTTCTAGGGTTAGTACACTATTTCTTGGGATACAAATAGAAATTATACATATCTTTTGGTAAGTTGGCTTTTGTTGAAATTTAAATCTGGACTATCCAATGGAAGAAAAGAAACAGGCAGGCAGAAAGCCGTATTGCAATATTTAACTTACAGAGACAAGAAGGGAGCAATTTCCCAATGTGCCACAAACCCTAGATCATAACCAAATATTTTGTTGTTCAGATACTCATGGCAATGTCTCATGGATTAGGTGATTCTTATGGAATGAAGTAGCTAAGAAAACAACAAAGGTGATATTTTTCTTGTAAGGAAAAAATATCTGTCTTTACTTGGATAAAAACTAGCTCAAGATGGTCCAGTAGGGAAATGCCACTCATTGATAATTCTCCAGGCTGAGCTAGTTTACAGCCACTGAAAACTTGAACCGATGGGGAAACATGGATCCTTTGAGGAAGAATCTTGAAACTTAGCCAATGTGTACACTATACATCTTATTCCAAGGCTTCTTGTGAATGGCTAGCTACCATTTATGAGAGTAATCTTTTATGGGGAAAAGGTAAATATCTAGATCTTCTGTGGGTTATTGGATATTGACTCTGAATTAACACTAATCTCCAGTGATGGAAAAACATCAGGGGTACACACTTAACAGTGGGTCTTGTAAAATAATTTAAAGATAGTTTTGGCTTGCATGCATCTCTCATTGAGCCCAGTCAGAACAGATATGTAGATGATTATTTTTACCCAGACCCAGACATCATATTGGGTACAGCTACATACAATACAACAAAACCCTCATTTTAGCTCCCTGTCCCTGACCCATGGAATGAGGATTACCGTTGTTGGGAGTTCAAGTAGAAATTCCTGTAATTGCTTCCCCTAGATCTCCTCAGCTAAGGCAGTATACAAAATGCAGTGTAGCCTCCCTGGGGGCAAGTGCTGATATTAGTGCTTTCATCAAAACTTGAAGATGCCAGGTTAGGGATCTCAGTCCCTCACATTGAACTCCTCTCTTTGTCTGAGGGAAAAGGATTGAGGGTCTTCAAAGGGGAGGACATGAGTGAACAATGATGGAATGCTTCCCCAGAAAAACACCCTCAGGTGCTCTGACCCTTTGGAATCCAGGAAGTACCCTGGTTGTGCTGGGCTCCTCCTGCATTGAACTGATAGGGGCCACTCTGCTGGGCAGGGTGATTGATGCCAGTCACCAGAGAAAAATTATTGGAGGCTGTAAAATACGATCAAGAAGTATCATGGCTGGAACCCAGGGGATTTAGTAGTGCATTTCCTAGCATCTCCTTAGCCTTCTCTTTCAAAGGAAAAGTACCACAAACAAATAAAAACAAGACAATCAAAGACCCAGTTCTAACAGTAAGATAATTTGGACAACTTACCAGATAACTTTCATTCAACTGAGGGGCTGAGAAAACGTGAAGGGACCACAGCCATGCAAGAAGGGAGGTAAAGAGGGAGGTTTGCTTTGTAATTATTACAATGGGAAGTTAAAGTAAATTTTAGCCATATGGATCCTATTGCCCACCTCCTTTTTTTTTTCACCAGATACAACTCTGAATGTGAATTTAAAAAACCCTATATAGTGTGATTTTGGGGATACCAAAAGTCCTGCTTTCCAGAAATATCTACTGGCCATCACTTGCTGTGAAAGACCATAAGTATCAATTTTTTAAAATAGCACATGGAAATCCAAGGAAATTTTTGCATGCTGAAGTATACTCACAAACATTTGTACTTAGAAAAATGTTTATTAAAGCTCATATATCTAAAAGACACAGATTAGAAACTACTTTCATTTAAGACTTCGAACTTCATTTGTAATTTGAGTAATAAAAGTCTCTTAGAAATATATGCTGTAATTTCAAATTAATGTTGAAGATTCTTCTGAATGCTTTACAACCATAAGCTGCACATGCAACATTCCCAACAGTCAGTAAAAAAAGCTGACTGCCAAATTTACACTTAAACATATTATAAAACATTCTCTAAAACACTAATGCCATATATTTAATTAAAGCTTTATTACTTTCTCATTTTTTTTTAATGTCTTCCTAGGATCATCATTATCTGTATCTTATCATCTTACTGGGATCTGGTAATGCTATTTAGACTTGGTTTTGGAGTTGAGATTACTTTTTCATATACAAAATACTACGGCTGTACACTTAGGTCAATGAAATTTACCATATCTGGGTATATTGAAAATTATTTGGAGAACGGGACTTGGTTTGTTCTTTTGAAAGGATTTAAGTAGGAGATCTTGACAAGTAGTTTGAGTATCTTCATTGTAGTTAAATATCAAGATTTACAATGCTAGGATGTTTCAAGAATAGGTTTTTTACACCAACGTAACTTTTTGTTACTGACACTTCCCCATAGAATGATGTAGTTAGAATATATTTTATAGAAAGTTTTTTATTATTAGTAGGTAATAGATATCTTTTAGAAAATGAGAGTCTGCATAAATAGCTTTTGGTTTCAGAACGTTGTCTAAATCAAGCATCTCAGGGTTATACTGTTGGGCCTAGCTTCTGTTGGATTACTTCGTGTTACAACCAGTAGTGATGATATATGTTGGATTTAAATTTCAGTTTAATATATATCCCTGCCTGTGCTGATTAGTCTTTCCTGCTCTGAGTGGAGTTGCTACATTTTGGGGAACTACTTGCTGACATTTTACTTTCTTGCATTTTTAAAACTGCTTATACCTATAGAAATAAGGACATTTTCAGGATTATTGAAATGCATTACATTAACATTGTTTCAGTTTTAAAAATCAAAATTGTATGCATCTCATCATATTTCCTCACTTGCCTAATCACTCCCTTTACATATTCCCTATAAAATTTTTCTCTTTAGAATAATGTGTACACATAGACTTTTATTTCTCAAGTTCTTTCACCTCATTGTAGTTATTATTATTATTTATTAAAATTATTGTGTTTGATGCTCAAAGAGTCACAATTTGGAAGAAGTCCATGTAGATTCACTACTATAAAATAAAAGAATAGCCCAGTGGGTTACACAGTGATTCACAAAAATCGTATCTATGGGAACTTGATTGATTTTTTCCCTTAATTGAGCAACATGGGTAAGAGATGTAGATTGAAGAGGTCATGCTTGCTAAGTCTAGTTGTACTGATTATTTCATGGATGACTCTGGATCTTTGTCTTAATGATTCTGGGGGAAAAATTATATAAAATGCTTAAGAAATTTAGTTATGGGTATGGAAACTGATGATTTCCACTACTTAATATTCATAGAAAAAACTGAAAATTTAATTCAGCATTCTTTTTCTGTTTCTAGGAAAAACTATCTAAATATTACCAGCCAGTCAAAAACCTTCATATGCTAAAGGAGTGTGCTGTTTTCTCACTGTAGTAAGATAGAAAGTAGGTTTTGGTTTCAAGTTCTTTGTGTCTAGTCTACAGTAACATGAAATTTAATTAAAATCCTTATATTTCTATATTTAAATTTTATCCTCCAAATTGCCTTAATTTTCTCACTTAGGTGTCTTGAATGGCCAGGTATCAAGGGTGCAAATTCTTTAACAGTCATGGTGAGAATTCTTGAGCATGATGGAACGTCATGGCTGCACTTCTTGAAATATAATTACCTGATGAAAAATTGTCTTTGCATCTCATTAAAAGGACTGGATCTTGATTTATTTGAGGAGTTTATTCAGAGCCTCTCTCACATCCTTATTCCTCAGGCTATAGATCATGGGATTCAACATGGGAAACAACACAGTGTAAAATGTAGAAACTATTTTGTCCCTGTCCAAAGAATAGCTCAATCGTGGACGAGCATAGATGTAGAGAATGGAGCCATAGTACAAGGTTGACAGAGGCCAGGTGGGAGGAGCAGGTGGAGAAGGCTTTGAGCTAACCCGGGGTGGAGTGGATCTTCAAGATGGTGGTGATGATGAAGAGGTAGGAAGCCAGTATGAGCACAGAAGGTGTGATGACATTGGAGGCCAGGACAAAGTACAGCACAGCCTGGTAGCCATCCTTCCTGCCACAAGCCAGCTTCACCAGGGGAAGCAGATCACAAAAAAAAATCATCAATGATGTTGTCATTACAGAAGTCCATGGTAAAAGTTCTTTTGGTAATGATGGAAGAGTTAATAAAGCCACCAAGTTATGAGGCTGCTACCAAGAATGCACACAGCCTAATGGGCATGGCCTGAGAGTAAAGCAGTGGCTTTGAGATGGCCACATAATGGTCATAAGCCATGGCAGCCAACAGGTAACACTCACTGTACGCCAGCCCAGCAGAGAAGAAGAACTGAGCTGCACAGCCAGCAAAGGAGATGCTCTTGTCTTCAGAGATGCAGGTCACTAGGATCTTTGGAGTGTAGACAGACGAATACCAGAGATCCAGGAAAGACAGATTCCCAAAGAAAAAGTACATGGGTGTGTGCAGCCTTGAGTCATTACAGATCAACACCATGAGGATCATGTTTCCCACCAGGGTCACAAAGTAGACACCAATGAACACCACAAAGAGGACCAGCTGCATCACAGGGTCTGTTGTGAAGCCCAGCAGGATGAACTCAGTCACTGTGTCATTGCTTCTCTCCATGGTTATTGGAATCTCACCTAAGAAGAGAAAAAATGAGAATTCAGTTTAAATCACTGTCCTGTATACATAGAAAATATGTGAAATAATCTATGACCTACAGTGTAATTTTTCATTTTAGAAAGCATTTTCATTTTGTAATAAACCACTTAGACTTTACAATTATATATATTGTTAAATGATAAATTTAGGTACATTAATGTTTCAATAGTTTATTTGAGCCAACACCTATTTGAATCAGGCAGCTATCAAATTAATTCTGAGTACCCCAGGAGAAAAGCTAGGAGAGATATTTTTACAGAAAAGACACAGATCAAAGCAAAACAATCATTTGATTGGCCATAGATTAAGTGGTTGACAAGTTTGGGAAACCCTAGCTGGCTCTTTGTGATTGGTGCTTCTTAAGTTTCATCTTCTGGGATTCAAGGTCCTTAACTCTGGCTTAATGTTTTATTTTGCTTACAATCATTATCAAGATATAAATAAGAGCCACCTCAGTCTGATGGCTCACTTGTTTAATGACTTTAGATATGCAATTCCAAAAGTCTGAAGTTGGTTAATGTTCCCCCCTCCACCTTAGGAATGATTGTTCAAATAAAGGAAGGATGTACTTATAATTTCTATTTTCTTGTATTTTAGCCTTCTTCATCATGCCAGTATACTTTACTGCTAAATGTGTGATTTCTTAGCTTAAAGTGTTACTTGTTTGTATGTGGAACTCTGAACATCACCTATTTTTAATGTATTTTGTAAAAAATCAAGCATTTTTCTTTTAGCACTTCTGCATATTGTGACACCCTGAATCCCTATAAATTCTTGTCATAATAATAATTATAGGGATAAGAGAATACTCAGATTATAAGAATATAAAGTGAATGTATACAATTTGGTGGAGGAAATGTATGCAGGAAAATAATATACAAAGATGGGATTATAAAAGGCAAAGGATTAACTATTTTTTCCTTATTCTATCAATAAAAATATATTTGACAATAATCTAAATAGCCAGTTTTATTTTATTTTATTAAAAATATTTATTGAAGCAGTCAGTTACAATGTGTCAATTTCCAGTGTACAGCATAATGCCCAAGTCATGCATATACATACATATATTCATTTTCACAGTTTTCATTAAAGATGATTACAAGATATTGAATATAGTTACCTGTGCTATACAGAATAACCTTTTTTAAAATCTATTTTTATTTGTATGTAAATAGTCAACTTTAGATGTAAGCAATTCATATGTAGTACGTAAGCATTATAGGAGAATTAACTTACAAGTTATTTAAAACTTTTAATGCACTATAATGTTTTTATCAAGAATTTTTATATTAATAACAATTAGGCAAAAAATTACATATCTTAGGATATGACCACAAGACTCGGCATTCCATCCAATGACACAGAAATGTGCTCACTTTCTTCAGGATTCCCTGCACGTAGACTCCAGCTGTGCTCTTGAAGTGGATAGACAGGAATACATCTAGTGTCTGTGCATCCATGCATTGAAGGAACAGTTCCAGTCACACTGACTTCCCACCAACCAAAGTTGTTTTGTAGCTAAATAAACAAAATTTTCAGTGAATATGACAGTGATGTGTATGCTCGCCATCTTGAACTTATAAAAACACTGTTTGTCCAAGACTCAGTATTAGTGTTACTATAACCTACTTCTGAGTAAAATGTAGGACTCTATCAGACTGTCCCTCTGAGGCTTTTGCTACCACTTCTCTTCTAAATGTCCCTGTGTGGGTTCAAAATCACACACAGCTGAATTCAGTGTTGGTGCTTTGGTTCTCATATGACTTGATCTACCAGCAGTTTTTGACGTGCTTTATCCATTCTTCCTGCTAGAAACACTCTCTTCACTTGGTTTCCAGGTCATCAGACCTGCCCGGGTTTTCTTCTACTTCTAAAGCTACTTGTTTTCCAGTAGCTTTGTTGTTATGGCCTCTAGCTTTGAATTTTGGAATGCCCCGGAATCAACCCTTGAATCTCTCCTCTTTTCCATCCACAGTCACTCTGGTGGACCATCTAGTCTAATGACTTTAAGTGCTGTTCACATGTGAGGTCCTCCCCCTGCTTTGTGTGTGTGTGTGTGTGTGTGTCTATCTGTTTCTTCCTGACCATGCCTCTTCTCTGAACTCCAGATTCATGGATCCAAATTCTTGCTTAACATCTCTTACACGATGTCCACTGGGAAGGTCAGGAAAAAATTAGTTTCCAATAGTCCATCCTAGACTGCTTTGCTCTCAGACTTCTCCACTGTAGTAAGTGGCATCGTGTCAGTTTAAGGATAATCAGTGGATATTTTTGACCCTTGTTTGTCTTTTGCTCTGTAGTTGACTAATCAGTGACTTCTTGATTCTACCTTCAAAATATACCCAGAACCTGACCCCCTTCCCTAGCTCCAGTGGTTCAGCCCTGCACTGAACCACTGTTATCTCACATCTGCATCACTGCAGAGCTTCGTGATGGTCTTCCCGTTTCCTCCCCACTTCCGTCCTTACCCTGCTGAGTCTCTCAACAAGACTGCCAGAGTGATCCTGTGAGAACACCTGTCAGATCACGTTACTCTTCTTCTTCAAACACTCCAATGACTTCACAGTTTATTCAGAGTAAAAGTCCAAATCCTTACAGAGATGTACAAGCTTCTTAGCTTTCTGCTCCCAGCCCCTCCTGTTCTCTCCTTCACAGTTCACTCCGCTTCACCCTAGTAGCAATGCTGCCCTCCTTTCAACTCCTAGAATAAACTGGTTTCACTCAGAGCCCTTGACAGTTACTCTTCCCCGTGGATAGAATGCCCTTCCTCGGTATCTTTATAGAGAATCCCCTCCCTTTTCTCAGGGGTCAGTTGCCACTCGCATTACCCCTTTCCAGGTGTTCCCTGATCACCATGGTGCACTCCACTTCCCTGAAGTTCTTATACCCCCTTCTACTTTATTACTCTCCCTAGTGCTGCTCACTCTCTAGTATTACATATTTCTTGTTAATTCAATGTATTCTCTTTCCCCTTCAGTAGAATATCATCTTTCCCACCTGCTTTTGATGCAAAATGTGTATCAGCTCAGTGTTTATCTCATTGAAATTTGTACATTTACTATGACGTTTTGTGGGCTGTTTATTCTAAGTTGAGTAAAGTCAATACAAACTGAGAATAGTTTGGCAATGGAGCAGTCTTTGAAAACACGGACCCAGGAAAACTAAAAGGGGTTTCCTGTGAGAAAAAGTTGAAAACTCTTGTACCAAACCTTAAACTTAATAACTTCTGTTTCCATTTGTTTTATGATTCTCGCATTTGTGCTAGAATGTTATCACACATAAAAATAATATCTGAGCATTTTGAATACTTTACTCTGAGTCAAGTACTGAGCTCAATGTTTCATAGGCATTAGTTTATTTATTCCCATTATTTTATTTGTCCATCATGGGTATATTTAAAGATTAACAGAAATAATTTTACAAAGGCCCAAACTGAGTTTTCATGAGTAGTTAGTCATTACACAATTAGTAAGTGGTGTTGTCTTACTCCAGGGACCTGGCGCTTAACCACTAAGTCACCTCCCTTAATATCTGACATTAGAGTAACAGTTGTTTGTGGGCTCCGTGGGTCCTTCTCTTTTTGGTTACAACACCCTAACTAAAAACCGGTAGGATAATTCTGAGAGACTCATGCTGTCACAGGTAAGCACCTCACACATGTCGCATCAGATAAACACTTACTCATGGCTTCCAAATGATCTCCCATCAGAGTCCTGTGTCTCTTCCATTTACCGCCAGTCCTGTCTATAAGTACAGAAACATTCTGTTCACCTCTCCCTGGACCGGGACACTTACCGGCAGTTGTCGTAGTCACAGCCAACAAAGGAGGACACCATGGGTCCGGATGACTTATCTTTATTCAAGTTCCCCAGTGTATTTGATCTTTAAGCACCTCAGGGTTTCATAGCTTGGAAAGTCTCTGAAAGGCAACTAACCAAAAAGTGTGTTAACCTCAGTGCCAATGAAGAGAATGCGTTAAAAAATTGATGATGCTAATTACTACATTTGAGAAACTACTTTTTGTAAAACATCTTCCTGGGGTCTTTATTTAGTTGTCAAACACCTATTGGGAATGAATTGCCATTTCTACTTCAGACGAGGAAATAGATCAGGTCAGTTAATTAACTTGCCCAGGGAAGTGCAGTCAGGGTTTGAACCCAAGGTGATCTGATTAAAAAATTCATAGTCTTCCCCTTACACCAAATGTGCCTCAGAGACTTAATGCTTGAGTCTCCATTCAGCTGAGATAATAGTGCTTCAAAAGCGGACTGCACTTACCCCGAGTGTTTATAAACACAGGCTCTGCACCAAGCATATCCGGCCTCACTCTTCCTCAACTCATTGCCCAACTTTTAAATGGCAAGAAGCCTGTCATATTGGCTAATGTCCTTAAAAGCAACTTGTCAAGTTTCTCCATTATTTATATAAGTAATATTTATTGAGTACTCAGTATGCATCAGACACCACACTGAGTGCTTAAAAGTCATTGCATTTTAACTTTCACAGTAATCTTGTGAAATAAATATGATCATTATGCCCATTTTAGATGTGGGCTATATGAGACATAGAAATGATTCTACATGCATTGTTCAAAGTCACAAAATGTAAGACTCGTACAGGGAAGATTAAATCTATTTCTGTGCTAATCATCTGTCCCCAGATCGTCCTAGTTATCCAGCATTTACTCTGTTCCAGATACTCTGCCAGGTACTGTGGAAAGTGATAGAACTGAAGTATGGGGCTTGGCCTTAAGAAGGTGGAGTTTATTGGGAGGCACCACATCTTTGTAAACAAATACAACAAGTTATGGTGGAACTACCTGTTGTACCAGATAGTGAGAGGCAGGCCAGGATGGAGAGCTTGCTAGGGGCAAAGAAGGAAGTGTGTGTGTGATGAGACATTTTTCACAGGAGGGAGAAACATGTTTATGAGTTTGAAGATGCATGGACAGTTACCACGTCGGAGGAAGACGTTTCTGCCAAAAGGCACAGCCGCCAAGGCACTGAAACTGGAAATGGAATGGAGGCTGGAGGAACTGTCAAAGTCCATCAGATCCATCAGGATTATGCAGCATATTTGTTGGCATGATGTTAGATGAGACTTCAGAGGTATTTTCATGCCACATTCACAAAATCCTCAAAGGCAACGTCTTCACCTGGACCAACATTAAGATGCTTGAAGTGTCAGGGGCTGTGGCTAAAATCTTGGTGGCGTTAGGGAGGCAGCTACCACTGTGGGCATCAGCATGTGCATAGCAAGCCTGATTAATGAGTGCTTAAACACTCTACTCCATTCCTGCCAACGTCAGGATTAGGCGATGAAGAAAGAGGCACCCTCCTAGAGACTCGAAGTGGCCACCAGCAATTATAAACCAAATCAGTGGCATGGCTGAGTCTGAGACAAGGTGCCTCTGACCCCACGTTCTATGTTCTTTCTCCCACAGCAAATCCCTCCTAAGCCTTCCCCTGCCATAACTTAAATCCTCCTTCCTTTTAGGTATTTTTGCTGTTAGTCACATCTTGAAGAGAAAGGGAAAAATAACCCTTGATTTCTTAAGCATCAGGCCCTAATCCTGAATTCTGTGGATCTCAGCTGAAAATGCTCAAGTCCACAACAAAAACACACACAAATGAAACAGTGCACACATTTTCACTGTGTTTCCCTTTAGGCTTAAACATGGATGCTAAGTCACAGGTTAAAAGTTTTACCTTAAGAAAGGAGTTCTCTCCCAGTCAGTCTCAACTGGAAGGCTATGACCACTTGGCAGTAATGCTAAGCTGCTGTCCAACATTCATTTTAAATGCATCTTTTGTCTTCCTATCCCCCTGGGATAAATTTTTTTTTTAATTGGACTTTTCATTATTTTGAGCCTGAGTGTAGATGGCTTTCTTTAGTTTGCTGTCCCCTAGGTCTCTTGTGTTAGTCACAAAAGCTTATTCCTGTGGTAAATAGTTCTCAATGGCAATTGTTTTTTTTGCATTTTTTGTGTCAATTATAGTTTTATTTTTCATTCCTCCCCTTAATGTAAGTTGTCATTTCTCACCACAAATAGTTGGGAAAGCCCAGTCTCCCTTTTTACTCAGTTTCAGAAACTGCCATAGAATGATTGTGAGGTATAAAAAGGAAGCTTTGAGGCTCCTGTCATAACAGAATGGAAATGACTGTTGAGTTTTTGTGGGAGTAAAACAAAGATTTCTGTGCCAACAGTAAATCTGAATCACACAACTTACCAGGCTTTGTAGCAAGACCTCATCCCGACATTCTAATATTTAAATCGGTGAGTTCCAGAATCTTTGATAACAGTCGATCCCAAGGGTTTTACATTCTTGGAATTCCTCATGGTTTTGTAGCTTGGGGGAATGGCAAAAAGGCAATTAAAGCAAAACTATGCATTGACAAAGTCAGGTCAATCTTACTTAATAAGACTTAGACAGGTTTTGTTTGGAGACTGAGATTTCCCCAGTGACAGATATATTCAACCATAATTTTCCTTCACATTCTGTATTGAGTTTTGCTGAATCCAAATATGTATATAGAAGGCATGTGTTCACTATGTATAAATGAATATTAAAAAACACATAGGTATCAATATATCTGTGAGGTGCTTAGATATCTTCCATTTGTCCTTCTAGATAAGCTGCCATCCTTTGCCAACCTGTTCTCTGGTTTCCAGGAAACCAACCCAAATGAACTGTATTACTTAAGATGGACAATGGAGAGAGAACTAAAATGAGAGAAAACGCTGGGTTTGGAAAACTTATTTCCAGACTCTGTCCTGCACAGGTGGTGATGGCCCCATTAATCCCTAGACCACCGTCCCAGCTTTTATCTGATCTCTCTCACTGCAGACTCTCCTTCTCTCTCTGGGCTCTGGTAACTGCTGTTTCCCTTTCTCCCTTCAGGCCTAGATGTAGTATGATGTTGTGTCAAAGAATGAGTCTATCCTTTGTCATTTTCCCATATTCTGTTCACATATTTATAGATATTCCCTTTATTAAATTCTCAGATTGCCCGATTTGAGTGGGCCATTTGGTCTCTGACTGGTGACATAATTAGCATTAGCTGTAGCCCTGGAATCAAACCTTTAAGCTGGGTCTCTGGGATTAGTTTGCTCGCACATTTAAAGAATGAGCAAATATATCACTTGCCAGAGAAATGGGACACTGGGGAGCCCTGGCAAGTGGTAGAATCATGATAATTTAAATGATCATTAGTAACGTCATAGCATGTCTGCAACTGGAGAGCAATCACTGAAAGATGAGTTCGTTGTAGCACTGATGGTGACCATAATACTGGTTGTAGAAATTATGGGGTCTTCTGAACTGAAAACTGTGACTATCCTTCTGCGAACATGAAAGGGCACTTGGAAAGCCTCAGCAGTAGGTTTGAAGGAGTTTCTCATCTCCTTAGGTCCCTTAGGAAAGATATGATTGAGGTCCAAGCCAGGGCTTGATTATAAGGACTGCAGACAAGCAATACCAATCAAACTCCAAACATCACCACATGGTTTATGGTAAGGGAAAGGAACTGATGGAGGGAAGAATTGAGGTCATAAAATAATGGGTTAGGGACATGAGGCAGACAAGAATGGAGCTAAAAACAAAAATCTTTGCCTGAAGAGGCAGTTCCTAGCTTCCCCCACCTCAGAGAGTCAGATTTTCTCTGTACAAAACTCTTCTAATGACTGTACTCAGGGAGTTGCCTTATGAACTCACGTGATTCTCCTCAGCACCCACCCTCACCCCTCCACATTGCCTCTGTAGTGAAAGCTGGGTATTGCTTAGCCCAGATGATGAAATCAAATACTTGCTCTTAGAGGAAATACACACTAAAAAATGTTATGAGATTTCATTAATCTCTATTAGTAAGAATCTAGAAAGCATGCAATTGGCTTCTAAAAGTGGTAAACCAAGGAGAATGAAATATAAGGATTATTCAAACCAAGGTTATCAACACAGGTGCACCCATGTGAGATTCAGGAATTCACTGTGTGTCCTCAAGAACTACAATTAAGCATTCAGTCTGACTGATTCTTTTGAACTGTTTAATACTGACTGAAGAGAAAAATATCCCTGATGAAATGATGGCAAAACATGTGGATAACATCAGTACCATAGGCTTAATTAATTTCTTCATTATGCCTCTATTTACTGTTGTGGTTTACTAAGAATATTTATATGCTTATTTGTAATCTTTTTGTGTTTTAGTAATATTATTTGGACCTTCCCTGTAGTTGAGGTAAACTTACAAGATAAAAATGAGTAAAAATCTTCACAGGCTAGCAGTGATTTCTTATTTGGAAAATCAAACAGCCTTCCTAAAGTAAATAAAACAGGAGCAATATATCAAATGGTTAAATTTTTTTAAATAAAATTATAAAGTCAATCTGACTTTTATATCCACCACTTTAAACAAAATTTTGCTTTTTTTTAATAATGATTTCTCCCACTAAAATTGTTTTTTATTTCTCAGCCAACATTAAGAAACCTGTTTTATGTTACTATTTTGTATTAATTTAATACATGAGAATTACTCATGAATAATTTAATCTTGTAATAACTTTATTATAATTGTAGAACTTTATTCTAATAATTTATTAATTATTCTAATTAATTAATAAGTGTATTCCATCTTCATCTATTATATCAGAAATTGAGTCCGCATAATTAGCTTTCATTTAGCAACTATTATCTAATAACTTTGTCTCAACTAGGCTCTTCTGTGTGACAACCGTTACTGATTATTATTAGTAGTAGCATTTGTCAGTGCTGACTGTTCTTGTTTTTTGTAGAGCTTCCAATTTTACTGGAACTGCTTGGAAAATGGGTCTTTATATTTATGATTTGCTGCTTATGCCAAAAAATTAATGTATCTATATTTATTTGAGTTTCTGTTTCTATGCACTATATATTTAGTCAAAACACACTTTTAAAATGCAGTCAACAGGGAAATATATACAAGATCTTGTGGTAGCTCACAGTGAAAAGAAAATGTGACAATGAATATATGTATGTTCATGTATAATTGAAAAATTGTGCTCTACACTGGAATTTGACACAACATTGTAAAATGATTATAACTCAATAAAAAATGTTTAAAAATGCAATCAAAATGAAATGATCTACTATATTTACCTTTCTTATGTTGTCTGTGTACATTTTTCATTTTTTGAGAATCCTAGACATCCTTGGCTTTTTTTTTTCTTGGTTCAATATATTACAACTGAAAATATTATTTTGGTTATTATCATGATTAATATATATATTAATTAATAATATATATATATATCTCCAGGACGTCACAAGGTCACCAGCATGAGACTCTTGAAGTTAGTTTCTTTTGTTTCTGACTCTATCATTTGTAGAAGCATCCATGTTTTCTAGACACAACAGAATATTTAGGCACATACTATTTGTCCTCTCACTCTAAAAACATGGATTGAGCTGTCCTCCAAGAATGTTTTATTCTTTTAGGTGAGTAGTGTTAGGGATACAGATTAAGGACCCAAATTTGCACTTGCAGCACCTCATGGAGTGCAATGGGTCATCTCCGTTTAACACAGAAGAAGGGTAGTCTGAGATGTGCAGATGTTTTCTTAGTTTAAGGCAATCTCACCAGTGTTTATGTGCTTTTCACATGATTTATGAATGACACAGAACAGGCCAAGTCATCTGCTCCTATCAGATCTCATCCTAGCGTAGCCCCCTTTGTTTCCCGGAGTTGTGAGACTCATGTGAGAAAGCGTCTCTTACAGGATGCCATGTCTGCCATGTGCTGTTTCTCCTTTGCCCACTGAGCAGCTCCTACTACAGTGCAGCCTCAGGGGGATGACACCCAGTGGGGATCCAGTCCTGGAGTCCCCAGCTTCGTGAAGAAGGCAAAGTGGAACTGGATGTTCCAAAAAGGCTTTGGTGGAGGTTGTAAATTTTAGATTGTTTTCACACAACAGTTCTTAAAAGTTGGAATAAGGTAGGGAAAAAATGGAAGTAACAACATGAAACTCCTTAAAAGAATACAGATTTGGGTCTTAGGTTTGTCTAAAACCACAATTGTGTCCTTTTCCAGTAGAAATATTGGGAAAATAAGGTTTCAAGGGCTCCCCTGGGGAGCTTTGGGAAAATACATATATCTGAGTTCTGTCTGCAGAGATTCTAACTCAGAATAAGTCCTGGGCATTGATATTAAATAAATAAGGGACAGCAACCAACTCCACTGCATCCAGGATTTTAGAATATTGAGATTAAGTTACACTGTCATTTGGATGCATTATTTGACTCAGCTGCCTCTTTGTACATTGAAAAGACTTAATTAATATTAACCTTTTGCTTTTTATTCCCTTCCTTTCTTCCTCCTTTTCTTCCCTTGAGCTCCACGACAGGGGCGCAATGCAGTGGTCTAGATACTTTAACACCCATTTGAAAAATGAATAAACCGAGGCTTATGAAAGTGACATGATATGTTTGAGCTCACCAAACTGGTAGTGCCCCTTCTGGCCTTACTGTTTCCTTATAAAAAGTTTGTGTTTTCTAGCTATGCAGTTGAAGATGGTTCCAGAGTTTGCTGTGATTGGGGAGAAGAGACCCTAGAGATTGAATTTGCTATGTGGACAATTGAATATATACAAGGATCATAAACATCTCTACATTCCAGGATGAGAACACTGAGGTCACTTGGAAGGCATGGTTTAATCATGGCGAAGGTTCACACTCGGGAGGGAGAAGAGAGGGAGCAAGTAACACCCACATCAGCCAGGAATCCCTCAGAACAACTCATTACATTTTAATTACTGGTCTGGGACATTGTCCCTCAGCAATCTAAAATTCAGCCTAACATCCAAAAATGAGGAAACTCAGGTGACTTAGGGATTTTACTGTGTATGCATTCATTAACTCTCTTTTTAATCTATAAAAGGGCTGAGTTGTATTATAGCAGTATCTCATTTGTGGTTATTATAGGAGAAGATTTATTTGTATCTCTATGAAATTATATATTTTTTGCATGTGGATATCATGTCTATTCTGTCTTTCATGGGCTTTTTTTGCATGACTATGGTAAAGACAGGTATGAAACAGATTATTTCTACACATCATTATGACATTAGGGTATTTTTTATCTCTTGTGCCTATGATTACAATTGCTTACTAAAATATTACAAAAACAACAGCAATAGTAAAATAAAACTATCAGTTATTTAACTAAAGGACATTTTGGAAAAAGTTCAACTCAAGTAGAAATTATGGCTTTGCCATGTGTCCTGACTTTGAGACAGGTGTATAATCTCTAGGATCTTCAATTTTCTCATATTTAAAATGGATATAAATACATTGCAGTCATTGTAAAGATGTGATTTACTACCAGCAAAGTATTTACACACCTTTGTCATGTAATAGAGAATTATAATAGGTAGCATTTGATTTCTTTTAGTGACTTTTTTTTTTTCCTTTCCACAGAGAAAGGTTTTTTCTTGGGACGAGAGGGTGGAAAGATGATTTTATTGTCTCTACTAAGCATCAGAATTGATTAACTTTTATTATGTTTTGCTACATGGCATTGTTGGCCTCTCTTAGAGCAGGGCCTTCCAGGAGCCCCTGCTGTCATAGTTTCCTCTTTCTCTCCCATGTGCTGTTAAAACCAGATCCCAATCTTTTGTTCAAGAGGATTTGTGAAACTAATTCACAGTAAGTGGTACATTATCATCTACGGTGCAATTTAATTTTTTTTTATTTAAATTTAGTCAGCTTATAATATTGTGTCAATTTCTGGTGTACAGAACAATGCTTCAGTCATACATGAACGTACATATATTCATTTTCATATACTTTTTCACCAGAAGTTACTACAAGATATTGACTATAGTTCCCTGTTTTACACAATATAAAATTGTTGTTTATCTTTTATATATATATTAGTTAACATCTGCAAATCTCAAACTCCTAATTTATCCTTTCCCACCCTCGTCCCATCTGGTAAACATAAGTTTGTTTTCTATGTCTGTGAATTTGTTTCTGTTTTGTAAATAAGTTTGGCTTTTTTTTTTTTTTTAATTCCACATATAAGTGATATTATATGATATTTTTTCTTTCTCTTTCTGGCTTACTTCACTTAGAATGACAATTTCCAGATCCGTCTATGTTGCTGCAAATTATATTATTATATTTTTGTTTTTTTATGGCTGAGTTTATTCCATTATATAACTATACTACAGCTTCTTTATCCAGTCATCTGTTGATGGACATTCAGGTTGTTTCCATGTCTTGGCTATTATAAACAGTGCTTCTATGAACATTGGCAATTTATAAACACTGTAAGTGGTATTTTTCTTCAAATGGTCATCCCTTTTCTAGCATATTTTCATAACTCAGAGGTGGATTCATTAGAAAAATATTTAGGGTCTTCCTGGTAGTCCTACCAATTATTCTTCCTTAGTAAGGGAGGGAGCAGAATCATCCCTATGCTCTCTTTACTCTTAGTCCTTAAACTTCTTAGTTCTTACGTTGATTTTTTAAACAGTAAGTTTCATTGATTGATGAGCTGATAACCAATGAAATCACAAACTTTGGCAATACTAAATATGCATATGGAGTGTGTGAGTTTGTGCAGGCTCTGAACACCTCTGCAGTGATACATCAAGTACTGCTGATGTGATTGTGTCTAATATTCCTCTGCTCTTAGAGCACAAGTATATTTCTAGCAAACTGCATAATGTGACATTTATGTAATATTGTTACTATAATATTTTCACTATGTGTCAGATACTGTGGTAAATTACTAGATGTACTTTCTAATGTAATCCTCAAGATAATTCTGTGGATTAATAGAGTTCCCATTTCACATGTGAGAAAATGAGGCTTAGAGAAGTTGGGAAACTTACAAACTGACCCAGCAGAGAAACGGTGGAGTCAGAATTATATTCTGATTGTCCTTGTCCAGAGTGCTTACTATGTACTAAGGAATGCAAAAAATATAAATAAGACCTACAGGATCCCTAGAAACCCAAAGTCAATTGGCAAGATCGGCTAATACATTTTTATTCACATACACATACACCCACATGTGCAACAATGGAGTATGTTAAAGGATGGAAGTGGTTCAGCAGAGGAGACTCTGATTAACTCTGGGTGAGTTAAATGAGGGAGAGTTTCAAAGAGGATGTCATGCATGCTTAGTATGTAAAATATTCATTAGGAGTTTTCCAGACAGACAAGAAGGCATGTGGCAACAGTGGCTTTCATCTTGTGAAGTGAAATGGAGGGTGTACAGTTTACTCAGTGATTCCTGTTTGATTGAGATGATTATATAGAATCTACTGGTAATTACAAAACATCCAGGGCTTCTGCAAACCCATATTTAATTTGGTGGGTTTGCTTTGTACTATGGGCATTATATTTATTTACATATGTGTCTTTATTCCTCTTGTCTTTATGAGGGAGATGAAGTTCTGTGTGTTCTTATAGAAACAAAAACAGATTTATATCCTGAAAAACTGACAATTGAATAGAGTCAAGCTGGCTTTGAGGAGTTTCAGCTGTAAAGTGGCTAAAAATGCTCTTTGAGGAAACTGTGCATTTGAAGAAACCATGAGACTATCTTTTTGATTGAGTCATCAAACTACAGAGTGTTTAAATGTTGAACCAATAAATTTATGTTCCTTCATGGGAACAAATTCTACATAAGCATGCATGCCTCTGGAACCAAGACTTTATTTTTGTCCTGGTTTTACTACTATAGATATAAATATAGATATATTATATACATGTATTGTGGGTGCTTGCATATATATTCAGAAATTTTTCAAGTGATTTTGGACAAGTTGTTTACTGTCTTAAAGTCTTAGTGTCTCCATCATTGGCCTGGGGAGGGGATGAGGAGTGCCAATAATTCCTGTTCTGCACATGTAACAAAGATCCCCTAATGAAAGGGATCTTTAGTTTTAGGTTATTGGGCTTCACATGTATTACCTCATTTACCTCGACCATCAGCTCTGCGTATGAGGATGTCACTCTTGCCCCCTTCCTGCAGATAAAGAAAGTTAAGCACAGACTGGCCGTGTGACTTGAGCAAGGAAAGCCTCCCAGCTGGCATGTGGTGGAACTAGGCATGTGATTTCAGCTCTCCAGATTCTGCGTGCTTCCCCACTAGTCCCATGATCTGATGGTGTGCCGCCTTGTTGTCAACTCAGAAACTCACTGTGGATGTCCCTTGCTGTCATCATAATCACCCCTAAATGTTACCAAAACAGTTATTATTTTCAGCAGGACTTTCTAGCCATTGTTTGGAGGGCCTGGAAGGGAGTTCTGTAACCACCCTTCCTTCCTACCCTTGGTGTAAACAGGACTGTGACTTAACTCCTCTCTCCTGTCTCCAGGCTCATCCCTCCTTTACTCCTGGACTTCATATTTTAGATCACTTAGTTTACCAGTTCATGATTTATTTGATTCAAAAATCCCTGTTTAAGTCAAAAGATAAGGAAGCTGTCTAAAATATATTATATGCAAATTAATAGTATTTGAAAAATGATGCTTTGCATGAAGTAGTCTTTTTCATGACCTGCATCTACTTGGTTCTTCAAATATCTTCTTCATAAGAGTCCCTGTTCCTTCAGGAATCAGAATGCTTCCTTCATCTCAGCTTCCCACTGGACTGTGAGGTTTTATGAGAGTATCAAAATGTCTGTTGTGTTTAATAGAACAGGCTCAGCATATGGTACATACTAGATTACCAAAAATATAGTTTATAAAAAGAAGAAAGAAAGAAAAAAGAATGAACAAATGAATGTATGAATGATTGGGAGCTTCTTTTTGCCCTTACAGCTCTGCCTGCCTCCAGGACTCTTCCTCACCCCATGTCCTTCTAACTTCCTGTTTTCATCTGCTGAAAGCCAGTTAACCAAACACGTTAACTCTGCCCCTAAACTAAATAAGCAATCACAAGGTGGGGGCTAAGACGTGCTCAGTGACTAGACCTGGTAACTTGTCTGGATCTTTTTTAATAATCTTTTTTCTCTGAATTGGTTTTTATCAAAGAAGTGAATTCTGGCTAAGGGTAGGAATACTGTGTGTTACTAGGGCTATAATAATAGTTGTTATTTGTGGGTTGTTTCCTATGTGTAAGCATTGCCTTAAATTCTTTATACACACTATTCAATTTAATCCTCAAAAAATGGTTCCATCATTATTCTTATTGTAAATATAATAAACCCATCAAAGACCCCCATTGCATGGAAGTGGTGAAGCTGGAAGAATTGGCAGTTAGTGTGACCCATCATGGGTTTTGTTGTTGGTGTCCACAGTCTTTGTTCTTAGGGCTTCAGGATGTCTAAACACTAGAAAGTAGAAAGTTGCATCAGGGTGATACAGAAGTGCAAGCCAATGTTCTGGCCTTTATTTTTAGGTTTGTGAACAGCACATCAAACAGTGTCTTTTTTGGCTTTTACTTGAGTTGTTCTGTGTTGGGTGTAGAACAAAGACATAATCAGATCTTTCTGAATAGGTGAGCGTGAGCAAGGCTTTGAAGAATGCATATGATTTGAAAAGATTATGAGCAGCCAAGAGGGCCTCCCCTCAGAGTAAAGACTAGAATATCTGTTTAATTTAATCAGTGTTTGAGTTTGAATATTCTTTTGGAATATCCCCTTCAATAGATACTTCAATAGATAGTACAACTCAGATACTCAAGATATAATCTCCTCGCTATCTTATTTTTATCTTGAATTTTCAGCACTGTGACGTATAGGGCATTTGATTTTTTTTCTTTAGGTGAGTGAATGGTTCTATGAGAGGGAGGTGACCAAGAAATGAATCTGATAAAAACAAACTTCACTGTGACTGAATTTGTGTTACTGGGGCTCTCATCTCAGCCAACGATAAGGCTCATTCTTTTTATTATGTTATTGTTCTATTTGTTAACAGTGGTGGGGAATGTTATTATTATCCTTATTATCCAGATAGAACCATTTCTCCAAACCCCCATGTACTTCTTCCTCACTAATTTATCCTTTCTGGACATCTGCTATACATCCACCAATGTCCCACAAATGCTGTCCAACATGGTGGGGAAAAGGACCATCCACTTCTCCAGCTGTGCTACTCAGATGTTCTTCTCCCTCTCCTTTGGGATGACTGAGTGTGTTCTTCTTGGTGTCATGGCTTATGACAGATATGTAGCTATTTGTCATCCCCTTCATTATACTCTCACTATGGGCCAGAGCACCTGCATCCAGTTGGCAGCCATTTCTTGGTCCAGTAGTTTCCTGAGTTCCATGGTCATCAACATCCTCACTTTGAGTTTGCCCTACTGTGGGCCCGATGTCCTGAATCACCTTTTTTGTGAAGTTCCTTCCATCCTGAGGTTGGCTTGCACTGACACCTCAGTTACTGAGATGGTTGTCTTTATCTTCAGTGTCATCATTGTCTTCATTCCTTTCCTCCTTATTGTTGTTTCCTATGCCAGAATCCTTCTATCAGTCCTCAGGATGCGATCAGCCTCTGGAAGGCACAAGGCACTATCCACCTGTGCTTCTCATCTGACAGTGGTGGCCTTATTCTATGGAACTGCCATCTTCATGTACATGAGACCCCAGTCAAAGTCCTCCAGGGCTGGGGGCAAGATCATTGCGGTGTTCTATACTGTGGTCACACCCATGCTCAACCCCTTGATCTACAGTCTAAGGAACCAAGATGTAAAAGGAGCTTTAAGGAGAGCTGTTGTGAAACAGAGGACATGACAGCTCTTAGTGTGACACTGAGGTTAACTGTTAACCTAAGATAATGGACTTTCCAATATGAAATGATAGAATATAAAATAGCTGGGACAGTTAGCATCTGCCCTATCATTCATAAAAGACACTTGGTTCCAGCTGCAGACTCAACAAGAAACATGTCTCCCCTAAGGGCAAACCATAACTTTCAGAACAACATCCTTTATTGAGTGACTACTAATTTCTCACTCCTTGAGAAATCTTGGTTCTCTAAAATCACAGACTCTCTGAAATTAATTGCTTCAAATTATATCAGTAAGAAGAAACATCTTACTCCTGCCTGAAGGATGTAAAACACTTTGGCGGGGAGAAGCATTCTCAACATTCAACTCAGGTGCAGAACTTCACATAAGGGTCTTTGGTTGCAACATTCTGCATCGATCTTAGTTTTGTAGTTTCCAAGGAGACAGGACCCTGCATCTACTTTGTGGTTTAAACCTAATTTTGACCCCTTTATATATAGCCCTGCTTTGCAATGAATCTCTCAAAATGTTGCTTCATTTAAATTTTATCTTAACTCCACCCTTCCCCCCAAATCCTAGTATGTGGTATTTTTCTTTGCAATGGATCAATAAATCTGATTTTATGTGACTGTAGGCTTATTCCCGGTGGTCTTAGGCTGATTGTATGGACAGGGGGATAGCAATGATCAGAAGTGGAAGATTTGATCAAGTATTAATAGATTAATTAATTCATTCACTACACATTGTTGAATGGCTATAGATTATAATTGCAAATAAAATAGAAATAACTCCTTTCTTCATATATAGATATTTGTAATAACATATACTATACACACTTCCATTGACAAATTTTACTGAATGGAATAAGGGGCATGATTATCAAGGGGTGGTGACAGCCATAGGAAGGATGACCTTCTCTGAGGAGGCTGCACACAAAGGAAGGAGGGGTAGGAGTCAGATCGAGAGGAGCTTCTGTTTGGAGCATGGTTGTGGACAAAGACTGGAAATGTGAGATGGTTTGTTCATTTGAGGGGATAAAGGAAACTAGTGAGAAACAGGAGGTGTGTCTGGGGAGGCAGACAGGAGATGCACCATGCAGGGCAATGCTGCTTATGGTCAGGAGCAGGGATGTATTTTCAGCAAAGTGTAAGTGTTAAAAAGAAGGGTGGTATGACACCACTTATTTTTTTGAGAGGTTTTCCTGGATGCCGTGTGGGAGAAAGATATACATATATGTGTCACAAATGGGTGGAAACAAATATTTCCTGTGTTTTGAAGCTTTTCAACCAGTGGTATCTTTAGAAAAGAATTATTCTTCAAATTAAGAGAATAGAAAATATAACTTTATATTAGTCTACTTAATAAGCTTAAATATGGCCTTTGACTAAATTGTTACATTAGACATAAGCAATTCCTAAAATTTTCCAACTTGTTTATTTCATGATTTAGAATAAAATAAAAAGAATATATTTCCTCTTGTAGATATCCAATAATTAAATACCATTTCTTCTAACTACATACAAAGGTTGTATACAATCAGCAAATACATAAATGAAGTCTCCTTGATGAGATAAGTAATGTAGACATCACTGGCTTAGAATTGACTTAAAATGTAAAAAGCAAGCAATCAATCATCTGTCTTTATCTAGATATCTCTATCCTCTCTAGAATAGACTTATTATGAATTGATTATAAAATTTATATATTATAAACCTGTCAGAATTTCTTTGGAAATTGCTTTCATTTTTTGGACGTGGCTGATTAATTTTAAGGACAATAATGCAAGATTGAAATGTTTTAATGTCATCATTGTAGGTATAGAGGATATAAAAAACACTCTAACCATACATTATGTTACCAGCTTTCCTAATGGGTGTCTTTCCCTTTAAAGTGAAAAACACTAATTCAGCATTCCAGTTAGTAAGTATGAGGATTGTAAAATATTGAAAAGGAAGGAAGTCCCAGTGAAGCTAATTATTTCTCATTAGTACTATTCTTCCAGCATAATCTGAAAGCTGAACTGCTTCTTTGCTATCATCTCTTTTACCTCTTGCCTTCATTTATTCCTATAATAGTGCCTTTTTAGGCTATTTGAACTTGCTGTGAATCAGCTCACCACAGTCACAGGCCATGTGAGTCTTCCATCAAGTGCTTCACAGCACAACACCGTCTAAGTCCTGACTAATCAAAACATCAGACTGAACACGACCATGGGCCAGACACTTACAAAGCTTCCCTAATCACTTCCCCAGTTCAAGTTGTGCCTGCCACTTTCTACCATGTTGCACACTTCCCTGTTTTACAGAACACTGGACTAGGGCTCAGCAGAAGTGAGTTATCATACTCATAAGGGGCATATGTTTTAATGTTATAGCGGATTTACGTGTGAATCTAGCCCAAAGGGCAGCTGCCATTAATTAAGCCCCAAAGTGCTTAAATGCATGCCTTAGGATTTTCTCATATTTTAATATCTGGATTAGAGCACTTTTGAGAGTGAAATGTAGCACTGTTGATACTTATCCCAGGACAATGAGCAAAAACTCCTAAGCAAGGGGGCCATTGGCCATGGTAACACTCTGTTGGTTAGTTCTCACAGAAACCCCATGTTGTAGGCATTACTGGTATCATTTTACAGATGGGAAAACCTGGAAAGTGAGTTCAGGAATGATTTCTAGAAGAAGTGATGGTTGATTTGTGACAGAAAGCAGAAGAACGTGTTTTCTAGGTGGTTTAGTGGTGTTTGAAGCATAGACTCGTATAAGCGAAAGTATGCAAAGGGAGGAAGTTTAAGGTGTACTTGAGTTCCACATAACTTGAACTTCTGGGAGGTGGGATGTGGAAGGAAATGACTAAGATGAAGCTGAAAATGTAGAATTTCAGATGTCATCTATGGATGGCATTCATGGTGTTGATTTCATCATAGGCTCCCATTCCAGTCTCCAGAACAAGGCTCATTATTCTCACTAACTTTGCCCTAACAGAGCTAAACACGCAGATACCAACACACCAGCTTCCAAAGCCCCTCACTGGCTGCACATTTTTGGTGTCTGGTTGTTTGAAGCAATCTAGACACCAAACATTTCATCTCACTCCTTTCTTTTCATAAACATTCTTTAAGTGTTCATTGTTGTGAGAGGGACACCCAGGTACATCTCACACAGTGTCTGCATTTTAGGCATTTACACGTGTATGTGCATAACTATAACATCCACACACAATCACAAGAAAGTTACAAATGAAATGATTTTGCTGTTCAGAAGAGTAAGTTTTTTTTACCAGCCCAGTAGGTCAGAGAAAGAGGGCAACTGGAGGAGTAGTATTTAGCTGGTCCTTGAAGGAAGAGCCAAGTTTGGATGTTCTGAGACATGGAGTTGGGATAATCAGGGAAGCAGGGAGTAGAAAGAGGAGAGAACTGGTAAAAATACAGAGGTAGAAAAATGTCAAGACCATTCAAGAAATAGTTTTATAGGAGAATTTGTTGCACAAAGAGATCAGGGAGAAATAATACCATGCAGTGTTTAAGGAAGAGGACTTGGAGTGCCAAGCAAAGGACTTTGGCAATTTTATAGCTTATGTGTTAGGGAATAGGGGTAACTGTGGAATAGGACAAGGAATCTTAGACCCTAATTATTCCAGGTAGCCTCTCTATGGCAGAAATTGAAGGGAGAGACTTCAGCTTACATTCCTCCCCTGGGAGAAGACCACACATAATTATGGCTAAAGGTAAGAGTTTTATTCAAGTTTTATTAAGAAAAGCATACCATCTTATGCCACTAAACCTATCTGAAGTAGCCAATGTCTACTTGGATTTACCCACCTAAAGGCTGTGTTGCTACACTGGTTTCTCCAAAGGTCTTTCTGTGGATGGATATGTGAAAGGACTTCAGGGAGCAAAGAGGAATCGTCTCCAGAATTCATGAGTGATAAACTCCCTACTCCCCAAGTTACAAATTCCCTTGTCCTTAAATTGGTGCCAGATCTTGAGCTGCATTCCAGCTTCACCATCAAACTTTCCCACTGGACAGCTGGCCAAAATGGCCCATGGAACAGTCCCACGGTTTCCAGCCTCTGTACCTTTCTTCACTATGTTTCTTCCTTCTGGCATTCCCTATTGGTTTTCTTTCCTGTTTAATTTCTGGATCTTTCTTCAAAAACAACTCACATGCCCCCTCCTCCATAAAATTCCCTGATCTCCCAAGAGGAGGTGCTGCCTTTCAGGTGTGACTTCCCACAGCACTTTGTCTGCAGTCCTCTTCTCATATTTATTGTTTTGTTTTCCTGTAATACATGATATTTGCATTTAATTTATCTCCCTATGCATGTCAACTCAGTAAAGACAGAACATCTATATCTGCATTGATATCTACATCTACATCTATAAATCTACCCACCAAGTCTTAAGTCTTAAACACAGATTGTTTAAAAAAATGTCACCTGAGATTTTTCTTGAGTGTGGAAAAAGCAGAATTTAATTTCAGCTTTTTCTCATTCTGATCCCTTCCATCTTAACCACATCTGCACTGATTTTTGCCTTTTATAACTCCTAGTGCAGTAGTTACCAGCTCATTTCTGATTAGAGAAAACAGCAGTTCATAAGATTTTTGCAGTCTATTTGTAGAGAGTATGATTGAAATGTCTACTTTTGCTATGTTTTTAGTACTGGCTAAAGTTTTTAATGTATAAAGGAGAATTCAGGCCTTTTCAAACATCAGACATTTATTTACCGCTTATTTGAGCAAACCAAAAGGACAGATGAGGTGTAAATAATATCCCTTATTTCATTGATGAATAGATTAAAGTACAGAGACATTATGGGACTTATCCGACATGATTACTGGCAGGACTGGGACAAAGACTAACGTGATCCAACTTCCATCCATTTTTCTCTTGTCATTTTAAGTTGATATTTGTTCTTCTAAAACCAATTACATGGGGGAAAAAAGCTTCCTCATTTTATGACAACACATTGACCCAAGATGACAGATAGTTAAGATGTAAATGAAGGAAAAATAGAAGGAGCTACTGTTTATTAAATGTCTCTTATGTGACAGATTCTTTACAAGGATTACAGCATATCATTTGAAAAATCTTAAAAAGTAAGTTATTCCCATTTGTAAGATGAAATTTAGGCTTATAGAGATTAAGTAACTTGCCCAAGGTCCTACAGAAAGAGAGAGCAGAATCTGAGTGAGGGCTTCTTTCTAAATAGTCCAAAGCCTGAGTTTTGTCATAAGTCAGAGTGGAGAGTGCAGCCCCTGGGTCAGTTTTTGGTTTTACTACTTAACTTTGACAAGTTTGTTGTTGACTTTTCTATGTCAGTTTTATCATCTTTAAAATGAGAATAATACCTATATCTAATGATTGTGGTAAGAACCTAAACAGATTTAAAGTGTTTTGTTTATTGACTGGATACAACAATAAATTAAGAAAAAAAAAAGTAGTCCTTTAGCAACGAGGTCAGTGAGTAGAGATACAGAAGTGGGATTCAAAGATCTTCCTTATCCTGAGGCAACTGCCCTTTCAATTAGGACATAGACTACTTGGTTTGTAGTTAATGAAAAAGGAAAGTCCTACCCTAATTTTTTGTTTTTCACACAGCATATAGATTTACACATTGGATTATATTTTTAAAAAACCTGAAAACCTGAAGACTAAATCTCTGGACTATTTCAGGACTGCCCACTCCACACCTGTCTATTAAGCCCTTTACTTTCTCCATAATGTGACATCAGGGATGTTTTTAGGAATTCATAATATGACTGAGTGATTTTGAACCAGGTCAATTTCAACTCATATATAATGACACCCACTAGAAAGTGTGGTGAATCCTGAGTCTTTTATCTCTAAAACTCTTTAGTACCTTTCATGATGAATGAGGTTGCTCTTATACTTCAGGGCAGCCACTGCATTTCCCTGACCCTTGACTATACTGCACGAGAGGAAAGGCTGAGACAAAAACATTATTAAATGTCAGTATTTGAAACAGATGGTGTGATGGAATTTCAGCACATCTGAGAAAACCTTAGCTCTCCTCAGATCTCAGTCTGCTGCCTTTACCTGCTGCTGATACCTGGCAGTCCTGTTTTTTAATTCAAGATTTATAGCCTTGAGACCATGCAAAGAGGAGTTATGTCCTCCTCTGTTGTCATTGATACATCAGGGTTAACGAAACTATGCTTTGAGAAGGGCCTGGGGATGATGGTGGAAAGCATGAAGATGCTTAGCTGCCATAGAAAAGGCTAGGGTTTAATTGAGATTAGAAGAGGGGGAGAGAAAGGCATAGGGGAGATTGGGGATTGATCAGGACAATCAGTCCTGTAGACATTACAGTCTTGCTAAAATTAGCCTTAGGGATGGATCTAAACTATATCTTTCTTACAAAAAGTTCCACAGTCCTAGAATCCTAGGGCTTCCCTGAGGGCTGGGAGGAGGTCGGTATGCGAGGTGGACAAAAATGAGATGCCCACCCCTTTAGAATATACCAAAGGGTCCAGTGATTATTAGGTGGAACCAACCACCTGACATAAGGGAAAACTGAGGACAGAAAAAAAAGGATGCTGTCAATACTCACACACTTAGTTAGCAGAGCCTAATCTCAGCTGTTATTCTTGGGCTTTGCGTGTCTCCTGATTGTATTGGTGGCAGCAGCTTCTGAGAGATAACAGAGTAACTGGAAGCACATCGAATTCCTGTCATTGGCACAGGTGTGTCTTAAGTTTGTGTCCTCTGGAGGCACAAATCTAGCATTTGTAAGTTTTTGCTGAGTACATGAGTGATAGGATTCTGGGATACATTAAGTCACCACTCACACCAGCCCCATTCCCACGTGTTTAATTAAATTTTCTCTGACTCCCTTTCATAGTAAATATCTTTTCAACATTTGTGTCTGTCATTCCTCATGACCCTGAAAACAAATATGCTTTAGAGTGATTAGCTACCTATTGCCCTTTTCAAGTCTTGTCTCCATTTCTTATCAACACGTGAGCCAATTTTAATTTAAAAATAAAAATTAACTAATACATCTTGCTCTGCATGACTTTCAGAAATACTAATTTATATTTGCTTCACACCATAGAGTTAAAGTTTCCTGAAAACCCTCCAGAATTTAAGATTGACTTGCAGGGTGTTATGCTTAGTGAAATAAGTCAGACAGAGAAAGGCAAAGACTGTATGATATCACTTATATGTGGAATCTAAAAATACAACTAATGAATGTAACAAAGCAGAGTAAGAAGCTATAAGGACATATTGCACAGCACAAGGAATACAGCCAACATTTTATAATAACTAAAAATGAAGTATAACCTTTAAAATTTTTGAATCACTATGCAGTATACTTAAAAATTATGCAATATGATACATCAACTCTACCTCAGTTAAAAAAAAAATAAGGTTGATGAAGCAGGTAGCTGGTACATTGAGTAGTGTTTATTGGAAAGTTATTTGCATTTTCCACCTTCTGCCACCACCTATCTACCACTATTTTTTACATGTGGCAATAACAGATTTTCCCCTTTTTTGTTTTATTGAGGTTTTTTTCTAATTAGTTCTTTGAAAGCAGCTTTCACATCCTTGTTTCATAAACTGTAGATCAAAGGATTCAACATGGGGATGATAACAGTGTAGAACACAGAGGCCCACTTGTCTTGATCCAGGAAGTAGCTGGATGTTGACCTCAGGTACATGAACATGACTGTGCCATAAAAAAGTGTGACGCCAGTGAGGTGAGACCCACAGGTCTCCTTCAGCGGAGCGCATTCTGATGATGGCGATGAGGATGAAGGCATAGGAGATGAAGGTGATGAGGACGGTGCTGAATTCAATGAAGCCACACAGACTGAAGAGCAAGATCTCGCTGATGTAGGTGTCTGAGCAAGAGAGGGCTAGAAAAGGTGGGATTTTGCAGAAGTGGTTGATGATACTGGAACCACAGTAACTCAAACTGAAGGTGAGGGAAGTGTGGGTGACTAAACTCACAAGACCAGCCAGGTAGGAACCCAGCATGAAGAGCCAAGCAGACTCGCTTGGACATGAAAGTGCTGTAGTGGAGGGGTTGACAGATGGCCACAAAATGGTAATAGGCCATGGCAGCCAGGACATAACACTCAGCATCCACAAAACCTAGAAAGAAAGCTAACAGGGTGGCACAGCTGGAGAAGGAGATGATTCTGTGCTTTGGTAGGAAGTCAGCCAGCATCCTGGGGGCAATGGCTGAGGAGCAGCCTGGGTCGACAAAGGAGAGGTTGCAGAGGAAGAAGTACATGGGTGTGTGAAGCTGGGTGTCTGTTATGATCGGGGTAATCACACCAACATTCCCCACCACGTTGACCAGGTGGACCAAGAGGAAGACCACAAAGAAGATGATCTGCAGCTGAGGGTCTTGAGTGATGCCCATAAACTCAGTCACCACTGAGTGGTTTTCTTTATCCATCTTTCCAATTTTATGTGTGCCTCGGTTTGCTTTATCATTTGGGGTGACTCTTAAAAAGCTTCCCAGTAATTAGATTCTGTGACCCATAGGGTAACTCAAATGACTTTGATAAGAGCGATGGTCATTTGTCTTCTCCAGCAATCCAGTCAAATAAGCAATTTCTCTGAAGAAATTGGTGCCCTGTTGTCATTTATCACATGGTACCAAATGTTTGACCTGATCTGTGCAATTATCTCTATAATTAATTAGTAAAGAATAACAGTTTTGAGTGTCTTCTTTCTTCTTTCTAAAACAAAGCAGATAATGGATAAACATTAACTCTCACTGCAGATAGGCACACATAAAAAAGGAAAGACACAGGGGTCTTAACATGTAACATATCACTCACACACACATTCACACACACACAGAAAGAGAAATACTTGGAGCAGAGAGTGAGAAATATTACAAAGAGTAGTGAATAATAATAATTTTTAAAAAACCAGGAATTAACTGAATGTGAACTATATGCCAGAATTTTTAGTGCTTTCACACATTATATAATTTCATCCTCACTATAAATCTATTAAGTAAATGCCAGCATTATCTCCATCTTATATCTGAAATGAACAAGGCTAGATACTAAGTAACTTTAGCACAGTCAACAGCCAATAAACAGCTGAGCTGGGTCTGTCTGAGTATAGACTGCTTCACTTCATTGTCTTCTGTGAATGTGTGATTTGATGGAGTTGATGTATCTTTATTTTTGTGTCTGTCCTTTTTTCTGCCTTGCCTTTTATGCATGGACACAGAATTAGTCTCTGGTTTCCCTGATCTTTAGAAACACCCAGAAGTTTGGCCTGAAGCATAATCAGGGTGAAGACACAGCTGTGTCTTTGGACAGTCTTACTGCCTAGCCAACAGATCATTGCACAGCTCAGTTTGGGGTTAAGACTGAAGGGTCCCTGTCTCAGAAGAAATAGAGAAAGTGTTATCCAACTCTGTGGGCAAGAGAAGCATGGATTTGGTAAACTTTTTTTCTCTTTGATTGGAGGGATATCTGGTCCATTGAAGAATTCTAAGAAGGAAGTGAGCAAAACCAAACCAAACCCAATCAAACCAAACCCAAACATGGAGTAAGTTAGAAATAAGTAGCATCCTCTACCTAAACTGAAAGAAGAAGTCATGCTGTGTCTTCTCTAATTGGCTTACTGCTTAAGACAAGAAAGCAGAGTAGTATAATGCATCTTTCATGGGGGCGTGGCTATCTTAAATCCTGGGATGATTGATAGTGGTGCCCCCATCCTTAAGTTTCTGCACAGAACCCAAGCACCTGCAACAGAGAAGCTGCTCTAAAAGTGGATAATCAAAACCATACATTTGTCTGAAAGTTTATAATTTGTAAAGTACTTATATTTATCCCTATTCAATTCTTTTTTAATATATTGTGAATGTGTGCATCATTCCATCATACCTTAGGTCAATTAGGAAACAGAGAATGAAAAAACAAACCTTGGGAAAATTATTTGAAAAAATACAGTTCTCATAAAGAACTTGTAACCACAATATAGGAAAAATTTTAAATTTAATAATAAGAAAATAACCCCAAAAGAATGGGCCAAATGTTTAAACAGACACTCCACCAAAGAAGATGTATGAATGACTAATAAATGTATGAAAATGCTCTCATCATTCATATTAGGAGCACACAAATTAAATTTATTGCTACACTTTTATTAGAATGGTTATTGCTAACTGAGATATTCCTACACGTTTGTTAGAATGGTTAAAATTAAAAACATGTGGGTCATCCTGATCGTTGACAAGGAAATGGAAGGACTGAAAATTTCATCCTTGTTGGTGGGAATGTCAAATAGTGCAAACACTTTGGAAACCTCTTGACAGTTGATACTTGCAACACAAGGGATGAAACTCAAAACAGGAGTACCTTATATGATTCCATTTCTAAAAATCTAGAAACTGCATGCTAGTCAATAGTGACAAATAGATCAGTGACTGCCGGGGTACAGGTGTGTGGGAAAAGGAGCAGGAAGGAGGGACTACCAAGGGGCATAAGGAAACTTTGAGGGAAGGTGGATTAGCTTACTATGTTGATTATGATGATGGTTTCCTGGGCATATATATATATTAAAATATATTAAATTTTATACTTTAAATATAAACTATGTATTGTACATCAGGTATACCGCAATAAAACTGTTAGAAAAGAACAAACTACCTATCTCAACTTCATTTCAGCTCATTCTTACCACATGTGATTGCATACATTATTTCATAGGTTATATTAATGAGGAAACAAGAACTTGGGCTGAGATAACTCATGAAGTCACACAGTGAGTTAGTTGCAGAACAAGCAGTGGAATCAGAACCTGCCAATTTCATCTATAGCACTGTGTTCATCCCCACCATCCAACTGCTTCACATAGGAATATAAAAATAACTCACCATGAAAAATATAAAAAGGATCTACCATAGTCCTTCCCCTCTCAACTTGTGCTTCCACTTTAGCAAGAAGGAAAATAATCCTGTTGTTGACACTGGAAGTATTCCTTTAGTCCAGATTCATAATTTCATAAATGAGGAAATAGACCTAGACATCAAGATTCAAAATACAAGGGTGATCCCTGGCTGTAGCAGTTAGAGGAGGGTGAGATGCCTGGTAAGAACACAGCCCTGGGAGTTAGGACTGATCCAGGGCTGAGCAATTCCACTCAATTTTGAAAATGTGATTCCAAAACCATTCTTTCCTCCCTTGTAGATTCAATATTCCAGTTAAGTGATGAAGGGGGTGAGAAGGTGTTTCACCAATCATAAAGTACCCAGCTTGTTTTCTCATAGTGAACAGACAAATCCAGGTTTTGCTACTTTCTGCTATTAATTTCTAGCACACTACTTACCTTCTTGGAGTCTTGGTTTTTTCATTTGTTAAATAAGATTAGTAACTTTATGCAAAATGGTTATATTATATATACATATTTATTATCTCTATATACACACACACACGTACACATATATACATATGGTGTGAATTTAGTAACTTGTGTTAAGTGCCTAATACGTTTGGCAGTTGTGTGTAAGTGAAGGTGATTTAATTCATTAGATGAGTGTGTACTCATGACTCCCTGAAATAAAAGGATTCAATGCTTATTTCATAAATGTGATATATCATGGACTGTCTTAACTTTTAGGAAAGGTATGACCTTAATTCTATAGCATTTCCATTGAATAATAAAACAAGTAGTGATGAGGCTATAAAATTCAAAATCAAAGCTGGCTAAGACAAAAGAAGAGAAAAGAAAATGTCTGTATTTTTCTTTTTAGTCTCATGTAACTAAAGTTCAAGTGATCTGACTCTTGAGGAAATGGTCAGTGAGTAAAGAAACATATTCTATGGTTAATAATAAACTCTAATATTTTAGAAAGACCAGCAAAAACATTGTCTTACAGAAGCAAACATAGGCAAATATATTTTAGATTTCTACATATTATCTGCTTTTGCATGTTTATATGAGAATAATACTGGGGCTTTAAGAGTGTGGAATCCTGATTATAGTACCATTTTTCCTACAAATTAGTTGTTCCAACTTGATGAACTGCTATGTGAGATGAAGCTTCCTTGTCTGTGAAATGAATGGGGCAATGAACACTCTATAATAATTTCCAATTCTAGCAATTTTTGAATTCTGACTTATAATGAGACACCCAAAAGCCAAACCCATGGTCAACGACTGTTTTTGAAATGTTAAGATGGTATGAGCCTGGTGCCAGGGAAATCCATGCCCAAATGAGCACTGGGTAGAATAATGCTCCACTGCCAGAAGATCATGTCTCATTCTCTTTCTGGCCCAAATACTGACCTGTTTTTCACCTTTGGGGAGAGGTCGAATGTCTCCTCTTCTCTTAATGTGCTGTGCTGAACAAATATTCTGAGAAGAATCCAAAGACAGTCAATCACTCTAGTAGTTGTCTCTGAGCCACTTGCCCATCCCACCTTTGCTTCTGTTTGTGGGAGGCATTTAAGCTTCAGAGTCACAAATCATCCCCAGAGAAAATGTGATGCAATGACTTCTGCACTCACAGGAGACTCAAGGATTTGATGAACTGTCATCCCCTAAGGAGTTTCACTCTCACTTTCTTCAATTTTAATGGTAAAAGAAGGAAATTCTTTTCTCCCTTCTAGTTGTGATGGTGGAGTCAGTAATGAGTGCTGCATGCATTATTTTCACAAGCCCAAAGCTGCCTTCATGGTGTGATTTTGGTGGCAATTTAGAAAGGTCTGCTTGCTGATGCCTGAAGTTTTTTCAAAGAGTATGATGATACTTCCCATGTTATATAGAGTAGCCATATTTAAACTATATTTTTTAAATTGAAATACAGTCAATTACAATGCATCAGTTTCTGGTGTACAGCACAATGTCCCAGTCATGCATATACGTACATACATTTGTTTTCATATTTTTTTCATTAAAGTTTATTACAAGATATTGAGCATAGTTCCCTGTGTTATACAGAAGAAACTTTTTAAAAATCTATTTTTATATATAGTGGCTAACATATGTAAATCTCAAACTCCCCAATTTATCCCCTCCCACCCCTTTTCCCCAGTAACCATAAGATTGTTTACTATGTCTGCAAGTCTATTTCTGTTTTGTAGATGAGTTCATAGTTTATACATATATATGTGTGTGTGTATATATATATATATATATATATATTTTAGAGTCCACATATGAGTGATATCATATGGTATTTTTCTTTCTATTTCTGGCTTACTTCACTTAGAATGACACTCTCCAGGTCCATCCATGTTGCTGCAAATGGCAATATTTTATCATTTTTTATGGCTGAGCGGTATACCATTGTATAAATATACCACAACTTCTTCATCCAGTCATCTGTTGATGGACATTTAAGTTAAATTCTGTTTTAACCTGAGAGAATCTGTCATGAGGGACTGAAACTTCACATAACAAAAACTAGTGAGATTGATCTTTTTTGAGAGGCTGATTTGGTGGGCAGGAAAAGGAATGAGTGGGACTCCATGAAACTAATTTACTATTTTTTTTAAGGAACACTTATTCACCAGAGACTTTTTGGGGTACTTTCCACATGTGATCAACTGAGTCTTCTGATGATAACAGTATTGCCTCTGGCTTCAGATGAAGTGAATGACTCATTGGTTTATAGGTTAAGTGAATGAGTGAGAATTGTTTAACTTTTCCAGGACACACAACTTAGCATTAATAGTTTCAGAATGAAAACACTCTTCTGTCTGAGTACGGTGCTCATGCTGCGTCTCCTTTGATAAGAAGGGCGAGAAGACTGCCACTCATAAGGCAAAGACTCCTACCCAGGAAGAGATCTAGGGCAGCTTTCCAGAAAATTCCATTTTTTTACCCCTGGTATATATTCACAAAGAAAACAGGAGGAAAGAAAGATAAGATTCAAATGTCAAAAACATGATTACATGCTTTAATTCTTTTTTAATTTCAAGAGATGGCATATAAATTTGTTTCAGCTCTCCATTGTATAAAGAAAAAGGGAAATTAGTGGTTTTAAGAATCTTACTTCTTACACAATTTTTTAAAAAGCCACTTAATTTGGAAATTCTTTTTGACCTGAGATAAATTTTTATCCAAAAAGAAAACATTAAAAATAAAATCAAAGAAGCTAATAAAAAATCTTTGTAATACTTTTCCATTTATTCACATTTAGCCTGTGTGCGTCCTTAAGGAAATCTTTTAGACAGTATATAGTTGAATCTTGTTTTCTAATCTAGCTTCTTTAATTTTATTCTCAAATCTCATTTTATGATGAAAAATTAATTTCTAATAACATTTACATACTTTCTTATTAATAAAATTTGTTTTCAAGTCAAACTTGATTTAAAATAGATATTCTCTCATATCTCCAGCTTCGTAGTAACCCATTGTGTGGCTGTACCATTGCCTATTTATCAAGCATCCTGTTGATAGACATTTGAGTTGGTTCTGATCTTTTGCTATTGGAAGAAAATAATGCAACAATAAGTAGCCTAGTGCATATGCTTTTTCCTACTTTTACCAGCACATCACGTGAGTGGGCTCCTAGAAGTGGGATTGTTAGGTCAAAGGGAAATTTAATGTGCAACTTTGCTAATATTATAGTTTTCCCCTGGCAGTGTATGAGAGTGCCCATTTCCCCACAGTCTTCCATAAAGTTTGTTGCCAAATGTTTGTATTTATTTCTCATCTAAATTTATCTGTCTGTTCTCTCTCTAGTTCACTATCTATATTTGCCAATCTAAGAATTGGCAAAAAATAGACTCAAAATGGCTTAAAGACTTCAACATAAGACAAGACACCATAAACCTCCTAGAAAGGAATACAGGCAAAACGTTCTCTTATATAATCACAGCAGTGTTCTCCTGGTCAGCCTACCAAGGCAATAGAGATAAAAGCAAAACTAAACAAGTGGTACCTAATCAAGCTTATAAACTTTTGCATAGCAAAGGAGATTATAAATGAAAGGAAAAGACAGCCTATGGAATAGGAGAAAGTATTTGCAAATGATGCAACTGACAAGGGCTTAATTTCCAGAATATACAAACAGCTCATACAACTTAATAACAACAACAAGAAAAAAAAAAAAAACCCAAATAACCCATTCCAAAAATGGGCAGAAGACCTAAATAATCATTTCTCCAATTAAGACATACAAATTGCCGATAAGCACATGAAAAACTGCTCCATATTGCTAATTAACAGAGAAATGCAGATCAAAACTACAATGAGGTATCACCTCACATCAGTCAGAATGGCCATCATTAAAAAGTCCACAAATGATAAATGCTGGAGGGGGTGTGGAAACAAGGAAACCCTCCTACATTGTTGGTGGGGATGTCGTTTGGTGTAGTCATTATGGAAAATAGTACAGACTTTCCTTAAAAGCTAAAAAAAATAGAATTACCCTATGATCTAGCAATCCCACTCTAGGGCATATATTTGGAGAAAACTCAAATTTTTATACAGGTACATGCACCCTAATTTTCACATCAGCACTTTTTACAACAGCCAAGTCATGGAAGCAACCTAAATCTCCATTGACAGATAACTGGATAAAGAAAATGTGAAATATTGGGATATTACCCAGTGATAAAAATAGAATATTTTTCCACAGTGGAAAATTATTCAGCCATAAAAAATGAAATAATGCCATTTTGCGGCAATGTGGATAAGCCTAGAGATTATCATACTAAGTGAAGTAAGTCAGGCAGAGAAAGACAAATGCCATATGATAGCATTTATATGTGGACTTTAAAAAATGAGACAAATGAACTTATTTATAAAACAGAAACAGACTCACAGACATAGAAAACAAACATGGTTATGGGGAGGAAGAGGGTGGGGAAGGATAAATTGGGAGTTTGGAATTTGCAGATATTAACTAAAATAGATAACAAGGTCCAACTGTATAGTACAGGAAACTATATTCAATGCCTTGTAATAGTCTATAATGAAAAGGAATATATATATATAACTGAATCACTATGCTATAAACCAGAAATTAACACAACATTGTAAATCCACTATACTTCAATTAAAAAAAGTTGGCAAATATTCTCTGAGGGTAGTCATATTTATATTTTTTTCTTATTAGGAATAATATCATGCCAGCATAATATTTTTTGTCTCTCAGCTCCAAAACCATCCATCTCTGCTTTGCTTTGTTGATACTGGACCTCATACTATGAACATTTCCCCTTCTCCAGCTGGACAGTACTATGCTAGTCAGTAGAGAATGCTGGAGGAACTCTGCTGGAGGAAAAGGCTCTCTTTTTCATACTGATGTGTTCTTTCCTGTGGCTGGATGATGTGTGGTAGCCAGCGGCATATGGAATACTCAGTGGTGTGCACCATTCATCAAGGTTGACCAACACTCCTGCAAGTAGTTTCCCATCAAGTTTCATTAGTACCATAGAGGTGGCTTTCCAGCAAGTCTTGCTGGAACCTCAGGGTATGGCTGACCAGTGAGTTTCAGTGGAACACTAGTGAGTGGTTTCTTGATTAGTAGACCTGGCCAGAGAATGTCTTGGCCATATATAGAGTTATAGGCATACCCAGCATAACTATGTCAAAAAGAGCCTTGGAGATTGGGGGCTTCTTCCAAATTTGATCCCAGCTTTGTGTGCTGCCTCAGCCCCAGAGGTAGTGGCTGACCTTTGTGTCTATTCTTCCTGTATAATTTAGACTTTTCTTGATCACTCAATGTTAGTTAATTCCCTGTTACCAGGTAATAAATCTTTATATTAAATTTTACTGATATAATTACTGTGTGGTTTTTCTGTTTCATGTCTGGATCCTGGCTGATAGAAAGGTTGAATACTTTCACATATTTAAGAGCCATTTGCATTTCTACTTTTGAAATATTTGTTCATGTCTTGTATCCATATTTTCCCAGGGCATATCTCTTCTGTATTTTGGATTTATTCACAGATTCTTTTATTTATTAATTTTTAGATATTCTTTATATATTGGAGACATCTTCTGTCTGTCTAGTATATAAGGTGTGAATTTTCCCCAATTTATCATTTTTCTTTTGATTATGTTAAGAAATTCCTTACCATGCAATAATTTCCATTCTTTACTTTCTTCCTTCCTCCCTCCTTCCCTTTCTCATTCTCTTTCTCTCCTTTCCTCCTTCCTTCCCTCCTCCCCTCCTTCCACACCTCCTTTCTTTTCCTTCTTTTCCTTTATTTTGGCAGATGTACCAATTTTCAATTTTACTATTTCTGGATTTTGATTCCTATTTATATTCAAAGTTCAGATGCAATTAAATTTAAAAATTGGTGTATTTGACAAGATAAAATGAAAAATAACTGTCATGTAATTTTAAATTATGCTTCCATTAACAAAGGACTGCACCATATTTTCTCCTAGTGCTTGTGTTGTTTAATGTTTTTAAATTTTTATAATTATAACTCATTGAAATTTTACAGGGTCTAGTAAGTGGAAAATACCAAGTTTTCTCTTTTTCTATAAGGCTATCAACAATTGTTGTTAAAAAGTTTCCTTTCCCCACAGTTTTGAGATGCTATTATCATATATTGGGTTTTCATTTCATTTTATTGGATCTGTATCTGTATTTTTCTATTCTGTTCCCTTGTTATTTCACCAATTCTGTAAAATTGATTTATCAGTAATACACTGTTTTAATTATAAGCATCCTTACATACTTTGCACCAGTAAATCAAGGCCCACCCTGATTTGTTTCTTTTTTTTCAGGGGCCTCATGGCTATAACAAGAATAATATCAGTTTGTTCCTATATAACAACTAATTCACTCTTAATTGAGGAAGGGTATTTATTTGCTTATTAAATAAAATTCACTATTTGCCAATCTTGCTTCAGACTCTGTGTTGAGAAGAGCTTACTATGTTTTCCCTCCAAAATACCAAAAAAAAAAAAAAAAAGTGAGCGGTTAAGAGTTAAAATAATGTGAATTTTGTCTGAATTGCTAGAGACAAAGCAACACATCCTTTAAGCTTTTGTGTCCCCCAGCATTTAGTGCAAACTGATTACACTGTACTGAGAGACAAGTCAGAGTGTCTTCTCAAAGCGGTGCAGATAATGCAAATGCTCATCAGATGATGATAAATTTGTCTCAGACCCTGTACCTCTTGTATGGAAGATATATCTAGGCAATAGGAAAGCTTGTAAGTCTCCATCTCAACTTCATGGGCTGACGACTCTTTCTTACTCTGGACAGTTAGTAGGAGAGTCAGGGTGGAGGGAAGTCTTATTTATTAACACCTGTCTATATTCATGTGATGCAACAATGAATGTTCTTTGATTTACCTACGGAGTCACCCTGTGAAGCAGGTATCAGTACTCTCACACAGAAATAAAGAACCTAAGGCACAAAGAGATTTAGTGCACTATCTATCTAAAGACACAGAACCAGAGAGGCATGGAGCCAGGACTGAAGACCAAGTCCGTCCTTGTCCTTGCTATGCCCCTGCATCCCCTCCAGTTTTCCCCTCACTGTGATTCAGGCAGCACAACTTCTCATCTGTACTCGAAGTCCTTAGAGAAGGCAAGAACAACGGCTGAGCAAACCTGCTCTGCTTTGGATTCTTCCAATGCATCTAAGGGGACCAGGCCACCAACTATCAGAAGAGAAAGAAAAAGAACTTTGAATAATTGTTTGGAATAAAGGACTGAAAATTCATTTTTTCACTGGGCCCAGGTGTCCTGAGGGTAAAGGAGAGAAATATGGAAAGGACATGTGCTTTCCTTAGTTTCAGAGGGAAACAAAAACAAGTAGATTAAAATGAGGTGACGTGAGGGTTGAAGTCCCCAGAGACCAAAGAACAAGAAGTGCCTCCTACTTAAAATAAGTCAGGATGCCCACTCCAGACTCTGGTCTAGAGCCTCTGCAACTGGAAATAACTGCAAACAGTATCACAGCTGTACCACAGCAATGTTTTCTGTATTTTGAATTGTGTTTTACTGTAACATAACAGATTGGGACACTGTAAGAAAAAGTGAAGGAGAAAAGACTCAATCTCTGCTGAATGCAGGCATGACTCTCTTATGACAGGGAAGGTATAAAGCATTTCAGTTTTCTTATCTCTTTAACAAATGATGTCTAAAGTCCATTCCAACTCTGCCTGCTGCTTAACCTGGGAGAATTAGAGTGACTGCCTCCTCTAAGAAGAACATTTGTTTTTCTTTTTTCTTCTTTTTTTTTTTTTTTGATGAATTTAAGCCTTAGACAAGAACAAGCAAAAGGATCAAAGGTAAGAAGAAGATATAAAAAGTTCTGTCCATGTAATTTACTGACATGAGGAAAAATTTAATATCCTGTTAATTTCTGCAATCTACCCATAGACCCAAAGTTCCAAGAGTATAGAATGGCTAAGACAGTATGTTAAATACTCTGTCCATTTTTAGTAATAAAGTTTTATTAGTCATTAGGAAGATTATAAGGATCAATAAATAATATGATTTCAAGACCTTTTTAAACACCAGCAATTCTCAGGAAATCTCACTAATATTTTCACAAACTCCTAGAAATTGACAACCCAGATGAAGGATCTCTGGACTAGAGGGTTGACTGCAAAGTCTCAGGCTGGGGAAGGGGAATGTTTCAGAGGAAACAGGAAATGCATTTGCTAGCATAGAGGAAAGATGGAAGCATGTAATCCACAGCACTAGATGTAAAACAAGTGGTATTTTGCTAAAAATACTATCTAATGAATGTGAGTTCTGAGAAAGACAGTTTTCAACCACTGTAACTGTATTTTCTCTTCAGGAGGTATACGGATTTCTCCCAATGTAACTAAGTGTGTTCTAGCGCATCAATAAGGTTCTGAGAATTACAATATCCATTGCTCTGTACGTTAGTGCTCACATCCATCACTGATGGGGTCCTTATAAATTACCTCAAGTGTTGCATTGGCTGGCTATACATCTGTAGGTGATCTCTGGGACTTTGGGCAAAGGTCACCAATCTTTTGTGCCTCCCATCTCCCATGTGCACAAAGAGGACTACAACACTGCTTATCTCATACGATTTAAATAAAACAGTGCAGGAAGAATACTTAACATGGTGATTACGGAACATGGGAAATGCTCAGCACAGTTCAGTACTTGTTATTGTTACCCATCATTGCCTTTCTTTGTGTGTCTAGCACACACACACATTGTCTGGGGCATTTTATTCTTTTTACTATTTCTGAGAGAAAGGTACTCAAAGGGAAATTTTCTGGTTGAAGATGAGAGAAAAAGATCTATTCCTTCTTTCTAATTCTTTCTGCTCTTCTTTGAAATTCAAACAGCAAGAATATTCCAAGGAAGAGGACTAGGCTGCACCTCTGTCCAGGGAAATCTGAAGGGAGGCAAGGTAGTGTTGGGGAACAAATAATGTGGCATCAAGACACCCAGGGTTCAAAATGTTATGGTAGCTCATCTTATTAACACTCCTGGACTCATGCGTATCCCCCTCACTGGTCTGTGGTGAGGCCTAGATTCGATAATGAGTGCAATGACACTTTGAAAAGTACTGTAATTCTGTACAAACATGCCAGGTTCTGTTGCTGGTGAGGGCACTTAGCCCCTACCCAAAGGGGAAGCAGGTGGAGCAGAGCGCAGATAGGCACTTCTGTGTGTGGCAATTTCTGTGAGCCTTCTCTCCAACTGTGCTCAGTAGATCCTTTAGCTCCCATGTTAGCGCACATAGTAGGTTACTTTGACCCCACATTTAAATTTGAGACAGTATCAAATAACTTCCTGCTGTAAATGATAAATGATTTAATACTTTAAGCTATAATTTGACAGCTAGATTAGTACCATTTTATCTACTGTTTAATAATTTGAGGTCATTGAGTTAGGGAGTTAGGCTGGAAATGGAGAAGAATTCCCCTGGAGCTGTTGCCTAAACTTTTTCTTGAGAGATCTAAGCTGGACATCTATTTTGATTTTCCTTCCTTCCTTCCTTCCTTCCTTCCTTCCTTCCTTCCTTCCTTCCTTCCTTCCTTCCTTCCTTCCTTTTTTCCCCTCCCCCCTCCATCCTTTCTTTCTTTCATTCTTTCTTTTTCCTTGTATCTTTCTTTTTTCTTTAGTCCATGATTTCACTTCATTACACTCTGCAAGGGGTGAATTTTAGTTCCACTTAGATGACCTAGTGTAAAATTATTCCCCAGACTGAATACAGTGGAATATTCCACATGCTGGTGGTGATGTGTTCTGGTTCTGTGGTGATTCTGTGAATCTGGGTGTTACATAGGAGTTTTCATTGCTGTATCTGATCTATTACTTTCATCTGGGATGTCTACTCATTCTTACAACCTGACTGTCTAGATATTGAAGGCAACTATCCAAAATGCTCAATATTTATTTAACTTTTTTTCTTTTTCTGTAAATGCTGATACTGGGAAATTAGGGTAGGGTCAGAAACATGCTAGCTGTATGGGAACTGTCTCCTGGCTTGGCCTTCAGTTTTTAAAATTTCTCCCAGGCCCAGGAAGTTCAAACTTCTTTTTTATTATTATTATTTAGTTTAGTGACTTATTATTGTTTAGTGATGTTTATTAATTTTACTAACTTTCAATATTTTGTATACATTCCATTAGTACTGTGGAGGAATAATCAGTGGCCTGAATTCATTTTGATCTTTTTTTTCTAGAAGTTGTGTCTAAATGGTATATTAATATATCACTTAATTTATTTATCATAAATAATGATGCATCTAAAGGATAAGTTCCTGCAATTACCCAATAAATAGTTAATGCCAGAAGTGACCTTGGTTAATGGATATTAAGTCACTCGTGTCAAGGTCATTTCTTAGTGTGCAACAAACCTAGAACTCAACTGTCTTTTCATGTCTTTTGACTTGGCATCAAGTCCAACACACTTCATAGTAAGTTTTTCACTTTGCTCTCTTCTGTTAGAATTTGCATGTGTGCATATCAGTAACATGATGTTTATAGCTCTGTCATGTATCCATCTGACCAAATGCCATGTTCCATCTTCTCTCTTGCTGCAGCTCAGATGATGAGATATATGAAAGAGGTCCAAGGTGAGAATCAAACAGAAGTGACAGAATTTATCCTCTTAGGACTCTCAGAGAATCCAGATGTACAAATTGTCCTCTTTGGATTGTTTCAGTTCATCTACACGGCAACCATGGTGGGTAATTTGGGGATGATTGTGCTAATTAAGATTGCTCCCTGTCTCCACACCCCCACGTACTTCTTTCCCAGCAGCCTCTCCTTTGTTGATGCCTCTTACTCTCCTAAGATGCTGGTGAACCTCGTGTCTGAAAATAAGACCATTTCTTTTAATGGGTGTGCTGCCCAGTTTTACTTCTTTGGCTCCTTCCTGGGGACTGAATGCTTCCTGTTAGCCATGATGGCATATGACCGCTATGCAGCCATTTGGAACCCTCTGCTGTATCCAGTTCTCATGTCTGGGAGAATCTGCTCCTTGCTAGTGGCTACCTCATTCCTAGCAGGCTTTGGGAATGCAGCCATACACACGAGAATAACTTTTAGATTATCCTTTTGTGGCTCCAATAAGATCAACCATTTCTACTGTGACTCTCCACCCCTGCTCAAACTCTCTTGCTCTGACACCCACATCAATGGCATCGTGACCATGGCTTTCTCCAGTTTTAATGTCATCAGTTGTGTTGCAATTGTCCTTGTTTCCTACCTGTGAATCCTCATTGCCATCTTGAGGATGCCCTCATTAGAGGGTAGGCACAAAGCCTTCTTCACCTTTGCCTCTCACCTCATGGCTGTCACCATATTCTTTTGGACAATTCTCTTCATGTACTTGCACCCTACATCTAGCTACTCAATGGAGCAGGACAAGATTGTCTCTGTCTTTTATACAGTAGCGATCCCTATGCTAAATCCTCTAATCTACAGTTTGAAAAATAAGGATGTGAAAGGGGCCCTACAGAAGATCTTACAGAAACAGATACTGTAAAGCCATATTACACATCACCCTGTTACGAAGAAGAAAATATGTTTTTGTATTAATTGTATTGTCAGATTGCTTAAGCTGTTTTTCTGTGTTAAGGCAGATTGTTTAAAGTGAGGTATGCTTCTTAATCTCTTGGTGTCTTAAATGTGTATTCATGGGCTTATAGGATGAATCAACATAGTGGGGGACGTGGTGTCTGGTAAAGTATCAATACTTGGAATTGGCTGACCTGGGTCTAAGTCTCAATGCCAATATTTAGCTTTTTTCACTCTCAGTTTTATTATTTACAAATATTGGTGTCTTTGATTGGGACCTGGGCAAACAGACTGTGAGACAGATACTTGCATGCAGGAAGTTGACTGGAGAGTGTTCCCAGGAATGGTATGTGTAAGGGAGTAGAAGAACCAGGGCTGGGTAGAAGTTGAATTGTGATGAAGTCACAACAGGGGACCTAGCCAATTCCACATAGAACCCTGGGGTTGAGATGATCCTTTAGATATATTCCAAATTGTGAAAAAAGGGCCAGGTATTTGTAATGCCACAATGACCAGTTTTGGATATGGGTCCCCTACTGGAAGGGGGTATAGTCTTGGGCATGACAATTCCATGCAGCAAAGATGATTCCTAGAGTGGAACTCAGCTGTGAGATATCAGTTGCCAATACACTTAGAAGCTGGGGAAATAAATACTTCAACCCTGAAAGGCAAATCTGGACACTGTATCACAGCATGCATTATAAATAGTGACACTATTCCCCTCACATGAATGTCAGGAGTACCAAACAATACACAAGAAAGAGTGTTATCGGGTCTTATAGTAACATGGATACCACACCAATAGCAGGGGAATATTTTACTGACTTTGTGAATTGGAATATTTTGAGGGTAGTAATCTCAAAGTTAAAGTAATTTAAAATTTTATGTCTAGCCTTGTCAAAGTTTAGATAGTTTTCAATAAACATTTACCAAATTAACTTATCTACCTATAGCTTATTATTATAAGGCTGGGGGCTGTCAATCTTAGAGCAATGGGAAAAAAATACTTCTTTGATAGTATGGCATACTGAAGAAGGACTAAATAATGATTTGGAATCAGGTAAATGTCTATTTCCTATTTCTGTCCACCCCACTATCTACGGAAGACAAGAACAGAGAACACTAGTGTGCCACATGCTCCAGGTTAGACCACCTCATCCCTGAAAAGCTTCTGAGAGACCACAAAGGAAGAGAAAACTCATCCTATCCGCCCATAACAGTTCTCTGGTCTCCCTACAACTTCCTCTGTCAACTACTAACCATGGTTTCTCTCAAAGACATTCAAAGCTATCATGGCTGGCACCTTCCTCCCTGCTCCCTTTTATTCTAACTCATCCAGTATAATATCTATCCTTTAACTGCTTCTTATTCACCAATCTAAAAAAGAAAAAGGTGATATTTTGTCATTATTCATCAGTATTCCTATATCCACATTTCACTGATTGCCCATCTGAGATTCCATGGTCCATTATATAATGATTCATTCTCAATCACTTTCCATTCCATGGTTCTACATTTTCTTCATGTATGCATCTGATTGAATCCCAATCAGTTAAACTTAATCGTTAACTTCTCCATGTCCTCCGCTTAAGCTACTTGGTGCAGTTAGAAAAAACCCTCAGTATTCCACTGTCTATTGCTGATCTTTGGGTGGGAGCCAGTGCTGGCTGGGGTTACCTGTGGGTGAGACAGGGTGGGAGCCATGAAGGGTGCTAATACTGGATGGGGCTGCCTGCCAGCTGGGGTGGAAAAGAAGCTGGTTTGGAGAACCTGTCCATGGTAGAAGGCTTGAGTGAGCTGGTCCTCAGGAGAATGCTGGGGAAGGGTGTATGATGTTGGTTAGGTTGATGGACTGGGCCAGCTAGGTGGAGGGAGAGAAAAAAAGTAGGTGCCCACTAGCACTTTCATTACTAGGGAAGGTTTCACTAGATCCCTGCCCCTCTGGCACATATTGTAAAATCAATCAATGGATCTTCTTCTCATGTGGCTCCAACACTTTTCAAGCTGCTGCCTCTGTACTGGGACTCAGTAGTGAGTTTGTTGCAAGCCCTTCAAGAGTGAAGTTTCAGTTTCCCACAGTCCTCTGGCTCTCCCAGAACTCACCCCCGCTGGTTTTCAAAGACAGATGTTATGGGGGCTCATCTTCCTAGTGCAGGTCCCCCAGGCTGGGGAGCCAGATGTAGGTCCCAGACCCCTCACCCCTCAGACTGGACCTTTGAGGTTGTGATGTCCCTCCTGCTTCTGGGTCTCCACACCAGAGTGTGGGTTCTGACCAGACCATGTCTCTGTTGCTCCCACCCATCTCCATGTGGCCTTTTCTCCATATCCTTAGTTGTAGACAATCTGCTCTGTTTGTCTTCAGGTCGTTCTCAGAGACAGGTGTTTTGCTGTGGTTGTAGTTTTGGTGTGTCTGTGGAAGGGTGTGAGCTCAGCATCTTCCTACTCTGCCACCTTGATCCAGCCTCCTCCCCACTCCCCCTCAACAACAACAACAACAACAAAAGTATTAGTGGAAAAACCAGCATGTAATGCAAACTGAAGATACACAGGTGAGAAAACAAAGTTTCTCATTTCATGAAACTTGTATTCAAATGAGGAAGACATCATTGTCTGTACTTAATTCGTGTGCACATGTGCATAGTCATTTGTGTGTGTGTGTGTGTGTGTGTTTGTGTGTGTGTGTGTGACATGGATATGAGTGGTGCTTTAAAGAAGTTAAAGCAGGCAAGAGAATAGGGACTGGCTGTGTCAGAGATGAGCTTGCTGTGGAAATGACATTTGAGCAAGGCCTGAGTAGAGTGATTATCACATGAATGCCTGTGGAAGAGCCTTACACGTAAAATTACAGTGAATACAAAGGCCCTGAGGCAAGACTCTCTTTGGTTTACAAAAGGAATAATAAAGAAAGCTGATAAATAGGACTTGGACTTTATTTTTTTATATCACTTTGTAATAGCTGTTTTCCCCCCACCGCAGACTGAAAACTGCATGAAGAAATAAACAAGATTGACTTTGTTGGTTCCTCTATCAGTACCAAGGATGCTTCTGCTACATAAAACAAATTCACTAAATATTTGTTGAATGAATTAATGAGTGCGATGTGAATTATATTCTAATAGAAAGGAGTAGACATTTTATTTTAAGTGCAATTCTGAAATTTAGAGGCAGGATCTAATCAATCCTGTACCATTTAATTTAATGTTGTGCACAATGGAGGCTCAAGAATATAAAAGAGATTTTGTGTTTCTCTCAATGCCTAAGTAACTCCCCAGGGTATAAATGGTTCATTGGGGAGAATGTAGTTCAATTATCAGAGTGAAAAATAAATGAATGTCTTAATTTTGAATTAGCACATTTCAAGCTTCAGACTTTTTAGTGTTTTGTAGAGATGATTAAATCTCAAGAGCATTGTCACAAACTTAATAGGCTGACCCTCTGCCTCAGATTCAGAATCAGCATTGTTTCTACTCTTTCTGCTCATAGTTAATTAATTAACTATGCCTTAACTCTACCACAGCTGAATTTGTGATGCCACTTCCATTTTCATCAAAGCTGTGAACTTCACATTGTAAAGAAGAAAACTTGTATTCCTCCAAAACCCAAAAAATAAAACTAAACTAAACTAAACTAAACTAATAGACACCACTACTTCCAGGGAATATTTTTTAAGGACAAAAGGTAAGATGATTTAATTTACTTCAAAGTGTTGAGGTATAGAAAGTTTCCAGGAGGACTCAAAAAACATTCAAGTAATTAAGATTAAATATCTTTAATTGCAGTATGTTTGAAACACTGAATTTAATAGTATCAACTGAACTAACGTGGATTTTTTTAGAAGAGAGAAATTTAGAATGACTAATAGCAGATGATAATTTTTTCAAATATTCAACATGTGCATACACATACATATAATTATATGTATACAAGCATATGTGTGTGAATATATGTATATGTGGTGTGTGTTTGTGTATGTGTATAAAGCAGGGAAATTTAATTTTGTGCAGGGAGAGTGACAAAGTACCTGGCATGTGTGCATGTAAGAGCAAATTATTTTATGCTTTTTATGTACCCATTGAGAAAATGACTGCAATTTTCAGCCTTTATCTACATACACCCAAACACATATGTATACACATACACATACATATAGGATCATATATATCATACAGGCTAATATTCCATTTATGTCACTTTATGTGTTTGTTACATATAAAATTTATATTTGTATATGTATGCATACAGTAGGGCTTTATAAAATGGCTGTAAATTTTTAAAAGTGATATTTTACCGGATAACATTTTAGCCAAGTTTAGGGATAGAAAGATCAGTCAAAAGACTGTTGTAGTTATGTAGGTGGAAGATGATGTTGGCTTGAGCCTTCACGATAGGAATGGAGGTGGTAGGAGGTAGTTGGATTCTTGATATAGATTTCTTGAAGGTAGAGACAATATAATTATCTTAGAGACTGGTTATGGAGTGTGTGAGAAAGAAAAAAGAATGATTTCTCTAGTATTAATTTGTTTATATTTAATTTTGTCTGAACAAATATGAGTAGAGAGCTGTCACTGACTTGAGGCAGGGAATGCTATATTTGGAATATATTAAAGGAGGTCATGAGTAAATCAGATCTGGGTCATGTTGAGCCACTATTCAATAAATTAATGTGGAGATACAAGTAAGCAACTGAATTGTAAGTTGAGTTTGGAAAAGAGGTCAGGGTTGAATATGTACATTCAGGAGTTGTAAGTATGTAGACAGAATTTAAAGTCATGATACTGAGTAAGATCACCAAGGTAGAGTGTAAGCAGGAAAGAGAAGAGGGTCATGATGTGAGTTCTGAGTGAGTCTAACCTTAAGGGTCAGAGAGAAGAAGAGGAATAAATGAAGACTGAGAAGGAACAACCATATCGTAAGAGGGACACTCAGAGTCTGGTGTCCTGGAAGATAAGAGAGGGAACTTTTTCAAGATGTAGTTAGCCATCACCTCTGCCCAATGTTATGGATAGATCAAAACGATGGCTGAGAATTGACCACTGGATTTGGCAACATAAAGACCCCCGATGACTTTGAAGAGATCAGTTTCTGTGGAGTGATGGGATGAAAGCCTGATTAAAGTGGGCTTAGGAGAAAACAGGAAAAGCAGAACTGGATACAGCAAGTCTATTCAACTGTATCATACATTTAATTGCAAGAGGAATGCAGAGGAATTGGACGACAGATAGTGAAGGTAGTATGATCAAGGAGGGAGGAGATAAAATTTGAGGGGTAGGTTAGGATATAGAAAAATATACATCAAAGCCTTCACACACACACGAGCATAAATATTCATTTTTAAATATAATAAGTTATTTTACTGTTTAGTTACATTATTTTGTTGTTGTTGTTTGGCAGTAAAAAAAAAAAAAGGTTTTTTCATGTTCTTAGAACATCTTGGAAATAATCTTACCTACAGCAAAGAACAAGTTGTTTGATTTCCCTGATATTTTTGTGTAATTTATTTCCTTGGTTTCTTATCTCAGCAAATGACTCACCCTTTTGGAGACAAAAGTATAAGCAACCATTCAACAGTGACTGAATTTATTCTCTGGGGATTCAGTAATCATCTAGACTTACAGTGTCTCCTTTTTATGGTATTTCTAGTCATCTATATGATCACTGTTTTTGGAAATCTCGGCATGATCCTGTTAATCAAGATTGACTCGCATCTCCACATGCCCATGTACTTTTTCCTCAGCAATCTGTCCCTTGTTGACTTCTGTTATTCTTCTGTCATTGCCCCTAATATGCTAGTAAATTTCTGGACCGACAACTTAGTCATTTCATTCAATGAATGTGCCACTCAGTTCTTCTTTTTTGGTTCCTTTGCTGGCATTGAGGGCTTCCTGTTGACTGTGGTGGCCTATGACCATTATGTGGCCATCTGCAAGCCCTTTCTTTACACAGTCACTATGTCCCCCATCTTAATGTCATGCTGGTGTTGGCCACATATTTTGCAGGCTTTATAAATGCTGCCATTCACACTGGCCTTACCTCCCAACTGTCTTTCTGCCACTCAAATGTCATCAACCACTTTTTCTGTGACATTCCACCCATCCTGAAACTCTCTTGTTCTGACACACGTGTCCATGAAGTTCTCATTTTTCTTTTGCCAGTTTTAATGAACTGAGCTGCCTCCTGACTATTCTCATTTCTTATCTCTACATCCTCATGACCATCTTGAGGATCCATTCAGTGAACGGGCAGTACAAAGCCTTCTCCACCTGTGCTTCCCACTTGATGGTGGTCACCATCTTTTTTGGCACAATCCTGTTCATGTATCTGTGACCCAGCTCCAGCTATGTGATGGACCAAGACAAAGTGGTGTCTGTGTTTCATACAGTGGTCATCCCCATGTTAAATCCTCTCATCTATAGTCTGAGAAACAAGGAAGTCAAAATTTCCTTAGGTAAAATTTTTAAAACAAGCTCTTTTTGCTTCTGTACTTAGATTCATCAAAGCATGGGATTTTAGGGCTCGGAGGTAACTTAGAAATGATCAGTCCTCTTCCATTCACCCTGGGTCCATTTCATTATGTACTGAGGCTTTTTTAAATTTTTCTTTTCTTTTTTATTTTTTGGGGGAGGTAATTAGGCTTATTTATTAATTTTTTAATCTCTGGAGGTACTGGGGATTGAACCCAAGACCTCGTGCATGCTGGGCAGGCACTCTATCCCTGATCTGTGACATCCCCCAGAAAGGCTTTTTTCTGATAGCAGAGTTGGACCAAATGTCCCAGGCATCCTGGGGAATATGGTCACTCTGCATAAATCTCACTTATTCCACAGAGCCTATATGCTTGAAAATAACCAAATATCCCATTTCAACTCCCTGTTCAGAGGTATAAAACCCAGTACTGGCATACCTCAGAGATATTGTGGGTTTGGTTCAAGACTACTCCAATAAAGTGAATAGCACAATAAAACAAATCACATTTTTTTTGTGGTTTCCCAATGCATGCAAGAGTTACGTTTATACTATAGTCTATTAGGTGTTCAATAGTGTTATGTCTTTAAAAAACAATGTACATACCTTAGTTAAAAATACTTTATTTGGGAAAACTGTGAACCATCATCTGAGCCTTCAGCGAGTCATAATATTTTATTGCTGGAGGAAAATATTGCCTCCATGTTGATGACTGCTGACTGATAAGGACGGCAGCTGCTGAATATTAGGTGGCAATTTCTTAAAATGGGACAACAATGGAGTTTGCCACATCATTTGATCCTTCCATACACAAACAATTTCTCTGTAGCATGCAATCCTGTTCCATAGCATTTTCTCCACAGTAGAGCTTCCTTCAAAATTGTAGTCAGTCCTCAAAAACTCTGCCACTGCTGTTTCAACTAAGTTCACATAATATTCTAAATTCTTTGCTCTCATTTCAACAGTCTTCACAGTATCTTTACCAAGAGTAGATTTTATCTCAAGAAACCACTTGCTTTGCTCATCCATGAGAAGCAGCTCCTCATCCGTTAAATTCTTATCATAAAGTTGTAACAACTCATTCCCAATTTCAGGCTCTACTTCTAATTCCAGTTCTCTTGCTGTTCCCGCCACATCTGCAGTTACTCCCCCACTACATTCTTGAACCCCTCAGACTTGTGGATCCCTTGAAGGTTGGGATCCATGTTTTCCAAACTCCTGCAAATGTTGATATTTTGACATCTTCCCAAGAATCACAAATGTTCTTAATGGCCTCCAGAATGGAGAATCCTTTCCAGAAGATTTTCAGTTTCCTTTGCCCAGATCCATCAGAGGAATCACTATTGATGGCAGCCATAACCTTACAAAATGTATTTCTTAAACAAAAAGACATGAAAGTCAAAATGACTCCTTGATCCTTGGACTGCAGAATGGACGTTGTGTTAGCAGGCATTAAAAACAAATTAATCTTGTTGTACATCTCCATCAGAGTTCTTGAGAGACTAGGTGCAACCTTGCTGAGTAACCATATTCTGAAAAAAAAGTTTTTTCTCTGAACAGTAGATCTCAGCAATGGGCTTAAAATAGTCAGTAAATCACACTGTAAAGAGATGTGCTGCCCTCCAGGCTTTGTTGTTTCATTTATAGAGCACAGGTAGAGTAGATTTTGTGTACTTCTTAAGGGCCCTACAACTTTTGGAATGGTGAATAAGCATTGACTTCAATTTTAAGTCACGAGCTATATTAATCTCTAACAAGGAAGTCAGCATGTCATTTGACACTTTTTGTTTTTTAACATTTTTTACTGATTTATAATCATTTTACAATGTTGTGTCAAATTCCAGGGTAGAGCACAATTTTTCAGTTATACATGAACATATATATATTCATTGTCACATTTTTTTCTCTGTAAGCTACCATAAGATCTTGTGTATACTGTCATTTGACACTTTTAAGCTGGAGACTTCTCTCTAACCAGGAAAGTTCTAGCTGATATCTTCCAATATAAGGATGTTTCATCTACATTGAAAATCTGTTGTTTAGTGTAGTCATCCTCATTAATTACTTTGGCTAGATCTTCTGGGTGTTATTGTAGGGTTATTAACTAACTTAATTCCAATATTGTTTCTCAAGAAATGGGAAGCCCTAGTAGAGGGAAGGAGATGGGGAATACTGGTTAGTGTAGAAGTCAGAGCACACACAATATTGATTAATTTTACTTATATGGGAACAGTTTGTGGTGCTATGAAGCAATTATAGTAGTATTTTTTTGTTTCACAATATTTTCTGTGTTGCAATTAATGCTTTTTCTGTCCTTCCTAAGAAATTTTTGATTACCTCATGATTATAAAGACTTTCTTCTATTTTTCCTTTCCCAAGAGGACTTGTAGACTTAGTATTTACATTTAGTCTTATGATTCACATCAAATTAATATAGAAATATTTGATTATGGTGTGATATAGGGATTGAAGTTAATTTTTTCTATATAGATATCAATTATTCCAATAATATACCCCATTGAAATACATTTGTATTTTTGTTCTAAAATCCATTCACTATATATGAGTGGACATATTTCTGGAATTTCTATTCTGTATCATTAATCTGTTTGTTATCTTTGGGTCTGCACATTGTTTTGAGTACTGTAGTTTCTTGTTAACTCTTAAAATTAGATAGTGTGAATTATTTAATAATGTTTCTTCTCTCTCATATTTGCTTTGGTGAATATAAATCTTTTTTATACATCTATATATTTTACAATCAGTTTATCCATTTAAAAAAAAGCCAATTGAAATGTAGACTGGACTGGCATTAAAACTATTGATCGATTTTGGAAAAAATGGCAACTTAAAAATATTAAATACTCCAAACCACGACATATATTTCTCCATTATTTAGGTCTTCTTTAATTTATCTCTGCAGTGTTTTATAGTTAAGTACATAACTCTTCCAGTTTTTTAATATTCATTATAAGTGGTTTATGCTTTTGTTGTTATTATAAGAGATATTAATTTTTTTCAGTTGTGGTTGGTTTCTACATAATAATGTAAATAATCTATGTATATTGATCTTGTAGTCATGTGACTTTCCAAGGCATACTCTTAATTTTACTTTTGCATATTAAAAAATATTTGGATGTATAACAAGATTTGATGTTAGTATATATTGCAAAATGTTCAGCACAATAAGTCTAGTTAATATTTCTTTTGCATATTTTAAAAGGAGACTCTATGTAAACTCTCATGTGACCTGTGAATAACCTGATTTTGTTTCCTCCTTTCCAATCAGTATAACTTTATTATATAGAACTTCCAGTACAATGTTTAATCTGCTATAACTCAAAAAATATAGCCAATTAAATAATCACAAAAACACAAGTAACAAATTTACAGTGGCAGTGGGATTTTTCCAACTATAAGGCTGCTGTGACATTTGTGTAACTAAAGTCATCAAGTGTTCTTTTAGCAGACATACGTCTATTAGTCATTGCAATTGAAGCAGAGTGATATTAAGGAAGGAATTCATGTCTTCAAGTATCATTTAAACACAATCATCTGAAGGCTTTCTAGAAAATAAAATGAGAATGCATAAAACTCTTTTTTTGAGTTAGCATCATACATCTAGGTAAAGTCTGTGCCCTCTAATCTTATTCATTGTGATATATAAAAAAAAAGCATCAAATTCTTGTTGTGGGTTTCTGATCAAGGGATCCCATACTGAAAAGTATTGATACTTTGCCCTTCCAGATCTGAAAGAGCAAATACACTACCTTTCGGCTACCCATTCAGTTACTGTCGAGCAGTCCTATCTCTTGTAAAAAGCTTTTGTGAATGTTATGATTATTGTAATGCTATTATATTTTAAAATATATCATAAAACACATACATAAGTACTTTAGGCAAAATTTTCCTTCAAACTAAAAGCTGACATTCTGCTTAAAGATGGGCCAAATCTTCAACTACTTTTTTTTATAAAACAAGGACTCTCCACGTTAAGGGAACAGGAAATGTGCACGTTACAATCCTATAATGAGCTCTAAAATCAAACAAAAAACTGTTATTTCATGGGAATCCTTAAGCAATAGATTTTATTCTTTAAGTTGTATTATTTTATTTTTGCAAAGGATCAGGAAACAGCACATCAAAGTTGAGATACAGAAGTCTTTCCACCTCAATTTGAAAAATACATGATAGTGCTCAAATATTCTCTGATGTGATACGTTGGTAACAATCTGCATTTTTGTATTGCTATACAGATTTATCTCATTGGCTGCTTTCTCACAGTGTAACCCATCATTTGGAGATCTAACACAATTAAAGATGCCTCTCTTGGTGACAGTACACTTTTAAGTCCTGTGACTGTGTTGACTGGAATTAGCAGTGTCCTGGAAGATACAGACTAGCAAGGTCATCTCTTAATTCCTTATTCTCTAACAAACATGGTGCCAAGAAATTGATACTGTCCAAATAATCTTCATTCCACTTTGAAACCTCCTCCTAAATCACCAGCTTTATGAATCATCAATTTTATGAATGATCTTGATACTCAGACTGATCTTTGTTTCCTAGAGTATTGATGAAATTAACTCATGAGGGCAGATTGGTTCAAGGATAAGCCCACGATGCCACCCTCCAAATGAGCCTTCCCCCTGACTTCCTTCCTCCCATGGCTCACTTTTCTGTTCCTCACACTCTGCTCCTCAAATCTTGCATCTCTTTTATGTTCTTACTTTTCACTCTTATTAGATGACTTTACCTCAGTGTTTATGGAGAAACACTGAAGCCTTCTGATGAGGATAATCTCATTTTTATATACTAAAAATATAAAACTTATCTACCCACATTCTCCTCCTCCCATATTCCATAAAAGTGATGGCTGATTTCTCAATCTGTGTTAAAGATCTCAGGCACTAAGTACTGAACAGAATACACAGATGTTTGGCAGAGGTTTTGGCTTCAAAGAATAATCTGAGGCCTCAAAGCATCAAAGGTTATATCTTTGAGAAATATAAACTACTTTAATTGGCTTTTTAAATTTATTTTAAAAATACTCTAGGGAATGTTCCTAAGAAATGTATTATAAATCTTCCCACCTTGTTTTTAGAAAATATAGTAAGTCAGCTTTGACATGTAGGTCATTTTTCTACATTTGTTCACTAAAAATAAGTTTGTTCTTTTGTTTGGAGGTTAATATCCCACCAATGGAGGGAAAAAAATCTTTTCTTTCATTGTACTTCATTTTTCTATTCATATGTTAATATTTAATGGCTTCTCTAAAAATAAATTATTATATGCAGGCTCTTCTGATGTATATGTGAAAACTAAATAAAATAGCCTTAGGGTGCAGTTATTAATGAACATTTTTTCCAGTTATATCTTATTTTCTTCAAAAAAAAAAAAATAACTAACAAACCGGAGACAGTGGATCCAGCTGGGAACTAAGTCCACGTTTAAACATTATCCTAATGTGCGTCCCTAAACATATTTCTTTTATATGTTAGTTGCAAAAAATGGGGACAAAGAAAACTTCCACATTTTTCTCCAGATACTTGAAGTCTTTATTTACTGTTCCATTTCTTCCTTCTCAGAGAGACCTTTGCTGAATGGCCATCTAAAGCACCCCACCTTAATAATATTTTCTTCTAAGTGAAATTCTGTTGTGAATCCTTGGCTGTGTGTTTAGTATCTATTCCTTCCCCTACAATATATGCTTATGAGGCTGGGGAATTTCTTCACTGCTGTAACCTCGGAATTTAGAACAGAAAAAAAATCAGTATTTGCAGTGTACATAAATAATGAGTGGGTGAATTTATCAAGCAGAGAGGACAATTCTTCATTCTGTAATTTAGCCATATAGCAAGAGATAAATTTACTAATTCAACATCCTCTGAATGCAATTAAGACAGACAAATATGAGTTTCAAGTGAAAATGCTGTACTGAGTGTGTCTTCTATTTTGTACATGAAACACTAGTCTATCAAAGCTGGAGGGAACCTAGAAATTCAGACCTCTTCATTTGTCCATTTGAATGATGCAAATGATCTACTGCTTTTCATATCTCATTTTTATTCCTTTGGCTTTCTTTTTCACAAAATTTGAAAAAATACCAAATATGAAGCTTTCCAAGAAGACAGGTATAAATTGTACACACACAAATACACACACACACACACACACACACAAATAAGACAGAAAGAGTTTGGAACTGTGTGTTTGAGATATATAGGGAAAGAGTTAACACAGAGACATTAAGTGAAAATAATTATGGAAACACTCTGATGCATTTGTTGAGAAGAGTAATTTCCCCAGAGATAAATAGATCAAAAGTAAATGACACAAGAATGGAATAAATGTAGAGTCTGGGTTAGACAGAATTCTTCATCTTTTTTGTCAATTCAGTTTTTCAAGGGACAAGAAAATGTCTTCCCCAAACCACACTCTGGTGACAGAATTCATTCTCCTGGGACTCACAGACAACTCAGTGTTTGAGAAGACCCTGTTGGAGTGTTTCTGGTGATCTACCTAGTCACGCTGGCAGGGAATCTGGGCATGATCATGCTGATCAGGAACAATGCCCACCTCCAAACCCCCATGTACTTCTTCCTCAGCCACCTGTCCTTTGTAGACATTTGCTATTCATCCAACATCGCTCCAATATGCTATACACTTTCCTCTCAGATCAGAAGACCATCTTCTATGCCAGATGTTTCACACAGTGTCTGCTCTTCATTGCCCTGGTGATCACAGAGCTTTATATCCTTGCTTCAATGGCGTTGGATCGCTATGTGGCCATTTGCAACCCTTTACATTACAGCAGCAGGATGTCCAAGAGCATCTGCCTTTCTCTAGTCACTGTCCCTTATTCTTGTGGCTTCCTTCATGGGCTCTCTCAGGCACTGCCGACTTTCCACCTGTCCTTCTGTGGCTCCCATGAAATCAACCATTTCTACTGTGCTGACCCTCCTCTCATGATGCTGGCCTGCTCTGACACCCGAGTCAAGAAGATGGCAATGTTTGCAGTTGCTGGTTTTACCCTCTGCAGCTCTCTCCTCATCATTCTCCTGTCCTACGTTTTCATCATGGTCAGCATCTTGAGGATCAGCTCTACAGAAGGCAGGCACAAGGCCTTTTCTACTTGTGGTTCCCACCTGACAACAGTCACTATATTTTATGGAACCCTCTTTTGCATGTACTTAAGGCTCCCATCTGAGAAGTCTGTAGAGCAGTCCAAAATAATTGCAGTCTTCTATACTTTTTTGAGTCCAATGCTGAACCCGTTGATCTACAGTTTACGGAATAAGCACGTGATCTATGCCATGAAGCAAATGGTTAAGGGAAATCCCTTTCACAGAACTGCACTTTAGCCATCTGTTTGTAAATACTAAGTATCTGTAAGAACATAGTGATTCCCTCCAAAAGGAAACCTAGTCCTTTATAGTCATAATTTGTCTTCATAAAATCTCCTCAAAATTAATACCTTCAAGACAAATTATTTTAATACAAACTTTAATGTTGAAATGAAAATATAGTTTCTTTATTGGAGAACCTCTGAAAATAAATTGAGTAATATTCAATAATTCCATATAACAATTTAACATCTTTACATATTTGAGTGTAAATATTATAATTAACTCATTGTGATGGTAACATTAGAAATTCATCTCATTTGAATTTAATGGTCTGCAGAATTACCGTGAGGTTCTAAACTGAGTTTTGTTTTACACTTCATTTTTTAGAAATGTTATGAGCTAATTTCTTCTTCAATCTGTGATATAGAACAATGGCTCCAGTGCCTAATTAATCTCTGGATTCATCTTGGGGAAATTTTAAATATATGGATCTCCCAATGCTTTAAACTTTAATTTAATTTTCCCCCCAACTCACATCATAGATATACTGAGAAACTTTTTGTCCATTTGTAAATACTGGGTTATGCCCCTCCATATTGAAAATAAAAATTGTCAATATCTCCATGAGTTTCCAGGGATATGGATCCAATTCAGTCATCAAAAAGTACAATGGTATTCTCGTTGTAATTTTCATGTAGTAGCGCTGACTCAGGTCTACTTTATCAAGAGTTAATAGAGTCTATCAATTGACCTGTAGATAGAAAAAATGCCTTGAAACAATATACAGATGAATAAGTGTCTACCCATCTCTCTGGAAGAGAACATCCAATGTTTACTTTGGTTTATAAATCTATCTGTGAAACATTATTTTTTAGATAAGACTATTCTAGTCATTCTCAAATTTTCAATTGAGAAAATCAATAGTATAGAAGTGTATATAAAGAGATATGTGAATCATTCACATTGTACATGCATTAGTGGTCAACCAGATGATTGCAAATTGAAAAACCAATTTAACTTTCTTTAAACTGCTTTAAATGTTTGTATTCTAATATCGTGCACTCTGTTTTTAACTAAGACCACAGTACTAAGTGCTTATATGAACCAATGTCTAAATTTACTATAATGTGTTCAAATTAATTTCCAAAAAATCATCCAGATGACCTGCAGTTTTAGAAACCTGAACTTCATTCTTAAGTCTCAGTTGATTGAATAGACTGATTCTATTGAATATTTTCATTATAGATAAATAAATATGGGGACAGATGTGAGAAAGTAGCATTTACCAATGGTATGCCCCAAACCAAAGTAAAATTCCTATATGTATTTGTTATATTTTTTCAATAAATTGATACACTTATATACTCTTATAATTAATAAGACACAGTTGGAATATTATGCCACATACAAATTTGAATATTGATTTTTACTTGATAATATAATGTTTGTTTTTTCATACAGACTAAATTTTAGTGAACATAATTTTTAATGTAGTGTAATACATAATATCAAATCATACTTAAACTTAATTATAAAAATATTACATATCTGTTGTAGAAAATAAAATTGAAAATACTGAAAGCTATTTCAATTTTGGAATAAAATGTAGTTTCAATTTTGAATAAAAGCACAATTTATTTGTAATCTCTTATTAAAAGAGAGCTTCTCTCTGCATTTGACGTATTTTTTGTTTATTCCAGAAACCATTATTCTATCATATTTATCCTGTTTGTTTTTACGATTGTCTCATATATCTATGTATATATCCTTCTGATTTTTCCTTTAGGATAGATTCCTAAATGTGGAAATGCTGACTTAAGTGCTAAATTTTTCTGTGGGTAAATTTTTCTCCAGAAGGCATCAACCATGTACACTTATGACTAGTAATGTTTGAGAGTAAACATTTCACTGTACCTTTCTTTTTCCTTTTTTTTTTTAATTGAAGTATAATTGATTTACAGTATTATATTAGTTTCAGGTGTACAACAGAGTGATTCAATGTTTTTATGGATTATACTCCATTTAAAGTTATTGTATATGAGTTCATTAGTGTCTCCTTTTTTTCCTTTTTTTAAATTACAGATATGAGTGATATAATACGTTATTTTCTTTCTCTTTCTGGCTTACTTCACTTAGAATGATGATCTCCAGGTCCATCCATGTTGCTTCAAATGGTGTTATTTTATTCTTTTTTTATGGCTGAGTAGTATACAAAATGGAAACAGACATAGTAAACAATCATGTTTACTGTGGGAAAAGAGGATGGGAGAGGATAAATTTGGGAGTTTGAGATTTGTAAATATTAACTACTACATATAAAAATAGATAAAGAAACAAGTTTCTTCTTTACAGCACAGGAAACTATAGTCAATATTTTGTAATAACTTTTAGTAAAAAAGAATATGAAAATGAATATATGTATGTATATGTATGACTGGGACATTATGCTGTACACCAGAGATTGACACATTATAATTTGAATATACTTTAATTTAAAAAAAAGAAAAAAAGAAAGTGATAGCAAAATCTCCACCTTACTCCTTGTGCTGTACAATGTTTTACTGCAACTTACTTATTTTATGCATAGTAGTTTGTACCTCTGATCTCATAGCCCTGTCTTGCTCCTTCCCCTGTCCTTTCCCCATTGGTAGCCACTAATTTGCCTTCAGAATCCCTCTGCTTTGTTACATTCATTCATTGTAATTTTATTAATGTTAGAAAATAGTAGTTAAGATTATTAGCTTCTCTGTTGTCTCAACTGAAATTCTGAGGAAAGGAATTTTTAAAATGGAACAGAAGAATTCAATATATATATATATTTAACCAGTAAAGGACATACATTAGTTAAATATTTTCACAGCCATATTTTACAGAAGTATCTTGAATATTTGAGATACAATGTTGTTGTATGTTGTAATATTACATATAAAATTTTTCTCACATTTTAACCCATTTCCCACTGCTGTTTGTTAAGCAATGCTTTATTTTCCCACAATTTGTGATTTTATCTTCTCTGTACAATGAATGAATCTTTTTATTTCTTCTTTGACCAATCTATAAGTATTTTAAGTTAAATTCTTGTAATTTATGTGGATTTAAAACACACTTTAATTCCTAGTAGAGAAATTCCATATTCATTATTTTTCCCTTTCAAATTTATCTCAGGAGAATACAAAGCAGATATTGCTAGCTATCCAATATTTTCAACCCAGAAATTATGTATATAGTGGTTCAATTTATGAGCTATATGCATACATATACATAAAAACAAACAATTGAATATCACCAACACATGATAAATATTTACTGTAAATTACTGGAAAATGTTCAAACATATTTTATTATTTGTAATATTGCTATAGACCTACTGCATAGCACAGGGAACTGTATTCAATTTCTTATAATAACATATAATGGAAGAACATCTGAAAAGAAAATGTACATGCATAACTGAATCACTTTGCTGTAGACCTGAAACTAACATTGTAAATTAACTACATGTCAATAAAATTTTCAAAAATTAAAATAGTAGTATCGCTATAGTTCAGTCCCCAGATACAAAGAGCAGATGTATGGAATGGGGGCTTCAGGGAGGGCAGCTTAGGGATGAAATGTACAGGTGACTTAATTTTTTTTTGCCAGAAAGGTCGTGGCCTATAAATGAGGAGGAAATCATGTAACCTAGGGACATTAATGCTGTTTAATTATCAACATTTCTAAAAACATATTTTTGCACCATCCCGGTGTCCATAATGTAACATAGTTTTCCAACAAAGATATCTAAATACAGACTCCTATTCCTACTGGAATTTCCTTTTGCCAACCACTGCCCCTCTAAAGAACTGACATGCCATGCATACCCTCAACTGTGAGTCAGTCACTGAAAAAATTCCGTGTTGATCAAAACTGAAATAACTGAAATATTTCTGCAATGTGAAAGGATGTCTCTCAGCTTAATAGCAGTGCAAGAAATTCACAATAGAAGTCACTTGAATTTGATCATAAAACAATTTAAAATTAAGCAGCACCCAACAAGTTGACAAAAGGTTTTACTTCAAATAAAACAAAGTGGAGACAGTACCAAAATATAAGTTCATAGAAATCATTCAAATAACAACATGTTGAAGGCTATGAATAGAAAATTGATAAAAATTTTAAAATGTTAAAATTAGTGAGTAAAACTCTTGGTAATAAAAATATGAATTAAATACTGTTTTGTGTATTATATTTAAGAGAGTTGAAAGACTGGCACTTTTTTGTACATTGATGATGTCAGGAAAAATAGTAATACATTTTTTTCTAGAAATTAATTTAACATTATGTTTTTAGGAGCCTTAGAAATGAACACTTTTACTCAGTCTACTTTTCAGCATGTGCTGAAGGAATAGTAAGAAACTTAGGTGAAGATTTTCATCATAATGTCAGTTTTATAGTTGAGAAAAAGGGAACCACTGACATATTAATGCAGGCAGACCTCACTCTCCGTGATCTCCTATAAATGAATCTGGTGGAACCTGGAAATGTGTCTTTGCTTTGCATGGAACTCTGTGACCACAGCATATTCAAAGTGAGGCCTGCCTACATTTAATACACAATTAAGCACAGACATATGCAAATAGAACTGAGTCCTGCTGTATGTAACTAGAACCCCCGGAAGGTTGTGCTGGCTGTGATCTTAGAGGAGAGTTTAAATATTATGTGACATGTTTTGCACTAGAATGTATACAGACATTAAAACAAAGAAGTTCCCAATTTAAAAAAGGACAAATTATTTTATATGTATTTTTATGAAAAAGAAGGGTACTTCAATATATACATTATGATAGTTTATAAAATACTAGGGTTAAGAAAAAATTAAAACTTGTTCTTTATGTCTTATGCACCCATTTCCCATGATAAACAATTATTGCTTTATAAGCACAAAAACAAAAAGTACATATATCCAAACTCATCGAGGGGGAGAAAGTAAAGCTCAGTGGTAGAGTGCATGCATAGCATGCACTAGGTCTGGGTTCAATCTCCAATACCTCCATTAAAATAAATGAATAAATAATCTACTTACCTCCCCCACTAATAAAAGGGGATAAAAAGAAATTTAAAAAGAAAAAATAACCAACAAACTATCCATATCCCAAGATATAAAATTAAAGAATATTTATTTATTAATGTTAGAATTGGAATATGAAAATAGGAAAAAAAAGCAGGGACTCAAATATGTTCTGTAAAATTGTTGAACTGGATGGCCACTCAGGGTCCTTCTAAATCAAGCTTGTATTATTTTTCCCTTTAAATATATTGTTCTTCAGGATAGGCTGAGATCTTCAGAGGTAATCAGAGCTATCCTTATGTGTCTGTTAGGAGTGAGTGATGAGGGCCACTGACTGTCAATTTCTCTACCTACAATGTTTTAATCTGGAACCCCAATTTTTGTTTCATTCAGAAGTTTACTTCTCAAGAGAAATTTCCTCTGGATAAAGGCTCTTTTCTTCTTGAGATTAAATATCACTGTCATTGTAGCTAGCACACTATGAAATTGAGAAAAAGTAAAATAAGTAAAAGTTGAGTTCCAACAAATTGTATTTGATGCATGAATGCTTTCTGCATTGCATTTATATCTACAATATTCACACATGCACACAATCAAATGAGACTCCCAAGGCCATTAAGGATGTGGGGAAACTAAAGTGTTCATTGGCTGGTGTTGCTTTCTTATATCACTGCATTCAAAATGAGAGAAATATAAAGCAACAATGAATAAAATGGTGGAAATCTATCTTAATATAATAACTGATCAGAAGCAATAAATTACAGGTGTAAAGATTTTCCTAAAGAGGCAAAAGTAAAAACTCCCCAATTATTAAAAGGAGGTGGTGAACTATATATGTCATGTCAGTGTTGTTACATTATGCTTTTAAATAAAGGTCAGTTCCAAAGAGTATCAAGCAGCCTGAAATATGCTTATGCTACAATTTAGTTGCAAAACACTAAAACCAAATTTCATGCATATTAAACTAGATGTTATTTTAAAATTGTTTGTGGCGAGATGTGACCTGAAAAGAGATGTGTAAAACTGTGGCACAAACAATTGTTAATATTGTAGGGACAAGATTATATAAATATCTTATTTAAGAAATGAAAATTCTAAATCAGGAATGGGTATCTCATATTAATAAGGGTGTTTTATTTAAAGGAAATGAAATGAATCATTGGGTCATTAAAATGTAAAACATCAGGTTTTTGATTGAAAGAATAAACATATATGGGTCTCCATTCAAGCAAAGTAGACATAAAAATTCATCAAAGATTTATTCAGAGCAAACACAGAAAATTAGAGAAATGAGATTTTTCTGAGAAGATAATCAGATTTCTTTAAGGAATATACATAAGATGTACCAGGGAAGAAAACCAGTTTCTTGAGGAAATTTACTACAATGTGCATCACTTTGCTGGTGAGAGCAGCTTAGGGATGCTCCATGCTGGTGATCTAGGAAGTGAAAGGGAGAACTTCTCTGCTAACTAACCAAGTGGAAATGAGTTCCTGAGTGATGCTAAAACCATGAACCGGCTGAATCGTAGACAACTGACTTCTGCTGTCGTGATTCCTGCCCACCGTCATTTCCACTCAGCTTTGCCATTCTGTTTCCATAGACTCTCACTCGACCCCAAGCCCTGCGTGCATATAAACTATGACTGCTGTTCCAGAGAGTTGCATCCCAATGTTGGCAGAACCAACAAGGGATACTTTTGGATTGTTTTGAGGGATTCTTTCTTCTTTTATTGGGAAACTGGTAAGATAGAGCTTTTCCCCATCGTACCAAGGCTTCTCTAAATACCCTTCTCAAAGCCTGTTTCACATCCTTGTTTCTCAGGCTGTAGATAAATGGATTTAGCATGGGACTCACAAAAATACAAAACACTGAGACAATTTTCCCTTGTTCAACAGATTGCTCATTTGCTGGTCTCAGATACATGCAGAACAGGGACTCATAGAACATAGAGACAGCTGTCAGGTGGGAGACACAGGTGGAGAAGGCTTTGCCCTGCCCTTCACTGGAACGGATCCTCGTGATGGTGATGAAAACAAAAACATGGGGGATGAGGATTATGAGAAGGGAACCTGTGAGGTTAATCCCAGTGGACACAAACAGGGCGGTTTGCTTTACGTAAGTGTTAGAACACGTCAACATTAACAGGGCTGGGTCCACACATTAGAAATGGTTGATGATGTTGGATCCACAAAAGGACAAGTGAGAGGTCAGTATCACCTGCATTGTGACCACTATGGACCCCCAGAAGTAGGGGAGGATGACCAGGCAGATGAAGAGTGGCCTGGACATTCTGCTGTTGTAATGTAGGGGACTGCAGATGGCCACGTACTTGTCATAGGCCATGGCACCAAGCATGTAATACTCAGTAAGGAGCAGGGTCACAAAAACAAAACATTCGGCCAGACATCCCGTGTAGGAAATGGTCTTCTTCTCAGATAAGAAGTGTGCAAGCATCTGAGGAGAGACATTCGTAGAATAAAACATATCTACGCACGCTAAGTGGGTGAGGAAAAAGCACATGGGGGTTTGCAGCTGGGAGTGAATCTGATTAATAAAATCATCCCAAGGCTCCCGGCCAGTGTGATGAGGTAACTCAGGAGGAAGGCCACACAGAAGACGGGCTGCAGGTCTCGGTGAGTGGTCAGTCCCAGCAGAACAAACTCGGTGGCCTCGGGGCCATTGCACCAGGGAAATAGCTTCATTTTCATATTCTCTTTTAAGAGAAGAATGATTTTTCATGTGTAAAAAAGAGAAATTAATTGTGTGCAATTCAAGAATAGATAAAAATGGATCAGCACCCCAAAAAACTGGTTTTGAAAACAAAGGTTTCAATAAGTTTTTACCTCCTTCAGAGATGGAGGAGTTTTAGCAGGTGCCTCCCGCGGTTGGTGGTGCTGCTTAAATGGGAAAATATATTTGATAAACATACTTTGAAGTCCATGTACCACCTGTGCTGGCTGCTTTGCAACACCCACCTTACCTTTGAAGTCCATGTACCACCTGTGCTGGCTGCTTTGCAACACCCACCTTACCTTTGAAGTCCATGTACCACCTGTGCTGGCTGCTTTGCAACACCTACCAACACGTCTGAACCTGAGTTGGCTCTTTCATGTCCCTCTTTGGAATCAGAACCTCAGATGCTCAAACATAACTGCTGCCCGTGTCTGACCATGACATCAGTGCTCAATCAGGGAGGGAGTGGAGGGGGTGACTGGCTTTCTGGAGATTGGTTCTATCATTGCCAGTGCAGGCACACCTGCTGTAACTGGAGTGGCATATACTCCTTGAGAGCCTCATTGTATATTTATTCAGATTCAGTTTCTTCCTGATTTCTTACTTATTCTCCAACAGCAATCAACCTCTTGGGTCCTTTGAATTTCTCTTCATCCTGTCACCTTTGTTTCAAACCAACAATTGATAGTCTGCATTTTTCTTCCCCCAGTACTCCTTATGATTTCACTAACCTCTTTGTGTCCCACAAAATCCCAATTTATTTTGTATTATATGTTTAATATTCATTGTATTGTATATTTAATATTCCTATTTCAGTTAGCCTCATACCTTTGATGTCACACCTTCCATCTAAACTAGCAGGAAATCTCTGCTCTACTTCAGCACATTGCCTATTGAATCTTAGAACAGCTTGTCAGCATCTCCTCCACTACCAGTCAGGTCTAAGATGAAATTATCTCTTGCCAAAGCTACTGTTAATGATTTTCTTCTTCCAGTTGGAAACTTTCTATCCTCCAACACAAGCCACTGATCTTGTTATAAACATAAATCACATCCTGTTAGTGACCTAAAGTATTTGGCTAACGTTCCATCACACTTGGGCTAAAATCTTCACTTCATACCAGGATCCACAAGGACTTACGTGATCTCTTCCATCACTCCAAACACTTCCACCACTTTCCCTTCAGTCCTTTTTTTCCTGCCACAGTGACCTTCTGGTCGTTCCTTAAACATGCTGAGCACATTCCTGCCTCAAGGCCTGTGCACACACTGGTCCCTCTGCCTAAAATATTCTCCCCTCAGACCTGTAAGTGACTCATTCCATCGCTTCATTTAGGTTTCTCTTCTAATGATGCCTCCTCTGAAAGGCTGGCTTGACCACTTGTCTAAGTGACTCCATTTCACATAGCTTTTTTACCATGAACTATGATCTATCTTTTCTACCATTGATCACTTCTGAAGTTATTATTTACTTACATAAATAAGTTTAGTTTCATGTTTTGTCAGCCCTCCCATGTTTAGAATTTTAGGGAATTTCTTTGGGCCATATCCCCAGAATTTGGGCAAATGCTTGAATCGTGGTCAATGAGTAGGATCCATTAGTTGAATGAATGGATGGAATGAGTAATGTACACTTTTCCACTCATGTCACCTGACTTTTCCTGGTATGTAGATTTCTTACTTACCTGATGATACCAGTGGATACTGAGTTACTACACAAGGCAATGTAAATCTGCTTTGATTATTACGGAGGGAGCAATGCTATCACTTTTCAATGTAATACTGAATTGAAAAAACCTAACAGAAGCCTTTCCAGATGAGGAAGGAAAGGTGTTCACATATTTTTTTATTCTCACCTTTAGCCTTACACTCATCCAAATCCCTTTAAATTTTTCTCTTAAAAATAAGTGTCTGAAATCATTAAAGGCATATGGAGTGGGAGTATATTTTCTTGTAGCAAATTTTTAGGTTATAGGCTTGGAGAAGGAAAACAAGTTAAAAGAGAAATATATCTTTAAAATTCCTCAAATTAGCTAAAGCTCCACATCTAAGCCTGCTCTTCATCTTAGCTGTGTTGGAAAATGCATCTGTAACTAAGGTCTGGAGTGGTGGTAAGGCCTGTCTGACCTCCTGATACATCACAAGTCACCTGCTGTCTTTGGCAGAAGGAGTCTGGACTTTGTCTGCCTCCTGTTTGGTCTCAATCTGGCAATCTTATAGTCACTACTAATTCCATTTTGTGTTCCAAAGAAGAAACAGTAAGAAAACAAGCAGTATTTCTTATGAGTTCTTGATTTTCAGAACAGTCAGACTTACCTGTGGAGAACAGTGGTTTCTTGGCCTCCATGAAGGTCCCCAAATAGGGGGGTTTATATCTGAATGGGATCCAGCCCTGAAGGATTCATCAAGAAATCACCCATGGAACGTCATTAGAACTCCCTCCAGAGGTGCTGATGAAAGTTACATCTTAATGAAACAGATCTTAATTTATGGGTTAATCATTAGATGTACATAGTGTCTTTTAGAAAATGCAAAAACACATCCTACTGATTTTGATACTGAAAGTAGTTCTTGGGCACATAAAAAACTATTCCTCCCTTTATACTAAAAGGTCTCTGCCATGTGTCTGTGTACCTTATCCTCAGCTGAGATAATGTTTCCCTCTTCCGAGTGCCCACTGTTGTCTCTAACTCTCTTGTGGTCCATGCCTCCTTCTTAACTTTTCTATTCTTTTAAGGACAGTAATTGTCTAAGGACAAAATTAACACCAATTTCATCTGCTATCCCCAGTAGCAATTTGTAAACACTTTGAGTGCATATTTAATCTTTAAAGAAGAGTTACTGAATAAAAAAATAATGATGCTAGGCAGAAAGTTGTGAATTTATGGACTTTCGTGTAAACTGTACATTATCCCATTTTTGTGAGTAATCTAAGAACATTTCATCTTGTGAATTAAAACACAGGGAATCAGTTTTTAGACCCTCAGATCCAACTGAAAGATCAGTTTAAATGAAATTAATTCAAGTAGACATTAGCATAGACCACTTATCCAAAGATATTTTAATTCATGACTACTGATATATATTAACTCACACAGTATTTTTCTTTAGGCCTTATCTACATTAGTGCTCGAAATTAGAGTCAAGTCCTAGTATTTCTGACCAGATGTATAATAATCCTACTATAAATAAGAAAAATAATGCAATAATATTATAACTTCTGTATGATTAAGCCAATCTTCCTCTCTTTAACTCCATCTACCATTCACTACTCACATAAAAAAATGTAGATTATTACAGAAAAAAATAAACAGCAGTAAGTCTTGCCTTTGGGCATAGGCATACTAATAATCCATTTTAAAAAATGATTTAAGGCCTTAGGAGAGCTCTCTGAGCCTGGTTGTCCCACACTACTTGCTGGAGGTGTGGCCCTGAGTCAGTCTGGTGGGCAGCCACAGCGGAGTAAACCTTGGGTTCACACAGCAGTTCATCCACACTTGGACTTGGGTTAATGCTCCGACAGTTTCTCATTTTCATGAGACATAAACAGCACCCAGGTTTCCAAAATTCCACATCTTCCTAATAGAGGAATAGGCAAATAGCTAAATGGGATGACTGGGACATGTGCACCAGTGAAGCTGAGAACCCACAGCAGATGTTCTAGGCCAGGACTCATGATGTAGACAGAGCAGACCTAAGCAGGGTCTGTAATTCCCTTAAGAGCCAAGATGCAGCCGGGTTAGCAGGGAGTGTCAGCAGGGAAGGTCAGCAGGCCCTGTCCAGCCCAGAGGGAATAGTGACCCCAAATTGCACTGGTCCTGGTGGCCAGCAGCAGAGCAAACAGTAACCATCCATGTCAGAGACCAAGACAGACCAGAGAGAAGCAGGAAGATAATGAGTGCAGATCAAAGCCTCCCTTTCTAGTGCTGGGAGGCCTCCTCAGTCATATGAGGGAAAAAAGATGAGACTATGAAGGGCTGGCCATTGCCTTGAAGGGAAGGATCCACCAAAAGAGTTTATTTAAATTATTGACTAAGTCCAAAGCTGCTCTTTAAAAGAAAACCACACTTCACAAGTTCATGTATGTAATTACACCTTAACGTAAGGCCCCAGGTAATATAATTAAAGATATTGGGCCATTAACATTTTTTTCTGAAAAGATGAGTGAAATATATATAATTTTTATACACTAATTCCCATAAAATTGCAAGGAAGAAACAAAAGCTCTTGGGCAAAGATCTTGCAGATTAGGGAAAAAAAAAAAGCCATGTTTCAACAAACCTACTGGACAAAAACTATTTTCAGAATAATAAAATAAAGAACTTGAAATGGATGAAAGTTCTCCTATAATATTATAATTTATTCATAGTTTATAACACTTGGGCCTAAATACATGCCACTGTCAAATCCTTCATTAAATATGTTGGTTAGAAGAAATTATGTTTCAACAAGTAGTTAAGAAATTATGTTTCCTCATTAAAGTGACATATTGGGTTCATTACAGAAATTCAAATTTGCTCACTAATCTTATGATAGTTGACATGTTGAGATGGTTTTGCAGATGTTTTTACAGTCATCTTCAGCCTTATAATCTTGGATACATGCCCTTGGTAGTCTCCATTATCTCTGGATTTTCCTAAATTCAGGTTGAAAAAATAGAACTAATTGGTTTTATAGTTGATTCACTAATAAAAAACACACACTAAAAACTTGTTTTACCATCTCTCTGCTCAGCTGGATTGGACTCCTGTGGAAGAGGAGAGCACTTCCAGAAATTTTCAAGCTACATTTTCACATTTTCTTTACCCTGTCTGGCAGTGGAGCATGTATATTTGCAACCCTCTTAGCATGACAGCTGGTATCCTCTGCTGAGTGCTTATCAGATAGCAGCCATGAGTGTGCTAAGTACTGAGAAATGGTTGTACACATTCATTGCCAAGGAAAGACAAAGTTTATTGAACATTTGCAATGTCCTTGTAATACAGATATTGTAAAGTATTTCTTACAGATTAAAGACCTGAATATCAGAGAAATTAAATCAATTTTTCCTAGAACACAGAGCTAGGTTTCAAATCAAATACTGCTGTCTTATGTATTTCTGGGCTGGCTCTGAAATCACTCCAAACCATAGGGGTTTAGATGTTTAATAGTAAGTTATGTTTCAGATTTCTCAAAATTTAGGAATATATATACATATATTCATTACATAGACATATACTTATATACAAATGTATGCATTATATAAAATATATTATTATTTCTATACCCTCTAGGCACAAAGGACTGGTACTAGGCTGACAGTGTGCTGGCAGTGGATGAGATAAAAAGTGGGCAGAGCCGTTACTTACTTTTCTTGCATCTTTCAATTCCAGATCATGGCACTTCCTTAAAGTTGAAATTTTTATTTAAGAAATGAATTAATAAAAGTTGATTGGCTTTTAAGAAAGGTGATCTCCCAATAACTGTCAAAGTAATGTTGCAAACTCCTCTAAGGTTACTTTTATTTGCAGGAATTCCTTCCTTCTTCTCTTCTCCTCCTCCATCTCATAATCTTCCATCTTCTCCTCCTCTTCCCCATCCTTCTCCTTCTTCTTCCTCATGTGGGAAAATTTGACTCTTAAGGCATTTAAAAAGTCAAGGAGGTGATATCTGGCTGTGGGAGGGAGTGGGAGGAGGAAATCAAGGATGACAGAGACTTCTGGGATGTACACAGGTGAACGGGGGTGCCAACTGCAATAACAAGGATTGAGGCAGAGGTTTTTAAATGACTTTGGAGGAAAAGAGACTGAAGGACATTTCTGATTTCTCTCCATCGACCCCCACAGGCTTGCTGTGGTAGGGTGAATGGAGATTGGTGAGATGATGAAAAGCATCATCTGCAGCTGCCTGGCTGTCAGTACAAGACATCCTCTTCTCTATGTGACTGACACGTGTGTCTCATCTCAGTCAGATGTGCTGATGTGTCATGGCTCTGGAAAGGGAAGGAGAGAGCAAGAGTTGTCTCACTGCTCTGCTGTGCCCAGGTGACTTCCATCCAGAGGAGAGGGGCAGGAAAGCATGTCTAAGCCACATTCTGAAACCGACTTTACCTGTGGCGATGCCAGTACTATTAATATCTGACTCCCCTGTGTAGTGTTCCGCCAAATCAGGAGCCAGAAGGAGGGTGATTCAATGACCCCTTTAACATCCAACAATGATGAAGCCAGGGATATCTCAAACTTTAACAAGAGGAGTAATTATTATTACAATAATGACTATTACTGCTCCAACTTCCAATGTAATATTTATTGAGTAAGTACCATGTACCACTCTCACCTGAATAAGGGACATGGAATAAAACAAAATGCTACTCAGACGGTTTAACTGAAGGGAATTTAAGGAAAAGACAGAGAATCAGTGAAAGAAATGTTAAAGAAATCAGTCAAAGGCTTAAGCATCTGGAGGCTGATTGCAGAAGGCAATTTCCATCGTAGCCCTGATGTGGTCCAGGCAGGGACAACTGTCTGGAGTCCAGTGAGGACCAGAACCAGGAGGAGCCCTGGCCACCTTCTTCTCAACACACACCCCAGCAGGAGATTGCTTGGAAGGATGCAGCTACTCCAGTGCCTTCGCTGTGAAACTGGGAGAAAAGGAAAGGGCAGTTTGGCTACTCTTCTCTTCCTCCCACCTCTGACATGCTGCTGGTTTCTCCCACTGGCAAAAATCAGCTGGAAACAAGACAGCGGGTCTGGGTGGGGCAGGCTGACAAAGGAGGAATCACTAGCACATTTATATTATCTGAATACCCACAATGACTCCATTGCTGTGCAGTATAATACCTATTAAAAAATAAAATAAAATCAGGAAATAACCAGTCCAAGTTCAACAATACTTGATTGATCTCCAACAGTTTTCTAGACCCCAAACTTACTCCGCACACCATGCTCTATTTTATCCTTTGTAAGCAAGATAACTTAATATTTCCCCCAAGAAAAGTCTCCAAATATCGAGGCACTCAGGCATAAATTAAAATAAATAATGAATCCCATTGCTTCAGTTTCAGGAGATTTGATGTCTTGATGATACTGGGGAGTGGCAAAAAAAATCATGTTCTCAATCAGGTTATAATTTAAAAAGAATAAAACAGTGGTGGTTGTCTATAGTCTGAATGGCTGTCTGCTGGAAATAATTGCACCACAGGGAGCTGGTCCCTCTATGACGATTCTGCTATAAAGTCCTCTGGTCCTTCCCAGCCACGCTGTCACTGGGAATCACTCTTCTTTCACAGGTAGGATTAGTCGTTGTTAAAATACACTTTACACCCCAGAAATAAATATTTTAATGAACAAAAATAAAATTATGGCCTGAAACATATTCTGATGAATTATCAAACACCTTAATCTAAATTCTGCTATTCTTCTGATGATTGTCTCCTCCCCATCCAGGGTGTCTTTTAATATTTTATTTTTCCCCTAACATCTCCCAGCTTGAATATTTACTATCACTGTCATGCGTGGTGTTACGTGCCACAGGCATATGGTTCATGTGCGGCATGCTTATCTGTTTCTACACAAAGAGCACGGATTTACTTTCATGCCCCATGAACACACTCGTGCCCCCAATAACTGGCTATATTTTACAAAGGCTCAGGTATCCTCAGCTGAGTCTTAAGCTTTGGTGATATGTGGGCCATTTGATACAGACAAGAGCAGGGGAAGTGGTCATGCATTGCGGGGTGAGGGATCGTCCTGAAAATGATCTTGAGTTTAGAAGGGCTGGTGTACAGAGTCCAGTTCCAGAAGGATCCGTGTCATTTATCAGTGCCACCTCCTTGAGTCCATGTAGCTGTGAAAACATGTGACTGATGCTTTGATACCACATCAAAAGGCATACTGATAGTACAGGGAACTATAATCAATACCTTGTAATAGCCTATAGGGAAAAACAATACAAAAAAAGAATGTAAATAAATACATATGTATAATGGGATCACTATGCTGTACACCAGAAATTAACACTGTAATATAATAATATAATATAATAAAAAAGGTATAATAGGAAACAAAGGATCCTAATTTCAAGGAAAAGTAATGTTTAAGGGAAGTATAAGTAAACAATTTATGAAAACTAAATCAGGAAAGAATACAAGCTTTTCAAGTATGAAAAGACTTTCAAAACAGGATTTGGACGTGTGACTGCCTATACACAAGGGAACTCTATTAGTTTAGGTACCTGAAACATCAATCTCATACTTGCTATGCTATTTCTTTGTGTTACAGCTTTTACAAGTTGGAGAGAGGAGTAAGTATCCGACGACATGATGTGGGTAATGGAAAAATGACCAGAGACAAATGCATTTTTATTTCCTTTACTTTAGACCTCATTTGAAGTTAAGCAAGCATAATGGTAAGGACAAACTACACTGTGGGGACTGAGTTTATTCTCCTGGGACTGACAGACTGGGCGGAGCTGCAGCCTGTCCTTTTGGCAGGGTTCCTAGTCATCTACCTCATCACGGTAATCAGCAATGTGAGCATGATTTCCTTAATCAGAACTGACTCAAAACTTCACACTCCAATGTACTTCTTCGTCAGTCACCTCTCCTTTGTAGATCTCTGTTACGCCACCAGTGTCACTCCTCAGATGCTGCTTAATCTCTTGTCCAAGAGAAGAACCATTTCCTTGCTAGGTTGCTTTATACAGTTCCACCTTTTCATTGCCCTGGTGATCACAGATTATTACATGTTCGCAGTGATGGCTTATGGCCGCTACGTGGCCATCTGCAAACCCTTGTCATATGGAAGCAAAGTGTCCTGACGTGTCTGCCTCTCTCTTGTTGCTGCTAATTATATTTATGGGTTTGCAAAGGGTCTGGCACAGACATCCTGCTGCTCGGCCTCTCCTTCTGTGGACCCAATGCAATCAACCACTTTTACTGTGCAGACCCACCTCTCATGGTCCTGGCCTGCTCAGACACTTACGTCAAAGAGACTGCCATGTTCGTGGTGGCTGGTGCCAATCTCACCTGTTCTTTCACCATCATCCTCATCTCCTACATCTTCATCTTCTCAGCCATCCTGCGCATCCACTCAGCAGAGGGGAGGCACAAGGCCTTCTCCACCTGCGGGTCCCATCTGACCACTGTCACTATCTTTTATGGGACACTGTTCTGCATGCATCTGAGGCCCCCTTCTGAGGCATCTGTAGAACAGGGGGAAATTGTAGCTGTCTTTTATACTTTTGTGAGTCCCATGTTAAATCCTTTGATCTATAGTTTTTGAAACAAAGATGTTAAAAACACAGTAAGGAAAGTGATTCAAAAGAAATTGTTTGCCCAGTAGCATAGACATTTGGTCACAGGTATGTAACATATCAATGTTCTCTACCAATTAGTGAGTATTTAAAATAACAAATCACTATCTGTCATGGAGTTTGTTTTTGTCTCCTGTAATTTGCCTGTGAGACTTGGAAGAAAGTGTCAAAGTATTAGCTTGTGTTCACAGCATTGCCTCATTCTATTTAAAAAAAACACACACACATAGAAAGTCAAAGACAAGACTAGATAGCATTGTTATTGCTCTAAAATTCAATAGTCAATAAAGGACAGATAATTTTATCCACAGTAGTCATACAGGTACAAAGTTATAAAAGACATAAGTGAAAGATGATGCTACAGCAATGACAATTTGTTAGAATTTGGGGGGTTTAATGATTTCCAAACTATTTTCCAGAAACTTGTTAACCGTAGCATGAGAGGTTTTTGTTTGATTATTTGGTTGGTTTCTCCTTCTGTTCAAATTATATATCAATGAAGATCTTTGGGGATCTTAGGTCATTACTCTAAGAACTATCTTTCCATGTTAGCACTGGCCCAATAGAATCCTCATTCATAAAGCTTTTTGATGGAAATGCCTGATTTCCTTCATTTTTTTTATCATTTCTTTTAATTTTTTTAATCAATATATATCCCTGTAGTGAAACTGGTTTTGTGGTTTCACTTTTTTCATCATAAACTATTACCAACATGGACCCCAAAATAGAAAATGCCATAAAGACCGCTCATTCAAGCATATCTGATCACTGTCAAGTCTTCATTCAAAGCTGCTTTTGTTCCATATACTGCACACCTCTCCAGTCATGGGCCCCACCGCATTCTTTGGTGTCTCCTCCTCAGGCACACAAGGCAGGGAAGCCTCCGGTGCTGAAAATCTCTCATAAAAGATGGGAGCTGAGCAGAGCAGGGGTCTAGTAGTCAATCTAGTTGAATTTTCTGCTTTTTCCAGGTCTTATCCCTCCAAGAATTTGTTTCATACATACAACTGAGAGAGTTGTTTGTGGACTTTATTTCTTTTTGCAATTTTTCTTTGTAAACCTTGAGGTTAAAATTAGACCATGTCAAGTAATAAACTCATAATATTCCTTTTACTATTTATAGTTTTCATCCCAACTCTGATACTTACACTCTAAAAGCCTGTTCTGTCTCATGTGCATTTACCATAAGCAGTATTTTTTTAATCATTTTTAGTTACTTAACACCTATTGTGTGTATTTCTCCCTTTTTCATATTGAAGTATAGCTGATTTAGATATTATAGAGTTCTGGATTTATAGTACAGTGACTTACAATTTTTAAAGGTTATCTTCCATTTATAGTTATTATAATATATTGGCTGCATTCCCTGTGCTGTACATATACCCTCATAAGGTATTTACTTTATATACAGTCATTTGCATCTCTTAATTTCCTACCCCATCTTGGCCCTTTGCCCTTCCCTTTCCCCACTGGTAACCACTAGTTTGTTCTCTGTATCTGTGAGTCTGTTTCTTTTTTGTTATAATCACTAGTTTTGTTTCATATTATGGATTCCACAGATAAGTGATAACATACAGTGTTTGTCTTTGTCTGACTTTTTCACTTATCACAATACTCTTATTTTCAAGCCCTGAGTCTTTTTAATCACCGAGTTTCTTATTTTATTGTGAATATTGATACTTTGGGATTCTTTCTAACAGGTTATTTTGTGCTTTAAAAAAATTTTCCCTCTGCCTTTCCCTTTACTGACTAAGGATTCAATTGTATTTTCTAAATTCTTTTTCTTTTTAATTCTTCTTTGATTATTACACATTCCATGTTCTATTTTTAATAATTCCCTTAAGTTTTAATATACCTACTTGAATTAACTAAGTCTCCATTGATCGGTAAGTCTACTTTGCTATGATGCAATAAAAGAAACTTAGACTGTTTAAGTCTGGCTACATCCTGCTTCTAACATATGCTTTCATTTGCAGGCATAGAATAATAAATTATTTAATGATGTATCTTAAATATTAGTATATATGTTACATATGATAACAATTATAATTGTGTTTAATATTTATTCAGTATCAATGTTCATTTAACTTTAGTGACCTTTTTCAAAGCATCTCACTGTTATTTCATGATTTCTACCCTTTCAGGATTTTTACCCTTCATTCATGATTTCGTTTTCTTCTGTGAGATGAATGCCCTTAATCAATTCTTTCAGTGAAAGTTTCTCTGTTTTCACTTGTCTGAGAATTTCCTGTCTTAACTTTCATTCTCAAAGAAGAATTTATTTAGGCATGAATGTAGACAGACAGATACTTGCATTCAGTACTTAAAAATATTTCATTTTCTGGCTTCTTTTAGTTTGGTTGTACAGATGGTTGCCCTACCAGATGATTGGTTATTTCTCTGTAAGCAACATATTGGCTTTTTTTCATTCGCTAATTTTCAGCTTCAGTTTTCGTCTTTGTTGGGATTTAGTTATAGTTCTCCTCTTGCATTTTCAATGCCTACCTGGCTGATCTCTCAAAGTCTCATCCTCTTAATATACATTCTCACAGTATCATATAACTTTGATTTACAGAACTTTTCCCAACTGTAATTTAACATTACCTGTATGATCAATTCATGGTTATATTGCCTGAGAATTGTCAGCTTCATGAGGGCCAGGTCCACTCTAGTTTTGCTCACTAATTTAAGGTCAGCTTTTATCTCCAAGCCTAGAATATAAATGGTTCTCAATAAATATCTATTAAGTTAATAATCACTACGCCCTTTACAGTATAGTTCTCTGAGCAGTGCAAGCTCTATTCTCTTGCCTTCCCAACATGGTTTTCACTAATTCATAATAATCTGAAACCTGACTGTAGACCTTTCATGCCTCATCCCTCCCATCATGAAACAGAAGCACTTTAAGGACACAAATCACCTTTTGGCTTTCTCTTACACCCTCTGTGTTGACCATATGGTGTCAAATAGAAGGTTTTACCTAAATATTTAACTATATGGATGAATGAATGAATGCCCCTGTACCCAGAGAATGTGTACTGTTGTGTGAGCTTGTCACATGTCTTTCCTAAGCAAGATGATTTGGAAGATTACATATCAGCTGGTTTGAATCCCAGCCTCTCAACTTACTAGCTGTATATACAAGTGAAAGTTGATTCACCTCTACTGGCCTCAGTTTCCCATCTGTAAAATGAAGATAATAATACTAACAACCCACGATGTTTGTGAGGAATAGTGAGCTCAGTCTTGTGAGGCAATAAGGCTAATGCCTGGCACAGACTAAGTATTCAGTGCCTCGTACCTATCACTAGTTACTCCAGTTTGTTTTCTTTCCTTTTTTTTTTTAACTTATTCACTCATCCCACATCATCTCTCTGCAGAGCTTCACTTTTGAGGGCTGAGGTTATACATTCAATAAGAAGCAAAGTTACTTAGGAAGAAATACCCAAGATTTACTGTACATTCACTGAATTAAACATGCACACTCCCTAAACCATTCAGCAATATTCATTGAACAGCTTTTATCTCCGCAGCCTGTACTTGCAGTCGAGGTTACAGTCTTTGTTCATAAGGGTTTGCAATCTAATGCTGGCTACAGAATTATCAGCAGGTAAATAAAACACAGGGTGTTACCCAAGGATGGGGCAGAGTGGTACCACAGCATGGGGGATGAAGGTCAAACCTAGTTCTGGGGAGGCAGAGAAAGGATCTTTTGAGAAGACTTCAATGTGATCCCTTCAATTCATGCCAGGACCAAGTTAAATCTGATGAGAATAAGGAAAGCACTGATGAAGGGAAAGCTAAGGGAATATTTCAAAAAATGTGAAGAAAAGGAAGACAAACTGTGACTTCAGGTTGAGGGATGGCAGCTACCTACAATAGAAAAAGAAGTCAACTTGGTATGTGAAAGCAGGCATTCAAATCCCACCCCCCACTCGACAGCCACGTGGCAGGGTGAGTTAGACATCACTGTTCCTGGAGTGGCGCTTCTACTTCTTTAGCTAAGACTTCAGAATAAGTCCCTATCTGTTAGTTTTGGTTTTTCTTTTGAGAAATCAACTAAATTACCTGCATAAAAGGTGTTTGCCAATTACCTTGTCTGTTTCTGCTTATGCCTGATCCTGTTCCAGACAGCGATGCCCATCAAGGAGAACTCTGATAAGAGCTCTGGATTTTGGAGAGGAGACAGTTTCAGTATAAAAGAAGAACATAAAAACTCAGACGATCATCAGAATTTCAAGTTGAAATTCTTAGTGTGGTTCCCATAAAAGTCTTAGGGTAAAACAGTAATTTGAAATTATGGAGAATATGACTGAGGCTTGCAATTTGCTTTCTGATCCCCAAGTGTTCCAATTAATTCTGAAAAAAGTGACTCCCAATGCCACACTCATTCCTGCAGCTCTTCAGTCCTTCTGAGATCTGCTTTAAGGGCAGGCCCCTGCCTCCCATATCCTGCTAGAAATATGGTTGCCTTTGTGGGCTTACAGAGGCATTAGTGAACTCCCTCAATCACAGTTTGAGAAAATAGATGCTTATCAGAACCAGAAGTAAGTCTTTGTGTTTCTACTTTATTTTCAGTCAAGAGGAGATTGTATTAAAGTCTCAAACTGATGCCCACATATTTGTACCTAGTTTGCTCAAAATATATACAAGCAACCCTTTCTGTTTTCAGTATCAGAGTTTGAACTGCAACTAATTTCCTGGACAAAAAACTTATTGAAATTCTATTGATCTTTCTGGACAACATTTTACAGACCCATTGCTAGAGCAAAAGAACCAAGAAAGGCAAACACTCTGTTCACCCCACACAATTATAAGGACATGTCTTCATGCATAAGACAGAGCTGATCCTAAATATAAGACTTCTTATCCTCAGAGCACAGGAATCTAATAGCCACCTGCAGAAGATGTTCAAATCTTTCCTCTGGCCTGACTCAGGCAGCCGGACCAGCTGTGATTTTCCTTCTCTGTAAACACGTACTCTTTATAATCCTATTTTTTAAACCTCTTTCCACTTATCAGCACTACTGCTCTACTTCAGTTGGTTACGTCTGGATCCCACATAAATTTCTGAGCTTGTGAGTTAAAGATATTTCAGATCCGACAGGCAATCATTAAGTGACATATAATAAATGAGACCTTCTGCAAGTGAAACCTCAAGTCCAGTTTCCTGCTGTGTCTTTATAACTTTGGAATTCCAGCATCCTGATCTTTGTCTTTCCATTATGTTCTGTCCTGGTAACCGCCACCTCTCTCTCTCTGGGTGCTGAAGAGTATGAGGACTCTCCTGAGCCACCTTGCTGCTGTCATACAAATAGATACCCTTTTTTCTCAGAGTATTTCTTGCTAACACTTCTTGCAGAGAAGCTGCAACTAACCACCAACTCCTGTTCTCCAGTGGAGGTTGTGACATTTTGGCAGGAAACTGATAGGTAGAGATGGATCAGATTCTCAATGAAGTGAAACATCTGTGTTTTAGGAAACACCTCACTTATGACCTTCTGTGCTGCTCTGCGTGAACTCTGTACCCATGTGTACAAGTTTCAAAGAAAGGTCACGTATGGTGTCTTCATATTTTCTTTTTTATATAAATTTCATGTTATATGTATTTTACTGTAATTTTTATTGAATGAAAGATTCTTTAAATTCTGTAGTGCTTTACAGTTTTCAAAAGTTTCACACATAATTTTGTATAATCCCATAACAACCCTTTTCCTCTACCCCAACTTGCCTCTCCCCCTTTCCCTCTCCCCACTGGTAACCACTAGTTTGTTCTCTATATCTGTGTCTGCTTTTTTGTTTTATTCACTAGTTTGTTGTATTTTTTAGATTCCACATAGAGGTGATATCATACAGTATTTGTCTTTCTCTTTTTGACTTATTTCACTTAGCATAATGCTCTCCAAGTCCATCCATGTTGCCACAAATGGGAAATTTTCATTCTTTTTTATGGCTGAGTAATATTCCATTTGTATATACATTGTATCTTCTTTATTCATTCACCTGCAGATGGACACTTAGATTGTTTCCATACCTTGTCAACTGTAAACAGTGCTGCTATGAGCATTGGGGTGCATGTATCTTTTCAAATTATTGCTTTTGGTATTTTTCTGGACATATGCCCAGGAGTGGGGGTGACAGCTCAGTAGTAGTTCTGTTCTTTATTCCTCCTAGAACACCCTTCTTAAAAGAGCCTTGTTGCTTGCTTTCCTTCTCCTTCAATTTGTTGCTGAAAGAGTCAACTTTTCATGAATTTTGTTGGTATTATTATTAAAATGTGAACTTCCTGTCTTCCAAATTCCATTTGAACCACTATGGACTTACTTACAGCACAGTCTGTTCACTAGAATCTGGGTGCCACAAAGGCAGGGGTTTTTGAAGGTTTTGTTCATTTTGTAACTGAAGTGCCTAATCACACAATATGCTGAGTACCAAGAAATACTTGTCTTATGAATATCTAGTCTGACATCCACAAAGACGTGAGAAGGAGACAGGACAGATATTATGTCCATTTGCAAATGAGAAAAATGACATGAATCTTGGTTAAGGATCACTGTATGTTATCAGTAACTATTATTAGCATATTCAGCAAATATTAACTAAGTACATAATGTTCTTGGTGAAGGAGATATAGGTGCAAAATAACTTGTCACTACCTTTCTAAAACTTATAATAAAGTAACATAGAAATGAAACAAGAATTGTGTAGGTTTTGAAAAATTAACCAAAAGTGAACAGACAAAAACAAAAGCATCTGGGGAGAAAGGAGGAGAGGACTCAGGATAGTTAAGTGGTGAAGGCGAGATAAAAATCCATCAGGATTGGAATACCGCTGGATAAATACAATTGTGATCAACAACTTAAATACTAACCGCACCAAAGTTACTTCTTTTCTTTATCAACATATTATGTCTTTACTGTAGACTGTTCTCAAAATACTGCCTGAGAATTCATTTGATTTGATAATTCTTTATTCATTTATTTGACATATTTGACTGTGCCTTTTTAAAGTGTGATTCTAGGAGCATCTTCATTAGAGTCTCCTGGATAATTGTTAAACGTGAAGATTCCAGTATCCCACGTGACACTTTCTGAAACCAACTTTCTGTCAATTTGCTTGATTAAAAAGCTTCTCAAATAAAAGCTTTGTACACTAAAGTTAAAAAAATCCTTAGCTTTTCTAAGGATCTGACGTCACAAAAAGCTCTGTAGGGATACAGAGATGAGTGCAAGTTTGCAAATAATTCATTCTTTCATGCTCATACTGTTTTTTTTTCTTTTCCTTTTTACAATTCAGTATATAAATATATGCCTAGAAGTCACAGTACAATAATGAACTAGACTTTGTCCCAGACACTGAAGAACTAATATATGAGTAGAAAGGGGATACATTATGGGGATATAATGTGCTCAAAATAGAGTATGTAGGGTGTGCATGAAGCAAATAGTAGAGAGGGATTAATTTATACTCATGTATGACAGGGATGGGCTGAGACATTCTCAGAAAGGACTGGCTTTTAAATTGAGCCTTATAGGGAGAAAACAGTGCAGGGAGGTAGGGGATATGCAGCTTTGATGTATAGATAGGTAGAGCTGTAGGTATAATTATGGTTATCTATAGGTACAGCCTGCAGGTAAGAGAGAGAAATACAATAGTATTTCGGTATATAGACAGCTTAGACAATGGCTTAGGCATAAGTATACTTATCAGTAGGTACAGCCATTCATACAGGTGAACCTAGGGTAAATATAATAGTAGTGCAGTATAGAGAAAATGGAAATAATGATTCAGCAGAAGTACGACATCAGGTTACGGCAGTATTTATTTGGGATAGTATCTGGAGGCGGAGAGGAAAATCATTTCAATAGTCAGTACTGCGATTTGCACCTTCACGTCTGCTTTCATTGCGTTTGTTCCAGGTGCAGGCACAGACTCAGAGAATGCCCATCACCAATGACAGTGTGATAACAGAATTCATTCTCCTGGGGCTCACGGGTCGCCCAGAGCTCCAGCCTCTGCTCTTTGTGCTGTTTCTGGTCGTTTACCTTGTCACCCTCCTAGGCAACCTGGGCATGGTGCTGGTAATCAGACTGGACCCTCGCCTGCACACGCCCATGTACTTCTTCCTCACTAACCTGGCCTTTGTGGACTTGTGCTCCACCTTGAATGCAACCCCCCAGATGCTGACTAACTTGTTGTCAGTGAGGAAGACCACCACCTTTGCTGGCTGCTTTGCACAGTGTTACCTTTTCATAGCACTACTCCTCACTGACTTTTACTTGCTGGAAGCAATGGCCTATGACTGCTAAGTGGCTATATATATGCAGCCCTCTGCACTACAGTATGAAGATGTCCATGCGTGTCTGCCTTTGCTTGGCCACATTCCCTTATGCCTGTGGTTTCTCAGATGGGCTGTTCCAGGCCATCCAGACCTTCCACTTGAACTTCTGTAGACCAATAACGTCAACCACTTCTACTGTGCTGACCCGCCACTCATCAAGCTTTCTTGTTCTGACATTTATGTCAAAGAGCTTGCCATGCTCATATCAGCTAGCTTCAACCTCTCCAAATTCTTCACCATCATCCTGGTGTCTTATGCCTTCATCATTGCTGCCATTCTCAAGATCAAGTCAGCAGAGGGAAGGCACAAGGCATTCTCCACCTTTGGTTCCCACATGCTGGCTGTAACCCATTTTAAGGGACTCTCTCCTGCATGTATGCAAGACCACCATCAGAGAAGACTGTTGAGGAATCCAAAATAATAGCTGTCTTCTACACCTTTGTAAGCCCAGTTCTCAACCCACTGATCTACAGTCTGCAGAACAAAGACATAAAACGAGCATTGAAGAGAGTCCTCAGATAAAATATGGTCACTAAGGCGGCAATGCCTTCAGTTTCCAATAAACCATAAACTCTAAATTCTTGGCTAAATATCTTTGCATTTTATGATGAGTTTTCATATTCTTTATGGATATGTCTCAGATGTCCTTGGGTCTGAGAGAAAATGAGCTGCACTTATTAGTCTAGGCTCTTTCCCCTCAATGTTTTGTCCGTGGACCAGCATAAATGTGAGATCATACAGTGTTCTCCTTTCCATTTGTCTGACTTATTTCACTTAACATAATGACCTCAAGGATCTTTCATGTGGTAGCAGATAGCAATTTACTTTTATTTTTAGGCTGAATAATGTTCTGATGTTGTATGTGTGTGTGTGTGTGTGTGTGTGTGTATGATATCATCTTTATATATTAATTTATTGATTGGCCCTTAGGTTGTGTCCATGTCTTGGCTGTGATGAATAATGTTGCAATGAACATGGAGCAAAATCCTCTTATAGGTCATGATTTTATTTCCTCTGGATATACTTCTAGTCCAGAAAGGCATTTACTGAAGCATACGGTAGTTCTATTTTTGAATTTTAAAGACATCTCTGTATTGTTTTTCATAGTGACTATACCAATCTGCATTTCCATCAGTAATGAGTTCCCTTTTCTCCACATTCTTTCCAGTACTAGTTATCACTTGTCTGTTTGATACCAGCCATTCTGACAATGTAAATGTATATCTAACTGTGATTTTAATTTCCATTAATCTCTTGACTGGTGATTTTGAGCACATTTTCATCTACTCGTTGGCCATTTGTATGTCTTCTTTTGGAAAAATATTTATTCAGGTCCTTTGCTTATTTTTTAAAAAATTAAATTATTTACTTTTTAAATTCAATTTCATGGGTTTCAGTTTTAGTTTTGTGAATATATGTGATTGCTTCTTAATTATACATGGTTTACAAATACTTTGGTTAAAAAAAAATTTGCAAATATTTTCTCCCCAAACCATAGGTTTCATTTTCATTTTGCTGATTGTTTCTCTTCTTGTGCAAAAGCTTTAAGTTGAATGTAGTCTCATGTGTCTAATTATGTTGTTGTTGCCTGTCTTTTGTTGTCATACACAAAACACCATCACCAAGACCAAAAATTCAAAGAGTATTTCCACTATGTTTCCTTCTAGGTATTTTATCATTGCACATCTTATGTTTAAGTCCTTAATCCATTTCAGATTAATTTTGGGGAAGGATGTATGATAGGAGTTCAGTTTAATTCTCTTGCATGTGGTTGTCCAGTGTTCCCAACACCATTCATTGAAGACACTAGCCTTTCCTCATTGAATATTTTTGGCTCCCTTTTCATAAATTAATTGACCACATATGTAGGGGTTTATTTCGGGCTTCCAGCTCATTGGTAAATGTGTACATTTTTAAATGTCTGTCCCATACTGTTCTCATTACTACAGCTTTGTAAAAGAATTTGAAATCAGGGAACCAGGAAGTGTGATGCCTTTGGCTTTGTTCTTTCTCCATATCCCTTTGACTATTCAGGGTCTCTTGTAGTTCCATATGAATCTTAGGGCTGTTTATTCTGTTTCTGAAAAAAATGCCATTGGAGTTTTATAGGGATTGAATTAAATCTATAGATGGCTTTGAGTAGTATGAACATTTTAACAGTTTTAACTATTCCAGTCCATGAACATGAGGTATCTTTCTGTTTATGTCATCTTCAATTATTTTCTTCAATGGCTTGTTGTTTTCAGTATACAACCTTTTGACATATTAAATTTATTTCTAAGTGTTTTATTGTTTTTGCTGCTATTGTAAGGTTGTTTCCTTTCTTTCTTTCTTAAATAGTTCATTGTTAGTAAGTATATAGAAATGTAACTGATTTTTACATGTTGCTTTTGTATCCTGCAATAAAAAAATAAATTTTTTTATTAGTCCTGATAGTTTTGGGGTGGACTCTTTAGGGTTTTCTATATATAAAGTCATATCTGCAAACAGAGACAATTTTATATTTTCCTTTCTGATATTGGATGCTCTTTTTTCTTTCCTAATTGCTCTAGTTCAGACTTCTAGTACTATGCTGAATAAGAGTGGTGATTGTGGGTACCTTTGTCTTACTTCTGATCTTAGAGGAAAAGTTTTCAACATTTGAATTGAGAATGATGTTAACTGTGGACTTGCCATGAATGGTCTTTATTGAGATATATTCTTTCTATACTCAATTTGTGGAGAGTTCTATCTTGAAAGAATGTTGAATTTTGTCAAGTGCTTTTCCTGCATCTGTTGAGATGATCATATGGTTTTTATTTTTCATTCTATTAATTTATACATCCATTTCTTCACAAAAAAACCTACTCCCTGTGGAGAAGGTGTATAATTATAATATGGCACAAATGAATTTGAATATTTTTTTCTAAAATTTGATATGTGTCCTTTATGCAACTGATTTAACTTCATTTGGTCGGTAATAATACAAAACATTATAGGATTTTTGAAGCTTTATTTTATTAATCTGTAATTTTCATGCAATAAAGTGTATTCACTATAAGCACAGTTCAATGTGTTTTGACAAATGTGTGCGCCCATATGACTACCACCACAACTGAGATATAAAACTTTTCATCACTCCCCAAATTTCCTTTTTATTTCTTTGTGGACCGTTTTTTCCTTGCATATCCAGCCCTTGTTAACCACAGATCTGCTTTACTAACTATAATTAATATAAATGAAATCAAAATATGCCTAGCCATTTTTATGTAGGTTCTTATACTTAACAAAATTTTTTGGGAATTATCCAGTTGTTGGTTGGACCAGTAATTTGACATATTTTCTGTTATTGAATAAAATTCCATTTTTTTTAAAAAAAATTGAAGTACATTGTGTTAATTTCTGGTGTAACAGCATAGTGATTCAATTTTATATATATATGTGCGTGTGTGTGTGTCTGTGTGTATGTATATATATACAAACACACACATTATATATATATATTCCTCTTCATACTCTTTTTCATGATAGGCTATTACAAGGTATTGATTATAGTTCCCTGTGCTCTACAGTAGGACCTTGTTGTTTATCTATTTTATATATAGTAGTTGTGTCTGCAAATCCCAAACTCCCAATTTATCCATCCACCCCTCTTTAGCCCTTGGTAACCACAAGTTTGTTGTCTATGTGTGTAAGTCTGTTATGTTCTGTTAACAAGTGATTTGTCTCATATTTTTTTTAGATTCCACATATAAGTGATATAACATGGTATTTTTATTTCCTTTTCTGGCTTCATTTAGAATGATATATCTGCAAGTCAAACCATGTTGCTGCAAACTGCATTATTTTATCCTTTTTATGGCTGAGTAGCATTCCGTTGTATACATATACCACATCTTCCTTATCCAGTCATCTGTCAATGGACAGTCAAGTTGCTTCTACGTCTTGGCTATTGTACATAGTGCTGCTATGGACATTGGAATGTTTATATCTTTTGAATAGGATTACATTTTTAAGATACACCATAATCATTTACCCATCCACCTGTTATTATAATCTGGGTTGTTTCATTAAGTATCAGACTGTCTAAAGTACCAGGCTAATGACAGTGTGATTTCAAGGGCCAAAGACAATTCTTCCACCAAATTGACATAAACTCACACAGAACAGATATTATTATGACAGTTGAAAATCATGACTTTCTACCCTCATGAAAGAAGCATTGTTCTGTTTTCCTCACTTGATCAAAGAACTGTGGATATGAAGCCATCACCTATAAGTTACATTGTTAGACTTTTGTGAGTAGAAGTAATCATTTTCTCCATTGTGTTCCTATTCTACTTTGTAACTAAAATGTTTAGTGAATCTCACACTATGTTCAATATTGTGGCCAAAAAATGAAATAAAGTTGTGAAGTTGGCATGAGGGTTAGAAGATCATAATAAGTAGTTTAGCAGCTCTTGACAAACCATGGTGCATTTACCTTTTAATGGAAGAAGCTGCTGCTTAGCTTTAGTCATGTATTTCCACACCAGAATGCAAGCCATGGGGAGTCAGATTAGTTTGATTTAAAAAAAAAATTCATAATACTGTAATTCACACAAAATTTGTCAGTTTGAAACATCATGTGAACAAAAACAAAACAGACTGGTGGGTGAAATCTTGCTCTATTTTTTAATACATTTCCTTAGTAAATATTTATGGGCAACTTAGCATTTTCCCATTACTGTACTGAATGCTGTGTATATAGTGAACATGAAATCGCAGTCTGCTATCCTCTTGGAATTAATAGTCTGGAAAAGAAAACAAATCTTAAGTGAAAAAAATAAAGTACTATATTTACAGTAAGATTGTAAGGAATGTCATAAAGAAACAACAAGGTAAGATAAGCTGGAATAATTGTGGTGGTGAGCAGGTTTCATTTGGGTAGAGAAATTGACCTTTAAGTCATTTAAATGATAGGTAGGCAAGAAGTTGAGGAAGTCCGGGAGAAACAGTATTCAAGGTAGTGACAAGAGCTGTGGGAATGGCCTGAGTCTGAAAGAGGTTCTCACAAGACCAATAATGGCTAAGCAGACAGATGAGGGTGAGAAAAAATATCTAGAGGTAGATCATAGTAAAAGCTTTGATTCAATACATCATGGAAGGATTCACATGTCTTTTGCCTTCACAATTACAATAATAACTATTTAAGCATATGATTATATCATTATTATCTTTGTACTTTTTGGATCAGAGGATAATTGAATACTTCGTAAATAGGAAGAAAACATAGACACAATGTTTTTGCTTTTAGCCTGTGTATTTTCATGTGAGTTCAACTAAATGAAATATTGCTAAATTACATTCTCACCAGGTTTTCCATAAAATATTACTTTTCAACACTTGGGCCATATACCTTAAACTCACTCTACTACAATTCATTATGATATCATGTCCAAATGATTTTACTTGCTGGGTTTTATCATTTAACCACTTTATTCTAGATATGAAAGTCTTTTTAGCAAACATTCACTCAAAAGTAGTTTTGTAGAAGGCATTTACAAAGCACGATTCAGACTGGGAAGATATCATAGAAACATCCATGTCTATGAATTATGTAATCATTTTATATCTTTATTAATTATTCTATTGATCTGATTAGACTAAGTGGAGATCCATGATGCAGAAATTCCATGAGAATAAACTCCTGATCACCCAAAGCAGTCAGCTCAAAATGATTACAAACTGATGCAATCCCACTGTGCAAATCCCAAGACTCCAATGAGTATGACTCCACATAATCACTATTTTCTGTGGAGTTTTCTCTTACAGCAATGTTATAATTATTTCCTCAGAGTGTGTTGAAAATGCTTTAGGGGTAAAAGCTCCCAATTACCAGGTGGGTATAAATCATTCTCAGCAAATCATCACTTGGACCACTAGTGTCTCTGAGAGAATCTTTCCTTGGGTCAGGTAGGGATGAAAATTCTGACTTCTGTTCTTGCATTTTCTTTTCTTGTTTCACTTCTGGGTCTTCATCAGTAGGAGTCTAGTGACAACAAAAGCAGCTTTGAATGTGAGCTTAATTTCTTAGCCAGTTAAAATTATTCTTTATGTATTTCTTATTTAGATTGGTCACTAGAAAATATAACATTTTATTGGAATCATGTCTTTACACCAATCATTTTCCTTTACAAATAGCATTCTTTCCATCCATTCAATAATTTAACACACATTGAATAACCATATTACAGTAAGCACTTGACAATCTTTTAAACATTTTTAGAATAATACTGTTGAAAGAACAGTTCTCAAAAAATATTTATGGAATAATTCAAATCAGAAACAGACAAACTGAAGCAGGAATTATGCTCATCCTAGCAAAAAAAAAAAAACATAGAACTTTATAAATCTCTCTTTAAATTATTGAGGAGAGAGGCTTAGGGGTAAAATTTACATATTAACTAAGAGATACATGACTAGTAATGAGGTTAGGATTTGTAACTACATAAATAAATGCAATAAATAATGGGAATTTAAAAATTATTTAATCAAAGTCTGATATTGAATAGATGAGGACTCTGAAGTCCACAGAGGAAAATCCCTAACAACAAGATAAAAAGACTGTTTTCTAAATGGAAAAGCACAAGAGTTTTTACTAGTTTTTACTACCATTGACTAGTACGAAGCCACAATGTGCAGCATGATCTAAATTAGGTTCACTGTTTGTAATCAGTCAATGTATTTTGCCCTTATATTTATGAGATGTTGGAATGGAGAGGTAGGAGGAAGGTGCCGGAGCTCATTATGGTAGAGTAGACAAGGAAGGTGCTCCTTCCCGGGAAGTTCATATTCACTTGAGATGCATGGCTCCACCAACCACATGACTTAGCTACCATTTTCTTCTTTGCCTACCTTAAAATATCACTATTTGCCCAGCTATTCTTGCAGACTGATCTATGTCTTAATGGCAAATTGAGGTAGTTTCTAGACTGCAACCGAACTTCAATAACCCTTACATATATTTTCTGTGATCCATTTCTTGGGTTCAATATCTCCTATTCTCCCACTCAATCCACTTTATGGGGCTACAAAATGGTGGCCCTATGTATGTGCGACAGCTAGTGAATGTGACAGCATTTCATTGTTATTCTGCTACATCAGACATATGCATGTCAATTGAACCCTGAAGAGGGAAAACTTTTCCTCAATAAATATTTAAATGAGTAGCATTTCAGTTACCAGTGACACTTGTAAAAGTGAGCTTTGCATTTTCATTGATTGATTTTTTTGAGGAGGAGAAGAGGAAATTCTTGGAACTCCAAATTTTCACCAAATATTGACCATGTTGACCAATTTACCATAAATGGCACCTCCGGTTTTTCGCTCAGTGATTCCAAATAAATTATGTTTGATGATTTTTTCCTTGCATCTTTACATAATAAAAAAATAAACATCTATGAGTATCAATATCTTTGGGAATCAAATTCATTAGCATAAACAAATCTATGTTTTCTTTTTTGCCTAGTTATTTATTTTAATTCCAATCCAAAAGAAAGCAATTTTATATTGGTGAGTGAATTTAAACTATGTGGAGTTTTATTTCAGTTATATTTCTTGAAATAAAGAACACAGGCTTTAAAGAACTCATTGCTACCTACACTGACTACTAATGTCCCAGAGCTTTCAAACTGGACACTAATGTCATAAGAAAAACCCTTTTAGAAGAGTGTGTGGTTTCCTACCTCCCTAAAGTTTAATTAATTTTTTGTGTGTGATATTTCTTTTACAGAGATCAAAATATTCATGGTTATTTTAAAGTGGATTCAGTAATCTCTCCAATAATTTAATATGAATTATTCAGTATTGTATGCTGGAAAAGGATTTAGAAGATGAAAGAGTTACAGAAATAAAATTTTGATACTTACTGCATAAGTATCAAATAAATAAACAATATTTCTAACTACAAGGGCACATTGGGTGCAGTCAAAATTAAGTAGGGAGCTATCAAAGACATCTCCACAGCCATTAAACATGAGCCTCTGACACATCCCAGCAGCACCCACTCTTCAACAGCATAATCTTCAGTTGAATTTCTTTTAAGTATTCCAAAATCATTCAGATACTTACTTTCAGTGGGAAAAAAAAAAAAAGACTTTAGTTCTTATGTAACTAGCTTGAATTTATCATTGACATTTCTCAAAAATATTTAAAATTTGCCAACTGTATTTGTCATATGCACATTTCAGATCTCAAAGATTTTTATTGAGATATTGAGAATCATGTTTTCCAGGTACTTTGGGCCTTTAAAATGTAAACCAGGCAAGAAACTTAATTAGAGTGGTCTTGGGAACTGGGTCATGGATGGCAAGTTAGAGCTAAAAAAAGGGGGGGGGGAATCTTAGAGAGGCATGATTTTTTTTTTTTAAAGAACTTAATATGTACTAATTTAAAAGCAGAAATGTTAAAATGTGTGCAAATTTTATGAGCATGTTTAAAATATTTAGAGCTTGTCTTAAGGCATATCTACATTTAGGTTAATTTACCATGTGCCTTGTCTCAAATAGAAACTTAAGAAGCAGCCATTTTGTTTGATGCAATATAATGAGCAAAGAAGAACTAGCACTTGGGATTCAGCTGTATAGATTATGTTTTTGAGGGTACAAATGTTTTGTGTCTACCTGTGACTTAGGTGCAGAGCTCTGATGTCACACTGTGTGCTAATTCCCTCAGAGTTCTTAGATCTTTCCTGCTTCTTTCTATTCCCTCTATATTTGTGGGGTTCTTCCATGTTCTGTATTTTTTCCCAAGGATTTTTTTTTGAGAGTGCAATTCCATGATATATTCAAAAGTGCTTTTGTTCCCTACTAGTGGTATTACTAATGAAGATGGTTTTCCAAGTAGTACATAATATACCTTCCTCGTATTTTGCTCAGCTGGTGAGCTGCAAGAATTCTAATAATGTCTGGTGCTCAGTGTAGAATTAGGGATTCTTAACCTAAAGAGAACACTTAAGATTCTCCAGACTCATTGAATGAGGAAGCTTAGGAAAGGCTGCATATTCTTACCCTGCTCTGTAGTTTCCCAGTTACATGGACATATAAATGGCTCTGAGATTTCCTGCAACAACAACAACAACAAAAAAAAACATTTTCTCTCTCTCTTGCTCTTTATTTCCCCAAAACTAAGTATTTTCCAAACTTGTTTTTTACCATAGATCTATTTTGTTGCCCAATGTCCATTTGTTTTGCTAAACAGTTTTGAAAATAACTCATCTAAAAACTTAGGTGACAGCAAACTTCACATTTATTTGTACCCATTTTCCCCATTCCTAATTGTACTTGCTTTATATCAATTGCAGGATTCTTCTAAAGGTAAAATAAAGCAGAGTAGCGTAATTGTACTGTAAAACTGAAGTGCCTATGTAAACAAGAGGAAGTACTATTAACAAAACACAGTCTTTTCTTCTTAAATTGTAGAGTGTGGTTGCTGAATTTATATAAAAGAAAGGATATGAAACAGGCAGATTAAATTCTTTTATATTTTATCATCTTTATTTTTGCCTGTATTAGTTGTTAAATGTAATATGATGACCAAACAAGTGCTAATATTTACGGCATAGTTGCATAAATTTAAAGATTAGGTAAGTGTCTTTAAGCCATTAAAATGGAAGATTTGCATATACGAAGTGTATGTTTTCCAAATGGACTCATCGTTCTGGTGAAAGTGGTCTGGAAAGAGCATTTCTGTTGTTTATAAATCCCAGTTCTCTAATTATTGTACTTTCCTCCCAAAGGCCAAAGCTATAGATTTAAGCTGCAAATTACTTCTTTTTCAAATTAACAGGGAATTTTTGTTCAAATGCATCACCATAACATGGATGTAACACACATAAACACATACATTCCAAAATAATTCAAAAATATGCTACCTTGTAGCTATCAAGAGTATTCATACTTCTTGGCCTGTTTTGGAGACTGTCAATTTGTTTGGCTACTTGCCATTTTAAAATGTTTTAGTTGACACAACAGATCAACCCTACACTGATATGGGATATTGTCAATTTCTCTTGAAAGCTTTCTGCCTCTCATGAACCCTTTACCCTATCTAAAAGTCCTCCTTATACTTGTCCTTCTAGAAAAGTCTTAGTTATCCTTCAAGCCCTAGTTAAAGGTTATCATTCTGTGATCCATATCCTGATTCCAGAGCACAATTAATTACTGTGTTCAAATCTTGTTATTGAACTAATTACTTCTAACTTTAGTTTTCTCTTCATATATCTCCTTCACCATGAAGGCACCACCTGATCTTTCAAGTCAAGCACTGTTACCAGTTATTTTTAATTCCCTTGCAAAGTGATTTGCACACACATAGTGTTGACTGTTCTTTATATACAAAGATTATCTTATTATAATGACAAGCTCCTACAAGATCATAAAAATATTACAAGATCAAAGTAGGTAACTTCTGAGGGTACTTGGTTCAATCTCTAGGAATAGCTTAGATACTGCAAATATAATTGGTGAATTGTTCTTTGAATCTCAGTGGATCAAGCCTACAGATTTCTTTTGTTCTGCTCTGGTTAAAGATAGGTTTAAAACTTGAATTATTTGCCAACACTATATTTGATAAGTTTCACATAAAAATAATAATAATGAATTCTGATATCTTTTTAAAATTGGATGTGTAAGATCTTGGAACACGTGGCCAACATTACCATACAAGTAAAAGTCAACTGGCCTTTGTGTCTGCTGACACTTTAGTCTGGAACAGCCCTCTAGTTTCCTTCAGTTCACTCTTATACCCAACCCACTTTACACACTTATTCTCTAATTAGTTCCCATAGGCATTCCAGTTGTGATACTTATCTTATTTATTGTATAGCTTATAAAATAACACATGAACCCAATGAGGATCCATAATGAAAATATATTCTCCAGACTCCTGGCACAAGAATTTCTCAGTCTATTCTTTCATTATAATCGATATTATCTGGAATGATAATTTTATCTGAAAGTGTAATCCTTTCATTATAATTAATGTCACCTAAACTCTATACTAAGGATAACTCTATCTCTCTCGATTAGTTTCTTTTTTTGGGGGGTGGGTTGAAGTAATTACATTTATGTGTTTATTCTTAGAGGAAGTACTGTGGCTTGAACCCAGAACCTCATGCGTGCTACGCATGCGCTCTACTACCTGAGCTGTACTCTCCTCCTGATTAGATTCTTTTTATAACTTCTGGGCATTGTAAGTCTGTAACGAAGGTGGTTGAACTATTTATATGTGCTGTCAGAAAATTTTGAGTCAAATTTTGTTCCAACAACAGCTCAAATTTGCCAGCTGTTTTTGTATGCTGTAAACTCCTTAAACATTTTCTGGGATAAATGAAAAATAAATTAATTAATTAATAAGTGAAGAAAACTGTGGTCTAAGTTTGGCCACTTCCCTTTTCCTCTATCCAAGTTTCTCTTGCTTTATTCACACAAACTCTTCTGAGTGAAAATTCCTTCATGAGTAATTCATATAGGACTTTGTTATTTCCAAATCTGGATTATTTATCTTTGGTCTTTTCACATAAGAATACCACAATCTCCTGTATTTTTTGGATATAGTAGTAAAATAGGTCCTGCAGAATTTTCTTCAAATCTCTATAATTTGAGCTCTCTAATACAGCAAGTAATGAGTGTGATTCTCAAAGTTCAGACTTCTAAATATGCACACACTGTTAAGATCTGCAAAAGTGTTTTCTAGCACGTCACTGTTTTGTCTCAAATTGTTCCTGGGATCAATGATAAAGCCCATAATTTTGTAGTAAATCATAGGTGGCAGTTAGTGGTTCAAACGATTTTAAATAAACTTTAGATCATAATTCCCTCCTTCTCCAACAAGTTGGAGTCATAGGAACCATCCTCTTTGGGAATCATCTGCACATTATATACCTAGATATTACAGGCTATGACCTTCTTAAAAGTCCTACTTCCTACAGCTCCTGACTCTGTCTAATCGCTATGTGTGATGGTAGTTGAAAGTAGAAGAAAAAGAGAGAGAATGAGAGAGAGAAGAAGCGTATGATGGACTTCTCATTCACTTCTTAATTTATTTTAATTCATCTAAGTGAACAATGCCGGCACCTAAGGAAATGGTCAGAAGAAATTCCAGCTTAGTGACTGAATTTGTTCTCTTGGGATTAATGGATCGTCCAGATCTTCAGCCCATTCTTTTTGTGCTGTTCCTGGTGATCTACTTGATCACTGTTGGGGGGAACCTTGGGATGCTGGTCCTGATCAGGATAGATTCTCGCCTCCACACCCCTATGTACTTGTTTCTTGACAGTCTGTCCTGCTCGGATTTGTGCTGTTTCACTAATGTGACTCTCAAGATGTTGATGAACTTCTTATTAGAGAAAAAAACCATTTCCTATACTGCTTGTTAAGTCCGGTGCTATTTTTTCATTGCCATGGTTATTACTGAGTATTACATGTTAGCTGTAATGGCTTATGATAGGTACATGGCCATCTGTAACCTTTGCTTTATAGCAGCAAGATGTCCAAAGGGGTCTGTATTTGCCTGATTGCTGGTCCATATGTCTATGGGTTCCTTAGTGGACTGATGGAGACCATGTGGACACATCGCTTGACCTTCTGTGGCTCCAATATCATTAATCATTTTTATTGTACTGACCCACCCCTTATCTGGCTCTCCTGTTCTGACACGTTCATTAAGGAGACCTCCATGTTTGTGGTGGCAGGATCTAAGCTCTCCAAATCCCTTCTCATAATCCTCATCTCCTACATCTTCATTCTTATTGCCATCCTGAATATGTGTTCTGCTGAAGGTAAGCACAAAGCTTTTTCCACCTGTGGGTCCCATCTGGTGGCAGTGACTGTGTTGTATGGGACCCTGTTCTGCATGTATGTTAGACCTCCCACGGGCAAGTCAGCCCAAGCAGTCCAAGATCATTGCTGTTTTCTACACTTTTGTAAGCCCTATGTTGAACCCCATCATTTATAGTCTGAGGAACAAGGATGTGAAACAAGCTTTCCAGAAATTGATCAGAAGAAATATACTTTTGAAGTAAAATTACAGTGCATCTTTCTTTAAATATTAAATAAAAGATATTTATGAGAACTGGATACAACTTTAACTGCATTTACAGAAAAGCCAATTTTAAATCCATGATGAAAATCTATATTCTAGCAACAAAACAGTAAAGACATAGGTATAGAAGACTTACAGTTTTACACGTGATGTGTGAGTGCATTGTGTGTAAAAGACTGGGCATTAAACGTGTCAATATGGGGGATCACTTCTCTTTCTTTACATACTTTGGTATTTATAACTTTATAGGTTAATTTTACATTATAAAATTTATACATTCTCATAGTAAAACATTCAATCTCTAGAAGAATATACGGTGAAAGAGTAAAATATTTCCTTTTCTCTGCCTTACCCTGATCTTCTATTGTCACGTCTCAAAATTACTATTAAGAACTCCTTATATTTCCAGAAAGTTTCTGTATATCCACAAACCAATGTATGGTATGGCCATATACATATACCTATATACACAAAATTGTTAATACACATGTTGACTATCATGAGCTAACTTTTAGTGGTTTTAATTCTGTATCATTTACTATGTAGAGGCTTTGATTTAATGGTTTAGAGGATGTGGCCACAGCTGCTGTTGACCTGCCATCACCTCTGGGAGACAGAACTTAGGATAACACCCTCGTGTCCATGACTGACATCCATTTATTTCCCTCTACCTGTGACAGTAATTTTCAATAAGACGTGTTCCTCTTTAAGTCCTAACAGGAAACAAGAATCTTCAAATAATTTATTTTTCAGATATTAACTCCTGAAGCAGGCAGAGAATGGCAGGTACAATGATTTAGGTCTTGCCTCAGAAGGAATTTTGGCTTCTGTAGAGTTTATCAATAACATTCCAGTCTCCTAAAGCCTAAGCTTTTCATGCCTTCTTTCATCCCTGCCTTTTAAACTATTTTCCAGGATGTGATGGATATTTTCTATTTATCCCATAGTTCAGATTTTACCCACAATTGTTTTTTGTCACAACTAGTTATCATGAATCCAATTTTAGAATTAATTATTACTTATCTAGAAGTATTTTAATGCTAAAGGATGCACATACAAGTTGATTTTTTTAAAATGTTAACATTTCAGGTGACTTTGAATCTACATAGCATAGGCAAAGTTGATGAATGTTTGCCAATTACCTATAATGAGTCAAGTCCTGCTCCAAGTGCCAAGGACACTTCAAGGAGCACTAGGATTGTATAGTTTTATGAAACTGCAAAGATAAAAATCAATACAATTTGCTAAGTGCTAGAGTATAAGAAAATGAAAGGGCTGATGCTCTAGAGGAATCAATTCATTTTGAGTAAATTAAAGATCATCTTATGAATGTACAAGGCAAGAATTTGCTCATCTTTTGTGCACCTGCTCCAACATATGCATATCTCCCAGCACAATGTTATGCCAGACCAGGCAGGATCTGACCCAAACAAGTGTCAGATGTTACACTCAAAGGAAAAGGAAAGGACACAGAACTGTAATGTCTCCCAACTGACATATTTTTCTCAGTTGTATTTCAAAGCATCCTTTCTCTCTTACAGCTTATTTTTGCTCAGCACTTCTTGCAGAGTAACATTCTCATATTCGTTGATTCTATATTATCCCATATGATTATTTCCACCTTTCTACTGCTAGAGCTTGTTATTTAAATAAATTTATTTTGAAAGTCAGGTTGTCTTCAAATTCTGTTCAAACACAAATAGGTAGCTATTCTTGTAACTTTTAACATTCAATTAATAGTTTGTCAGATTCTGCTTAAAGAAATATCTGGAGATATATTGCTTTTAAGCACACACTCATATAAAGTTGTGTAAAATTATTTCAAATGTTAACTCAAGGTCCATGTATCTATCTTTACCACCTAGCTTGGCTTGACACCAAATAAAGGTTCCCTAATGATTGTAGTGTTAAAAAAACATAAATGAATGTCCATTTTGAAAGTAAACAAAGTGCCTCCATTTTTACATATATAAGAAAACTTTTTTTGAATGGACCAATAAGTGACTCGAAGCATATTAGTTACAAGCCAGCAGTACTGCTCAGAAATACAAGTGCCCCATGTCACTGGTACTTATGACCGACACTAGCAACATGAAGCCCGTGTTTTTGCACACACGCACACAAGTCTCAGGTAAAAGAGGTTTTTCACTAAGTACTTTCATGAATTGAGTGGCTGGCATTAGACAGTCTGTTTTTCAGTTCCTACTATGCTGTGCTGGCCATAGAATACACATATGCTCATGAAGTACCTTTTCTATTAATGAATTATTTCAGTAGACCCTGGGTTTATACCCCAAAATTAGAAAATTGCCTTATTAATGATAAAGTATTTCATGAAGAATGTTAAAACCATCTCTTACATACTTGCTCTTCTCTTTTTAAAGGTAAATCTTTTGGATTCTGCATTTATTGAACAAATTAAGCAATGTGATAATGGAAGAATTTAAAAACAGAATATTTACTAAACTTTTCTAAGGAACAATAGTTATGATATGATTGTTTATATTTTTCTTTCCACCTATCTGAAAGATCATGACTCTAGTTGGTAGTTTTTCTAATGAAAACTGATCTATGTGTATTTAAAAAATAATTGAATATTTCAGGGAATAGTAATGCTATAAGTCTAACATTTTTATTCATATATCATATATTTTATATTGAATAGTGGACATCTGAAGAATGTTTACATTTCACACTCACACATACATACATGAAGGAGAGAGAAAGAATTAATATTTCCCAAAGATCAAGCACTGTTTTAATATATGTTGTCTCACTTAACGTGGTCACCAATAGTATTATCTCAATATTATAGTTTCTCTTTTAAAAATGAGCCTACAGAGACTACGGGTTAATTATTAACCTAAAATCATGTAGCTTAGAAAGGAAGGCCAAATGTATCTGGTTTCAAAGGTTACTGATTATTTTTCTTATAATACCATCCTTTTTCACTGTATTTTTTGAAGGGGAAAAACTATGTCATGAAAAAAACTATCCTTTTCTGTCTTCCAAAAATGCTGTTGATCAGGTATTTGCTAGCTGCATGCACCCTGAATGATACAATACATTGTAAGAAAACCTCCTGTTTTATAATCTAATAGCAAATTTTGCTTGTTGAATAAAGTGAGCTTTATAATCAGATCCTGACTCCATCATTTATCAGCTAAATTAATAGTTAAAAGCGTGAACTCTGAAATCAGATTTCCTGAGGAGGTTAGTCAACCTCTCTCTGCCTCAGTTTTCTCCTCTATAATACATCTATATAGGGAAGCTGTGTGGAAGAAATGGTTTAATACCTAAAATACTTAGGACATTGAATGTTACTTAGTTTTCCTTCAGTAAAAGCTAACTCATTGCTATTATTAACTAAAAAATCACTTCACCTATTTGAGACTCATTTTCCTCTCACAGATTTCTGTATTTCTCCACTGTTACATTTAACATTTTTAAGATATAATACCCTTAAAAGTTTGGTTATTTAACTAAAAATCTGTGTTCCCCATGCAGTAGTAAATGCTGTAAGGTCAGATGTAATGCTTGAAAGCAATTATTTCTCTATTGCTTAGTCTTGTACAATAGTCTGTGCTCCCTAAAAAATAGAGAGATGATAGATAGCTAGATAGAAGTATGGACAATTTTTACAAAGTGGAGATTGTGATATGACTTACAAAGTGATGGGAACTAGAAAACTTGAAACACACTGATGGAATCTTAAAAGTGTATAGTTTATTCATGCATAATAAATCTATTTTTATTTCTTTAAACAGAAGGATTCATCTGGAAGTGTTCAGAATAAGTCAGACAAGAGTGAAGTTTAATTTCCTGTGGTTGACCAGTTGTCCAATTTTGCAGCTTGTTGTCTTTGTCTTGTTTCTGTTTATTTGTAGTATCTTTATTGTGGAAATATTAAGCCTAACTCTGGGGCTCACACCCTCATGTTGTCTCTTTGCCAAGCTGCCAACCTCACACATTTTGGTTAACTTTTTATTTAAGAAGGTCATTTCCTTCTCCAACTTACCTGAACTGTATGACGTGATCACATTCCTGTTAACTCAGTATTTTGTTCCTGTTGCCCTCTGTGATAATGAAATCTACATAATTACCTGCAATTCATGCAGTTATAGCTTTGAATCCAAAACGTGGTGCATTGATATGGCCACCGTTGCCTGCGTAAGTGGTTCTGTATAGACTTGTTTACCGTCAGAGTTGTTATCTCCAGAGCTGGCAACGTGGAACATCATTATGGCGGCTTGCCACTTTGTAGCTACTCAGACCAAATAAAATTTTTATTTACCAGAGACCATATTGGAACTATAGTATATGCCTAGAAGTATACAGGAGCCTCAAATTAGCATTTTTAAAACATATTTTCAATACTTTAAATCTCTGTAAGCCAGAGAAACCTCTCTGCTTTTGAATCTTATAAACATGGCTAGGTAATGATGCCTCCTGGAAAGAATCAATAGCAAAATTAAAATACTATTTTTCTTATATGTTTGTGACTCTTCTTTAAAACTTAAAAATAAGTAGAAAAAGAACTGCAACATTTGAAAATATGAAGAAATCCAAAGTTGAATTACTACATAGATCTTTTTTTTTCCAGAAGCATAAAGAATGACTATATGAAAAATTTGAAAGGTTCATATTTGATCATGTTTTTATGTATGAAATATTATAAACATGATGTTTTTATTTGTCTTTCTTGATAGGAAGTGACTCCTTATTTAAATAACAGAATAAAATCTTATGAATTTTCAAAGAATGTTCAAGTGAGAGTCAAGAATAATAGCTATGTAATTGACTAACTGCAAATCTTTGGTTCTGAAGCCTTAATTCCTCAATTTATAAATCTTATCTGTCTTGCAGTCTACAAATAGATGTCCAATGGTAATTCAATTGTGGAATGAATTTTCCTGATTTTAGCAAATCAGAATGCATGTGAAGGTAGCCATTGATTTGGGAATTGCAATATATTTAAAATTTATATTATTTTGATGGCCTTGGATTGGGAGATCTATTAGAATAAAGTGGATTTTTTCCTGGAAGACTTACTCTATTTAATGAACTTAATGGCAGCCTGTTTCACCTGGGCAAGACTATATTGAGGACAAGTTTCCTCTTATTTCACACCTCAGTCAATAGAAATATCTTAATGTGCTTGTGGTCACATATTAATTTAACTCAGCTTAAAACAAAGTCATTAAAGTTTATCAAAAGCAAGACACTGTAGGTTTTAAGAATGATTAAATATATGCATACTGCCTATGAAAGTGATGTTTATTCATTAAAAAAACTCACAACTATTTTACCATGAGACTTGCTAGGGTAAGAGAAAGAGTTAATGTATTTTAAAAAATTGTTTTATGAGCACAGAGGAAGAAAAAAATAATTCTGGCTAAGGCTTGTAAGGTAGATCTTCCAGAGGAGATAACTATGGAGCTGGGCTTTGGAAGTTGTGTAGAATTTTAAAAGGTAGAGGTTGGGTTCAAAAGCATTTTCTAAAGAAAGAGGCAAATGATGGAAGGAGAATAGATTGGTTGTGCCTGGGACACCAATTACAGACCAAAAAATCCAGAAGAGGTGAGGCTCAATAGTAAACTGGATCACACGAGGAGTGAAGGGAGAGCTTTGTCAACATAGACTTAATTTGGTGTAGATAGGAACCATCAATACTCTCTCACCTGAGTAGCGCCATGAGGGGCATATAACTTTTTCATTTTTCAACATCTTTTAACATGTTTAACATGAGAGACAAGAATTCTGTGAAGAGCAATGCTTTCTTTTAACCGAGGTAGACAGTGACTGCATAAATGGCCACCATTGTTAATCAAACAAATAACAGTCTCCTTTGCAGACCATTTTTAGTTCTCTCCAAAATGTCTAACTTTTTCCTTCCATCGAGGGATTGATATTAGAAAAAATAATAAATTATTCACTTATCTATTTGTTCTTACTTCTTTATTGCTATTTTAGCACCCAATTTCTTTACAGATTTAGTGTTGTGCAGTTTCTGATTATCAAGGTCCTGAAGTGTATGGTCATGAATCACCCTTGTCTCCCAAACTGCTGAGCAGGAGCTGAGTTCCACTAACTTCTCAGGGGAAAAAAAAAAGAAAAGCTATCTTCAAGGAACTGTTAATTGGCAGAATTGGTTCCTTCATCCTGACTTTTTTTTCCAAAATGCCATTGGGAAAAGGAATCAACCTTATAAATACAAGCAACCATTTCCTTCATTTGTAATTTTTGAAGGCCCATTGTTTTCCTTACATCTTTATAAGGAGGGCTGTCCATTTTGTGTGTGTTAGGAACTAGCTTAACTAGTGTATTTATACAATTTCTTATTTGCTAGGAATAAATGCATGGTTAGAGGTAGTTAAAAAACTACATAGAAAGGTTAGAGTTAATTATATGGGAAGTGCTAATGCTCATACTTTGAGAATTTTTATTTCTTCTAAATACTAAACAAAGGAAAGGTAGAAACTAAAAATTCCATGTGGCTTTTTTTGCCTCACACATGGTCAGATATTTACACACATTCTACCTTTTCAAATCCTCAAAGAAAACCCCTGGGACAACATTTCCAAGAACACTGAGACTTACAGAGGTAAGTTGTCTGCACAATTACAGAGCTTATGTGCAGCACAGTTGTGATTTTTCAGATGAAATCTTGCCAGTTCCAAGATTTATGTGTTGATTTTATGAGGTGAATATCAGTATTAAGGTGATCAGAAATATTTCACTACAAAATATATATTTTTTAAATTTTGGAAAACACCAAGATACATTGGGAGACCATTTGTAAAGAAGGCAAGATTGAAGAATAGGATATAAACACACAAGAGGTTAAGATGTGATGGCTCAGTGTCCTCTGCTGGGAGATGAGAAACAGATAGCGAGATATTCTGCAGGGAAAACCAAGCACACACACTGGAGCAAGAGGTGAACTGCTTAGAATAATATGAAGAGGAAATAGGCAGTCCTTGAGGTGGTTCCAGGGAATAAGAGAGAGAGATAAGAAATAGGAGGGAGGAAAAATAAGAGAAACTGGTGATGTGTTATGAAGCTGGGGATTAAATACGGGATCAAATACTATAAAGCAGCCAGGGGAAAAATCCCATGTTAGGGTGCAGAGGGGAATTTAGAGAATAAACGTCTAATGTTTAAATTTTATTTTTTTATTCTTTTTGTAACAAGTATTATCTTTCACCTGTGTTCCATAGAACTGCAGTGTGTGTGTGTGTGTGTGTGTGTGTGTACATTTTGGATGTCTAAATGGCATGGAATGGATAGAAAAGAGGTTGAAGGCAATTTTGAAAGATCTCAAGAGGCTAGCTTCTGGGCTACCTAAGCATTGTCATCACAGCTTTTAAGTGAGTTGTAGCATGGTCCTTGAGTGTAAACTCTGAGGGATTAATTAAATTTTAACTAACAATTATCACTTGATGTAGATTTAGCTTGTATAGCAGTCAGACTTGTGGGAGTCTTGAGCACTGATTGCATTAGTTGGGTAATAGTTTCAATTCCTACTAGAGTGAAAGAAAATAACTTAAACAAGTTAGAAGTTCAATTCTCATTTACATGAAATTCTGAAGTTCAGACCTGCCATGATTTTAGGAGTTTCATTCTGCTTTTTCCACCATCCCATCCGGATGATCCGGGATGGCTTAGCACTCCACCCCTATTGCAGCCAGTGGTAGGCAGACAAGGGGAAGAGGAGGGCAAACCTGCATTACAAAGGGACAGATACAAATTGCACATTTCTCTTTAGTTACCTTCTCTTGTCTGGGACCTACTGTTGGGTGGTAGCAAATCTAGTTTGAGAATAACCAAAGAAAAGGGAAGTTGTTGTGGTTGTCTGCTTTGTTTACTTTGGTTTTGCTTTGTTTCTTAACTGCTGCCCCATAAAAACCAACTCTGGATCCAAGGATCGAAACTCATACAGGTATGGGGGAGGTACTGCTTCTAGTTTAGACTCTGCTCAAATCCCAGCCTGTGGGTCTGTCCTGTCACATGACCCTTCAATCTGTTCTCACAGTGAAAGCAACATGCTGGACTAAGGAATTTCTATGGTCTAATTCAGGTCCTGCAACTGAAAAAGTAACTTTGTCAAAGTTTATTGAATTAACTAGAAAAATGTTAAAAAGACTTTTGAAAGTTTTCCTGTATATTATATTGGTTCCCATTCATGATAAAAGGTTTGCAACTGTTCAGCTTTTCAAAGATTTATCTTTTCTTTTATTTTTTCCCCCAATTAGCACCTAGTCATTGTAAAATAGGAATACGGAGATTTCACATCTTACAGAGGTGAATTAAGGTATATATTTTAATTTATTACTTAGTGCCTTATTACAAACAAAATAAACGATTTTAACTGCCATGTCCTGGAAGAAATAATTGTTATCAGAGAAAGAACTTTTGGTATAATATTCTTGACTGCTAATTAAGTTATCTGGTAAATTCAATTAGATAAGTGGTGACTGTCCATTTGTTTATTGGCACTGAGTGGTAAATCTGGGATGAGAAATTTGATGTAAGCTTAAGTAAAATATGGAGAACAGACAGAGTAGAAGTGGAAATGAGTAAGAAATGTAGTGACAAAAACCAAAAAGATAAATAGACAAAGAGAAATAACAGAAAAATTAACAAAGAAAAACAATTGAAGTAGTTGAATGACAGACACCCAGCATCAGTTTGAGCTTATTTGCTAGTGTTTAATTAGATCTAGTTTTAATCAAACCACTATGTCTGGGGTCTCTTAGGACAAAGACAAGTCATAGAAAATGAAAGCAAAAAATTCAGAGAAAAAAAAATAATGTTCTAAGATTCTGTGATATTTTTTGCCACTTAAAAAAATCCTATGTTGATCCAAAGTTCTCATTTTCCATTGAAGAAAATTATGAGAAGAAACTTCACTTCAGTGACAGTTCATTCTTTTGGGACTGACCAGTCACCTGGAATTGCAGATTCTCTTCTTTGTGCTGTTTTTGGCCATTTACGTGACCACGGTGGCAGGGAATCTTGGCATGATTGTCCTCATCCAGGTCCACGCATGGCTGCACATGCCCATGTACTTTTTCCTGAGCCACTTGTCCTTCGTGGATCTGTGCTTCTCTTCCAATGTGACTCCAAAGATGCTGGAGATTTTCTTATCAGAGAGGAAAACCATCTCCTATTCTGCTTGTCTGGTGCAGTGTTACTTCTTTATTGCCCTGGTCCATGTGGAGACCTACATCCTGGCTGTGATGGCCTTAGATCGGTACATGGCCATCTGCAACCCTCTGCTTTATGGCAGCAAAATGTCCAGGAGCGTGTGTGCCTCCCTCATCACAGTGCCTTATGTGTATGGGGCACTCACTGGTCTGATGGAGACCATGTGGACCTACAGCCTCGTCTTCTGTGGCCCCAATGAAATTAATCACTTCTACTGTGCTGACCCTCCACTGATTAAGCTGGCTTGTTCTGACACCTACAACAAAGAAACATCAGTGTTTGCTGTGGCTGGATGTAACCTTTCCTTTTCTCTCCTCATCATCCTGGTTTCCTACCTTTATATTTTTCCTGCTATCCTGAGGATTCATTCCTCAGAAGGAAGGTGCAAAGCTTTCTCTACCTGTGGCTCTCACCTGACAGCTGTCACCATATTCTATGCAGCTCTTTTCTTCATGTACCTCAGACCACCCTCGAAGGAATCCGTGGCACAGGGGAAAATGGTGGCCGTGTTTTATACCACTGTGATCCCCATGCTGAATCCCGTGATCTACAGTCTGAGGAACAAGGATGTGAAAGAGGCTCTGATCAGAGAACTGTTCACGGGAAACTGCTTTCTAAATAAATTTGGGCGCTAATTTTAGTTAAACGCTTTTATTTTATATGTCTTACGACCTTCTCTTAGATCTTAATACAAACATAATTTGTCCAAATCCATATCCTTTTCTTGAAAGGCTGGGGGAAATTTCCATAGAGAAAATTTAACTAAAAGGAATCTGAGTATTAATGTCAACTGTTAAGAATTTTGAATTCTCCAGGAAAACTTTGCTTGTTGAGACCCAAAAGTAAAGACCTGTACATTGATGGATCATTGCCAGTAAGAAATTCAATTTACCCTCTGGGAAAAAAATATTAAAGCTAGAATTGTATTTTATCTTTGGAAGGTTTAATCATACAGTTTTAGCTGTCTCTTAATGGGGATTATTCACTTTAACATGTAGCCAATAACTTAAAAAAAAAACACTTTTGTACAACTTTACTAAATAAACGTGCCTTCCTTACAGCTGAAAACCAGCATTGCACTTGAAATTTCAGGGTGGGGAAAATTTCCCCCCTACCTCATTTGAGTTCTTTTGACTAGTCTAATAATTAAATGGACACAAGAAAGATAAATATAATGAAACAATTTAATTCATATGCAAAGTGTTGTCATTAAAAAAAGAGACACTCAAAGTGACCAAAGCAAGCTGTTTACATACCATTTTTAGACAAGACACCATTATTTGTGAAGATTTAACAAGACCAAGGCACTTGTGCTGGGGTACTGAAGTAATGAAGAAGTCACGAGGTTTGTTAGACAGCTTTCTGAGGCCTGGATTCCCTTACTGTGTTGACAAAGATGCTCTCTATCCTCCTGCTATGGAGGATACCTTTATGTGGGAGATTTATTTCTCACATTTGAGGAAAAGAGGAGGGTCAGAGTTTTTTTTAAATAAATTTTTTTTCACTACCTGTTTCTCAAGTAACTTCATTTCAAAGTAACCAGTATGCAACTGTGGTTCATCTTGGGGTGCCCTTCTCTGAGCCCCAGCAAACTCATCCAGTCTACAACACAAGTCTCATCTCATTTAACTCATCTGCAGCTTAATTCTTGGCCCTCCTTCCATTAAACTCAACTCTGGCCTGAAATACACCATAGCCTTTTTCCCCTGGGAAGCATGCTTATCTTGCCATGATATATTCCTGCCTATTCTCTTTGAACTCATGAAGAAAAACAAAGAAAAAATATTAATTGGTCAAATTGTATTTCTTATAAGTCTGAATGAAGAGATATACAGTTACTTGATAATGCATTGAACATGCGTCTAATACTAGTATATCAACCCATGAAGTGTGCAATATAGTTATAATAAAATGTCACCTCACATTTGCAGAGCACTTTGTAAATTCCATGGTCCTTTTCCTTACCCCCACTCTATTGCACAGAATATGAAGAGTAGATGATATTTATTTTCAATGGGAACCATGTGAACAGAAAATATTTTTCCTATAAAGACAAAAACCTTGCAGCTCAAATGTTAGACTGACCACAGAGAGTCAAATCCAGTACCAGCTCTTCCAGTCTTGTAGGTGTGGGTTTTCTGGGTGCTGATGCAAACAGATCCCTTGAAGGTGATTGGAGCTTTAAGGATAATCAGCTGCAGGGAAGATGAGAAGCCAGCGATGAGGTGCACACAAGGTGAGTGGTGAGAACAGAGACCCCTCATGGTGCTGGGGCTGTTGAAGGGCTCCCATCTCTGCACCAGCAGAGTCCACGAGAACAACAACAAAACCAAAGTAGTCTGTTTAGGCTTTGACTGATGGAGACATTAAAAATAATCCCATCTGAAAATTTAAAACAATAATTGAATTATTTTGTCAATTTGAGGTTTAGATTTACACTGCTTTCATGATCTGTCAGATCCTAAGCTCGAAAAAAAAAAATTGAAGGGCTCCTTGTTTAGGAAACACTGCATGGGACTGGCACAGACATACACAAATACATGTCAAAGGAGTGAACTCTCAGCCACTCAGACCACCAAGAATTTCCACAGAGAAACTCCTGTTCCTGCAAAGTTTCAGGAAAATAAGAAAAAACATAGGTGGATACTCTCAACTTCAGATATTTGCATTACTTGATGCAAATTATGGCAAAAATACACTTAGTAGTTGAAAGCAATAAAGGTTAAATTTAAAACTATGAGACTATAGATTGCAATGTACAACCAGAACTTCAGAGGAAACCGACAATTTAGAATTGAGGAAAAACTGGGTTTGTCAGGAAAACCAGCTTCCAAGAAGGAGAAAAAATAGGTGACTATACACACACACACGCACACACACACACATATAAATACAGACGACATAGAGCAATAATACCATATAATTTGTGGGTTCAAAAAGATATAACTGACTTCCTGGAAAACAATAGATTATCAAGCAGGAGGAAGTGATGGTAGCTAAGTTTTTTTTTCCTTTGACCTTTGTATTTTTAGGATAGTAAAAACATTGGGTATCTTTAGATTTATTAAGGTTAGTGTGGGTGTTAATCTACCAAATAGTATTAATGAAAGATTAAACATGGAATCTATCTAGCCAAAATTCGGGAGAAAGATGGTCAGTAGATAACACATTTATAGTGTCGACTATGTGCAGAATGATATTCAAAGCTCTTTACAGACTTTTTCCCAGATATTTACAGATGTTTTGTCAATAGTCATCAGAACAACTGAGACATGTGATGTTACTGTCTCAATATTAAACTCAGAAAACCTGAAACAGAGTCATTAAATGACTTGCCACAGATTATACAGGAAGTAACAGGTGGAGCTGGAAATTATGATGTGATCGAGCTCTAATTTATGGTAGTATGTTATAATACTACTGAATCAGTCCATAAGAGTGCAGGACAAAAAGCACAGCAAATTATGAACAGTTCTCAATAAAACACATTTAAAGAACCAAGTCACATGTCACGATGTGCTCAACTTCACTCGTGATCAGGAAAATGCAAATTATAACTACAAGCTATCTGTACCTACACATACCACCCAGCATAGGGAAAAAAAAGATAAAAAAAAAACCCTCCAATATTAAGAATTGGAGAGACTGTGTAGCAACCGGACTACTTACATAGTGCTGGTCAGAAAGTAATTGATAGAACCAGTTTGTAAAACTTTTTGCAGTTTGTAAAACTCAATATCAGCTTGAGCACAATATATGCATATCCTGCAAACCAGCAACTCTACCCAGAGTTCTACCAGGCAGAAATGCATGAATGTGGACATACAGAGATATTTGCAAAAATATATTTTGTAATAGCTGCATCTGGGTGCATTCTAAATAGTTCTCAAAAATAAGAAGAATATATAAATTAAGTACAGTCATACAATGGATACTATACAGCAGTGGTAATAAAAGAGCTACTGCTGTGCTCACTACCTTCAGCAGCTTGAGTGGAAATCATGCTGTAGACTGAATATTTGTGTCCCGCCAACATTCACATGCTACAACCTAACCCCCAGTGTGGCGGTGCTAGATGCTGGGGACTTGGCTGGTGATTACATCAAAGGCATAGCCCTCAGGAATGGGATTAGTTATTTAGTTATTAGAGTATGCTAGCTAGTCATTCATGTATTTACGTATACTTGTTGATTATTTTCTATCAGGTGCTGTTATTGTCATGGGGAATAATCAATCTCTCCTACCTGTCACATTCCATGTGTTTTTCTTCAGGAAATTAATCATCTACAGCTATTACTATTTATTTACATATCATAGGCATCCATTCAAAGTGCAAACTCCTCCACAGGGAGGATGTTATTTTCATATTTGTATTCTAAAAATTAAAAAGCATTGAACTTTGTGTTAAGTATATTTTTGCTGACAACTTTTAATTCTCAGGTGACTCATTTCTCTGACCTTAGAGCAACACTTTCAGTGTGTTCCCACTTTTAATATGTTCATTATTCTTGTCTTAATAGTTGGTTATCTGGGGGAAGATAATAGCTCAGTGGTAGAGCAGGTGCTTAGCATGCACGGGGTCCTGGTTTCAGTTCCCAGTACTTCCATTAAAACAAACAAACAAACAAAATTACCTCCCCATCCCCAAAATATATATAAACAAAAAAAAATTTTTAAAAACAAAAAACAAACAAAAAATAGTTGGTTATCCAATATATACATAGATACCTCTGTCCTCTCTCAGTTTTGAACTCTTCTTCACCATGACCACCAACACATTGCCACCACCACTGTCATCACCATCAACCACAATAACAAATATAATCTCTTGTTGGGTTCCAGAAAATGAGCTGGACTTGGTGGAAGACATAATGCATCAGTAGATGACTGAACTGGGAAATATGAAATGAAGGTTTGATGAAAAACTCACTTTGTCTTTGTGGGATTCCGTTCGTCAGTGTTCAGAATGAACTTTACCTGTGTTATCATCAATGTCTTTTCTAACCTATGTATCTATATGTATATATGAAAGCATGTAGACAGAATTCCAAGCATTTCCAAATTTAGATTATGATATTTCTTTGACATATAACTTATCTAGATTTTTTTTTAAATTTCCCTAAGTAATGAGATACTTAAATTTTTAATTTTGTCCTCAGTCCCCAGCTTACTGGCATAGTGTGATTGCAAACACAACCTGAATGCAGATCATTTGTTGAAAAGCTTTTAGACTTGCTGTATGGCATATGTATTGATGTCTAATTATGGAAACACTACTGAGATACCATAACTAAAATCTTTTGCCTATTTTTACAATATTTATCCTGGTACAGTTTTTTTTCCCCTTTAAAGGAGGTACTGGGGTTTGAACCCAGGATAAGGTCTACCACTGAACTATACCCCTCACTTCCAGCATGGCACAATTTTTAACCACAGTTTCAGTGATTTAAAAAAATATTTTATATCTCTCCTTAGATAATCAACCAATGCCTCACATATGACAAAGACATGTTCAGAAGAAACCAAACTGAAGTGACAGAATTTATTCTCTTGGGTCTGGCAAGCTGTTGCAGGTTGCTTTCTTTGTATTGTTCCTTGCAGTTTACATAGTCATTGTGATAGGAAACTTGGACATGATTGTCTTAATCAGAACTGATGCTCGACTTCACATGCCCATGTTCTTTTTCCTCTCAAGTTTGTCTGTTCTAGATCTGTGTTTCTCCACAAATGTCACTCCCAAAATGTCAGAGAATTTCTTATCAGAGAGGTAGACTATCTCATATGCAGGCTGTCTGGTGTAGTGCTATATCGTCATGGCTGTGGTCCTTACAGAGCACTACATGCTGGCCATCATGGTGTACAACTGCTATGTGGCCATCTGCAATCCTCTGCCCTACAGAAACCCAAGAAACAAGAAAGAGTTAGAATCAGGTTACTTGGCTGGTCTGAAAAACCTCAAATATTAGATCCAGAAACATACGTTTTTGGGGTCACAGGCTGAATTACTATGGGGTGAGAGAAGGAGTGCCCAGTGGAGGAATGTGTCCAGTAGTCCAAGTACTAGGCAACCCTGTGGTGTTTCCCTTCAAATCTCGACCTGTTTCATAAAAGATGCAAGAACACACTAAGCAGCAGTTCATGTATAATGATTATCACTGTCTTCTTAAGTTAATGTTAGTAAAATCTAAGCATTAGTTCAACAAGTGAGTCTTTTGCTTAAAAACAATTTTGCCAATAGAAACTCAATTTATCAATACTGTGATTGTTATGATCATGAGGAAATAGAATGTGGTCATCAGGGTTTGTGAGCATTTATTAAAAATGTGTTGACTGACAGGTGGTCCAAATGGTCTTGCTTCTCAATTATTATTGTTAAAAAGCTTATTCAGTTAATATTAGCTAATATTATGTAATTATATATTATATACATAGGAGGCAGGGAAAAGGGGACTCAGAAATAAATAATAAATGTGAAAGCTGAGTTTTTAACATCTATAATAGTAACTTATCTTTGGAGAAAGGGGAGAGACAAAAAGTAAGCTTGAAGTTTTCAGGCTGTTTGCCTGAGAAACAGAGACATCTATGACCTTAATCCAATTTCTTTGTGTTAGATTTGGGAATAGAGGGGAGACATCACACTTATTCCATTAGATTTTTAGAATTCAAGTACAAGGGTGGCCTGTGTTCTTTTTTCTCATTGAACCACAAGCAACAAATCCCCCAAACAATGATTGTCGTACGTGTCTGGCTGGAGAGGGAGGGTCTCAGTCTCCCAAGGGCTTCTGTGCTCCAGCAGAGTATGGTAGCTCCAAAGTGTTTCCTGTTTCTCAAAGGAACAAAAAACACATAAAGTTAAAAAATTAAGAGGTTGCAGAGTTCCTAATATGGAGAAAGCATCCAGTAAGAATGGCAGTATTAAACTAGAATATGAGGTCCATGAGAGCAGGTAATATTATTATTTTTTTCCCTGGATTTCAGGCACATAGTAAATAGATAAATAAACAAATAAACAAATAAATGCATGTCACTGTCTAAAGACAATGACACCAAGGTTAAGAATGCTGTGTTTTCCAATGCTTTGGGGGTAGACTTTCTTCCACTTTGGAAAATGGAGCCTTAAAATATGAATTAAGCTCAATTAGAGGAATAAAGCTGCACAGCTTACAATTTAGAGACTGTGGGCTAAAAATTATACCCATGGCATTTGCAATTATAAGTCAGTAAAAATTAAAATTATATTCCTCAAGTACATTAATTTATTTTCTCTTCAAAATGGGTAGAAACTATAGACATGAGAAGGATAGCTATTGTAGATCATCTTCTATCAATTAAAATAATTTATTAAGACGAGATCGGACGCATTCAGGGTGGTATGGGGAATTTTTTTACAGTGTTAAGAAATAGAACAAAATACAAACAACAGCAATAAAAAACGGTCACCCCTAATGCAAGAATTAAGTTGGATTTTAGAGAAGTTCATTAATTCTTTCAGACAAGGGGAAGCTCATCTGAGGCTCATTACATGTGTATATGACATCCTTTTTTATTCTCTCATTGCTTACAATTCTTTCTTACTGAAAAATGGGAGGAATGTTCTTCATTAATACAAAGAATTGTGCTAAGTACAGATTATTTGAAATATATGTTGTGGCTGATGCAATATCGACATGTTTATCATCACATGGGAAACTAAGAACCACTCCCACCCACAAATGCAGCACAGTCATCAGGATACAGAGAAAACACTGTAAAAAAAAGAGGACAAAAAGCAAAACCTCAAGTCCTTTTAGCCTTTTAATTAATTAACTAATTTAAATATCTCTAATTCTGCTGAGAGTTATTTTGCTCTTGAGTTTCATTTTCCATTACAGGTGATGCCATCTGTAGCATTTTAATTATCTCTGCAGCTTTCTGTCCATATTCTCCAGTGAGAAAGCCCCACAGTGGGAAATCCAGCTCTTACAAAGCCTTCTGAATCATGCGGTGGTGACACCACATGAGATGTTCCCAAGAACATTTTTTCTTCATGCACAGGTAGGTTCATGCACAGGTAGAGTCTGTGTATTTTCATAAAGTCAGTCCGGAGTGTGAGCCCCCTAGGTTGCCCTTGTAATTCTCCATAGGAAGAGCATGTTCTGGAAGGGTTGTTAGGAGGTGTAATTAGAAAGGCCCCACTGTGGCAGTGGTGGTCAGCTGTGGTTGGGGGCTCTGGTTTGATGCCCTTGTCCAAGAAATTCAGTCATTCAGTGGCAAAAGTGTACACCATACTACCTAACAAACAGAGTTCTCCCCATAAAGGGTCACTATGTGGCAATCAAACCTTTGTGTTTCTGTTTTCTATGCTAAAGACATTTTCTTTTCAGTGCAAGTGCACTCAGTCTCTCCCTCTCTGTCTTTCTGTCTCTGCTTCTCTCTCTTTCTCATATACAAACATAAAGTCATGAAATTAAACTTTTATATACAACTAGCATGTATAAGATACCAGTAACATGTGTTCAAACACAGTTCTTGATAAAGAAGCACACTGGACCTCAAAACATTCATAAATGATCCTGTGCTCCTTAGAATCCAGACCATCTTTTCCTCTTTCTACCTTCTACAGACAAGTGGTTGGGGTTTCACATGGGGGTAACCTGAGGAAACATCTTCTCCTTGCATGTGATATTAGCATTCTCTGCCCTGTTACAACTAGCTCCCTGAGGAAGCCTGTAAGACTCAGGCAGTTGTAAATCATGGGCCCAGCATTTCTTAGGGTGGCCAATTATCTTGGTTTGCCCAGGACTGAGGTGTTTCTCTCAGTGAAAACTTAACATTCCTAGACCAGGAAATTTCTGGCTAAATTGGGTGGCAGCTGTTTATGTCACATTTCTCCCACCACAGACTGAACTGGTAGCAGACATAGATGGATTTCATTACAGGGCCAACTGTTTGAATCTCATTCTGCTCCCCTGTGCAGATTTGTCATTCAGTGGCTACTAAAATTGAAGGCCTCCTTGGAGCTGAAGATTCGGCTCATGTAGGTTGACTTACACACTGATACACTTCTCACTAAGTGCTTAAAGCCTGATACCATTTTCCTTTTGCTTATGTTTCTTGATGACATTTGCTATAAAAGTGAAAAAACAGTTTAAAAATTCTCATTACATATATAAGGTTTATTAATCATCAAATAAATCAATAACTTTGTAGAAAATGTTTCTTTAGAATGCCTGTATAAAGCGTATAGAGGAGGCTGGGTATATAAACAGATTTCTTACCTAAATATGTGGGAAATGGCTAATTATTTGGAAGAAGAGGCAAAAAGAATCATGCAGATCTCACTGCAGCACAAAGAGGATATTTGAATAGATTTGACCGCATTCTCTATTTCCCTCCTTTACCAATTCATGGTTAGATGAGGTAACACCTCTTTGTATTTGGCATTTTGGCAGAGGCATCCTAGAGTGTAGGTCTTTTTACTTTACTTTAGTCACTACCAACATTCCAGGGGAGGATGAAAATCATCTCATTTTTCCAATCGCCATCTGATATCTATCATGTAAATTTCAACCAAGAGATGAGTAGTGGGAGGCACAGATATAACAAGTAAACTAAGATAAAGACAAATTCTAGGGGATGAAAAAGGAAGGACAGATCTCAACTAACAATGGGTAGGAAGAGAAATAGGCAAGAAACAGGTTGGTCATAACAGTTTATTATAGATAAGAGAAGAACCAGTGATTTTTCTGGAAGTTGTTTACTACATGAATGAATGGATGAATAAATAAATATAAAAGTGATGATGATGTTTTTCTAACTTGTACTTTGATGGCAAATACAGGATATTTTCATGAAGAACCATCAGCTGTGCACTCCCATCGCTCATAAATAAATGGACCATAAGTAAAATCTTACTGCTGGTAAATGAGCTCAAAATATTTAAACTAGCATATCAGAATGTGCTAGAAGGATCCAGAATCCAGACAGATCGGCCATCTTAATCTGATACAGTCAAAAGTAAAAAAAAGAAACTTCCTCTCTAAACCCTCAAAAAGTTTCCTTCACTTTCTGGTACATTTAAAAAATTTCATTAAAGTGTAAATAATTATGGAATAATAATACAGTCCTTCATTTAGTATTCTGTTGTTCCTAATTTATTCAAAGTTCTAAGAAAAAAGGAAGAGACTGCTATAGAATGTGTTAATGCTTCAAGACTCAAGGGAGGAGAAGAGTTTTAAAAAATGGAGGTGATGCTTCAATTTATTTCTTTTAGGCTTATTTGCAACATGGACAATGGCTGGCAAGGATTCATTTTCTTATGTTGATTTTCCAAATTAAAAAAAAAATCACCAAATCAATGTAATTCTTTAAGAGGTTTTTTTCTTTTCTTTTTTTCCAATAAAGATAGTTGTTTTATTTTAAACCATTTTATACAGTGTTATTAAGTCATTTTTTAAAATAAAAAACTTCTAAAGCTTTCAAGGTTAAGAAATGGAGGTATCACTTAACTTTCTGATTATGGATCAGCATTTCTTTGCCTATGACTTTGAATAAATTTCTTACATATTTTATAGACCTTCTAACTCTATAAATCTAGTGAATAAAAAAATGTATGTACTTCCTAAAAGTTGGGGCCATTAATAAAAATTCTTTCCCTTTCCAAGAGAGAGCAAGAACAAAAATTCTTCCTCTAAACTTTTTCTATATAAACAAGTAAAACTAGATGCAATAAGTTATGTCATTATATTCTATAATTTTATATTATTCTGCCAGTTGCTCTGTAAAAGAAAACTTATGTATATATATGTGCATAAGGGAAAGAAATACTGCTAAGTAAAGACATGGGGAAAGGAGAGGAGAGATAAAAAGAAAACTTGCAGAGGAATTGAAAGAGAATGGATCAGTAAGATAAAATACAAATGAAGAATGACTATATTTGAGATGTGTTTATTTTATTAGACAAAGTGCATCTCTGCCTGGATCATATTCAAGAAAATGCTCAATTTTACTGACGTGACAGAATTTATTCTCTTGGGACTAACTAGTCGTCCTGATTTACAGCTCCTGTTCTTTGTGGTCTTCTTACTGGTCTACATTGTCACCCTGGTTGGGAATGTTGGTATGATCATACTCATCAGGGTCAGTCCCCAGCTCAACAGCCCCATGTATTTTTTCCTCAGTCACTTGTCTTTTGCAGATGTGTGGTTCTCCTCTAATGTCACTCCCAAAATGTTGGAAAATTTGGTGTCTGAGACCAAAACTATTTCCTACCCTGGTTGTATAGTGCAGTGTTTCTTCTTCATTGCCTTCATCCATGTAGAAGTCTTCATCCTCACTGTGATGGCCTTTGACAGGTACATGGCAATTGGCAACCCTATGCTCTATGGCAGCAGAATGTCAAGGATTGTCTGTATTTGACTGATCTCTTTCCCTTATGTATATGGCTTCTTTATTAGTTGCATCTCCACATTGTGGACCCATGGCTTGTACTTCTGTGGGAACACTGAGATCAACCACTTCTACTGTGCAGACCCAGCCCTCATCAAGATGGCCTTAGCAGGAACCTTCATTAAAGAATACACCATGTGCACAATGGCGGGTCTCAATTCTCTTACTCTGCTAGTCATTATCATCTCCTACATATTTTCCTTATTGCCATCCTAAGAATGCTCTCAGCAGAAGGAAGAAAGAAAGCCTTCTCCACGTGTGGATCTCATTTGACAGCTGTCACCATATTTTATGGAACTCTCTTCTTCAGGTACCTCAGAAGTCCAACTGAAGAGTCCGTGGAGCAGGGGAAAGTTGTGGCTGTGTTTTATATCACGGTGGTTTCCATGTTGAATCCCATGATCTACAACCTCAGGAACAAAGATGTGAAGGAGGCCATGAGCAAAGTGATCAGTAGGACATACTTAATGAAATAAAATAGAAACTTAAAATGTATGATGAGGCCCATGGTTCAATATAAAGGTTAGAATTAACCATTTCTCTTGGATAATGTTGAGAAAAATTGTTATTTTTGTTTTCAATGAACAGACAAAGATACTACACAATTGAATAAGAAATAAGGTATAAGGATAAAAGCAGCACATTGTAAACAGGACTCCCTGGGTCTATAACACATGACGATATGAAAGCATGCTGACAACAGCATCCTTTCCCACACAGTGTCAAATTCGACAGGTCATTTTGTAGCTGGAAGCATTTGTTATGGCTTTTCAGTATTTTACAAGTCCACTCTTTCAATTCTGTTTTTAGAAGAACCATAATGTTCCGTTCTTGCATCTAAATGAGGTGGTGGTTCATGATGTATGTTGTTATTTTTAAATACTGAAATTGACTATTATTTCACTGGTAGTCATTGGTATAATTGTAGACAACAGCCCTGACAGTGGAATAATTTCTGCAGAATATGTTATAAGCTCCATGTAAGAAATGCTAATGAATTTAACTGTATGCTATATGAGTTTACCTTTTCAAATGTATGCTAATTAATTAAATAAGCCTCATTTATATGTAAACATATGTATTTAAATCCTATTTGTATCTTACCTTATAATGACTATCAGAAGGTAATAACACAATCTCATTGGTTAGTTTTGGATTGTATTTCCATAAATCTATTGGGGAAATTGTAGATATATATTTACTTTTTTTTTTCCTTTATTATTGAAGTGTTTTGGGGTTTGGTGGTAGTAGAAAGCAGCTGAACCCTCATTGGTTCTAACACATGCATTTGTAACTTGTCATTCATTTTATATCTGTTTTTAAAATTAACACATCATCAATATAACAGATGCCCTGAATTGTGTTTTTTTTTAAACGATATTGTTGCCTCTGTTTCAAAATACTTTCACTTAAAAGATGAGAACAATTTGAGGCACAAATTGCTGATTTTGATTGTAAATGCACAAAATCTATAACATTTCTTGTCAAGATTGAAGTCCTGTTCATTTTCTTTTATTTAACAATATTTTGTCAAGAAATTTAAAAAATAAAGCAGGATTTTCACAAATAAAGCAAAATCATGCATGCATTATATATGTGTATATACATGTATATATACCTGTTACACATCCATCCACATGTACATGTATGGATATTTCTGTTTGTACGTGTGTGTGTGTGTTTGTGTGGAGGCGTGTGTTTCAGAGTAGTCAACCTGATCAGGACTTTGCAGGAGTTGCTACTTAGGCTTTTCCAAAGGATCAGACTAGTTGTAACATGAATTACCCAACATAATGATGTCATTTATTACACTTTACGTTGTATTATATGCAGTCTCGTACTGCATTATTTCCCTGCCCACTACATTTAGTGTATAACTCCAAACGGCCTACTTCACCCACAACAGAACTACTTTCTCTACTTAGCTCTCTCCTGACCACAGATTGTAAAACTTAGTCCACTTGAAAACCAAGAGATTTTAAAGCTTGTTATGGCCAGCTGTGTTATTTTAACAATTATAAACAAACTGTATGGGGGGAGGATACAGCTCAAGTGGTAGAGCACGTGCTTAGCATACATGAGTTTCTGGGTTCAATCCCTAGTATCTCCTCTAAAAAAAGTAAGTAAACTTAATTACCACCCCCTCACTGCCAAAATAAAACAATTTAAAATATAATAACAAATAAATAAAATATAAAAATAAAATATTTTAAATAAATAAATAAACTGTATAACCATTCACATAACAGCTCATGCAATGGATACATATATTAGCATATTTATGCTTAATTTAAACGATTTAGAATTTCTTTTTTGCATGTGGTCTGAAGCAAGAAACTAATACTAATTTTCATAAAATATCAATTGCCACTTGTTTTTTTAATAATCTTATCCCTGATAATTTTAAGTGCCAGTAATATTATACATCAACTTGTTTCTATTTCTTTTAGTTCATTCCCCATCATTCTATTCTGTTCTTTAATTAATTAATGACTCATTCATCTAACAAATATTAGCTGAGTGCCTATTATGTACCAGGCAGTGTTTTAGTTATTTGTTATCAATGAGCAAAACAGAAAAAGAAATTCTTGATCTCATGAGTCTAGGGGTGTGAGACATATGTAAACAATTAGCATAATATATAAATAAATCATATAGTATGTTAGATATGTTATGGTGAAATCTGGAAAAAATATCATGATATAAAGGAGCAAAAGAGTGCTTCTAATTTAGTTATGGGAATAAAGGTAGATTTCTTTGAGATGATAACTGAGCAAAAAACCTCTGCAGGTGGTTTAGAGCTGAGCCACGCAGTTGTGTGCTAGGTCAAAATTTTAGTTTCAGGGACTCATACTTGTTTCATCTTTCACTGGAAAAGTGGAGTCACACAGATCGTGAAGTACAGAACATGGGACTGGCTTATGCAGGCTAAGTGACACCATCACCAGGTTTAGTGTGATGCAAACTCAAAGCAAATCATGTCATTTGATCCCAGGACACCTTCAAAATAACTTGAGTTTGAGTTTGGGAAAAAATAAAATTGTGCAAATTGTAACAAAAATAAAATAAAATAAAAACCACAAATCTCATCAGTATGTGTTCCTCTGGAGATGCACTTTCCCCAGGATCATTTCTGGTGAAAGCCTCTTAATTGCTTCTTTTTTCTAATGTAAACATTTAAGGAAAACTTCTGTGTCCTTCCAGTTTCTCTTTTGCCTGGTTCATGTTGTTTGCCATCTCTTCTACAGCCTCCACTGTTCAATTCTGCATCCTTTCTGGGAACACTTCTCTTCATTCTGAGGTTGGTACACAAATGCATTGATCTGGAACTGGAAAATGAAGGTTGCATCTTGAATTTTATTTACATTTATTCCTTATCACTAAAATTAACATGAATTAACATGAATTAATTCATAAATGTTATCTGTGTGTAGATTTGTATTTGTGTGTGTCAGAGAGAGAAACAGAAAGAAATTTTCTATAGAGATTTGATTATTTGATTATTGCAAACTATTAATGGAAGCTACAGTTTCCAGGAGTGCATTTAATATTTAATAATAATTGTGCCTTGAATATTTATTATGTGTTAGTGTGTAATAAATCTTTTCATATTCACAAACACACAAAGAAATTAATACTGTTATTATTGTTACATCATATTAGTATAGTGAAACTATAAACAAAACAAGAGTAATCCTGTCCAAGTTCTTAAATAAGTCATGGAGCCAGAATTCAGCCAATGTCTGACAAAGCAACAGAATGGAATACTTAATAATTTCTCATGCCTGAACCTGAAGGAGAAAGAATCCACATTCATGGGTAACTTAATTTGAAATACAAAATGCTGCAACATGGCTGTTTGGGTACATCTGCTTTGCCTGGAGATGGTGAGGAAAATCCTGTAAGTGCTTCTCAGTTTCCCAGACCCTCCATTCTTCCCCAGACCTCACACCCACTAAGATCAGAGCTGATCATTCCACTTTGCTGTGAGCTCACCATCACTCTGTATCATCTGGCTAATCACCACGCAAGTTTGCATGGATTTAATTTTTGCAAAGTACTAACAACACCACTTTTTTATATCTTCTTTTTTTTTCTCAGGCATCCTTGGTTGCCTGTAATTAGATCTGGTTTTCAAACAAGAATTCCTCTATTGCTAATCTTTGATAAATGCAAGAATGCAAAAACCATGGGCAGCCCAGCCACACTCTGCTGACTCAGCATCATTGCGATCTGTGGAAAGGCTTGTCACCCTGTTCCAGGCACAGACTCTCTCCTTCATCTTTGTATTTCTCCTGTCTTTTGTGATGCTGTCTTAAGCAGATCTTCCATTAATTTCTCTTTGTCTATGAACCTGTGAATCTTAAAAAATCCATTTTTTCTTGTTTAGGGAATTCTATTTCAAAAGTTAATATATTATTTTTTACATTTTTACAAATGAATTAGCATAGTTTGGGCAGTTTACAGATAGATCTGTGATCTGTTTTTCCTGTTCCTGTTCCCATGGACTGAACATGTTCACAGGCAGCTCGATATGATCCTACAGCACGTTCAGGACAGATACAGTCCTGCGTCAGTATCTGAGAGGGGTGCGTTCCAGGACCCCTGCTGCCTCCCAGGTTACCGAAATCTGCAGATGATCAAGTCCCTTCTATAGAAAGGTGTAGTTTTTGCATATAACTGATGCACACCCTCTCATATACTTTAAATCATCTCTAGATGATGTCTAACACACAATGTGATGCAAATGTTATGTAAATAGTTGCCATAGCCTGGCAAATTCAAGTTTTGGCATTTGGAACTTTCTGGATTAAGAAAATATATATTTTCTATTCGAGGTTGTGGAACCTGCAAGAGTGCTGACTGTACTCATAATACGTTTGCTCTCCTTTCCAGACTTCCTCGGCCCTGCTCTAAAGCTGAGCACGTAGCAACACACTACAAAAGTGTACAACCAGCAGAGAGGGAGAATATTTTATCAACTTGTTTTCCTACTTGGTATTACCTGTTTTTTCTTTTTTCCCAAACCTATGACAACAGTTTTTTGAGGGTTAAAAACAAAGTTGAACAACAAGGTTTTAATTTGAGTAGGCATCAATATTTAACAAAATAGTTAAAAAATAATTTATCTCTATGTCAGAATGATTCCACGGAAGTTCAAAAAATAAAAAGATGTGAAGATCTGGGTTGTCACAGGCGATATATATGAATACAGAAGCAGGTTGTGATGCCCTTGCTCCACACTGTCAAGAGAAAACCATACCATCACCATATTCACTCAGTCGCCTGTCGTAACGCAACTGGTTTATAATTTTGTTTGCATTAGTTTCCATTTTTTTAGCTTTATAAGTGCCACACGTGGTTACTGAGCATATCTGAGAAACTTTGGAATAAAAAAACGCCCCAAAACAAAAAAATACTTCCATATTACTACTTTCCACCTCGTGATTTGAAGTCACCTTTTATTTCCTAAAGACTCATAAATATATTCCTTTAAGGAGATAATATAAGTTTTATAACATGAATGATAAATTGGTAGATAAATAATTTTAGTAAATTTATTAATACACATACTATGAATCATAAGCTGAGCAATAGCAAAACAAGCGCTTGACTTAATCTTTAATATAATTTTAAGGAAACTGCTTTAGGCATAGATTGATGCCAAACTATTATCCAAAGTGATCACATGTGTTCTCTAAGCTTTAATGTGTCTGTGTCTAACTACGTATTCTTAAACCCAAATGGTCACGTCAAATTGACCATCGAAAACTCTTCGAGGGGAGAATGAGTTCCATAAAGGTGACATGAGGCCTTGGGATGGGGAGTTGGGTGGATAGGGAGAAGAAACCAAAATTATACAGAAAGAATGGTATTCTTTACATCACAAAACAAAAGATTTTATCTTTTCCAATTTTAACTCTTATTATTCCTAATATTTTTAAGCCATGAGTTAATGCTTCAATTTTTTACTAATTAGCCTAAGACCAAGGAGTCATTTGTCAGTCTAATTTACTTGGGTTCGTAGCATTCTCCTTCCTCATGAAAACCTTTTCTTTCCAAAAGGGGTGAGTAGAAGGCAGTGGATTACCTTCATGAATAAGAGTCTATTTATTTTCACTCTGGCAATGAGGTCATCTTCTTACCTGCTGTGATCTTTCTTGGTCATAACCCTAAGATAACTTTGGATACGCATCAGAGGGTAGTTGCACAAAGTATAATCCTGGAGGTAAAAACAAGGGTTTGGGGAATAATCAAATGACATTTAGCCCTTGGAGAGCATGGCACAGTCCCAAATCCAACAAACTTATTGCCCTGTTGCAAAGCTCTCTCAGGAATCTTTTTTGATAGAATTACTCCCTGTGTTCCAAAGATCTTCGATGTTTGCTAATTTTGAGGAACTCTCTCTCTGTGTCTCTCTTTTTGCTTTATTATTCTCTCTCCTCTCCTTCATTTTTAAGCTAAGTAAATGCCAGCTAGACTAAGTATAATAGAATTCTTTCCCACACAGCTTCTCACAGTTTACCTTTACTAGATAAGTCATGTGTCTCTAAGAGTTTGCAGAAGATACAAAGATTTCTCATTATCTGATGAATGAACCCTTGTGGATTTTTCTCCACAATACCTATTAACAGCATACACAGCACTAGTGTTTCTATAGGAAAATAATTTTGGAAATATTGTTTTAGAAAAATGTTCCTATGATACAACTTATATCCAGGAAGAACTCCATTGATCACCAAGGAAAAGGCAAACAGTCCCCATTTTCTGCCTCCAGCATAATTCTGTAAGAGTACACCATGGTTTTAGAAAGACCATTGACATCAACACCACTCTGAAGAGACATTGATCTCCTTGTCTTAGTTCTATTTGACTTTCCAGAATGTAAGAGCGGATGATGTCTAGTAGATTACAATTACACGTTAGAGATGCCAAGAGTCCGTGTCCAGGTACTGTGCACAATGTAGGAATGTGTATAAATGGCTTACACCTTTATTTTGATGATTGCTGTGATCAGTTCATCCCTCTTTAAATGAGTCCAAGGATGAGGTTAGATTAAAAATAAATTTTATTTGACATTTAGGGCTGGTGAATTATTTGATTAAGTGACTTCCTTCTCTAATCATGGAGAATATGCCTATAATGAAACAGATAAAATAGTAATTTTGAGTGATGATAAAAAGAGAACTATAGCCCTCCAAAATATCTTCAAAATATGAAAATACCAAACAAACCAGTGTTGGAAACAAGGGATGTTAAAGAAGTGGTCTTGGAAATTTGGCAAATTCACTATCAAGTACTAGCGTGTTTCAATCACATTTTGTACACCTGTTATGTAAGTGGGGCTCTGTATTTATCCAACCAGGTAGCCTTCCAAGAGCACTTTACATTAGCAAGTGCTCAGAAATGATTTGCTGAAAAGAGTAGCAAAATGCAGTCATAGATGTATAATAAAGAAAAAAATGAAAAAAGGCATGGATAAAAATGTAAATTATTACATGGTTACTATGTGATTTTGAAATTTATTTCCTTGTAGTTATCACAGGGATTTGTAGCTAATATTGACCCAGAACTGAGAAAATGCTCAATTTCACTGATGTGACAGAATTTATTCTCTTGGGACTCACCAGTCATCAGGAATGGCAAGTCGTCTTCCTCATCATTTTCATGGTGGTCTACATCATCACTGTGGTGGGTGATATCGGCATGATCATGTTAATTAAGGTCAGTCCACAGCTCAGCAGCCCCATGTACTTTTTTCTAAGTCATCTGTCATTTGTGGATGTGTGGTTTTCTTCCAATGTCACCCCTAAAATGTTGGAAAACCTGTTATCAGAGACAAAAACTATTTCTTACGCTGGTTGCTTGGTACAGTGTTTCTTCATTATAGCCCTTGTCCGCGTAGAGATTTTTATTCTCGCTGTGATGGCCTTTGACAAGTACATGGCAATTGGCAACCCTCTGCTCTATGGCAGTAAAATATCAAGGCTTGTCTGTATGCGACTGATTTCTTTCCCTTACATATATGGCTTTCTGACGAGTCTGGCAGCAACGTTATGGATGCATGGCTTGTACTTCTGTGGGAAAATTGAGATCAACCACTTCTACTGTGCAGACCCAGCTCTCATCAAGATGGCCTGTGCTGGGACCTTTGTTAAGGAATATTCGATGATCATACTTGCAGGCATTAACTTCACTTATTCTCTAACTGTAGTGATCATATCTTACCTATTTATTCTCATTGCCATTCTGCGGATGCACTCAGCAGATGGGAGGCGGAAGGCCTTTTCCACCTGTGGCTCCCATTTGGACAGCGGTTGTCATATTTTATGAAACTCTTATTTTCATGTATTTCAGACGTCCCACCGAGGAGTCCGTGGAGCAGGGGAAAATGGTGGCTGTGTTTTACACCACAGTGATTCCCATGTTGAATCCCATGATCTACAGCCTCAGGAACAAAGATGTGAAGGAGGCCATGAGCAAAGTGATCTTCAGAACATTTTTAACTAAATAAAATAGAAAGTTTAAATGTCTGATGAGACCCATGGCTCAGTAAAAGGGGAAGAAATTAACCGTTTCTCTTGGATAATTTTGAGGAAATTTGTTATTTTTGTTTTCAATGAACAGACAAAGATACTATACAATTCAATAGGGAAGAACGGTGTAAGGACAAAAGAAGCACATTGTAAACAAGACTCCCTGGTTCTATAATGCATGAAACCATGCTGATAATTTCATTTATTATTTTTCCTTCCACACAATAGTAGATTATTTTGTAACTGGAAGTATTTTTTTATGGGCTTTCAGTATTTTAAAAGCCCACTCTTTCAATTCTGAGTTTAGAAGAACTATTATGGTCCCTTCTTGCACCTAACATAGGCATTGACGCAGGATATATGTTGTTACTTTTAAATGCTTAAATTGACTGTTATTTCACAATAAGTCACTGGTATTTTTTTCTTTCCTATTTTATGTCTTTTTAAAATTTTTATTGAAGAAAAGGTGGTTTGCAATGTGTTAATTTCTGATGCATGACATAGTGATTCAGCTATTTATATATATTATTCTTTTTCATATTTTTTTATTATAGACTATTACATAATATTGAATATAGTTCCCTGTGCTATTCAGTAGGACTTTATTGTTTATCTATTTTATACATAGTAATTAGTATCTGCAAATTTTGGTCTCCCGACATCTCTTCACCTTCCCACCCTCCTGAAAACCATAGTTTGTTTTTTATGTCTGTAAGTCTGTTGCTGGTTTTTAAATAAATCTATTTGTGTCATTTTTAAAAATTTCACATATAAATGATATCATATGGTATTCTTCTTTCTCTTTCTAGGTTACTTCATATATTATGATGTTCTCCAGGTCCATCTATGTTGGTGTAAATGGCATTATTTTATCCTTTTATATGGCTGAGTAGTATTCTATTGTACATGTGTGATATATTTATATATACATATGTATGTGTGTATATATATATAGAGAGAGAGAGGGAGAGAGAGAGAGACAGAGAGAGAACATCTTCTATATTCAATCATCTGTTGATGGACATTCAGATTGTTTCCATCACTTGGCTATTGTATATAGTGCTGCTATGAACACTGTTGAGCATACACCTTTTTTAATTAGAGTTTCATTTGGATATGTACCCAGGAGTGGGATTGCTGGATCATATGGTAAGTCTAATTTTAGTTTTTCAAGGAATGATCATACTGTTTTCCATAATGGGTGCACCAGGCTACATTTCCACCAACACTGTAGGAAGATTTCCTTCTCTCCACAGCCACTCCAGCATTTATCATTTGTGGACTCTTTAATGATAGACATTCTGACTGGTGTGAGGTGATGCCTCATTATAGTTTTGATTTGCATTTCTTTGATAGTTAGTGATATTGAGCATTTTTTTCATGTGCCTATTAGCCATTTGTATGTTTTCATTGGAGAAATGCTCATTTAGGTCTTCTTTTCATTTTTAGATTGGGTTGTTTGTTTTTTTGTTATTGAGTTGTACTGGCTGCTTGTATATTTTGGAAAGCCCTTGTTTAAAATATGGTTTTAAAGCATTTTAATACCTGTGAGCAAATGGATTTAGATGTTTCATTTTGAAAGCACAGTTTTCACTTAAAGAATTAAATTGATACTCATGCGGAATATTTTGCACATTTGTGACTTAGGTACGGTACATAAGTACTTTAAAATAAGTTTGTATTTGAAAGAAATAAAATATTGGGGGTGTCTATCTGTCATTAACATTGACATGTACTGATATAATATATTAATATAATCTGGTTCTCTCTTGCACCTCATTTAGGCAAGTATAAGCATGAGGCAACAACCTTACAACTTGAACTTCCATAAAGTGTCTGTGTCCTCTAATAAAAATAAATAAATGAATAATAAATAATCTTCTCTTTTGATTTAGAAAATACATAGCTACTGAAAGTTCAATCACACATTTAAATGATGCATTTAAGTAATCACAAATTGATCTGCAAAGATATAAATATAAATGAGATTGGTGCAGTATGAGAACAAACATTCTTTTGTGGCCATTTTTGAGATTTTATTTTCCTTAAGGGAAACCAGTGATGCATATGAACTCATTTCCACATACAAGCACATACATCATGGTCAAAACTTTAAAGCTATTTGCATGTAAATAAATTGCTTATTCAGATTAAATTATAATAATATTACTTTGCTTAGAGTTGCAAAACTTAAACCCCTAAAAGAATTTAAGATTTTATTTACTTATTGTTACTTTTAAGTGAGTTAAATGTAATTTCTTTTGGCAGTAAAACCATTAATTCACCATTTATTGGAAAACTTGGCATACCAAATTAGTTGCTGATTACTAACAAATTTTAAAATATGGTTTTAAAGCATTTTAATACCTGTGAGCAAATGGATTTGGATGATCTTTGTTACATCTTTTTCTTCAAAAGCGAACTGCTTTCTCTACTTACTTTCTGGAGTGTTGGTTTAGTGTTACATGAAGAATGATGACAGCAAGGTAAATGGCTCAATCATGTTCCTGGTTTGAGTTTCCAGATTTCAAATAAATTTGTGGGTGACCTTGATCTAATCATTTCTTGTTATTCATCCACTTAACTTTTAGGTTCTAGTGTCTGGCTCCGAGATCTTTTCTGGCTCATAATTTCCATGAGTTTGGATTCTTGAGCAGAATATAAAGCAATTTTGCCATTTGCTGAAAATTCAGGATAGTTTTGTAAAATACTTATAAAACTACACCTTAATGTTACATTCATTTCTACATCTATCAACATCATTACATTTCAGCATTTCCAACATAAAGTGTATTTATCTTTCTCTGTCACTCTCTCTATATTTTGCTCTCTCCAACACACACACACACACACACACACACACACACACACACACACACTTTCTTCTTTTTAAATGTACATTTACTTGAGAGAGTGCATTCTACATTATAATAGCATGGTGCCAAAGAGTTCACCAGATGCACTGTCTTCATAATGAGTGAGAAGGAACTTAGGAGTTGTGGGTACTCAGGGATAAAGAATGCAGAAGAAAACTTTGCCTGAGCATTATTTTGCAGATGAACTTGGGGTAGTATATAGTTTAGAGTTTATGAATGATCCACATTGGCATTCTGTTTCTTTAACCTGTTAGCTACCTAAACTTGGTAGAAAAACTTAACCTCGGAGTTATTTTATGTATGCATATTTTTATCCTTCAACATAACAATGATATTGACCACAGTCCTACAGAGGTGGCAACTTCATACTTGTGAACTGTTTATAAGAGAAAATGCAAAAAGAATTTCAAGTCTTTGAGAGCTTTGTACAAGACAGACATTGTCCTGAGAGTTAGCCCTATGTTATCTGAGATCCCCGCCCCAGCCTAGGAGATAGTAGTCTCACATTCTGCAGATGAGAACTGAAGCTGAGAATTGTTACTCACCCAATGACACATAATTAAAGTGCAGAGTTAAGAAGGTTTGATTCCTGATCCTTCTGACATCAAAGTCAATGCTCTACTGACTCCCAGAAGAGCCTCAATTAAGTGAGACAAGTTGTTCTACTATAATCAACTTCTTCAAAAATGACCTCTACTTTTACTCATTCTCTGCAGATGTTTCCAAATGGTCTTTGAGGCATCTGCCATGTGTCTAACATTCATGAGATGCGTAGGGCAAGCATTGCTGTGATGGTCTCTCCTGAGAGATGATGCTTACTAGAAATGTAGCATAACAGACATGAAAACGACTGACCAAAAGCTTATAATGCAAACCATGACTGTTTTTCTGAGGTGCATAATTGCCAGGTGTGAATGGAAGGGAGCAGAACCCATGTGAAGGTGGGAGAGATTAAACCATTATATTAAGAATTTTGATTTCTTAATTTTAGAACCATAAAAAGTAGTCTTCTGATTAACAATCCTTAACTTCTCTTACCCCTGAGATGTTTCTAGAATTTTAAGTATCGCTTCTTTCATAATTACCTGGGTAGTTCCTTGGGGAGATGCTCTCAGTCCTATCAGTGTTTAAGGTTTTATTATAAATAGTGAGCCATTATCATTTGGTTTTCTCACTGCTGAAGGTAGGTCTGCAAATTTTACACTCTTTACAATACAGATTAATGCAGTCACATCTTTTAATTTTTATTCTTGTTTTGAAGAGTAGACTAAAACCTCATTTGTAGACATATTGGTTATCACAGGGTTTTATTGTGTGGAAATATATTACAGGGAAATAGTCTTATTTGTATCCACAGTTATTTAAAACTTCATATGTGTGATCTAGCTACAATGGGGATTAACAAAAAAATTATCCTGCATTATTTATCCTTTTACCTCTTCTCTACAATGACCATTGATTTTCACATTGTGTTTTAAAATAAATGTGGATGGAGTTGAAGATTTTGTGTCAGTGGAAATGATTAGAGCAGTAATTATACCTTCACTGTTTCTCTTCATGAGAAATTCCAAAAACATTATTAAAATTCATTTTTAAAACTCATATGTTACACATGCTATATTTTTAATTGTTTAATAGATGATGCACACTTATATAATAAATTGGCTCTATCCCAGAAGTCACTTGACCGTCTGATCCTAGGATTCCGGGATTGCCTAACCTTGAGTGGTAGCGTGAAGCAGTGGTCCATTTACTCTGTACTTCAGCCTGCTCTAGGGTCATGCAAAGCTCTTCTGGTTCATCAAGAATGAACTATTCAAAGGATAATTTTCTTCTTTTTTGGAGGATACTCAAACTGAAAATTTAAATGTAAAGAAATAGAATATTGGAATAGGTTATCAAAGAGGCAGCAATATAAGATTATTAAGGATACAGCATGGAAGTTGAATTAATTGGTTTGCATCTCAGTCTGACCAGTTAGCAGATGTCTGATCCAGGGAGACCTTCTTAGCCTTTCAGTGCTTCAGTTTCCACAGTTTTAGATTGACTACATGAATAGAACCTGGTCCTTCAAAACTTTACATGCAAAAGGTTTAGTAAGCACTCAACAAAAATTAGCTATTCTTACTCATATTTTAAAGCTGAGACAGTTGCCACTAAAACAATCTTTCCTAGAGGCTTTAATGATATTGGAATACTGTAATGCATTACATAAAGCTGATCTAGAGATCAGGACACTTTAAAAAATCTGAAGTGTGAATATTGCTGAGTATCAGTTATATTTAACAGCTAAGCCGGGCAGTTTAAAGAGTTCCAAGATGAATGAGACAAATGCTACTATCACAGAGCTAGCGATTATGTGTAGAGGAAGAAAAATGCACACATCATGCAGGAAGCAAAATTGGAGTAGTTTTAGTCTATGTTTCTTAGATGCTTTGATGCTTTTGTTAAATATATTTTATGCTTAGTAGTACCATTAACCCAGTCAAAGTCTGTTGGTTGGAAAGTATGGGCTCATTGAGCAGGGTCAGGAGTTTTTACATAGCAAAAATCCCCGACCTTAGCTCTGCTTCCTAACCAGAGTCTGCAACTCTCATCTGGCTGAGTATTTCCACACTTAAGAGAAGCCAGATGATCTACAATCATGGAAATCTACAGTAAGGAGGAAGCCAGATCAGAAATGAAACTTCAGTGCCTCCTATCTTATGTGCCCAATTTACTTTATACGTGGTGTATTTCATCCCCATATGAATAATCAGAGATGGGAAAATAGTTCATAAAGACTAATTAACTTCCTAAATGTCCTCTGCTATGGATTGGAGGGGATTGTGATATAATCATAGAATTTACACACTGTTTAATGTTAAAGGAATGGCTCTAGAAACACTCTTTTTCAACATGGCAAGCTAAGAGTTCCTTTTGCATTTTCATTCTCTTCTTCCCCATATTTCTACATGGCTGGCTTCTTCTCACTAAGTAAAAGAATCATATTTGCAAAGAGATCTTCTATCACCCTGTCTGCATCCTGCCTCTCCTTATTTCTGATCCCATTGGCAAACTGTGTATTTGTCACTGTGGCTCCAATCCCTGAAGTATCTCACTTGTATATTTATCCTTTACTTCTTTTCATTGAGAATAAATTATGATGCAGGCCAAAATCCTGTATATCTTGTTTAACCTCCTATTTCCAGAATTTAGAATACTTCTAGATATAACAAATATATCTGACATATAACTGGCTTTGATGTTTGTAAAATGAATTAACCTAAGCAATTACAAGCAAAGACCCATTTATATGTCAGTAACATCCCCTTCAAACACAATTAATATGGAGAGCTTAAATTCCCAAGATGATGGTAATTATACAGATGCAGCCTTAAGAACTCACAGCAAATTTTTATTTCTTGGAGAAGTCAACAGGGGAAATGTATTAAAAGGAGAAAGATTTCTTGGGAACATTTTCCTTGTAGTGACATTAAATTTGAATATAAATAGGCATAGAATTGATTGTTCCTGAAAACCAGTGGAATCTGAAATGAGAGACAATAATTATTAAAATGTGTCACCTCAATTTTACCTCATGGCATTTGTCTAGGTACTTATCTATTCACATAATTCTGATGTTGAGTGCTATGTGATTTAACCACCTGTGGTTTACATTTTTTTTAAGATAACAAAAGCTAGTAGAGCCTATGCTTTTAAATCCCTTTCACCTTACCCTGCTAGTAGCAGTCATCAAGCAAGTATAATGTAAGGCTAAACAAACTAAAATGTGATTAGGAATTTCATATGTCGAAAGCATGTGGTATCATATACTGGCATAACGTAGGACTAATATGTCAATAACCAGGTTATAAGACCAACGTATAAGACCACTGTCCCATAAGATTATATAAATAAGAGGCTACTGTCCAAAGCATGTGAAAATAGGTCAGTTAATGTCACATGTGTGTTGGTATTTTTACTGACATTGAGAGCCAGCTACCATACTGGAAGATAGCATTCAGTGGAGTTTCAGAGGATCCACTCTACTGACTTGCCGGTGAGTACTAAGTGGCTAGCTGACCTGAGTGAACACTTAACACTGATGAGTCTCCAGCTGTTTTCTAAAAAGCAATATATTGGAATGGATTTAGTCATTCTCTGACAACTCTCAGTCTGGCTTTAGTCTTATCTGAGCCCTGGGATGTTAACATTATGGTAATAATTTACAAATATAAATATATAGTTCTAGTAATATATGAATGCAATTGTCTACTTTAAGACTAAGAAACTGATATAAATATTGATGGTCATTACCTATAAGACCTACTAAAGGAAATAATTGTGCCTAGATATTCTTTTATGGGACACTGTGTGAAATATACATTAATTTTTTCAATTATTTGAATTAGAATACAGATGCATGTGACTCAAGACTTCCAAGAATAAAACAAATCCATTTTTTTTCTTTCTCCCACAGACAGTACAGGCTGGGTCTCTATGAAGGCAATGCCAAATTTCAGAGATGTGACAGACTTTATTCGTCTGGGGTTGACCAGTCGTCAGGAGCTTCAGGTTCTCCTTTTTGGGGTGTTCCTAGTAGTTTATATGATCACTCTGTTAGGGAACATTGGTATGATTATTTTGATCAGCATCAGTCCCCAGCTTCAGACCCCTATGTACTTTTTCTTAAGTCACCTGTCTTTTGTGGATGTGTGGTTCTCTTCCAATGTTACTCCCAAAATGCTGGAAAACTTATTATCAGAGACAAAAACCATCTCCTACGTGGGGTGTCTGGTGCAGTGTTACTTTTTCATCACCATTGTCCATGTGGAGGTATATATCTTGGCTGTGATGGCCTTTGATCGCTACATGGCCATCTGCAACCCTCTGCTTTATGGCAGTAAAATGTCCAGGACTGTCTGTATTTGGCTCATCTCTGTGCCTTATGTCTATGGATTCTCTGTTAGCCTGATATGCACCCTGTGGACATATGGCTTGTACTTTTGTGAAAATTTTGAAAATAACCACTTCTATTGTGCTGACCCTCCTCTCATCAAGATTGCCTTTGGTGGGGTCCACATCAAAGAATACACCATGATAGCTATTGCTGGGATTAACTTCACATATTCCCTTTCAGTCGTCCTCATCTCCTATATCCTCATCGTAATAGCCATGCTACGCATGCACTCTGCTGACAGGAGGAAGAAGGCATTCTCCACCTGCGGGTCCCACTTGACGGCTGTTATCATGTTTTATGGGACTCTCATATTTATGTATCTCAGGAGGCCCACTGAAGTGTCTGTGGAGCAGGGGAAAATGATAGCTGTGTTTTATACCACAGTGATTCCCATGCTGAATCCTATGATCTACAGTTTGAGAAACAAAGATGTGAAAGAGGCAGTCAACAAAGCAATCATCAAGCGAAACTGGGGGCAGTGAAACTGCAATAGGTATTTCTGAGTACGTTGTTACTTGTGATAAGTGTGCAGGCATGAAAGTTCCTAGCTCAATAGAGACTGTCTAAAGGCAACTCTTACATATACTGAGCTCCAGTCTAACCCAGTGATGCTTTTACCCCATGAATGGCCTCTAAGTACCAAGATTGTTACTCCGCATATGCAACTATATTATTCAAACTGACATATTACACGTTCACAGTGTGTTTAAAATTGTGCAGTCACTGGAGGACTCATAAATAAGTTGAGATAAATACATGGTGTCTTGGAGATATCTTTGTTAGAGTTGAACATGATTTCTATGATGTTTTCTTTACTCAAATTTCATAAGAAATATATAATTTCATGAGGAAAAGAATAGGAATTCATCTCTCTGCCCTGATTACAGAATGCTGATGGACCCTGATTTACCTAATAAATTTTTGATAATGTTCATACACACATGGACTTTTGATAACAAAGTTGTATTCAGAATCTTCAACTAGTGTTATAACACAGTCCTAAGTTTTGTTCTCAGTATGTATAGCTTGATAGTTATCAACACTATTTGTGTGTCAATCTGTTTACTTACCCTGATTCTACTCCTTAGCATGGATTCTGGTTAGTTTTCTTGGTTTTAAAGGGTGAAATATTTATGACGTAAGACTTTTCTGTCTTCATCATAATAAAAAAAAAATGAACCAATATGAGCTTTCTGATATTTAAAAATCTAACCTTTGTTCATAGCCTTCATCCTATTAAACCTTTGGCTGATATGATTTGAAACTATTGTTTGGTTCCAATTTCTTCTCATGAATGTTAAATTCTTTGATTCTGTTTTAGCAGCTTAAATCAAGCTTTCAGGGCTTAGAGTGGATCAACCAGATAAGAAGCCCTATTCAACTAAAAGCCATTGCACTGGGTATGCGTTAAAGTATGGTCAACAACTCAAAATGGTATCCACCAGGACCCAGTTAAAAGTTCTTAAAATCTCACTGTTCCATTTATATAGATTGGTACCCACTTAATCTACATTCATTCTTGCTACAGGAAGAATACAGACTTTTCTTCCCTTAATGACTCTCATCAGCATAAAGGTGAATGGGAAGTAGAAGTAATTTCTGATGATTGAGTTTATTCTTGGGACTAAAGAAGCCCTGTTTACTTACCCTGATTCTACACAGGGCTAATTGAATTAAGAGGAGTGCACAGTGAAAAATGTGCAGGAGGACTCTGAGAAGTAACATATGGTTTTGGAAACACCACTGGGAGGATGGACTAATTCAAGCACAAAAATTATGGCTGCTCAGGCTAATTTACTAATTAACCATAAGCCACTTTCCTTCTGATTGGATCTGAGAAAAGGTAGCTGATGGGAGGAGGGGCTTTCGCAGAGATTGGCATTATAGCCTGGCATTCTAAGACCATATTTTCTCTGATCCTTATGGCAGAAATATTCCTCAAGGTCCACTATTTTATTTTTACTTTTAGAAATAAAACACTAGCTCTCCAGCTGTTAACCACAGTTGCCCTCATTTCTATTAGCCAGGTAGCTAACGTTGTTACAAATGTTTTGGCAATGAGCTGTCAGTAGAAAGATATGCCTAAAACCCAAGGTCATTTCCTCAAGTCAAAGCCACTAGATGTGGACTTTTTCCTTTCTCTTCCTTCTTGAAAATGTTGCCACTGAAATGGTTGCTGTAGACTGAGACAAGAAAGCCACATATGGAGGGTCTAATTGCCTAACCCAAACCCCATAACTCACACTGTCCCCTGAGAAAAGAATCAAATCCTATGTCACTAAGTCACTGCATTTTAGGAGTTTGCTCCTTACAGAGTGTGGCTATAGTGCTGAAGTTGTTCTTATAATTCTTTCCAGAAACATGGTCCTTAGCACCTGGCCTCTGCATCGGACCACTTCCCAGGGCAAATGTTGCCTTGAGGATGAATGTCTCCTCAGAAAATGTCTGTTCTGACACTGAGTATACTGAGCAAAGAAGGGAACCTGGTTCTCTGTCTTAGCCAGAAGGAGGGAAAACTCAACCTCTGGTCTTAGATGATAGGTTGTATCCCCTTTTTCTAACTACTTGGTGAGTCCTTGGACTTGTCATGACCTCCAGCTGTCCATTTAGTTGGTTTTGAATCCCTTTGGCCCCAGCTTCTAGGCGGCTTCTCCTCACTAGTCTTTGCAGGCACTTACAAGTCTCTTTCACAGGCTCAGGGAATCTCAGCCACCTCCTCTGTGCAGTGTTTGTAGGTGTGGACCCGGTGAGCTTCCACCAGATGTTTTAGACAACACATCTTTAGCTCTTCTTACTTGGTATGAGTTGAATTGTGTCCTGATAAAATGAATGTATTCCTTCACCAATTTCCTGCAATGCTGGGACCCTGGTTTTTCTATTAGGCTTTTTGTTTCAGTAAACCAGGCTCTACCTCGGGGAGGTAAGCTATCATCCTTGCTGCCCCGAGAGCTCTTCAAACCCCTCTGAACTTTCTTTTGGCAACTGTGTGATTTTGCAGCAACCTCACCTGAATCCACTGTGCTACCCAGAGGAAGGGGCAGCAGATTCCTTTCCAAAGAGTCACTAACCTTTATATCTCACTCGCATCACCAGGCTCAGGTTGGGACCTTACTGCTTGCTTCCAGGAAAACTGCTCCTCTGTCATTAGGAGATCTCTTCTACTTTCCAGTTTTCTGTATAAACTCTGTGTTAGTCTCTTCACTGTTCAATACAATGCTTTTGGGATTACAGGACAGGCAAAACAAACACAGCAACAACAAAGGTTTTTTTTCTTATTTGAGTTCTTGCCCTTGGCAATTGACAGTCATGACTTCCAAGATTCATTTTTTGGTATGATGCCTCTGCCCCCCAAATTAATTTAGAGCCTGAAAGGCATAATTGTAATTCTGCCTTTCTTCAGAATTTGTACCATTTGTATCCACTTAGAACACCTCATTGTTGATTTAGTGATAGAGTTGGTGTTGGTTAAGGAGGATGTAAAACTAATTTTTAAGATACATAATTTAATATGACAATATTGATGTCTTCACAGAAATCTAAATTCTAAATTTAACCATGAACGCTGTCCTAACCTAACTTGGAATAGCAAGCTAAAGTGGATATCATAGGCTTTTGATTAACTTCTACAATTTCTCTTGCCAGTATTTCCCAAAATATAGCACAAGAGATAATTTCACATAGCACCCAGAGATTGTGTTATTTTAACTTTTTGAGTGTTTGGAATTCTTGTTACTTTATGAAGATTTTGGCATGGATTTTTCTCCTTTGCGATCATTACAGAAAGTTTAGTTTTCAGATTTATTTAAATAAGTTTGTGAGTCAATTAAAATATATTAAGCAAATAATAAATGTGCCAATACATGAAAAATAATAAAGCATAACATTAACTAAAAGTCAGAAAACACAACCCTATGGCAAGTCACTACCATCACACACACACACACACACAAAAGCACACACACTATCTTGTAAAGATAGATAGATAGATAGGTAGATAGATAGACAGACAGATAGATAGACTGATAGATAGACAGACAGAAAGACAGTCAGATAGATAGAGAGATAAACTGACCTACCTAGTTACTCTATACATAGTGTATAGTACAATATGTGTATATTATATATACTGTGGTATATATATATATATATGCTTAATTCAGCAACTTCTCAGGATACTAGCTTTGTATCAGACACTACTTCCCACAGGGTTTTTAAACCACCCTGTCTTTAATTTTTTCAGAGCTCTATTGTTTCTGCAATCTCCAAGACTTTTAAGTCATTCAAGTGGGGCAAAATCTGGTAAGTCATCTGTGAAATTCTCTGTTGCCATACTGTTTTTTATGTTAATTTTAGTCATATATATACATATATCAAAAGAGAATTGTAGGGAAATCTATCGGAGGGACACCAATGGGTTTCCCATGTTGTTCAATTAACTGTGACACTAGGACAGAATCAGCTTTGAACGCCTGACCTTTATAAGCACCACTCAGAAATTAATAATATTTAGGCAACTATTTCCCATCACTGACAGGTGGTTTTGAGAAGCCTGGTTAATGAAAGTCAGAGATGCTATTCAGCATCATCCAGCTAGAAATGGTAATACTCAGGTTTGAACTGAAAAGCACAATTCCAAGAATGAGCTTTTTTTTCTAGTTTACTGAGATGCCATAGCTTGAATGCAGGCAGATTTTGATCCCTGGTCATGCCTGGGTTAGAATCATGAGCCTTTCATGAGATGAAAGCAGAACTGACAGAGAGAATGAAGAAAAGGAATCAGCTCATGGTAGCAGAGGGCTCACACATAATCCTAGCACATACATCATTGGTATAGCTTCACTTCATTCATTTGATAATGAACTTCATTTGTTCATTGCTTGTTCATTTTGCTCATTGTTTATTGTTCACAACTGCATTATCAAATGAACAAAATATATTTCCTGGTTTGCCAGGTTCATCTAACACCTATCACGGTATGTAAGTCATGGTGGCATAATATTATAATTCAGAAGGCTAACTTATTTTGAATCCGTTCACTTTCCAGTTGTCTTATTCCTAGAGGAGGCCATTGAAAGGATTTTTCTGCTAAGTGACTCACAAGATAAACCCTGGCAATTTGGTGGCTCCTTACCCACTCCCTTCTCCTTTGAATGTATGTTCTGCCCACTGTTCCCAAAGTAAGAGGATGCAGGTGTTGTTGAAACCATCTGGATGGTATGTGAAAATGAATCCACTTAAGGCTTCTTTATACATGTTGAAGATTCTGGCAGACAAATGCAGAGATCTACATTCAAGACAAGCCTCAACTGTAAGTTCTTTTCCTTATCAAACCTGCCACCTACCACTCTAAACTGGTCTGTTGCTAGCTGCCTCTTCTCCCAGAGTGTCCATCACTGTGAGGCAGGAAATATTCTGTTTGTTTGTTTTTTGCTCTCCAAGAATGACTCCCAATATAATGCACATGGTAGACATGAACATTTGAATTTATGAGTGAAAATATAATCTATTATATTCCAGTTGAAGTTAAGTGGGTTTTGGGTTATGTCTCTTTATATTACTTGAACATGGAACTATAATCTTGACATCTAATAGCCATCATATTTATCTCTTGGTTTTAAGCTACACCTTCCTGTCCCCCAACCCACTGTAATTTCCTCATACCCCTAAAACTTTAAAAGACCTTTAGAAAGCACAGCTTTGCTTAGGGAACTTAGGGATAGATCTGCATTTTTGTTTTGATAGAATAATATATAAAAGGGAATATGGCTTTCCAAAAACTAATCCTTGTTCCCAGGTCTACACGGTGAAAAATGACTTTCTTTCAAAGGATGTGCTAATCATGCAACTTCAGGGAGTGGCCAGTAGTGAATGTGGGGGTCAGCAGCAGAGAGAGGAATGATGGGTCACAGACAGAGAACATTGGAGGAGGAGGCTATCACATGGAATCACATGGAATCACATGGGGATGGATAAGAAACTTACTTCATCACCATCCTTGCCCCTTTCTCTGTCTTCCACGATATACAAAACAGGAACAATTTTGAAAAGACTGATTAAACCTTATCAGTTGAATAGAAGCTAGTCATGTCAAAGCTATCAGTGTCACATACCCTAAGAGTAGCAATTTGTTAAAAATGTAAATTCTACTCTTTTAAACATTTCATCTTACTATTGATTACATGAAAACTAGAACTCATGTACAAAATCATTTTACTCATATAAAGAATGGTAAAAAAAAATGTACTTCATCAAAAGATTAGAAAAACAACATGTCTATCTGCAAGTGGCATTGTTCCAAGTCAGGCTTTGCTGCAAGTCACTTTTTAAAGTTTATTAGAGGCAGGACATAGCATTTGTCAATGGCTGTCCTCAAGGCATTCTTTACTTCTTGGTTCCTCAAGCTGTAGATCATGAGGCTGAGCATAGGAATGACTATTGTGTAGAACAAGGAGGCCATTTTGTCCATGTCAAGGGAATGATTTGATTTGGGCTACAGATACATGAAGATCAGAGTCCCATAGAATATAGTCACAGTGGTCAGATGAGAGCCACAAGTAGAGAACGCTTTGCACCTCCCTTCTGTTGACTGGATTCTCAGGATGGCAGCCACAATGTGTAAGTAAGAAATAAGGATGGTGGTCAAAGAACTGATCATATTGAATCCAGCAAAGATGAAAATCAAGATCTCCTTGAGGCTGGTGTCTGAGCAGGCAAGGGCCATCAAAGGAACATCATCACAGTAGAAATGATTGATGACGTTGGAGCCACAGTAGATCAGTTGGAAAGTAACAACTGTGTGGAGCAAAGCAACAGAAAAACTATATAAGATGGGGCCCATTACCAGCTGCATACACACCTTTGGGGACATGACCACCATGTAGAGAAGAGGACTGCAGATGGCAACATAGTGGTCATAAGCCATTACTGCAAGAAGGAACATCTCCAAGATCAAGAAGTTCAGGAAAAAGCCCAGCTGTGTGGCACATGCATAGAAAGATATGGACCTGTGTCTGGTCAGGAGGGTCTGCAGGAACTTGGGGGCTATTGATGAAGAGTAGCAAAGGTCTACAAAGGCCAGATTACTGAGAAAAAATACATGGGTGTGTGAAGTCGAGAATCCAATTGGATTAGTGAAATCATCCCAAGGTTTCCTACTAGAGTTAGAGAATATACCACTAAAATGAGCAGGAAGAGAATGAGTTCAATCTCTCTACGGATTGAAGAGTCCAAAAGAATGAATTCCATCACCCTGGTGCTGTTCCTTTCAGTCATTTGTTCCAATCACTCAACTGCTGAAGAAAGATAAGTTAAAGACCAAAAAATTGCTGGGTATAAGAAATTGTCACCAGACATCAACTCTTGTGTGTTTTAGCTTCAGAAATTATTGTTCATTGTGGTAGAATATCAGAACAAACAAACACATCCCATTTGAAACTCTCCTCTCTGGCTGTTCATAATTTTATGAGGTCAAAAGTTGAGTGCTCATAAAAATAAACCAATTAAAGTCTGCAGAGTGAAGATGAAAAAATGAACCATAAGTTTGAAAAGATATTTAATATTTTAGATTCAGACCATTTTCAATTATATTGAATAAAGAGAAGAAACCATTTTTTTATTTCCTGCTCCCATATCTACTTCTTGGTAGAGCAGAACCTTAATGTAGCAATTTATTGCCTTTTTGAGTAGATATTTTAATTTGTTTTTTAAAGTATAGTTATCAAAATTAAAGTGTTGTGCCATGTTGCATTTTAACTATTTATGACATTTATAATCAAGAATGTTTTCTACAATCTCTGTTAAGTTTTCAGTGATTATAACTACATTCCTCCTTTTAAAAGGTGGTAATCTCTTTGATGAGAGAAATAGAAAATGTGAGGAAGTGAGACTCCTGCCTTATGCTGTTCTACTTGCACGATGTGTCATTGTGAATTAGATGCCTCTTTTAACTTCTAAAGGAAGATAAATAGCTAACTCTAATTTCAAGAGGAATGTAATAAAGTAAAAAAGTATCATCCTTATCAAATTAAAAATGTGTACAAAGTAGAAAAAATAATTCCTGTTTTCTCCTCAAACATTTTGTCCAAAGGGAAACTTTTTTTCTAACAGTGTAGTGAGAGTGGTCAGAAAATTATACCTTTAAATTTCTTTCTTCTCTCTCTATTGAATCATCTTAATACTATTACTTGTACCTAATGTGATCTCAAAAAACAAGAAACAAAAAATATATATTCATACATACACAAACATGCACATACATGTACACACACACACATACATACAGATATATGCATATATACACACATATGCATAGTTACATATTAGTGCATATTTAAAACCTGACATGAAAACAAAATTTCCCTCCATCCATTTATTTTCCACTTAGCGAAGTCAAAACCTACCTTGTGAGAAATGTGTTTGAACTGGCTTGTTTTCCTGAACTGGCATCCTAACACAGCTACAGTGCTATAGCTCACTATTCTGGGAATAGAATAGAAGAAGAAATGAGAAAACATTGATTTGGCCGCCATGTGCTCACTGCCATCCATGGCAACATATTGACTCTGGTCCCACTCTTGGTCTTCCACATTCCAAATGATAAAAATAATTTCAGATGTTTTAGGAGTGATTAGTGGAAGTGTTGGTAGTGAGTTACTTTCTTTGTGCATACATTGGAATTAGGCTTATTTTTTTATTTTTCTTCTTTGTAATTAAAGAAAAAACTTGCAAAACCCAGGCATGCTCATCAATTTCAAATTGACCCATGAATGTCTCTGATAGATGTTCCTTAAACCATCAACATTTCCCCCTGAGAGAAAGACAATTACCCACCACACAAAGGCTCTTCATCAGAGGATTTGACTTCTGACTTTTTATCAACAGATAAAATGTGTTTTCTTCTTCTAAAGGACACCCAAGTCTCAGGCAGCAGTTTAAGAAGATATTTCATTTGGGGAGGGTTAAGAAAGGTGTTTCATTCTTGAGAAGAGACATCAGCTTCATCTAGTTAGAGCTGAACTAGCCAGGGCCATCTTCTTTATTTTAAATCGGGGAAGATTGTGGATGGCCTGAAAATAAGGCCCTATGGTAATGACCAACAGCAGCACTTTTTAACCTACCAGCATGTGGAAGAAATCTTCCCCTGAATGTTTCCCCAGGGGTCTCCTTTCCAAGGACTCTCTCAGATACTCAGGATATGTGAATGAGTACTCCAGGTCTTTATATAATGCAGTCTTGATTCTTTTGAGAGTTAATTCCTAGTGTTCCCCCGATGTGAGTGCACCAGAGTGCAACAGTGCAGCCTCCAGGGTGCAACCATGGTTAGAAAGTTCCAATTAGATGAAGATTAGCTGGTAAAAACAAAGGTAACTTTAAGTTATGTTTGAAACTAGAATAATGTCAGCATGAAATCACTAGTCCTTGGTTATGTATGTCCAGTTCAATTGCTATAAACAAAACAAAGAAAAGAAAAAACAAATGGCAAGCAATTCAAATATTACAACCAATTTTAATGTATTGTCATCATTTGTTTTCATTTGTCCCTTCCATTCCCTGTGATCTTCTCAGTCAAAGGGATTCTGATTCAATAAAATCAACCAGTTTCTGTATATATTAAAAAAAAAAACCTTGGAGTATTAGTATTGATAGGTATGGGGCATCTTTATATATCATTTATTTTGTTAAAATATATATATACATGCATTTTTCTAGGATAAAAAGAAAGTACAGTTGAAACCTGAACAACGCAGGTGTGAACAGCGTGGATCCACTCATAGGAGATTTTTTCCAATAAATACTACTCCAGTACTACACCTCCTGAGGTTGGGTGGCTCTGCAGGTGTGGAGCTGCTGGTGCAACTCTGCTGTAAACTTATAGGCAGATTTTCCATCTGGAGGGATTGGTGCCCCTAACCCTATGTTTCTCAAGGTTTATGCTAGCTGTTTACAAAATTTGATATACAGAAATATATGAAAAAAATCTCTAGAGGTAACTGCTCTTTAAGTTTGGGGACAATTCATTTTTCATTTTTTTTTTTTGTATTTTATTAAATTGTTTTCAGAGTATTTGACAATTTACTGCTTATAATGAATTTTTTTCCAGCAATTCATTTCTACGGGGAATTGGTTCCAGGACACCTCTTTCTTCCCCCAGTGCATCATTGCCCAAACCGGTGGATGCTGAAGTCCCTTATTCACAATTGCATAGGGCAATCGGGCCTTCAATCCAGGGGTTCCACATCAGCGGATTCACCAACCATGGATCTTGGATGAATCACAAATTCAGGACCCACAAATATGAAAGGCGGATGGTATATTGGGATTTTACATAACATTCGAGATTCTTCCCAAGGCATGTCTCTAATTTATCTATATTAAAATCTTGTTTTTTGTTCTAATTAGGAAAATAATAATGCTATGATAAATTCTCTTAGTCAAAATTGGTTTAGAATGATCCAATATTTTTAGGATAAATATTAAAAAATAGAAATGAATAAAAGAATGTGTCTATTTTAAAATAATTTGCTTATTGCTAAATTATCTTTTTTTCAGCACTGATCCTAGCAGAGTTGTGTGTGTTTCCATGTTGCCTCCAAATCAGGTCCTCTGACCTTTCTCGAGATCATTCCAGTAAGCCGTTTCCTCCCATTATTCAGTGGAAGGTCCCCTTACCAAGGTTGTGTTACTCAGCCTAACAGTGGTATTTGCCATAGGTCACCATTCCTTGGTTAACTTTCTCCACTCGAATTCCCCTCTCTCCTGGTTTTCTTCCTGCATGTTCCTTCTCAGGTTAATTGCTTGCTCCTCCTCATCGCCTTGACATCAAAATGTTGGGGGGACACAGCTCAATTTCTTGCAGAGCTGTAAGCATTTCCATATTTTTCTGCAGTAACAGTAACAATTATCCATACAGTTTTTACTTTTCCAAGCTTATTCTCTAAAAATGGTGTTTTCTCTTTTATGTATATTTCATCATTAGTAAACTATATATTAATCATTGATAAAATTTATATTTTAGCAATAATTAAACACATATTAGCAAAAGAAGAAACGTCCTTTTAAAAAAATAACGAGCTTGGCATAATTGGGAGTCAAATTGCCAAAAACTTTCTGAGAGATTTATTTATTGCTCAACAATAATATATTAAATCCCCAGTTTGCGACAGGAACTACAGATCAAGTGTCTAAAAAGAGATTTCTATTTAGTTCTTTTTTCCTTTTAATTCCTAAATCAATTTACATAGAGCATTTTATTTTCTTCACCCAATTTTTGGCACTTAATTCCTACTTACCTAGTTTCAGTCTTTCTTACTTAATGGCAAAGGAGTGTATGGCTCCACATGAATGGTCATCTGCTTGTGTCTTCATTCACATTCCTTTAGTTTTTATTGAAACACACACACACACACACACACACACACACACACATATATATATGCAGTTATTTCCCTGAGACTTTTAAGCTGTAAATTTGACTTATTCCTTCCAGCAAGTTTATTTTATTCATTTTTCATGGAGTGACTGAATTTGTTATCTTTTAATATGTTTTGATTGTGATAAGATTTTTTGTGTCCTGTTCATTTCTTTAGAAAATGATCAAACCAGAGTAATAAGCACTATATCATAGTTCAGTTTATAATTTATATTCCGAAGGTATGCAGAAGCCAACCCTTTGCCCACTTATTACAGCTCACAGACCATCACCTCCATCCAAACTGTGCACACGTGGTATATGCTGTCTTATATTGCCTGTAGATGTATTTCACATTTGCTTTTGCAATCTTATTTCCATTTGAGTAGACCTTTGCCTTTCAGACTTTTTTGGATTTCTTTGTTCAGGGAAGGATTAAACCCATCAGTATCCTTTCATGCATTCTAGCTGGGCCTTCCGCCCATAACATACATCAAAAACCTTAACTGTGAAAAAAGTAGTAGTTTGACATCAAATTTGAAAATTTTTAATATATGATTAAATTTCCGAATTTTGGAGAATTGGTCAATATGCAGTGTCTCTCCACAGAATTTGGAAATTCCCAAGTGTCTATTGCTCACTCGTGCTGTATAATGTGGAAAAACTTAGGTTAGCATTTCCATTTCTAGTCAGGGTGCAAAAGTTCAGAATATGTGGGAAAATTAAGAAAAATGCCATTTTTTTGTAGCAATTGTAATTCTCCTGTTGATTTTAATTAAATAATTGCTGATTATTATGTAAAAAGAAATTGAAGTCAGTCATTGCTTTCATGTTAATGATGAAAGTCTCTCTGGGTCTTATTAGAAAGTTCTTCATTGCCAACAGAATTCCCTACTGTGAACTGCTAAAAGTGAATTTACTTGCTAATCAGTTTCAAGGGGCCTTATTACAATGCATTTCTTGGCTTTTTCATTGGGGACATATTAACAGAAACCAATCTCGACAAATGGGAAGTTTCAACCCCAGATTAATGACCATGCCATGTAGTTTGAATGTGTTGAAATCATCATCTGATTCCTCAGGGGCAGCAGTTTCCTCAGCCTAGAATCTCTTTCCTCTGGGAGACAAGAAAGCAGTGGGAAGAGAAGATTTGGAGCAGGATCTGAGTTTTCACTTAGGCTTGTCTACTCTGTCCCCATGTGCACTTGGGAAAGTCATAAACCCTGAGCCTCAATTAAGAAATAAAAATACTACTTACAGCACAAGGCAAGTTTGAGGAGAAAACATTTAATAGATATTACATTACTTTGCAAACTGCAACCTGACAGTGCTTGATGATTAGGAGTAGAATGATCATGATGACAATCGTGGCAACAGTGACTGAAGTTCATTAGGTGTTTATTAAGTTCCAGGCCAGGCATCAAAAAGTTCTTCATACAGCACATCACGATTCCTCACAAACATTATAATGTTGAAAAATGTTCCCCCATTTCAGATAAGGGAAGCCCAGAGAATTTAAATAATGTGCCTCAAGTCACAACTGATGAATGTGTTAGCTAGAATCAAGATTCAAGTTGGAGCTGCATAATGGATATATAGTTCAAAATTAATCTAACCCTAAAATTCTCCAGAATGTGTTATCATAGTGTCCCTTTTAGTATGTATAATAAAAATCTTGGATACTTCTCTTATTCGTAGTAATAGTATGAATATCACTTTAGGTAGGTAGATAGATAAATACATACATATGTTCCCGATAGATGCAACTGCTGTTCCAGGTTCTTGTCCCCTCCCAGAAAGAATTCAGAGACAAGACTTACAGGTTAAAAAAGGCAAAGTGAGGACTTATTAAAGGATGGATAGTACACTCTCAAGGGAGAGCAGGCAGGCTCAGGGGAGTGGCTGCCCAGAGTTTCTTTGGCAAGTTAGTTACATGAGGTGTAAAAATAAATGGGTGGAATATTCATTGGGTAGGGAAGGGTTCGGGGTCGTATTCCCTGATTATCATCCCAACTCCACCTTCCCAAAGGGAGGAGGGATTTTTGGCCTTATTTAGTCTGGATCAGAAGTGTCATGGCGTTGGTGCATGATGCATACTTCTGATCTGCAAGACTAATTTTATTGAAATGAGGGCATAACGAGCAAAATGTTACATTCGGACACTAGAAATTCCTGCCTTTTCTCACCATTTTTTGTTCTTCTCCAAGCCACTTGTCACCCCAAAAAGCATGATCCCTTATCAGCCCCAAGGTTCCTGCTTTTCTTTCTCTGCCCAAGGATCCCTGCTGCTTACATGATGTGTGGTTTCCTGCATTTGGCCTGTGCCCCTCCTTTCTGCCCAATTCCTGCCATTTGGTCTGTGTCCCCGTTTCTCTGCTCATATCTAGCTAGCTGCCTGCTCTAACACATACATATATAAATATGCATTTATCATTACATTATTTTATATATCTCAACCAAATAAATTATTTTTCACTTCTCAAGGAAAATTTCACTTTAACTATGAATCTCTTATCAAGCCAGCAACCTAACCCAGGGAATAGTAAACTACATAAGTGCATCTCTAAATTCTCTTACTTTAAACATACATGCATATCATCTGTAACATGTAATTTTTTCATTCTGGATTTCATTTTTTAATTAATTTATCTGTGTATCAGTCTCTTTCCAATTCACTGCATGTCATTACACAGTGTTAAGCCACGATCTTGTTTAAGGGAGTTCTTTGACAGGTGTCTGACTGTATCAATCTTGTAGATAAGACATTCCCATTGTTTCTGCCTCCTATAGGATTCAGCCCAAACTCATTAATGTGAAGGACAGTGCTCTGTGTCCAGGGCCCTGACCGTCTTCCTGACTCCACTGCTTTTCCCCCTCCCACCTGCCACACAGTGTCTCTCCTTCCCTAACTGTGCTTGCACTTTCTGTGTCACTGAAATGCTTTTCCACAGCTTTTCCATTCTGCGTAAATGTCTCATTCCTTCTCATCTTCTCACTACAAGAACAAAAGATAACCTTGTGGTAGAGTTTTTTTTTTTTTTTTTCCAAATTAACTCAATCTTCTCTTTACCTGACCCCCAAGCCACAGGGGGATGTTGGACCATTTCTCAGTATCCTCTGCGACTTCCTTGTGTCAGTTACATTTTTCACACTATGTTGTAATCTGCGTGTTCCATATGTCTCTCCTCTCACTCAGCTATGAGCTACCTGAGGGCACAGACTCCAACAGAGTCATAATTTTAACTTCAGTAATTTATATAGGGTGACAAGGAAGGTTATTATTTTGTTATTTTAGCAAACACTGGGCTAATTTGAATAAAATCTAAAAGAAAAGCGGCAATGTATTACAATATCATTTCTAAGCCAACAATTCTATTCCTTTAGTGTCTTTGTTATGGAAATGACAGGCCAGCCAAGAAACAAGCACCACTCGGAGGGTTGGAGTACTCAGATATATTATGCTGGTGGGCTCAGAGCTTCGGAGCGGAAGCCCCTCTGAGCCCACTGGCGTAATACATCTGAGTACTCCAACCCTCCGAGTGGTGCTTGTTTCTTGGCTGGCCTGTCATTTCTGTAACATCTTTTTATCTGATTATTTTTAATGTATGTCTTAGTTCAATACACATACAAATAGTGGGTATCACACTGTTGTAAATAAGTTTTCCTTTATTGTTTTTTTCTACGTTTCTATTATAATGGGGTGTCATATGGGGAGAAGTTTTAATTATTCTGATTGATTGATTTCCTTGGGGTTTGCTGATCACATTATTTGTAAAACATATTTGTACTTCTTCCTTTAAAAAATCTATGGTTCATTAGTGATAGTCCTTATAGGTGGATAAGAACTAGTTTCTGGAAATCGGTTTGGTTAGATAAGGCTTCAGATTTCAAAGGTCTTTTTAATCTGGAATGCTTAGTAAAGGCTTTATAGTTCCCTTTTAACTAAGAACCAAATTCATTATGTCTTTTGGAATTAAGACCAGTACCCTCTGCTTTACAAACCAAATCTCCTCCTTTGTTGAAATATATTATATCCTGTTTCTAAATCTTAATTCTAAGCTCTTCCTTAGTCAGATTCAGAGGTATTAATTTTAAAGGACAATTTCTTGCTCATTTAGAAAATATTTTGAAGGCATATACATACATATGTACATAAATATGCATTTCTTATTTTTCCTGAATAAACATTTGTTGGCCTCTATGATAATACTTTTAACAGAGATGTACTAATATTTCAAACCCCAAAATGATGCTACTTATAAATTTTAACAAATTTTAATCTTTTTTACTAAAGAAATTAATTATTATATAATCAACTCTTTATTATGGAAATTTTCAAACATGTACAACATTAGAAGATTTGATAGAATAATCCCCACCCCACCAGCAGAAAAGCTGCCAGCTTCAGTGTGTCCACTCATGGTCAGATAGGTTCCATCCAGCCCTCTTGCCCAATCTATTAACCCCCAAAGATATTTTGAAGTAAATCTCAGACTTTACACCATTTCATCAATTGATGTTCTCCAGGCACAGACCACCAGGAACCTCTAGTCACAGTTGTGTTGCTGTTGCTTGCTTCAACTGGGGAGCTCACACACCACGAGAAACAGGGGCATCTCAGTAAGAAGTCTTAGGGACCGGGCTTTCTAAGAGATTTCAACCTATGAGGTCATTTACAACAGGGTTCAAGAAGGCACGGTTACACTTTCAACTGGATGATGTCAAATGTGTTGGTATGTTAACGGTTCCTATTCAGAAAGTTGATAAATTGGAGGAAGGCAAAAGCTTTAGGTGGTAATGAGCAGCAGTCCCTTGTGTTAGCCAGATGGACAGGGTGTCTGACGGTTTTGTGGTTTAGGCAGTGTTACTGCTTTTGCCTGTGCTCTGCCATTATTACAGAGTGATCCTGCCTTGCCTCATTTCACCACCTTTACCATGTAAACTTTTCTCATATTCATGTTTTGGGAAATGATTGATATTCTGCAGCAGAATGCTACAGCTAAGCTTTTAGTGCCAGACCAGGTAGATCCCTTTCTATTGGCTGCATCCAACCGGATCTGGCTAACGGGCATGTGTGGGAGATACAGTGGGTATGACTGTGTTTTGGAGCTGAGCAGGGTGGAGAAGGGTAAATGAAGGGTTATGTCTCTGGAGACTGTCACAAGCAAGGCTCTTCCAGTGACTTGGTGTGTGACTTTGACCAAGGTGCCCAACCTCTCCATCCTCTCTGTACTTCAGTGTTTCCCTTGTAAACAGAAATGCTAATAGTATTTATAACAGAATTCTCATGAGCATTACGTGTACTAACACACAGACTGCTTACAAGAGTACCTGGCACAATGTGAATGACCCTATGTAAGTGTTTGTGGATATTAATGTTACTAATATTACTATGCTCTTTTCTGGGGGGTGGTAATTAGGTTTATTTATTTATTTTTAATGGAGGTACTGGGGTTTGAACCCACAACCTTGTACATGCTAAACAAGCATTCTACCACTGAGCCATGCCCTCCCCCTAAGGTTATTAAAGATTGTGATGTTCTTTTATTCACTCCTAGCTGGAAATGGAGAGAGGTAATTACATGAGGATGAGGAGCCTTACTTTTTCATCTGTTTAAATGATCACATTAAACTAGCTGATCTCAAATGTTTCAATTGAGGGTGATGCAAGTAATTAGTTGTGGGAACTTGAAAAATTGAAAGCAAGGGTTAGAACACAATCTTGACATCTGGTGCTAAGTTGTCTTTCTGTATGCTTATAACTTACTTTTCAGAGTGCTTATGTATACAATTATATATGAGTTTACTTATTTGACAAGTTTTTTGTTTATTTTTTTTCAGTAAGGAACTGTTAGTAGTCAGGGATTCAGTAGTCAGCAAAACAGACACAGACCCTGTCTCATAGAGCTGACAGTCTATTGTGAAAGAGACTCACATAAACAGTTAGACAAAAGGGCATTTAATCATAAACTGTGGTCATTCATTTCAAGTAGAGGTGCACAGTGATGAGAAAACATAACAGAACCCCAGGAAGTTCAGGTTTCAGCAAAACAGCCCTTAGAAAATGATGCTCAGTTTGAATTCTCAAGTAAGAGTTGACAAAAGGGATGGGACATAGGGACATTATCTAAGAGAGAAGAAACAATACACCAAGTTCTGTGGCAGGAAGAAACTTAGGAGAAGAAGCGATGGTACAGTCACTAAGAAAGCAGTGTAGAAGCTCCTCAACAAATTGAAAATAGAACTTCTATATGATTCAGCAGTCCCAATTTCAGATTTTATATATATAATATATATATATATATTATATATATATATAATCAATATATCATTATATATATAAAATCATTGAAATCAGGATCTAGAATAGATATCTAGATATCTCACTCCTATGTTCACTGCAGTACGAGTCACCATAGCCAACACATAAAAACAACCTAAATGTCCATCATTGGATGGATGGATAAAGAAAATGCTGTGGGTACATAGAGTGAAATATCACTTGGGCTTAAAACAGAAGGAAATCCTGCCACGCGTGAAGCCACGGGTGAACCTGGGGGATATTATGATGGGTGATATAGGCCAGTCCTAGAGGGACAAATGGTGCGTTATTCTACTTCTGTGACGAATCTGAAATAGTCAGTCATAGAAACAGAGCCGGATGGTGGTTGCCAGGGACTGGGAGGAGGGCTGAATAAGAGTTGTTTAATGGAAAGAAAGTGTCAAAAGAAAGTGTCAGTTTGTAAGACAAGTAGCTCTAGAACCTGGTGTGCAACACTCTGTATCTAGTTAACACTACTGTGCTGTGTGCTTCAAAACTTAGCATGCTAAATGTTCTTCATACAATTAAAAAAAGAAACAAAACAAGGAAATTGTGGTATAAATGACAGGAAGTGAGATCATGTACACATTTTCAACTTTCAGAAGAGATCCAACTAAGACTGGAAAAATGTTTACTATATTTATTAATAATGTGAGACTCAGGCTAGAAAGGAATGGCTTCAGGGATGTAGGGAAAAGCTGGATGGAAAGAAAAAACATGTACAAGAAATTGGGACAACTGAAAGATTTCTTCAAGAATTTGGGCTACTAGAGGGGGTGGGTACAGCTCAGTGGTACAGCACATGCTTAGTATGCATGAAGTCCCAGGTTTGATCCCCATTACTTCCATTAAAAAAATAAATAAATGAATAACCCTAATTACCTCCCCTGCCCCACTAAAAAAAAAAATGAAAAAAAAGAATTTTGGCTACTGCTCTGAGTAGTGGTTTTACACACACACACACACACACACACACACACACACACACACACATTCTGAAATTGGTTAGAAAATGGTTTTCTAGTTTGAAAATTGTGGAAAAAACTGGATTTCACCATTAATAATAATGCATTTCCCTTATTGTGTAGATTCACTAAGAGAGACTCTGACACTGTGGTAGAAGTAGCTCTTGTTTTCAAGTAAGTTCTTGGAGTATCTTCATTTTATTTATTATTCTGATTTGTCTTACTTTTTAAGCAAATACCTTTTGAATACTAAGTACTTATCATAGAGTTTGCTGGGATATTTGCATACATTAATTCATCTAATATTCACAAAAACATAAAAGATGCATCATTTTTACTTGATTTTACAGTTGAGGAAATTGAGACAAAAAACCAAATATGGATGTTGCCCACATTCTCATAAGTTCAGTTATCCAAAATTTAATGCTGGTCTTATCCTTTCACATAATTTGATTTTCTTATTCAAATGAACCAAAGTTTACTGTTCTTTTTTTAAGCCTGTAGTATAGCCTTCTTTAACTTTCCTGGAGATTGATTGGTATACTTGAAGTATAGTTCCTTCAAGGATACAGGTAACTTTTTAATTCCCAATATAATTTGTCCAACTCATCTTACTTCGAGAAAAACAGGGAAAGGAATATTACCACTTTCAGGTATCTCTAGAAGTTCAAGTTTAGGCTCAGAGGGATCTAGGAACTAATAAATTACCCAAACAACTTCAGAATGAGCTCTCTGGGAGCCAGGATCTGGCTAAGCAGTGAGTCATACGGAGTTTGCACACGGAGTGAATCGCCAACCCTCCACCGACAAGCTGGCTTCCCGTTACAGACACCTCTCCTTGGTGAGCTGTGGTATTTAATTGAACCAGTCTGCTTTTACAGATAATGCCTCTAACATCCCAGTTGCATTTCTTACTTTCATACCCTCTCCTTTTCAGTTCTTTGTAAAGGACATCTGGTTGTACTTAAAATACTGCATCAATCTTCAAATATCTTCCTCCCTTCACTCTGTCTTATCTCTCTCTCTCTTTTACACACACACACACACACACACACAGACACAGACACATTAAATGACTTTGTACTGAGTTAATCAATTAGAAGTACCCTCCCTCCTGCAGTGGCACCCACAGAAGAGAACAGTTCCTCTTCTAGGTGGATGGATTAGAAATAAGAACGTAAGTGAGATTTCCTGTCTAAAGTTTTCTCATGGGAATGAGTGGCCAAGAATGGCTGTATACTTAGGTGTAGGTAACAGTGCTTTCTAAGTCCATTTTTGGTCTTTGGAAACACCAAACATAAGGTAAAAAGTCCCTTCTTAAGTAAAATATTTAAGTCAAGACTGTATGCTTACTCTTATTTTTAATGTAAAATAGAACTTGGTATTTCATTTCTCTAATATTGCTTTTCAGAATAGGTTTTTGGCCTCAAATTGCACTCTAAAAAATCAGACTCAAACCAGTGCATCCCAGCCTTTTCCTATGCCATGTCATGTTATTTGCATGTGTTTTGGGATACATGGAGGGAGCATCTGATGGTTGAAGTCACCAGGGCTGCACATCTGCAGTGCACTGGTGGTGCACAATGCCTCTGCAGGCTGGGCAGTAAGCTCTGGTACAGAGATCAAGCTCCATGTAGCTGTAGAATGAAGGATGCTTGGCTTGGAAAAGCTGCTGTAGACCCTGACAGAACACCGGGCAGGACATGGTATCACTAGGTAGTAAGCAAATTAGGAAATTTCTTGATTAATAGAGCAGAGAATAAGAAAGAGGAAGTTTCTCAATGACCTTTTTTTTTTTTTCTGTCTTATAGTTGAACTCTATTTGTGCAAGCCATTTCTGTGCAAAAGTAACTTATTTTTACTACTGAAACTATTTCTTTGGTTATTTTACCTTATTTCTTATTTTACTTCTTTAAAATTCAGATAAACTCACACACATACACACACTGATTGGAATTGTATTCTTGTAACCATAAGTTACTATAGATTCTATGTATTATAATACTAAAATATTTCTGTTTGCATTAAAATTAAAATTATTTTAGAATAAACTGATTAAAATTGCCAATAAACTTCCAATTTTGATGATTAATCATTAAACATAAATTTAACTTTTGTTTGAAATTTGTTTTATTAATTAGATGGGAGTGTTTTCCTAAACTGTTTAGAACTCTGAATAGTTTTATACCTTGGAGCAAGGAATCATATAAGATTTCAGATGAATGAGAAATGTTTTCATTTGTAAACTAGGAGAAGTCTGGGCTTTGAAAAGGCGAGATACAAAAGGACCAAAACCATAGGTGCTCTCAGGCAAATCATTTTCACAAAGAGACAGGCATGGGAAGTGGAGGTACTGAAAATTAATCTTTTTTTAACATTTTTTATTGATTTATAATAATTTTACAATGTTGTGTCAAATTCCAGTGTTCAGCACAATTTTTCAGTCATACATGGACGTATACACACTCATTGTCACATTTTTTTCTCTGTGAGCTACCATAAAATTTTGGTGTATATTTCCCTGTGTTATACAATATAATCTTGTTTATCTAGAAGGGATAGACTTGGATTTGAAAATTTATCTTCTTAAAACTGCTCTTGTCCTCCTAATCCTTGGTGAGACTTTTCATATGAAAAAAATAGGCATATTCTAAGTTGAATTTGACTGGCATGATGAACTCATTCAATCATAGGTTGGGCAAACAAAACTAAGAGAAACAAGTAACTTTGGAAGTATGTGTGAGTTATGCCTGCCATTCAAACTGTGGAATGAAATAAATGCACAACCTAAAAGTTGAGAGTTATGTTTTATTTGGTGGACAATTCTGAGGATGCAGCCCTGAGGGAACACTCTGAAGAGGTGGGGGGGTCTAGGATATATAGGAGCTTTACAACAAAGACCAGGGAGTTGGAACCTTAAAAGATTGGCTGTTAACTAAAGAAAACCAGGCATCTCAGGTTAAAGAATTTAGCGCTTTTCTATGTATGGGAGGAAGCAAACATTTGGGCTCACTGAATTCATTCCTTTGACAAGCACCTAGCTATCTAGGGCCAGTATCCTCTCCTTTCTTATTCTGAGTCCGCTTAGAGGGCACCATTGTGAGTGGCTGCAGAGGCTGTGCTGCAGGCCTGTCCCCACTGGGGGGTGGTGGCAGTCACTGATGACTTGATGGCTTCAGCATTCTCTGTTTACTGACATGGTTTGCAGTATTTTTCATTCACACAACCGCTGAGTTTTTTCTTTTGACTACTGATTCTCAAACATGGCTATCATTAGAACCGACCAGGTAGCTTTAAATACACTGAAACCTGAATGTTACCCAGATGTTTTGATTAAATTGGCAGAGGGGTGCCTGGATATTAGGATCTTGACAACTTTATAGGTGGTTTCAACGTGCCATAAAATTTGAGGCAAAACTCACTTAGGGAAAGATACAATGAGCAAGAAACATCATGCTCATTAAAAATACTTTGACATCAAAAGTGTCAATACTTCAAGGATGTCCCTCAAAATCGACAGAGTGTGGAAATGACTGAATAAATGGTGAGGCTTTGGGGTGATAACTGCTCCAGAGCAATCTGCAGAAACTAACTGGAGGCTATGAAGAAACATTACTTTTAAAAAATAGAGGAATTAATAAAATAATCTAGAAAGTCATCGAGTAGGTGCAAAATCATAAATGCTGCACTCTATAAGCATTTTAAAGGTTTTCATAGGTAACTGTTTCCATGTAATTTTTAAGTTTTTTAAATTTAGAATCCAAACTCCAGCTTAATATGCAACTCCATTATATATAAACTTCATTTTTGTTTGCTTCATTTGCTGCTTAAATATCCCCCTTAATAGTAAGTACCTACCAGAGCTAATGTTCTCGTTGGTGCATTTATTTTCTCACTCAGCTGATTTGACATGTATGTTGCAACCACAAAAAATCCTGAAATTACATAAAATAGAAAGCAAAAGAAACTAATGCACAGGTGGCCTTTGTTATTTTAAGTAAAATATTATGATAAATATAAATCAACCTCTTCCTCTGACCCCATTTTTCAGCGAGGGTTGTCTGCTTAACTTTTCCATTTTATGGTAGCCTTTTCATTATTCTCAAATAGCAGTCAAACCATGTCTTCACAGCTGGAATTGATATAAAAGACTTTGTGAGAACATGTTGAGTATGTGCAAGACCTGTAAGAGAACCCTTAATTCAGAGTATTCGTGAGAGAAACAGTTTTTAGCAGGAGGGACAGCATGATATAATAACTTTTTAGACACTCAGGCTTCTGCAGTTTTACCTTGGCAAAGTACATGGAAAGCTTAGCAATCTTTAAGAAACTACAGGTGTTATGTTTGTCTTCTCTAAGCTTGAAATGTTAGGTTTATACTATAGACAAATGGATGTATCTGCCAGGATGGTTGCACACTGGGCTGCATAGTTTGATGTTTAGGAATATGGGCTTTGCAGTCAGACAAATCTGATCACCCCCATACTATACCATGTGATCTCTGGGACCATAGCTCTAAGCCTGGGTTTTTTCCAATTGTTAATCAGGAATGATGGGATAGAATTTCATCATACTCTCAGTAAAAGACTATCGTAAGTTAATTCATGTATTGCACAAATTAGAGTATCTGATAAGGGCAGTCCTCAGTAGCAACAGATAAATACTTATAGTAGCAATAAATAAAATTAAAATACGAAGGAGTTTGACGTGATGATGTTTCAAGGCTCCTTTCTTTGTTAACATATTATGGTTCCACTTGGTGGGAAAATAAAGTCAGGGGCAAAAATAAATTTCAAATAGACTAACGTTGGGCTTAATGAGATTAGTCCTTTTTTTTTTCAGAGTTGGCAGAAATAAAAATAATTGCAATTTTTCAGAAGTGTTCATCAAGAACTCTACCCACCTGTATATGTTTCCATAGAAGTTTGATTACAACTGGCTGTTCTTTAGGATACGTTGCTAAAAGTGAAATCTACTAGAACAAGTCTTTGGGTATCACAAGCCCTTGAAATATATTGACACATATTTATGGGGAAAGGGGTTTATCTACATGCAGTTTAGAATAAGTTATCTAATAAACTACTTAATGTTAACTCTTTGGGCAACAAACTTCAAAGTGTGGTTAATTTTGAATTGGAAAGAAAAACATGTCTCCTTAATTTTTATGCAGATAAAATTGCGTGTTTTCCCATAGCTCTTGTTAATTTCCTTTTAGCTTCTACAGCATCCAGTCCTTACTCTGTAAGGGAAGGGATGCAGGAAAGTGAGTCGGTCTCAGATCACTTTGAAAATTTTTAAAACTTTTGGAACTTGCACAAAAATGAAAAACAGGGGAATATAAATTTGCTTTTATTTATAAATTTTGTATTTTTATGCTGTGCTGCCATATTTATGTGTGCATACAAAACTTAGGGGCACCAAAACCACTGAAATATTACTGGTAGCTGTCTGAAGTGCTTTCTTTCAGATAATATTTAAGTTTAACCAACATTTTCCCATAGTTTCTAAAATCACAAAACAAAATAATGCTTAAGAGGTGTATTCTGAGAGCGAAGAACTCTTTCCCTGGGGCAAGAATGGCATGTCATTGGAGAGCTAAGGTGTACTTTTTGCCCACAAGGTAACACAATTCAAGGCTAGAAGATGCTAGTGACCACCTCCCCCAACACTGCCACAGGCCATAAAAAATGCCATTCCTGTTCTTCATCTTATAGCGAAATCTGCAGCCTTCATCAGACTCAATGGCGGAAGTTAATGTCACTCATGTCACTGAATTCATTCTCAGTGGAATTACAGACCGGCCAGAGCTTCAGGCCCCATGCTTTGTGGGTTTTCAGTCATCTACCTGGTCACAGTGCTGGGCAACCTTGGGTTGATATCCTTGATCAGGATGGATGCTCAGCTCCAGACACCGACATACTACTTCCTCAGTCACTTGGCCTTTGTTGACCTTTGTTACTCCTCTGCTATCACTCCCAAGATGATGGTGAATTTTGTTGTGGAACACAACATGATTTCTTTCCATGCTTGTGCAATGCAACTGTGCTGTTTTCTCACCTTCATGATCATGGAGTGTTTCCTTTTAGCCTCCATGGCCTATGATCGTTATGTGGCCATCTGTAGACCCCTGCATTACTCCACACTGATATCAAAGAGGGTCTGCATTCAACTAGTGGCAGTTCCATATGTATACAGCTTTCTGGTCACCCTCTTCCATACCATTATCACCTTCCACCTAACTTACTGTGGCCCCAATGCTATTAACCATTTCTACTGTGATGACCTCCCTCTCTTGGCTCTGTCCTGCTCAGACACACATGTGAGGGAAGTTCTGATCTTTGCCTTTGCTGGCTTTGATATGATCTGCTCTTCTTCCATTGTCCTCACCTCCTATACCTTTATCACTGCTGCCATCCTGAAGATTCACTCTACCCAGGGGCGACACAAGGCCATTTCTACCTGTGGCTCCCACGTGGTGGCTGTCATTGTTTTTTATGGCATGCTGATCTTCATGTACCTACAGCCCAGATCCAGCCACTCCCTGGACACAGACAACATGGCATCCGTATTCTAAATGGTGGTGACCCCCATGTTGAACCCCCTAATCTACAGCCTAAGAAACAAAGAAGTGAGACACCCTCCAAGAAAGCCTTGGAGAAAGGCTGTGAAACTGTAAAGATGTTAAAATTAAGAAAATATTAGTAATAATAGGTTATTAAATACAAGAAGGTAAATGAATCAAGCTTTCTCTTTCTGACATTTCTTGTAATTCTTTCCCAATCAACTGGAAATGTGGCTTTAACATTCTCTACCAGGTCCCTGGCCAATTCTAGAAAGTCAGTTTGATTCCAAGTCCTGTTCAGGCCACCATAGCCTTTAGAGACCAGTGAAATTTTGTTTGAATAGAAACACAAACATGGTCTCAAATATACATACATGTATCACAAGCAAGGGCATCACTGTGTCTTTGTTAGAACTGAGGACTCTGGAACCAAGACCGCCTAAACTTGAATTCTGTCTTCTTCCTTTTCTGACTGTGCAGCTTTGGGCAATGAACCTGAACTCTGTGACTCTCTTTCCATTTTTGGAAAATAAATAAGACCCAACTCATTGTTTGGTTTTAAAGACTAAACAGATTAATATTTATAAAACATTTATAACAATATCCTGTGATAATAAATGCTATGTAATTGTTTGCTATATAAGTGTTTGTTATGTATAATTAAAAAATAATTCATCGAGCTCTTAAAAATTTACTTCTTTAAGTAACAAGGGAAAGCCTGATTAGGTTTCTACTACCTGCTGGGCACTGAATCAAGTAGTGTTACGTATCGCAATAAAACAAATCTCAGAGTTGGGTAAGATTTTACCTCTGGGCTTCAATTTTTCATAAATTGTGTAAGGTCACATAATTAGTAATATGAAAATTCTAAATGCAATTGCAAGTCTTTCTGAATTTCGTTTTCTTAACCACTATGAGTATTATAGATTATCTGGACTTAAAAATGTCATTATTGGGTTTTTTAAAATATAAGTGGAAGAACATGTTTTATAAGAAACTGTGTTTTAAAATAAATAATTGATTCATTTGCATATTGTTCAAATAGAAATAAACTTTGTTTATAATGTCATTTATTAAATCACCCTTATAGGGTCATGATATGAAAATATTAGTGATTTGACATGCTTTAATTATTTTGACACTTCATACAAATAGTTAAATTAGTGATTTAGTATTATCTATTATTTTACCATTTTAGAAGGAGATGCTGACAGTTACAGTCGCTATATAAAATGCTGTTTGAAGTCTGCAGTACAAGGGGATTAGTTCTTCTTCTGAGATTATTTTGTAAATAACTCATTTATGCTGCCATGAGGTGCTTTTCAAATCTTGTGAATTGAATGAATTCTCAACTTTTTAAAACAGTTTTGACAGAGAAACACGGTGCTTCTATTTACCATACTGTGTCTTGTGAGTGTATATTTATATAGATAGCTATCCACACACATCCTATCACATATCACGTACAGGGCCCACAGGCATAGTATAGCCAGTATCTCTTACAGGTAAAGAAATTCAGACCTACAGAATCTTAATGCCTCACTGAGGAACACCATTTTTCTGGAGCTTCATTTTATCTTTTTCCTTCATAATATTTATAACAGCAATACTTAAACACTAATTGAATCGATGTTTCCACATCTTTACACAATTTTAAAAACTAAGAAAAAATGGGTGATTCACAAGATGTCATCCAAAAACTAGGTTTAAGTTAATCTTTCAATTAGAAAATAATTTGAAAGGTATGTGAGCCTGAATATGGCACAATAAATGGGCCCTTCATATTGTACTGGACTCTGGAGAAGAAAGTAAAGGGAAAAGGTGACAATGTATGCGGCAGAGTCTCCCCACCTTCATCATCTCTTCACTTACTTTGTTAAAACTGAGATTTAACAAAATTAAACTCAAATCTTGTGTTTTTTCCCTAGTTTTTAGCTACATGTTCATTAATAAATTACATAAATTGTTTTGGATCTCTTCATTTTTAAAATATCTGTCTCAGTAGGTTGTTATAAAAATTAACTGAGACTGTCCATTTAAAGCATTTCATTCAGCACCAGACACATTCAGTAGATGGTAGCTTTATTTTTACTTTGAAAAGTTTGAAACTAAATAAATGCATCATTTATTAAGGCAATTTTTACTAAATGTAACAAAAGCAGCTTAATTTTTTTCAAGAAAAAAATATGCTTATTTTAATAGCAGAAATGAAGGACTCAAAAATTCAGTTTAAAATATGTTCATAAATAGATAAACAACAAGTTTATACTGTATAACACAGGGAACTACATACAGTATCTTGTAGTAACTTATGGTGAAAAAGAATATGAAAACAAATATGTGTATGTTCATGTATGACTGAAGTGTTGTGCTATACACCAGAAATTGACACAACATTGTAAACTGACTATACTTCAGTAAAAATACATTAAAAATATGTTTATAAACACACACAAAAAGAAATTAAAAAGAATTAAATTGCTTTAAAGATTACAATAAAATAACTTGTTAGCTTTTATATTTTCAATTTGTTGATTCTAAAATAAAGCATTTAATATTCTCAACTGTTTCTAAAAAAAAAGACTACTACCAAATAAAAGAGATCATTGACACAATAACAATGCTGTAAATAATTAATATTGCTCATTAGGTGTGAGTCAACATATACGAAGTGCTTGCTCTTTGCTAGGAGCTGTGTGATGCCTTTTATATTTGTAGGATTATTTAACCTTCACAATTAGTCCAAGACAAAGGGAATTATTACCTGCTTTTGCTGATGAAAAAGCTAAGAAACAGAACTGTGAAATAATTTACCCAAGATAACAGCTATTACTTGGAAAAGCTAAAATTGTTAGCCAAACTGTGTGAATGAAGATTCACATTCCTAATCACACACTTATATAGAACAGGCGATGACTTAAAATGGTGTGAAATGGCTCCAATGAACTAAACTCTCACAGCCAAAGTGTCACCAAGTGTTCAATGTCAGGCTACCCTTGTAGCTGAGTTGCAGGAAATGGAATGCTAGGAAGATTGTCTAGAGTGTTAAAACCAAATATCCCTGCTCTTAAGCTTCAACATGCTTTCAAGATTACCTGTGCAGCATGCTTAAACATAAGATACCAGATGTTGATGTACCATTTCAGTACAACGCAGATTTCTCAATAGATGACACGGAATTCAGATAAAGCTCTCTTTTCCAATACTGCTTCTTTAATGAGGAAGAGGGTGTTGTGATCAAACAGGATTAAGATCTCTCTCTTTCTCGCTCTCTCTTGTTTTTTTTCTCTTCCCTTTTATAATTCTGTAACTCAAAATTCACAAAATGCATTTCATGTGGAAATCACTAAGAATGAAACAGTGGGTGAGACATATTCTGAGTGGATCTGAGCACTGGAAGTGAGGAAGTTGGTTCATTTATCAGCATGGTGACTCTAAATGAGCCACAATTCCAAGTCTTCTGATGCCTCCCTGTCCAATGATTTTTCAGTTACTTGACAGCCAAACACAACTTCTCTGTAATTCTTTTAAGTGTACTTTTTACTTCCTGATTCCTCAAGCTATAGATCAATGGGTTCAACATGGGAATCACCACCACATAAAACACCAAAGCAAACTTATCTGTGTTCAGAAAATGGCTTGACTTGGGCAGTAGGTACATAAAAATTATTGTCCCATAAAATATGGTGATGGAGGTCACATGGGAAGCACAGGTGGAAAAGGCTTTCTGTCTTCCTTCAGCAGAATGGATCCTCAGGATGGCAAGGAGGATGAAGACATAGGAGATGATCACGACCAGTAGAGAGCAGAGTGTATTGAACCCAGCGATGACTAACAACATCAGATCTTTGACCTGAGTGTCAGAACAGGCCAGAGCAACCAGGGGCACATCATCACAGTAGAAGTGGTTGACCAAATTGGAGCCACAAAAAGACAACTGGAATGTTGCCACTGTCTGTACGAGACCCACACTGAACCCATAAACATACATGCTAGTGATGATTCGGTTACAGAGTTTTTTAGGCATGAGAATGATGTAGAGTAAAGGGCTGCAGATGGCCACATACCTATCATATGCCATGATTGAGAGCAAATACTGCTCACAAACTACAAATGTGATGAAACAGCACACCTGAAGGGCGCATGCATAGAATGTTATGCTTTTAACATCACGTAGGAAATTCACCAAGGTGATGGGAGTGACAGGAGATGTAAAAGAAACATCAACAAAAGCCAGATGGCTGAGAAAAAAAATACATGGGTATGTGAAGCTGAGGACTGACTTGTATTAGCACAAACAAACCAAGGTTACCCATGACACTAGCTAAATAGATTACCAGGAATACACCAAAGAAAATTGCTTAAAGCTCTGGATTATCTGTGAGTCCCAAGAGGATAAAGTCAGACACTGCTGAATAATTGCCTTTTGCCATGGTACAGATTTTAAAATATTTTTACAATAAAACCCCCCAGAGTACACATTCTGTTTATTCCTGTCTCCCTTGGCAATAATCAAGTAAATATTAGAAACTGGTTCTGACCCACCATGATCTTATGATGAATGTGTTCAGAGGAGAATCTTCACATTAGCTCTGGCAATGGAAATAAAAGCAAAAATCAACAAGTGGGACCTAATTAAACTTATAAGCTTTTTCACAGAAAAAGAAACCATGAACAAAAAGAAAAGACAATATTTGCAAAGAATGTGACTGACAAGGGCTTAACTTCCAGAATGTAAAAACAGCTCATGCAACAACAATAAAACAAACAACCCAATCAAAAAATGGGCAGAAGACCTAAACAGACATTTCTGCAATGAAGACATACAGATGGCTAATAGGCCTGTGAAAAGATGCTCAATATCTTTAATTATCAGAGAAATGCAAAACAAAATTATAATAAGATATCACTTCACGTCTGTCAGAATGGCCATCATTACAGTGTCCACAAATGATAAATGTTGGAGAGACTGTGGACACTGTTGGTGGGAATGTAGATTGGTGCAGCCACTATGGACAACAGTATGCAGATTTCTTAAAAAACTAAAAATAGACTTAGCATATGATCCAGCAATCCCACCCCTGGGCATATATGTGGAGAAAACTCAAGTTCAAAGGTAAGCATGCATCCCAGTGTTCATAGCAACATTATTTACAAGGGCCAAGTCAAGACATGGAAGCAAACTAAATGTCCATTGACAGATGACTGGATAAAGAAAATGTCGTATATGTATATACAATGGAATACTACTCAGCCATTAAAAAAGAATGAAATAATGTCATTCAAAACAACATGGATGGACCTAGAGATTATCACATTAAATGAAGTAAGTCAGAGAAAGACAAATAGCATATGATACAACTTATATGTGGAATCTTAAAAAATGAGGCAAATGAACTTATTTACAAAACAGAGACAGACTCATAGACATAGAAAACAAACTTGTGGTTATGGGGAAGGGAAGGAGAGTGGGGAGATAAATTAGGAGTTTGGGGTTAAAAGATACTAACTACTATGTATAAAACAGATAAAACATGGTCCTACTGTATAGCACAGGGAAATATTCAAAATCTTGTAATAAACTATGATGGAAATGAATCTGAAAAATAATATATATATATATATACACACATACATATATATATATATATATATATATATATATATAATATGACTGAATCACTATGCTGCACAACAGAAATTAACACAGTATTGTAAATCAACTACACTTCAATTTAAAAAAATAACAATATATCTTCTTAAATTCTTGACCTTGGGATCAGGGACCCTGCCATCACTCCACTTGCAAGTCCCACTCCCATGGCTCTATTTGAAAAAAATTATTTAAATGGCAATAGATCAAATGCTACATATCTAAAATTAATATTTTTAATGACCATAATTTTCTGCCCTTTCTTTCACCTCATTTATAACACCGCAACTTTTTACTCACTGCACTGGTATAGTTAAATAAAAGTCAGTGGTATTATAAGCAAAATAATACAAAATAATTTTGGTAGAGGATACATATACATGTGATTATACTGTATGCTAGACCAGCACTTTAAATTAATGATGTCTCTCCGTACACTATATTAATATATATATAATGAGTGTCTTTTCCCAATATACTTATTAATTACAAAGGAGAAAATTTAATTAAACATGAAATGACTAGCTAATAATAAGGTGTCCATCAGACTGATCAAATTAAATGATAGATGATACCCACTATTGGTAAAGGCATGGGAATGTGACATGGGCTTACACATCCAACAGAGGCATAATTGTCTTCATCTTTCTGGAGGGCAGTGTAAGAGTAAGCATCAAAACTGTTTAAAATAGTCCTGCCACTTAATATAATGACTTTAACTCTAGGAACTTAGGAAAGTCATGAAAGTATGCAAGTGTCTGAATTGTTCTGTTTTTACTTACTCCAAAAAAAGGAAGTTGTCTAGATATATTCTAATAGTTGCTTAGATCTTATGTGGCTCTTCAGTAAAATAGTAAATGGTAACTTTAAAATCTGAAATAGGTCTACATTTATTGATATTGAAAAGTGTTCATGATATAATCAAGTTTTAAAAGCAGCATGCTAAACAGGTTCTATAGCGATAAATAATTCCTGTATATCACATCACATGTAATGACCTAGAGATATGTGTGCAAACAGAAAAATGCTCATATTGTATGTGTCAAATGTTACCTGTTGTTCTATCTATGAGGTGATACTGTGGTCCTTCCTTCCTTCCTATTCCTCTTAATCAGTCTTCACAGTCTGTGCTGTGCTCTCTGTCCACACACTTGATGTCAGTGTCATATGTATATTTCCATCTTGCATTCCATGTGTATGAATACTGACAACTTAAGTTTTCGTATTGTTATTGCTATAACTTGTGCTTATCTGGTGTCCATATGGATATTTGAAGTATTCTGAATTATTTACCACTAAAATGAACTTCATAATCTCACCTCTTGGGGGGAAATGTCTCATTGTGATACATTTCTTAGGTAGATTCATAGGTTAAGAAATTTGAACTACTTGGCTAATTGAAAGCAGTCTTTCTCAAAAAGGACAAAATCAATTAACAAAATCATCACATTTCAGGTGAAAATCATGACAAAGTTTTTCTTTTATATTAATAGTTTTGTAGCATATCTTCAGTTTTAACCTGAAATTCTTAAATTTTACTGTAGACAGATTTCTAAATGTTTATCATATTCAAATGAGGAGTAGGAAATCTGAAAACAATTAATTCAAAAATATTTTACTCTTAAATGTTTTTATCCATTGTCATTTTTGATCTTGTGACAATAAAATTAGCAGCTGATATTATTTTCACCTTCTTACTGATGAAGAAACTAAGGTATACAGAACTGAAAAAAATTGCCAGAGATCTTTTTTTGACCCGGGAAATGTCAGACCCAGCAGGCTTTTAGATGCCAAGCAATCTAGGCCCTTTCCTAGAGAAGCTGTGACGCAGTGATTGCTCCAGCCTGCTGAGACAGGAGGTCAAGGACAGTAATGGCAGGCGGCCAGTATCTAGACAGCAGACTCAAATCCTGCTGCAGGGGCTTTGTGAGAAAACTGGGAGCCACTGAAATGGTCCAATAGTAGGCAAATGTGTTTAAATAAACAATGAAAAAAATTAATGTTTGAGAACTGTGGATTAAGCTAGCCCTGTGTTCTGTGAGCAATGAAAATATGTATTAAATTTCCCCCTCTAGCTGTTAGTAGCAGCTTTCTAGTCTTTGTCATTAAGCATTCAAATGGCATATATGTATTAATACACATATGTATTAAAATGATATGCATGAGTTGCAAACTCAAAACTATTTTCTGTGTAACTGAAAATTATGAAATTATTACACTTATTTGAAATGCATCCTTGCCCATCTCTATCTCTGTCTATCTACCTGTCTATATCACAGTTATCAGTTGTGTAGGATAACCCCCATTTATAAATTGCTCCCTCAAGTTTATTAGTAGAGTTGGGACAAGAACTGAGGTCTTTAGACTCAGAGAAGGAAGGGAGATGATAGGCATGCACCTGCCATTTATTATTACCTTTTGTATGTTGTTTAAGAGTTTAAAAGTCTCCAAATTCTGTAACATTGTCCTTATTTAATTGGTAACTAACCTTGTGAGAGCCCACACCTCGTGCAGCACCATCCTTGGACTACAAGGTGCACGTTCTTCTCACAAGGATGCATTGGCCTAATGGGTTCATTGTGTTCTAAGAAGCTATTCCTTTCCCAGTAATGACCAACTTACCCAAGGTCTGCCCAGTATAACTGCATATAATCCTTGCTACTGGCAAGATGATCTATGATGTTTCAATTATACTGAGTGTGTTTAATTAGAGTGTATGATACCTCTGGGATTCTATCTTGAATTACGTTGAATTACATTATTATTATTATTAACTTTTAAACAGTTGGAAAAAATATAATGAGGTCTCATGGGCTTTAAAAAAAAAGAACAATTCACTTGAGAATCAGTCTTTAGAGACCAAACCAGACTTTAGGTCACGGTAAATCAGTGAAATTGAAAAGGTTAGGATATAATACTGTTCTCTTGAATAAAGAGAATTTGTTAAATATATCAATATGGAACAGCTTTATAATGTCATATTTTCGTAGAAACTAGCAAATCAGGAAAAATTATTTGTGCTATGCATCTTTGGTTTTCACATGGGATATTGTTAATACAGCTGAAGAATTCTGAACTGGGGAAGTTGGATGGGTGGAGAGGCTGAACTTTTGTCCTATACTAGTTATATAAACAGATAATAGCTTTTCATGCAGTTCTTCATTTGAGAAACAGGAAAATTGGCATAAATTCCTATGCACCAGATAATTAATTATTTTAAATGCATTTTCATTTGAAAAGTAAGAGAATGGACATAACTTCTTATGGTTACTCTTATGTCTGAAATCTCATCCTAAGTAAAAATCTATAGAAAATTTTATTGCACAGTGAACAGATAAGTAGAAATCACATATTAGGAAGAGACATTCTAGTTTTTTTAAGAGAAAAAAACATGAAGGAAATTCCATTTTTATTTATTCAAGTCACTTTCTTAACTTCATGAACATAAAAGCCTGGTTTCTACTGATGATCACTTTTTTTCAAGGCATCCTTCACCTCCTTGTTCCTAAGGCTGTAGATTAAAGGGTTCAGCATGGGAATGATCACCATGTAGAAGACAGAGGCCATCTTGTCTGTGTCCAGGGAATGGTGAGAGCTTGGCTGTAAGTACATGAAGATGAGGGACCCATAGAATATGGTGACTGCCAGCATGTGGGAGCTACACGTGGAGAAAGCCTTGCGTCTCCCCTCAGCTGAGCACATCCTCAGGATGGCAGAGATGATGTACAAGTAGGAGACAAAGACAACCAGAAGGGAGGAAATGAACTTGATACCAGCACAAAGATCCACAGCTGCTTGGCATGAGTGCCTGTGTACGTCAGCCTGAGGAGAGGCATGTCATCACAGTAGAAATGGTTACGGATGTTGGAGTGGCAATAGGAGAGGCGAAAGGTGAGGATGTTATGGAACAGGGTGACCAGGAAGCTGTAGCTGTAGGGGGCAGCCACAAGCAGGATGCAGATTCTTGGGGACATCACAACTGTTTAGAGGAGAGTGTTACAAATGGCCACATAGAGGTCATAGGCCATGGAAGCCAGGAGCAAACACTCAGCTGTCATGCAAGCCAGGAAACAGCCTAATTGAGCAGCACATGCATTGAAGGTGATCACTTTCTGTTGGTACAAGAAGTTCTCAAGCATCTTGGGTGTGATGACAGAAGCATAACAGAAATCAACAAAAGCCAGGTTGCTAAGAAAGAAGTACATTGGTGTGTTGAGTCTTTCATCCATTCTAATGACCAGGATCAGACCCAGGTTGCCTACTACTGTGAAGAGGTAGATGGATAAGAGCAGAACAAAGAGGGGAATCTTCACCTCCTGACGATCCGTGAGGCCCACGAGAATGAACTCTGTCACCTGCGTGAGATTGATCTGGGTCATGCATCTTCAGTATGTCTGGATGAAGAGAGGAGAAAATAAATCTAGCTTAATTAAATAAAATTTAAATTGTAATATCCTTTAAAGCCATTTAATTGTTAACAGGAAAATGCTAATATTAAAATTATTGGTATCCTTGAAGCCTGAGGATGGGACAAAGGTCGAAAAGAAATCTTTTGTAGGAAAGGCACATTTCTTTCCCCAAAGTCAATTGTATTTAAAGTTAAGAGCCATGGGATATGATTCAGTCCACACTGGCTCTCTTTTCAAAGCTCTTGACTTTATATTATTTAAATTTTACCATCAATTTTTCAAAATTTTGAACTATTTTTTTTAAAATCCTAACATTGAGAATATAAAAGAAATTGAATCTTCTGCAGTGATATTACCCAGACTTGCCCGTGTGATGCAAACTCCACATTGCTTCAATGCTATATTCATCTGTTGTATACCATTACTTATTTCAAAGAAGTCACCATACATTACTACAGATTCTTCATAATGTTGTTAATGCAAATGCTGGAAATAGGTAACTTTACAACAGATGCTATCGCATGCTTTGCAAGCTGTTTATTTACTTTGTGCCTTATATGCCCATTCTACAGATGAAGAAAGAACTCTGAGAGATTATGCACCTGGAGTATGCTCAGACAGCCAGTCTCTAGCACAGCTGGGATTCAAACGTGTTTTTCTGAGGCAGCAACCCACCCACTATTAAGTTCTCAATACTCCCGATTTATTCTGTTGGTACATTGCCTAGATTTCGCCAAGCGTTTGTTAATACAATGTTTCACAGACATCTTTCTATGTAAAGCATCAACTGAACTGATCAAATTCAATGAAAACCTTCAAATTTTAAAAACATTTTGCTTAGTTAAAATAAAAGTGATATTTACTTTCTAATAAAATTATATAAATGTACATGGCTCCAAACTAAAAACATACAGATTTGGATTGTTTTTATATTAATTTTCATGTTTTTACTGTACTATTTTTGTGAAAGAATTTCAATCTAAAATGAAACTGGAGGATAGAAAGTGGAAAAATCTTACACATATGCCCTCAGGCAAACAGAAGGTAAGGACTGGTGGGGAGTTACAGGCTGATTTCTTGTAAATGCCTGATGTATCAAACACCAAAATTTATCTAAGAATCTCTCCTCATCCTTGAGCCCATAAACTTGCTTCTTGGACTTGTGAAAAACTCAGAAACAGCCAGAGCAAAGTGAGTGAATAGTAACTGGTAGAAGTTTGCCATGAACATATCAAGGATGGTCTCTGTTTTTTTTTTTTTTTTTTTTTTTTTTTAATTAAATTTAAATTTAAGTTTTTTGGAGAATGCACCCAGATATGTTTGTTTTAACTGACTCTGATTGAACTCCCCCTTGTTTATACCCACTCCATAAATGCAGCCTACCCTAAACCCTCAATGGATTTGTTTGTAGCTTGCTAGAGTTTTATGTTTCCCAAATTACAGCTCAAACTATTCCCAAACCAACCCATTTTGTACAACTTTAAGCTTACCTCAGTTTCTCTCTCTTTTTTAAGTTGACATTTGAAATGGATAATCTTCATTCATTTTACCTATCCTTTTTGTCTGTTCTTCATAATTGAAATATAAAAATCAATACAAGCTTCAATTTAGGACAGAATAAGATAATTATGAATGAGTTTTGTTTATTGCTATACATTTTCTTGTTAGTATATCCCATAATGTCTCATGTCATATTTATCTCTCTTTCTCCACACAAAAATTTAAAAACAGTTTTAAGAAAACATAAATTGCTCTGCACATGCTAGAAATTAGACTTGCAGAAACATCAGCCCATGCATTCTGATTCTTTTCTACTCATGCTACATTAGAAGCATTTATTTTATCATGTTGATAATGATCTTTTATATCAAACAGCAGTAGGGCATGCCATTAAAAATATGAGATTAGAGTTTGAATCATGGTGATGTTATGTACTAGTGAGTGTGTTTCTTAGTGAAATTACTCAGGATTTCTTGGTTTGTTTACTGAAAGAAATAACAGAGGCACACTCCTTCTTGGAAAATAAATGTAAAATTTCCATTTGAGCTCACTTATACTGTTGTATTTATGAGAAGAAAATACTATGGAATTTCTGTAATGAACACTTGCTTTTTGAATGAAAGGTATCTATTGAAAACTATCATTTCATTGATATGTGTACCAGGTGGGATACAGTGGAAAGAACCAAGAATAAAATTGGGAGAACTATATTTAAATGGCTCCATCACCCTCTAGTCACAGTAATTTTAGCATGTCAAAAATTCCTTTGTTCCTCAGTTTCTCAATCTGTAAATGGTGCTATTTTATATCTAAAAAATGCAAACATTAAGATAAAATAATGTGTCTGCACATTGCCTACATGAGTAGATTTTAAAATAGAAAATATTATGTTAAAATTGCTCCCCTGATCTAGTAAAAGGTAGATGTAGGGTGAAGTCAGAGTAATCACTTTTAAAATTCACTGGTAGCGAGGTAGGCAGTACTTACTGGTCAGGGTAAGATACTAGAACATGGAAATTACACAACAAGACACAGCCAATCCTTATCTGTTGGATGCAGACATCTGTAGTTAAGGATTTATATGCAATATATATGTTAAATTAAAGACATAGAAGAGTGTCTCATTTTTATTTTTAGCTCTTCAAATATAGTCTCAACAAAGAATAAATTAACAAAGGAATATATAGCCTACCTGATACATTTTCTTACGTCAGGAAACAGATGTAAGGATACATCAGGAGAAGGTAGATGTTCTTCATAAAGCATGGACGTCAAAATCAAAAATAATTTTTAGCTGTGTCTTTGTGCAAGTGTCTACAACTTTCTATGGGAAGAGGACAATCTCTGATGCTATTGTTCATTACGTGAGATGAGTAGGTCATGGGAGTATTTAAAAGCTTAGTTAGTGGTCCCACAATATATAAATTCCATTTTGAAATAATCAAGCAACTGTTTGATTAGAAATTTGGCTTACAAGGCCCAAAATACCAGCTAAGACTCCCCTGTTCAGCAGCTATAAGAACTACAATATGCCATTTCATCTTATGTTAAAGATGGCACACGCAAATGAATGCAAATGTATTTGAAAGTATATTATATATGATCTTTTAGCATCTAACCCGTGATATTTTATCTTCAACTTCCATTTACATCTTTTCTCTTCTGCCACAGCCAACACACATTGATCTGTTTAGAATAATTGTTTTGTGGTCCTCGGTTACAATAAGAAGACTGTACATGCATCCCTGTTTCATATGTTCTTTTTCCTGTGCTCATCTCTACCAGGTGAGTGGTGAATGAAAGGTTGGAGGAAAAACTCCTATTTATCCTTCAAGGCCTATCAAAATCCCACCGTTCCTGTAAAGATCTCCCTAAATTCCAATTCCCATGCTCTGTTACCTACCAGTTTTCATTTTTGCATTCTGGAAACATTTTATGCATAAATTATCTGCACATCACTTGTGGTTTCCATCTGTTTCCATATTTGTTTTTTGGAGAGACTGTAGACTCCATGGGTAGAAACCATGACTTTTTGATTCATTTCCTAATGTAGCCCCTTCTAGATGCTTGGCAATGGGGAATTAAAGGTTAATTTTGGTAATAAAATTTCAATTTATTTCTCCTGCTCATAATTAATGTTCTTTAGTTATTTCAAATATATTAAGGGATGTAGTGATGACAATTATAAGGTGCTCACCTCTCATTCTGGGTAAAATGACTAGCTTTTGCAAAAATGAAAACAGTTTAGACATAGTTTACAATATAATCAATTAAGTGCCTGACTTGTCCAAATGATTGAATAGATTCTATTTTAGAGATCTCAAATTTTTACTCCAAACAAATAAAATGTGTATCATATAATATCACCTACCTATACAGCTGAAATAAAATTAGAAGAAACACTCTTTACCCTCGTTTCTAAAATGTCACCCAAAAAGCTTTATTTTAAAATCTATTCTATTCTAGTTGATTTTAAAAATTCAGATTTTTGTCACAATTTTTAAAAACAACCTTTAAAACTACCTGGGTAGAAGGTGTTCCTATTTCTTCTCCAAGTGGGTTTGTGCAGCAGTGAACTGCAGGGTTTTATCAATGACCTACCCCAAGGGATCTTACTGAGGGTCTGATGTAAGATCATCAGGAAAGTTACAGACCACACCCCAGAGGGAGCCCACAGCCTGCTGGAGATCAACTAGCATTGCTCTCTTGTTTGAGGAACCACCCTAGCATCCCCTCATTTTTGAGCTGCTATCATTTACTGATTGCTGTCATAATTGTTCATAATGTTTTTGCTCAAAAACAGGATTTAAATCTATCCATAAAAAAGATAAGAATCTTTCCAACAGCATATCTTTCAAAGAACTAAATATCTAACTCTTCCAAAGATCTATTTCTGAACATGTTGAGACATGACCCTCTTTGGCTTACTCTTTGAAATGCTCATGAAATATTAATTTCCTCTTTCAGGTTATCTCTATCCTTTATTCCTTAATTTCCTTGGTGACCTAATCTAAAGAGCAGTCTTCCAGATTGATTCTTAGCCAATCTGTGTCCACAGCAAGGGTGTTCAGGAAGAATATTATTTTAAAACTTATTAAGAAACAATGCATCTGCTATGAACTCAACTGTATCCTCCTGAAATTCACAGGTTGAAGCCCTCCCCTCCATTGTGATCGTGTTTGCAGATTGCCTTCGGGTACCTCCCAGAGGAGGTCAGGGTTAGATGAGGTCATGAGAATGGGACCTTCATGATGGAATTAGTGTCCTTATAAGGAAAAACACTAGTGTTCCCTCTCTCTCTCTCTCTCTCTCATTCTACACTCCCCTCCTATCCCCCACCCCCACAACACGCACTCACACAGAAGAGGTCACATGATCACACAGTCAGGTAGCAGCCATCTACAATCCAGGAAGAGAGCGTCTACAAATAACCAGATTGTCCAGAATTTTGATCTTCAACTTTCCTGCCTCCAGAACCATGAGAAAATAAATTCCTGTTGGTAAAAGCCTCCCAGTTTTTTAAAATAGTATTTTGTTATGGCAGTTCAAACTAACAAAAACAGCATCTTTAAAGAAACAAAATAATCCTCAGTACTGAAAAGTGTTTTATTGGGTTGGTGGGGGGAGGGGGAGGAAAGGAATTATGGAATTATTTTTCTTTTTCCAATATAGTACATTTTCTGTTGTCTTAGTAATTGAGGAGGTCCAGCATTTAATTGAAGGTGCACTAGATACTTCAGATATATCTCTGAGAGATTTCAAATAGAGAGAAGGTGAAAAACACAAATTAACTTATATGTGGTGAATTAAACACATAAGTGAGAGGATCAGTAAGACATTTGATGCAAACCCTGGTGTCCAAAGCAAGGGGAAGTTTGCATCCCTAGGGATTGCGGATTTGATGATGGATAAGCAAACGGTAGTGAATATGGTTTGTGAGGAAACAGGAGGGGACTTATCTGCTTCATATACTGACTTTGAATATACAATTTACTGTGTAGTTTTCTATGTGGCACTGGGCTTCAATATAATGGCCGTGGAGGGTCGGTGTGTTAGTGTGTGACACTGTACATGATGCATTAACACATGCGGTTCACTGAACAGGAAGAAGCAGCAGATCCTTACATCGCACAGCTTGGCATGATCGCAATTTGTCAGTGTAAATCAGGATATGTGTACTAGCATGAAATATGCTTAAGATAAGTAATTATTCTGTGAATACACAGTACTTAATGTTGTTTTAAATGGGCAAACATACTTAATACAGATGGAAAAATGCCCTGGTTTTTTTATGTCTTGTTATAAAATGGCATGATTTGTACTTGGTATAGGGATGTTGGAAAATTAACTAAAAATCTTCTATATAAACTCATGCATACAAATAAATTAGTTTGAATTTGAATGACAACATAGAGGAGTTATTAACCAAAATTTGTTAGAATTGTGTTTTTATAATGTTATTTCAACATGAGTTTTTTATATATCATCAAAGGCTTTTCCCAGAGAATGTCTTACCTTCTCATTTCTTAAACTTCAGGAGAAAGAGTCCAATTCAGTTGATCAGAGCTTTGGGGAGGGGACAGTTCTTGACTGGGAGATGCATTCAGGGAGTTTTTAAGATGAAGTAACTGTTCTGCATGTTACCTAAGTTACTTGACTCTATGCACTTTTGTCATAAAATTCATAGAACTGAATACTGCAGGGGCAAATTTTGTATGCAAATTAATAAAAAGTTAATTAGATTGTTAGCCAATGCCAGTGGCTGGCAGAATGCCGGCCACACTATGGCAAATGTATTTAATTCTGTTATCAATGTATGACATAACTACACTCAAGTTGGGGGATTTACTGACCTAAATAATTTGGAAAATGGTGTTTTGATTAGAAAGTGTAAAATTATAGGCAAAAGAAACTGAATACAAACTTTACATTCTAGTTTGTAAATTTCTTTCCTGGGAGAGTTCAAGTTAATTCTTGAATTACTCTACATATATGTTAAGTTTGAACAAATAATTAAACATCTTTTAAGTGGATCCAGGTTTCTCACTGTTGGGGAGGAACTTTACAGATAAGTACACAATTGAAGCTAGAGTGAATCCTGTGGCCCTGGATTAGGGTAAGAGTGATATCAGAATAAATTCAGATTTATCCTTATATATACACTTATATACATGTATATATACATACACACATATGCATATTACATGAATATGGATATGGATATGTATATATGCACAGTGTTCTCTTCAATTCCTCCCTGGGAAACACTCCTCAACATTGTGTTTTTCACTTGTATAAAGAAAGTTTGGGAGTCTCCCTAAACCCCCACCCAGCAGATCTTTATTTGAAAGCCCAGGAAAAGTTGAAAGAAGTTTTCATTGCATCCCCAGTGAGAAAGTACCACTGGGGCTCATTTATTTCACATTCCTTTTTGAGTTGTCACCAGAGAGTGATTGGTAAGAACCTGGGAATTGAGCCTCTATAAACAAACTAAATGTGTTGATATAGTTAGTTAGAAACTTCTTTGTATTGGGAATAAATTATGACAATAATTATGACAAATGGGGATCATAGAAATTTTAGATCCCCAAACATGTCTTCAAAATTAACCTCATTTCAATAACATATTTTTAATCAGAACCTCACAGCAATTTTCACAATTTCATGTTTTCCCTAGCAGCATTATTAAAGAAAATTTATCCTTAACAGTTTGAAAAGAATAACATTTTCTAACCAGTGTTGGCCATCCAGATCTCAAATTTTCCAAGAGACAAAATTTATTTTTTTAATCTAAGATTTTACAATTTTCAGTCCATAGTGGACTTTAGATCCTCATGAGTGATACTGCACTTAATAAAATTTACAATTGCTGATAAAATGGACATGAATGTTATAAGGAATGGAGGAGATTTAGTCATGGTTCAGGAGTAACAACTGGTGAGAGGGATTTCCCTTGGCAAAGTAGAATTCCTAGGATGCTTATGAGAAATTGAAAACCAGAAAATTACTGAGCAGCATGGGATCATATATCATATTGAATCCCACCATTTCCAGACAGTGCTTTAAAAATAAGCTGGTTTTCTGGTAAGGACTCAAGTGGTTTCTGAGTCATCTGAAGTAATTTGTGTAGAAAATGTGTTAAGAACAACAACTGGACAGAGGTTTGTGTCTATCACCTCATTCTACCAGAGTAAATGTAGCCTTTATTGTTTATTGTTATTAACATTAAGAATTCATTTTTGAGCAAAATAATTCTGTAAAAAAATTAAAGCCATATACCTAATACAATCCCATTATTCTACCAATGAGAAAATACACACCTTAAAAGGGAAACAGTAAATTTCCAAAAGTAATTCAGCTAGTGGTTCTATCATAAGTCAAGTCCATACCTCCCAACATCTACATCTATTCATTTGTCTTCCTTCTCCCTCAGAAAAAGGACTCAGAATTTTGTGATTAAGAACAAACTAGGTCTGATTATATATTCTAAAGAATTCTTCAGACTTTTATTTTCCAAGTTTTGTGTTTTAAACTTCTAAGCCAATTTTGTGGTAGGAAGAGATGCTGAAAGTACTCAAGTAAGATTCAGATGGCTAAGAAAGGTTGATAAATGCCAAACAATTTTAATGTTTCAAAATATGTTTACTGTCAAAATGACATTGCTTGCTGGAAAATTACACAAATAATGTAGTGTATAGAAATTATAATACCAAGTTGAGTTCACTCAAAAGGAGACACTGAGTCAATGCTTTGTGTAACTGTGATTTATTAGGAATTGTACCCAAAATAGTTATTGGGATGAGAGGTGGGACCTAAAAAAAGAAGTAAGCCAAGGAATAGTATAGTGTAAACATCCCATGATAGAAATTTTGGTCAGATTCCATGGAAGATTTCTGGGAAAATGGTAAGTTAAACTTCAGAATTTCTCTGAGTGAGCAAAGGAGACTGAGTATTTATAGCTGACTCTTATACAACTCCTAAACCATAAATGCATGAGTTAATCTGTGCATAACTTACAGTCAGTCCTCCATATCAGCAGTTCCTCTGCATTCCCCAATTCAAACAACCACAGACCTTGTAGTACTGCTGTATTTACCATTGGAAAATATCCATGTGTAAGTGAACCCATGTAGTTTAAACCTGCATTGTTTGAGGGTCCACTGTATACTTCTGCACACGTGTCAGTCATTGACAAAGGGCTGTCCTCCATGGTATGTAAATTTCCAGTAACTTCTCCCCGGCATGCAGGAATTACCGCTTCAGGTAACCTGAAGCAGTTCTCCAAAAAAGAGATGTAAGCATTGCCTCTTAAGAGGGGAAATGCACCAGGAGCTGCATACAAATATGTTAAAGAGGTCTTTTGAGGTAGTAGTTTTCAGAGTGCAGTGCTTGACAAGCAGCATGAAGAAAACTTGGTATTGGTTTGCAAACTTGAGAGCTTCTTGGGTGAAATCTAAAACCACCTATATAAGAAAGGAAAGGAGAGACCAAAGAAAGAGGCAGGTCATCCCAGATTGGTTGGTGGCAATTTTAATAAGAAGAGGAATGTGTATATGAGACTTGACTTCAGGTGGCCAAGAAATTCATCAAGTTGTGTACATTAAAGAGGTACAGCATTTTGCATGTCAATCACATTCATCATACCTCAAGAAATAGGTTTGAAAAAAGATATATATCATAAATGCCTGAACTGTAAGACTTTTTGAAATATTTTATCTCTTGAAAAAGAATACAATTTAAAAAAAAAAGGAAAACTGTTCTCCAGTGAGGAAAGGGAATGAAGCAACAATATAAAAAGAATTGAAGCAATAAAGACCACAATAACTCCTAACATTACTGAGCATTTGTTATTCATTTGCTTCTGACTCCAAACATCATTCTTCCCCTTAATTTCTTTGAATCATGCTCTTATTCATTTCTTTCCTACTCATGACAAGGAATGTTCAAGATTCAGTTAAATTACTTGTCCCTCACCTCTGGATCTACAATTCCAATAATAAGAAAGAGACAAAGGGCTGTAACAAAACATAGGGACAAGATAATTGTAGACTGCAGGAAGCACAGTCAGTAAATTACACATAAATATGCATGAGGATAACCTGGGAGAACTATTTCAAACAGGATATTGAGAGAAGACCTTTCTGAGAGGTGACATTTGAACTGAAACCTAAAGGACAGAAAGGAACCTACTATTGAATAAACCACAGGGCGAACATTCCAGGATTCCAGGCACGAGTGTATTTCTTGAAGATGCTGCTCTGGGGTAAAAAGTAACTAAGTTTTGGAGTTTTTTCTTGCTTGTTTGCTTTTGAGAAGGAATTTAATGGATGCCAGTGTGACTGGAATAATAATGAGGAAATGCAGAATTAGTAGAATCAGATGATGTGGGCCACAATAAATATTTGAATTTTATTCTAAGTGAAATGCAAGGCATTGGTAAATTTTAAGGTAAGTGAATAATATGATCAGCTTTCCATTTTAAAAAAATAACTATTTCTATTATGAAAATAATGAATTAAATGATTGGAACAGGATAGAAATTATGAGCAAAATTTTTAGAACAATTTAAGCAGTTGCTTTAGGAAACCTGGTGAGAAAATTTGTGATATATAGTTATATTCTCAAAAAGGAACATCATGTAAATTTTGGGCAATTGTGTACCCAGTTTTCTTTCACAGGTTATTTTTGTGAAACACACTTTTTTTCATTTTAGCTAATATTATAGAAATAAAACTGATATAAATAATCTCAGTGAGCAAAAATCTATTGTTTCAGTAGTGATATAATTTATTTAAATACAGAAGACCTAAGGACGCCAATTCTAATTTTGAAACATAAATAGCTGGATGATATTTAATGATGTGTTTTCTCCAAAAATGTTATAAATCTTGGAAATAAGCTTTACTTTAAGTAGCATATTACTTGATCATTCATAATGCCCATTGTCTTCCAAAATGAAAGTGAAGTGGCTCAGTTTAAGGTATAGTTTTGGATCTTTTAAATGTTATTTATACAGAAATAAAATAAATATTTTCTACCCACCTCTAATGGAAAATCTGCTTTAGCTTCTTAAAATTTCTGTGGCAGTGAAGGTTGATGGGTCCTCATAAACCACTGAGAGCCCAACTCTGAAGCACTGGACACTCTAGCATCCACAAATTGCCTTCTGCATCCTTTGGGAAGATGTCTTTTGGGATTGGCTCCTTAACAAGATCTCCCTGTAGGAGTTCAACCAGACACCCCTGCTGTCTTATTTTGTGTCAGTCACCTACATTACTGAAGGAAGCTCAACTCCATGACATCAGATTAAAGTGTATTTGTAGAGGTAACTCATTTGCAATCAGAGATTTGTTATTGCAAAAATGCAATATTGAAAAGCGAGAGACCATTGGGCTAATGGTGAAATTGTAACAAACTCCATCTATAAATTATATTTGTATTACGCCACTATCTCTAGTGGGTTTTTTCCCACTTTTACTTCAAAGACACAAAATCCATACAGTTATTATTTTAAGAAATGGGATAGAGTGGATGTTAAAAGGAAGATGTCGGGAGAGGGTAGAGCTCAGTGGTAGAGCTCATGCTTAGTGTGCAAGAGGTCCTGGGTTCAATCCCCAGCACCTCCATGAAATTAAATAAATAAACCTAATTACCACTCCCTCCACCCCCCCAAAAAAGGAGGATGTGTCCTCCTAAAAATAATCCTCAGTGATAAAAATATTATTTTAATATTTTCTTTATGATTATATTTCAGGTAAGAAAAGGCAGAAGATAACTCCTAGAGAGGAATCAAAACAATATTTAAAAATAAAGCCTTTGTGTCATGTCTATAAATTTCCAGTCACACAAATATATTTTTTAAAGACTAACTGTTTTAGATACACATTCTTGTGTGCTTAAAGACTAACAGAATTATGTAGGAAGAAAACTGGCCTGAAGGAATTCTCTTCTTTGGTGCTTAAATCCTCTTTGCAACAATACTTATTTTTTTGTCATAAGATTTTCCCCTGTAGGCCTTAAATTTAAAGCTGGAAGTGGAAGTATACAGTGAAATGCCATTTATATAGGGTATACATGCATGCACATGGAACAGTGGTGTATACTTTGCAAGAACACAAGAAAACAGATTCACCTTGAATACACTGGGATGGTTACCTCATGGAGGTAGCAGGGACTGAATAAATAAATAAAGATGAGAAATGTATTCGTTTTCTTGGACTGCCATAACCAAACACCACAGACTTGGTGGCTTAAACAACAGAAATATATTTCCTCAGTTCTCGATTCTAGAAGTCCTGGATCAAGAGGCTAGCACATTTGGGATCTTCTGCAAGGCCTGTCTCCCTGGCTTTCAGATAAATGATCAATCATTATTGGATTAGGGCTCACTTTGACAACCCATGTGAACTAATTACTCCTTTAAAGGCCTTGCCCCCAAATACACTTACATTCTGAGATACTTAGTCTTCAACATATGAATTCTGGTGGGACACAATTTAGCCCAGTACAAATTGGAATGAAAAATAAGTAAATAAAAGAGGGGCTTTGCCTGGCCTAAAAGTGATAAGGCATCATGAACTGAGGGGAGTATTTATTCTGGACACCCTGCTCTAGGTTTCAAAACACTTGAAAACATGCACATCTCCAGTGGACAGAAAATGGCTCCTTGAAATCTGTTCTGCAGAAATAATACAAATTATTAAAATCTATAAAAATCTTCACGAGTATTCTTAGTATGGAGGAATGCTGAACATATGTATATGGTTTGGAAATTTATTAAGCTAGGAGCTGAACCTAGTTACCAATATGATGCTTTGTACTTGATAATCTAGTATTTTTCACTTTACCCACACTAGTTGGTGGAGAAATAGTATTTCAGTGTTACTGTAATTTCATTTCTCTGATGACTAAGGATGTTAAACCTTTTTGAATGTGTTTACTTACTATTCATATCTCTTCTGTGAAGTGTTTTTTTCAGGTCCCTTCCCCCATGTTTTTAGGTTGTCTTTTAGTCATTAACTTATAGAGGACATTTGTGTGTATCTTGGAGCCCATTGACTTACTTTGTTTCTTGGCTGATAATCAATTGAATACACACATGTGCACATCTTTTGGACTCTGTACTCTGTTCCATTCCTCTTTGTATCTATTTCTATCATATATTTCTCTACTTTGATTATTATAAATTTATAGTCTTGAAATTGGCCATGTAAGTTTTTTCACTTTGTTCTTCTTTGAAATTGTTTCAGCTGTTCTGGGTCTTCTCTCTGCTAAATGGAAACAGACATAAAGCCGGACATGACCAACCTTGACTTTGTGCCTTGAGCATAGGTCCAGACTTGCCCTCTCACTTCGAGAGTGGTCACATTTAGTAGCAGTTATTAAATTATTTTAATATTAAAATTGATTTTGAACTTAAAATTAAGTCTTATTGAAAGGTATACTTTGGTCTAAATACTGTAGAGTTAACTTAAGGGATGAGTCACTCAGAGGGTGAGGATAAAATATTAAAAAGAGATAATTTTTCCTTTTGGAGACGTCTCTTCCCAACACCTTGAAGTCAGAATGGTTTCCTGTTACATGTGGGAAACTTGAAGTGTTTGAGAAAGTTCCTTCAAGAAAGAGTATACTTTGCTGTCTTAATAGAGGAATAATTAGATAGGAATTGAAGAAATCATTCCAGAGTCAGGAAACCAATCACAAGGACTTTCAGAAATAACTAGGGGTTGAGTGAATGCAATTGAGTCAATAGGGCCTTACAATTATTGCCATTTCAAAATTAATATAAATATATTCCAATTTCCTAACTAAAAGCTTTTGCTGCATCAAGCCATTAATTACATATGTGGTGAATATAAACATAAGAACATGAGAGGTTCTACCTGAGGAAGAGGTGTGAGTGGACAGATGCTAAGGGACTTTTACATAGGTTGGAAGCATTATTTCTAAACTATTCATCATTATAATTATGATGAAATATGTGCTTTGTGGTAATTAAGATTGTGACCTTAGTGAAGTTTAAAAAGAAGGGAACATTTTAGAACCATTCACACTGTATCTACAATATATAATAGCTGCTGTTACTCACCTATTATTGCCACTTTGCAATTTTATCATCACACAATGAAAACGATATGTTAGTAAATATTAGTATCCCTTCTTGAATTTTTTTTAAATCGTGGAATAACAATCTCAGTGCATAATACTTTTTCTTAGTGCTTTATTTTTTTATTTCAAATTATTATGCAAATTTGTAAATCATTTACCCAGCAACACATAGAATGTAGAAGAACCCTTATGAATTTATTTTAGAAATAAAAGCAATCATATATCATGTTATAAGCACAAAGCTATTTATTACAACATTTTTAGTAGTGGCAAAAGAAATAAAAACCTGCAAACAACCAAGTGTCCATCAGTTAAAGAAAGGTCAAATACAAAGTAATTAATCTGGGCTCCACTGTTGTATGCTGGTGTTAAAAATGAAAAAAACAAAAATTAATCTTTATTGGCCAAGAAAAATGCCAACAATGAATTCTCAAGTTAGAAAAGTAAGTTGTAGGGAATATAATGTATTAGGATTTTCTAAAAGTTCTTTCTGTATGAATGATACTGCAGAATGCTATTAATATTAATTAACTGTATTTGTAGATTGTAAAAAGTAATGGAAATGCTGTAATTTGGTAAAGAAATAAATGTGACCAAAAAAGTATTTGCAGTACAATATAAAATATTACTCTAGAAAATAAAATTTATTTATAACAGTAAATACGCTTAGGGACAGGATTGAAAATTACCATAGTAAACAAAATTGATATTTTTGGAGAATGCAATTTTGTATTTCTTTTATTTTGCTTAATTTATGTTTTATTTCTTTTCTATTTAAATTTTAAAAATATTTTCCAGCTTTATAGAGATTATAATTGCTAAATAAAATTTGTATATATTTCCAGTGTACAGTGTGATATTCTGATATATGTATATAAAGGTGATGTGATTATTATAATTAGCTAATTAACATATCCATTACCTCACATAGATATTTTATTTTCTTTTGTGGTGAGAACACTTAAGATGAACTCTCAATAAAGTAAACCACAGTGTATTAAAAAAGGGACAAAATTAACAAAATGCATAGATCTGGGATAAAGAGACCCTAGTTCATATTTTGATTTACTTCCCCACAATTTTCTCTCTAAATGCTGACACAGATTGAAGCAAGCATGACTGGGGTAGTGTATATATTTTAAAAACTTTAAAAAGACCATCTCAAACAACAAAGAGAACACTAAGATGTATGGAATCCGTTTATTTGCTGAGTAAGTAAACAATTGGAATAAAGTGTTTTTAGCAGAGTCCATTCAAAATATTGGCTCTGTGTATATACAAGCCCACTAAGAAGACAAAATGGACGTGATAAAAGTGCAATTAACCCTAGAGTGTGTCAGTCATCTCTAATCTTAGTTATGGCTGCTAAAGATTTTCAAAAGATTGATGTCATTTTAGTAAATGACCAGATAACTTACTTTTCTTGTGTTTGCCAAATTCAACTTGTTTGTTGGGAGGCTATAAACCAAAGTTAGCTATAGTTTGATGGTCTATGGGAGACCCAGAGTTAGCCAAAACTTTTCTCATGGTTCTTAATTAAAAAAAAAAAAAAAAAAACTTCCCAAATGCTCATTCCATCCTTGAGATTAAAACATATGAATGCAATCAGATTGAAAATTCCATTCTGAAGTTCATGCTTTGTTTCTTCTTCAGCTCAGATTCTTGAAGCAGCTCGTTCATGTTGTGTTGTAATCAGAGATTTCATTACTTTCTTGCCTCTTGTCTGACCCACACACTTTTCATGGTCTAATTTTCTTTATATTTAATTTACAGTGACTGCTATAACATACACATTACCAATTTTCTGGTTAATGGTACTCCATGTTGACTATTTAAGGCTTTTTCTTTCACTTCTGCAAGTCAAAATTTGAGCAAAAATTTGGCATAATCTGCCTTATGTCTAAAACAATTTAAGTTCCAATATGACCTTGAAAATTATCTGGCTGCAATATTTATTCAATTGAAGTGGAAAAGAGTACAAGGAGTTTTAAGAGAAAGTGTTTTATTCAGAAAAAGAGAAAAACAATCTCGTAAAACATTCCTACTTTTTGATGCTATAATCAGAGTGACAGGATATTAAACAACAATTGTTGGACCTACTTTTGTAACTGAATATTAAGATATTAATGGGGAATTTTGCATCGATCAGTTAAGGTTCTCTTCAGAGCATCTTTTACTTCTTTGTTCCTCAGGCTATAGGTCAATGGATTCAGCATAGGAATCACTAGGGTGTAAAACACAGAGGCCATTTTATCAATAGCAAAAGCATGGCTGGATTTGGGTTGCAGGTTAATAAACAATAATGTCCCATAGAACACGACCACCACTGTCAGATGGGAACTGCAAGTGGAGAAGGCTTTGTATCTTCCCCCCGTTGAGCTCATTCTGAGAATGGTCACAAGAATAAACATATAATCACAAGAACAATCAAGAGGGAAGAGAGCAAATTGCACCCTGAAAAGATCAAAATGATCAAATGTAACTCATGTGTGTCGGAGCAGAGCAGTCACAGTTAAAGTAACTGATGATGTTAGAGTCACAGGACAACTGAAATAACTTAATGGTGAGAAATAGTGACACAAATGTGCCATGGAGATAGGCAGTAAGTACCAGCCCCCAACACACTTTCTCTGCCATGATGACCCTGTAGAGAAGAGGCTTGCAGATGGCGATGTAGCAATCATAGGCCATTGCTGATAGGATGAACAGTTCAGTGATGATGAAAACCTCAAAGAAGGCTAGCTGGGTGGCACACGAATAGTAGGAAACTGTATTTTTGTGCACCACAAAGTTGACCATCATTTTGGGGCCAATGACAGTGGAGTAACCAAGATCAGTAATCGACAAATGTCTAAGGAAAAAGTATGTGGGAGTATGTAGCGTGGAGTCCAAATGGGTCAGTATAACCATGTCCAGATTGCCCATCACTGTGACCAAGTATATGACTAGGAAGATTCCAAATAGAGGTGCCTGCAGCCCTGGGCTGTCAGTGAGCCCCAGGAGAATAAATTCTGTCACTTTGGATACTGCAGTATGGTTATGTTTCTCCATGTGGTTCATCCTGGTAACCTGTTGTAAAATCAATATTGATTATACTTGAGATGCTATCTTCTAAGAGAATTTAATACATGGTGCATGAGATACAGTCATTTTTCTTTGTCTCAAATTGTAAATAAAGATTCCTCTTCCCATCAGGTCAAAACTGTACACATCTACATTCACACTGCAGTGAAAGGGCCTAATGATTAGCATTTTTGATTGTAATGTAAGTTCCTGACATTAATCTTTTGATTGCTGAGTCAGTCCATTCCAAAGATATCCACCTCAAATAAATATATGTCCAGCTACACAATCAAGTAGCCAGCCTGCCCTGTCTGTTAACTTCTCTTTTAGAAAACCCTAGGTTATGTAGGTAACTGACTGCTTGATTGACCCTGCTTTTCCCTTCCTGCATTTTAATTCTTACTCATGTTTTAAATGCACCATTAAAAAGTGAATATAGGTGCCCCACCCTTGACCACAATCAAGCCAGAACTCATGGTATTCTCTCTCTCTTCCTCTCTCCTCAGCCTCTCTGCCTGGCCCTGAGTATGCCATGTACCCTCCAGAATGTGTGCAATAAATCTTGTTTTTCAAAGTTCCCTGAAAATTGTTGCTTAGGTGCATCCTGCAATTGTAATAAAATTCACAAGGGCTGGTCCAGCCACCACACACTATCTCTGGTTGGGGAAATGTTTGTGGGGGCCCACTACAAATAGTAAGGGGCACTTGAGTGCCCACAGCCATTCCTAGTTGATAGAATCACTACCAATAGGCTGAGACCAATGTGAAACACAGATTCATTAAAACTTTGGTAAAGCATGTTATAAGGTGGCAAGACAATTAGAAGATTTTTTTTGAGATGGCTACTATGGCCTACTTCTTTTTACCCAAGTCTTTTGAACTATATCAAGTGACTTATTATATTTCAGGTTTTAAAATTTTCCAAGTAACTTGTAAAAGAAAAAAATCTACACCCAAACCATAAACCTTATATTATTAACAATCATCATATCTGTTTAAAGTTGCAAGACACAAAAAGACTTTCTAAACATTTGGAATGACAAGTTAGATGGTGATCAGAAAAACCTCTGAGTACCGAGTACAGATTTCAGTACTTCTCACTGAATCTAGCCTGGCTTGTTTTCCCAACACAAGATCCAATGCTGTAGTATTTTAGTTTCAGAATTTTGTTATTAGTATCTTTGTCCTCTTTTGCCATGTCAGTTGTTTCTGACTATTGAGTAACCTCGAATGGTCTTCTAATCACACATCCCTCTTCTGCATAAAGAGGGCTTGCCACTTTGATTATTTATTAATGCTGATGGATTATGGAAATTGATGTAAAGAGATCCACTGGAAAGAAGAATACAAATGAATATCAAGCACTGATAGAGAACTCATTAAATGCCAGGCATTTACCCGAGCACTTCACATATATTAAATCATATGATCCACACAATCACTCTAGGAAATAAACTGTACAGTCAGCTGTCTGTTTTCACAGGGGATTGATTCCAGGACCTGCTGCAGATACCAACATCTGCAAATGCTTAAACCTTAAAGGCCACCTTCCACATCCACAGGGGATTTTGCATCTGCAAATTCAACAAACCATCACTGATAAACATAGTAGCATACGTACTGAAAAAAAAATCTACATATAAGTGGATTGTGCAGTTCAAGCCCATGTTGTTTGAAGGTCAACTGTATTAGTATAATCCATCTGAGTGTCAAGGAAACTGGGGCACAGGAAGTGAAATAGCTAATGTTACTCAGGTAATAAGTGGTATTGATAAAAGTTATTCTGTCTTCAGAATATATCCTCATAAACACAGAGACATTCTTCTGCTTTATTAAGGTCACCCTAAGCACAGAGGAAAGGAAAGTGGGACAGGAGGGACACCAGTTGAATTAGGATAGAAAAAGATTCTTGTTAAGATAGATAACTGAAGCATTAAGTTTATTTGAAAAACTGAGATGATCTAAATGCACAGAACAGAGTATCAGAGGTGATATAACAGATCTGTCTTGCACATGAGTCCTACTGATGACCGGAAAGTATATTGCAAGGGGAGAAACAGTTTTGCAGAGCTTAACACCCTTCAAGGTCTACGGTGATGATTGAGTTTAAGCTGTATGTCCTGAGAAGTCATTGAAGACCAGTGTTTCTACTCACCTTACTGAAGAATCTGCTTTGACTTTCTACTGTTTTAATCCCCATTGTCTGTTGCAGAATGTTTTTAAGTGTTTTTCTATCCCCTTAAGACTCATTTTGTTAAAGTTTTGATCTGGTTCAAGGATAAAAAAAAAAGTACATAATTACCTGAGGGTGGGTGACTTGTATACCCATTTATTATTCTCCAAATGTTCTATTAGGAAAAATAAAAAATATTTCATGCCTGGGTCTAATGAAGTAAATTATACATCACTAAACACTGAAAAACATAAGTATAACTTTGTCAGCATCTCAGTTACACAATATAATATGCATATTAGGTGTATCACACACACATGCACACAAAATGCATGAGCAAATGAACAAATGACTTTGTAGAAAAAGATTATGCAATATTTGATAATATAGTGTCCATTAACCAAGAATATTTTTGATGGACATATAATCCTTATGTCAACCTATAGGTTGACAATTACAGGTTGAATTCTAAGGATTTCTCTTTATCATTGGTTTTCAGACATTTTATGTGATGTGATTTGGTATAATTTCCTTTCTGTTTATCCTGCTTAGAATTATTTTAGCTTATTATACCTTGGGTTATAGGGTTTCTTTTTTTTTAATTCTGTCCAACATTCTTCCAGTGGTTTTGCTGCACCATGTAATGTCTTCTTCTCTCTTGGATCTACACTTAAATGTACAGTATGTAGCTTGTTATTTTTCTACAGATCACTAAGACTATTTTCATGGTATTTATTCAGTATTTTTATTTCTCCCTGGCTTTATTTTAGGTAACCTCTATTGTGATGTTTTTAAGAGCAGTTATTGTCTATTTTTCACTGTATAATCTGCTATTACTATTATTCAGCAAATATTAGTTTATATCTAGTACTCTATTTTCATCTTCTGAAGTCCCATTAGGTTATTTTTAAACTTTTTTTTGCCTCCTCAAAAGGTTAGTGTTTTAATTAAGTTATTCAGTATGTTGAACATATTTATAATAAATTTTAAGTCCTTGCCGAATAATTCTATCATCACTGTCATTTAAGAATCTATTTTAATCATCTCCTGGATGAGATCACATGTTCCTGCTTTCACATATGTCTAATATTTGGGATTGAATGCTAAATATTGCGAATTTTTATGTTAATAAGTGTTGTATTTTTTCTGTCTTCTTAAAAGAATGTTAAACATTTTAAACAGGGATTTGGTGGCTCTGTTTAGGACTTGTTTTCAAATTGTATGAGTAGAAGCCTACAGTAGATTTTACCTGTGAGATCCTCTATACTGGATGCCCAGGTGCTGAACAAAGATTCTGCTTTCTGGCTTTTTGTAACTCTAATGTCTTCCTGGGCTTTGTCATCTCTGGAATTATTCAGCTTATAATTCTGTGATTATTCTTTTTTAATAGATTTGTGGACTTTCACTGTAGGCATGCCCAAATTAATGTTCAGTAAGAAACTCAAAGAAACCTTGTAATATTGTTACTTTAAATGTAAATGGATTAAAGTCTCCAAAGGCAGAGACTAGTAGAATGAATTTAAAAAATCATGATCCAATTATCTGCTGTCTTTAAGAGGATTACTGTTTACACTGATGTTTTGTGCAGAAAATACAATGAAAACATGATTGAAAAGATACCTGCCATAAAGAAAAAAAAAAAAAAACCTGACAGAAACAAACAGTTTGCTGACATAGAGTTTAATAATTGTTTCTGTTGGCAGAGATGGGGGATTCTGTGCAATCATTAAATGAAACATTGAATCAACAGCAAGGAATGTTGGGATGTTGGGGAATGAGTGACATTTAATTGAGATCTAAAATATGAAGATTCATTTGGCTGAATAAAAGCAAAACAATGCATTTGTCTGTGCATTTTAATTAGCCTTTGCTCTGGAGCCAAAAAGAATGCATTTATATTTATTAGAAATATTATCAAGTAACATTTGCTTTTATCATAGTTTATTAAAACAATATTCCATATTGGATATTAGATACAAAGTTTGCTTTAATTCTTAAAGATTCTATAAAATGTGTTTTTTACTTCTTTGTTCCTTAAGCTGTAGATGAAGGGGTTAAGCACCGGGATCACTAAAGCGTAAAACACTGAAGCCATTTTATCAGTATGGAAGGAGTGAGCAGAGTTAGGCTCCATGTACATAAAGAGCAGAGACCCATAGAACACAACCACCACCGTCAGATGTGAACCACATGTAGGGAAAGCTTTTTTCCTGCCCTCTGCAGAATGCATTCGAAATATGGGTATCAGAATCAGTATGTAGGATAGTAGGATGCCCACCAGCACATGACGAATTCTCCAGGACATGATGACATTGTAGCACAGAGGGTGACAGAAGGCCAAATAGCGGTCATAGGCCATGGGTGACAGGATAAAAATTTCACTGATAAAGAACATAAGAAAGCAAGCCAACTGTGTGACACATGCATAATAGGATATGGTATTTTGATCCACGACAAAACTTACCAGCATCTTGGGACAAATGACAGTAGAATTACCAAGAACAATGAAAGCCAGATGTTTGATTAAAAAAAACATATAGGTGTGTGTAAATGAGAGTCCACTTGGGTCAAGATAATCATGCCCAGATTGCCCACCACTGTGACTGTGTAGATGATGAGGAAGACCCCAAAAAGGGGGACCTGCAGTTCAGGCTGCCTTGTGACTCCCATCAGAATGAATTCAGTCAACGATGATAGATTCTGCTGGCCCATTTAGTCCAGTTAGCTTTTCTGGGAAAAAGCAGAGGGGTTGTTATTAGTTTCATTTAGTGTCACCTGAACAAAGACATAATGGATGTTTTCTTAGTAATAGGACATAGAAAAATAATTTCCACATCTGATTTTGAAACTAAAATAAATGACAGAAACTTTTACTTCCCAAGAAAGGGTAGTCAAATGAAACACATGCTCTGTTATGACATATGAGACTCTAAAGAGTCAGAAATATTTGGAACATGTCCATTGATTTAGAAAAATCCATAATGGTGTTAACAGAGAAATGTTAGACTTCATTTCATCTACACAATCGTATCCCAATTTTTCTTTCATACACTTCCATTTTTGTCTGAGAATTCTTGCAGTGCTCTCAAATTGTACAAAAGTGTATATAAAGAGCATAACACTGGAATTTTAAAATATTTCAGTGATAGTGTCACCCTCTGCATTTTATAAAATTTATGTAGGAAGTCAGTAAAACTAAGTGGAACCACTCTGGTTGAAGATAATGAACCTGCTTTATCTTAATCCACCTGGATTCCCTTCCTTTCACATTCAGTTTCTTCTCCATGAAAACCTGGAACTCTGTAAGCATGATTTTCAGTTGGAGGAGACATTGGAGTTCAACACGCTCAATCAGGCAAAATGCAGGATAGAATTACTACAATGTAATAGAATGCTTGGCTCTAGCCTGCCCAGTCCAAATGGGCCAAGGCAGAAACTCCTTCCTATCAGGTGAAATTTCTGGGAGTTGTTGAAGAAAAATTAATCAGTCAAACTAAGAAAGAAATGGAGGATTTTATTCTAATGAAATTGAGGATTTTAATCCAAGAACAGCCTCTCAGAAAGCTCTGAGAACTGTCCACCTATTAAAGGTCAAAACATAGTTACATAAGTTTTTGAAACAGAGGGCTGTGCATTAAGTGATGTATTATTGACAGTTTACACAATCCAGCTCTACCCATAGAAGGTGAGTAGCGGGTCATGGGTCATTGTGGTCCCTTACAAGATTAAAAAGGAAAGCTCTCTCCTAAGGAGTTATCTTATTGACAGAATGTTGCTCTTTGCGGTTGAGCTGATGGGTATTTCTGCTGTTGGGGGCGGGTTTGGTGCATAATGCAGACACACAACGCACAGCAGAGGGGAGAGGAGGTTAAAGGGCAGAGGAAAATTTTTATGGTTAAAGTTCTTTGATTTACCTTAGAATATAAATTTTTATTTCATCAGAGCTGTCAGGGGGGAAGAAATTTTCCTCTACCCTTCTAAGTTCTTTTGGCTGGTCTAAGAATTAAATTGCTGTGAGTCAGATTAACAGGAGAAAATCAAATAAAATTTATATAATGTGTATACATGAGAGAGACCCAGGAAACTTGAGTAACTCACCCAAATGACCTAAGTCCTCACCTTAAATGCCATCTTCAACTAAAGGCAAAAGAGGGTGTTGGGGGCAGTGGTTTGGGATTTCAAAGGAGATGGAGGCAATTCACATGCAGATGGAAAGCAAATATTTGGTAAACAGATATTTGCTGGGCCATGCAGAGACAATGGTACGCAGCGTGAGCACTGATCTCCATGCACTGCCTGAGTTTCCCCCACCACACTAGGCGACTTTCTCTGTAGATACCGCTGGTGATAGTTCTATTCTGGGAACAAGCTGTTTATCTAAATTACTTGGGGATGAGCCAGATCTGTCTCTTTTTCCTAGATGATTCTGTCTGTTGTTTCTCCATTGAATCCCATTCTACTTACAGGTTTTTGGGGTTTTTTTTTTTTTTGCTTTTTACCATTTTACAAATAACAGTCAAGTGTTTCAGGATCTTCTGTTAAGGTTTTCCTACAGAATGAGAGACGCACTGAGTTAAGCAAAGGAATTCAAAATTCCAGTCCTGATCTTACTACTCTGAAGTTTTCAGTGTTGCTGAGAATGTTTATTGAGTTTGTCTCCATCTTCAGTGTTGGTTACTACTTCCCTCTGAAGATGTCTTGATTCTTTGAGCTGCCCATTCTAGTAAGAGAGTGTACTAAGTGAACAATACAGTATTGCTAACTATACACAATGTTGTACAACAGATCTCTGATACTGTTCATCTTTCATAATTGAAATTTCAGATCTGTTGATTAGCAATTCCCCGTATGATCCAGCAATCTCATTTCTGGGCATTTATGGAAAAGCATTGCCATCAGGACATTAAAGTGATATTAATACCTTGCCCATTCTTCTTATTTGGGAAAGGATATCTCTGGTCATGTTTGGACATGTTGATGCAGCATTTTATATAGTTCCATTTAGGCCTAAACATTAGGGCAGGCAGGATGCAAAAAGTATGCAGAAGGACGACTGCTTTTCCATTCTCAGACCTGGTGATAGCAGTTTGGAATTATTTGGGGCTCAGGGCTTTCTCCATAACTCTTAAATAATTCTATTTATTTGCCAGCCTACTAACTCAGTTTTTAAAGCCTGTTCTGAAAATAAAATTAACCAAAGGGTAAGCAACCAGTAGGGAAAACAAGCAGACAACTAAAAAAATCTATATGTTCATGCATGGGAGGTTACCTTATATATAAGGACTTATATCCTTATATTCAATTTATGTTCATTTAAAAATATTGCAAAATTTTATAAAATATTATAATATAGTGCATATTGCAACATATTATTTTTCAAACATTGCATTGGATGTGTTTATATAAAACTATATTTGTCAAATATTATACAGGACATATACTAAGAAAAAAAGTTTTAATCTGAAATTCAGATGTGACTGGGCATCCTGTATTTTATCTAGAAATCCTAACCTTAATAGATTCTAATACATGAGATCAGTAATGATTTTTTCAGATATTTCCAACTTCTTCACTTGCAATATCCAAATGCACTTTCAACATTCAGAAATCAAATGGATGCATGGCATCTAGTAAATTCATAGGATTTAAAGTCCTAACAATACTGTACTACTCCAGTCAAAAAGAGAGATAACGAACTTTTGTGGTGTGAAGTATCAGCTGTCACTGACCACAAGAGTGTCAATGGTCAGCAACCAGAAACCATGCGAAATTACCAACACCCAGGTGATAATCAAAATTGACATTCCTCTCTACTCACCTTTAATGAAGAATTGGCTTTTCTTCTCCAAATTTACATTCACTTTTTCTCTGGGTAGGGAGAGTAAATGCCTTTCCTCTCTCTCTGTGATGATGCCTGAGGAAATAGCATATAATTTATTCAGATGATTAAGCCCAAATTATCTCAGTGATTTTTTTTTTCAATTGCCTGTGGTGTTTACTAATTATCCAGGACATCCTATATATTCCCTAGTGAAAAAATATAAGGGGCAATTTAAGGAAAGGAACAAAATAAGATAAATGATCTGTACATTCATGGAGACCTACATAAATGCACTCACTCCCATACAGAGTCGATGATTAAAGTAACAATGGAAAATACTTTGACATCAGCTTTATCCTACTAAAACTGGAACAATTCAAAACTCATGATACATTTTACATGCCATTATCATCACGTAAGATTTTTTCTTTGAATTTATTATGCAGATAAAACTATGTAGTAGGCACTGGGTTAAAGATATATAAAGAAATTAAAACCTCATTTTTAAATGAGTGCTATACCTGTCTTGTCCTTTCATATGGTAAACCCACAATGATTGTTGTAATGCCATGTGTTACTCTAATGATTGCCTCAACTGTAGTGTTTCTTGAGTTGAAATCCCACCACTCTTGGGTAACATTCAGTACAACCTCATTAAGAATAAAATCTAATATGAGATACTACTTTTCTTCTCATAACATTTCACTCATGCCGTCTTTCTCTATAACTTCCATATGTACAAGAATTGAAGGAAATTTACATACAGCTGAAGATGGATACATTTTGAAGAATATTTTATTTGTTCCTAATACCTAAATCAAGATATAGAGCATTTTCAACACCAAAGACATTTCCCTGATGCTTTATATTTCCTACATCTAGACCACACCCATCATGAGGAAATTTTCCTTATCTCTTGACTCCCCAAATAATACTGTCCCACCTCTAGCAACTGCAGCTCTGGTTTCTATCCCTAAACTAATTTTTCCCATTTCTGAATTTCATGTAAGTAGAATCACACAATACATACTTTCAGTCTGGTTTCTTTCATTCAGTATAATGATGTTGAATTTCATCTCTGTTATGTTCTTACGGATACACAGTCCACTTTGTGCATATGCCACAATTCTTTATTCTCCTATTGATGGATATTTGAGTTTTGGTTTATTATGAAAAAGTCTACTATAAGCATTCCTATATAAGTTTATTTATGGACAGGTGGGTTAATTTCTCTTTGTTATATTGAAGTGAAATTTTTGGATCATAAGGTAAATGTATATTTAAGTTTATAGAAAACTTCAAGCTTTCCAAACTTATTATAGCATTTTACATTACCAATAAATATATATGAGATTCCCATTTTCTCCATCCCAATATTTGATGTAAATTATTTTTACTTTGAAATGGAAATTTGAGAAAATTATTTCATTGTGATTTTAATTTTCATTTACTTGATAACTAAATATGATGAACACTTTTCTTTGTATCTGTGGGCCATTCATGTAGCTTCTTTTAAAGTATCTAAACTTTTGCCCATTTTAATTTGATTGTTTGTTAATCATTTTTGGGGGGGGGGAATTTTATATGTGTGCTGGACAAAACTGCCTTTTCAGATTTTCTCCTAGAGGTTTTATTGCTTCAGTTGTTTGGCCTAGGATCCTGCAGTGATACAAAGCAGAGCTGTGCTACCACTGGGGGGGGGGGCAGAAAACTCTCTCCCATCTGAGAGCTCCATGTATACAAACAGATGTGGGTAAGGGGATGGAGTAGGTAGGAGAGGCCATAAAGTTAGTGAAACCCCAGCCCATGGTGCACAGACTCTGATGACTGAGAAGGCAGCAGAACCAAGAACCACTCCCTGTCATCACTATAAAGGTTGCTTTCATTTCCTTGTACATTTGCATGTCAAGGAATTTTGGAATCTATCTTGGACATTGTAGTATCATGCTACAAAAATGTCTGAAGATTGTTATATCCTTCTTAAGAGGGTTGATTTTATTTGCTCATTTTCTTTCATATTTTATCAGAAAATTAACATGGTTTGACTCAAACTACAAACCCTGTCTCCTGGGTGGTAATACAAATATTACTTCGTATCTTTAGCTCTGTCTGGCATTCTGTAACCTGCTCCACACTTTCATGGCTCAGGGTCGGTTAACTTGGCACACAGAGTATGAATCTAACATTCCCTGGATTTCCCCTTCCTGGAATGCATCCTTTATTTTCCTTTGACTGTGTTTGTCCCCATTCTGGCTTTCCATTCCTTAGCTCAGAAAGGCAGTGTGTTATATAGAAGGTTCCCATTTGGAGCAGATCAAGGCCTTTCTCGAAATAGAATTTGTAAAATGAGAAAATCTCTTGTTCCATTCATATCTAATGCCTTTCAGAACCTGCCTGATTTTCTGTCTCCAATGCTTTCAGGTTTGTTTTGTTCTGTATTTTCTAAGATACTAGATTTTTAACTGTGAGGTGGCATGTATTAGCAAAGCTTACTTGGTCATTACCAGAAACAAATAAGGAAAATGTATATCTCTTTGAGATTCTAAATTATGTTTTTGCCTGATATAGAATTATTGTCTGATATTTTTCCAGTGTTTTAAGAGGTTGCTCAATTTTCTTCTGCTTCCCACTATTTTTATCACAAAGTCTGTGTTCATTCTTATCTTTGTTTTTCCTGTATGTATTATTTTTAGGTCTTTCAAGTGTCTACACTTTTAATACTTTCTATTTAATCTCTTGGTACTTAAGTGTGGATAATTTCTATTCTCTTATGTTCAAATTCACTAATTTATGTCTGTAATGTATATTCTGCCTTTAACAAATACACAATAAAATATTCATATCTGATATGATATTCCGCCCTAGTTACTCAATTTGGTTTTCTATCATGATTCTTCTCTTTTTAATGTTCATGTTGCCTTCGAATTCTTAGAAATGTTTATTACTGTTTTAAAGTTCTTTCTGCCAATTCTATCATCTCTGGTTTTCCTGGGTCCAGATATGATGACTTATTTTCCATAATGTTAATATTTCTTAATGTTTCATAACGTCAATGGTCGTGCATAACGTTCTCCTGCTTCTTCAACATGCATGTAAATGTTTCTTTGGATGTTGGACATTGTGGACATTTTTCAGTTGAGTCCAGAATTTTAAATTTTTCTTCAAACAGTGTTGAACTTTGTTTTGGGAAGAAATTTATTTACTTGCAAGTCTGCTTAATCATTTTGTGAGCTAATGTGGAGCTTTGTTAGAGTGGAGTACAGTGCATCCTTTCCTCTGGGGTCAGTTCTCTCTTCTGCTGTCTTCTGAAAGCCCTAGAGATTCAGTGAGATTCCTGACTAACCTCTGACAGGAGTAAATGTGTCCCAACCCTGTGTGAACTGGTGGTTTTCATCATGCAGATCCCTGGTGGCTTCTTTTTCCCTAGTAGCTGTTCTTGATCTAGCGTTACAGAATCTCACCTTAATAGGTAGGTGCAGTTTAGAAATCAACCAGCATCTCACGTTGATATGCGATCACTTCGTCAGCTTGGGTGTCTCCACTCAAGGACCCAGTTCCACGTGTTCCAGGCACCTCATCCCTTCCTGATCTGATTTTGTGTCTTTATCTTGACATGATTATTGTGTTCCCCATGTACCCACCATCACTCCATGTCGGGGACCAGTAATCATGTCCCTTCTCTCACAGGTCCTGGTTTTGTGCTGACAGACATCAAATATATGACAACTTCTGTTACATGCCTTCCTCTAATTTTCCAGTTGTTTTCAGCAGCAGATTTATTAAAATTCAACATTCCAGGTACCAAGACTGATAAAACCCCTCAGTTTCCCTACCAGTCTAACTTGAGCATCCTTCCCATTTTTCCCTATAGTGATGATCCATGTTTTCCCTATGATTCATAAAAGCCAATTTCCTGTTTTAATAACAGATTTCTAGATAATCTAAGTGTCTTTGGGAGTATATTTATTATTCAATCTTTCTAAAAACAAAGATTTGATCATTCTGGTAACCCCCTTGTCTCTGGTGTGTAACATGATGCCTAGAGTGTGGCATCCTTCAGTAAATATTGGTTTGATGAATGAAAGCCTTGAATTTACACATTTCTAGAAGTATTCTTTCCAACTTATTCTACACAGTAAACTGAAATTAGAGATAGGCGACCTAACCATCAGAACTTGTGTTTGTGCGTGTTGTGTGTGCGTGTTGTTTTTAAAGAGTCTTTAAAAGTAACAGCATTTTCAGGTTCCTTATCTTGGACATCTGCATAAAGACAAAATTTGTAACAAACCTAGCAATGTCTAACAATTTATCGCTTAGGTCATTTTCTGTTCTATGGGGCAAATTCTTCTCAATTATTGTTCCTATTATATGTTACTGAATTCAAGAATCCCCTCCCCCTAGCTTGATGTTTTCTTAAATTCTTTATAGCATTTTAGTTAATTACACACTTCAGGGAGATTTATGAGTCATGGGAGCAGGGTCTCCCAAGGTTTCATGCGTTACTCTGTAACATTTAAGCTGTAAGGGCTCATTAGAGGCTGATGTAAAATGTATATGTGTATACAGTTCTCCCTTCTATCCAAATTTGTCCTCTTAGAGGGAAAAACAATATGTTAAGACTTTATCTGCTGGTTCATTGTTCTGCTTGTTGTATATTAATAGTACAGACTTACCTTCAATCCTTTTACCTGGAGGTGTCTTCAGTTACATACTGTGAATATATTGTTTTTGTTAAAAGTAAGGAAACATGGAAAAGGACATGACTTTTCTAGAGCTGAAATTTTAAAATATTTTCTTTTGGTAAGTTATACTTATTTTATAAAAGCTGATCTTTTTCTTTTCTTTTTAAAATTTCCTTATTATCTGAAAGTTTGTTTTAAATCAGATAGAATCATGAATGTTTAGAATATTTAATCCAACTCCATTCTGTCCATGCCACTTGTCATTCAATTCTGTTCACAATACCACCTTAAGTTTTGCAGGAGATGGGCATCCCTGAACAAGTAATATAGTTTAATTTCTAAATTCTGTCTGGAAATCCCATCTCCTTAATTATTCTTTCAATGAACACTATTCACAATATATAATCTTTCTTTGAGAAAAATTTTATTTAATTGGTACTCTAAAAAGATAAGTCAGAGAGCTAGGGGAGCATTCTAATCAACACATGTATTCCTGCAGTGATGGAAATGTTCTATAATTAGTGCCATTCAGTACAGTGGCTACTAGCTGCAAATGGCTATTGAACACTTGAATTGGGATTAATTCAAAGAGCAGAAATTTCATCAAATTCTATTTAAATATTCACATAAAGTTACTAGCTAGTGTTTTGGATAATTCAGATGTCATGGACTAATGCTATATTTGGTTTTGAAATACCTAGATTTAATATTATTGCTGAAAGAACTCATACATTTTGGTAAGTAAATTTTTGTAGTGTCTAAGAACTGTATGAGAAATTGTGTGATGTAGGTGAAATTATATTCTGTCTGAGAGAAGATAAATGACTTTACCAAAGTCAATAAATCAATAAATGACAGAAACATCTTTTAATCGCAGTTTGGGCTAATGCTAACCACTTTCCTTTTGTGGCAAGTGAAGTATATGAATTAAAGTAAATCAATAGAATTGACATAGATAAACCAAATTTTATCATTGTGTTTATATCTTTATTCCTAAAAATATAAATAATCTTGACTAAATACAGAATATGGGTGAGCTCTATTTTATTTTGGATATATGTATTTTCTTTAAAAAGCAGGATATATTAGAATAAAAAGCCTAAGTAACAAAAAGTAATGAATGGAAACTGGATTTAGAAAACCATAACAGTTTATATATAATTATATAAAGGATAAGAAAGAGTATTCCAGACCAATAGGTAATTGTGGTTATCCACATGCTACATTTTATCTTATCTATGCATGTGTGTATGTGGGTATATACATACATACATTTATATATGCATAACTATAATTGATATATTAAATAATTAAATATAGAAAATGTTAAGCATGACATTTTATAGAAACTTATACAACAACAGATACATAAGCATATAAGCATAATGTGCATAAGCCAAAAATCAGCATGTAATTTGTGATGTCCTCTAACTGCTCCAAGCAGGCAAGATGTAGCTCTCTGTGCTCCAAGTCTCGTGGTTGAGTGAGTCCACTGGTGATCTCCTTCCATGGTTCTGATAAGGAGGCATCAGAAGGGGCCAGAGATTTAGACACTTTTAAGAGGATCATGACATCATCTTTGGCGGTCAAGACCCCATCTCATAATCTTTGCCTACCTCTGCTTATATCATAGTGCTTTTGTGGACTAGTTACATGTGTAATACCAGAGCTGATTTGAGATCTTCTTGTAATGCACTTCTTTTATACCTAAAAATGAGGAGATTTATAGAAGGCTTAAATTAAATTTTGAAAATTCTTTTCACTTGTCATCAATGTCCCTCATGCCAGATGTCATTTTCTTATAGAGGCAGGCACTTTAGAGACAGGATTAAATTTGTGAGAGGCAAAATGCATTTTCATCATTTTCTTACAGAATAGAACTATACGTAACACACACACAAATCGAAGCAATCTAATCAAGCTCCAAGGACAGAAGCCTATAGTGTTTCTATTATCTTTTAATAATAAATACCAGATTCTCCTGTGTCCATTCTAACCTGCATGTATTTTTCACCTCAGACGTCAAGATAAAGAATTAACCAATGGCTGAAGAGAATTTTACAGTTGTCACTAAATTTATTCTTTTAGGACTGACAGACTGGGCTGAACTGAAAGTTGTGCTTTTTGTGTTGTTCCTGGTGATTTATGCTGTTACTTTGGTGGGGAATCTGGGCATGATCTTGTTAATCTACATCACACCCAAGCTCCACACTCCCATGTACTGTTTCCTCAGCTGCCTTTCATTTGTGGATGCCTGCTACTCATCTGCCATAGCACCCAAGATGCTGACCAACCTCGTGGTTGTGAAGGGAACCATCTCTTTCTCTGCTTGCATGGCACAGCATTTATGTTTTGGGATCTTTGTTACCACAGAAGGCTTCTTGCTGTCGGTGATGGCGTACGACCGTTACGTCGCCATTGTGAATCCTTTGCTTTATACTATAGCCATGCCTAAGAGGAAATGTGCAGGGCTGGTCGCTGGGTCATGGATTTGTGGAATAATTAACTTGTTAATACACACAATAAGTTTGGGGAAACTGTCCTTCTGTAGGCTGAATGTTGTCAACCACTTCTTCTGTGATATTCCATCACACCTAAAGCTGTCTTGTTCTGATACCTCCATGAATGAGCTGATGCTCTCAATCTTCTCTGGAGTCATTGCCATGGCCACCTTCTTGACTGTGATCATTTCCTACATGTTCATTGCTGTTGCTATCCTGAGGATCCGCTCAGCAGCAGGCAGACAGAAAGCCTTCTCCACCTGTGCCTCTCACCTGACTGCTGTGACCATATTCTATGGTACCTTAAGCTTTAGTTACATTCAGCCCAGCTCCCAGTATTCTGTAGAACAGGAGAAGATGGTTTCTGTGTTCTACACACTAGTGATTCCCATGTTAAACCCCCTGATTTACAGTCTGAGAAACAAAGAGGTAAAGGATGCTGTGAGAAGAGCCATAGAAATGAAATATTCCCTCTGATAATTTGAAATCACTGTTAACCCTATAATACTGTACCAGTTGGTTCTCACTTCAAAGACTTCCATGAATGTTAAAGCTTCTAAGGACTGCACAGATAATTTCATTCTATACACTTATTTGCCATATGGGGAGACAGCCAATAGGAGAAAGCTGTGTAACCATACAGCTGCATGAGGAAAACCACAGTCTATCACATAAGTCTTCTTCTGGTATCCTGGGTTGTGAATTTCTGAGTCAGTACACAGTAGAGTATTACATTTATATTTTTGGTTGTTTAGAGAAAATAATTGTATAATAATACTTGCATTTGAAGACAAAAATAAAGTACTTACTAAGAAAAATAATTGGTTTTCAATTTTCTAGGAATATAGATATAATGTCTATAGCCAAAATCTGCCTTCACTGATTTGTGTTTTAAATGGTCTAAAGAGTGATTGTGACATTATGATAAAAAATACATATTTGATCGATCTTCATCCTCCATTTTTGTACATTGTTCCTAACATCCTTGGAATTTCCTAGGTGAGGAAAACAATAAAGGTGTCTTGTTATGTTTTGAAGACATAGCTTTACAGAAATCATGATGTTAAGTATAGTAAAATTATATATGAAATTCAACCCCCAGGTAACAAAACATCAATTCGCCCAGTCTCTTTAGAAGTTTTGAATTGTGTTTCTATTTTTGTGATTATTTAACATTGCTATTTTTTGTTATGTTTTGAATAAGTAGCTCTCATTTGGCCTTTCTTTAAGTGTATAGTAGACACACAACAAATAAAAATAGAACAAATGAGTCCTCTAACTTTGTCCTTTTTTATTTTTAAAATTCTTTGGCCTATTCTAATTTCTTTGTCCTTCCATTTATAGTTTGGAATCAGCTTCTAGATTTCTCCCACTTAATGAATAGATGTTTCACATCTTAAAAATACTGTGGCTTCCAATCCATGAGCAAAATATAATTCTCCATTTACACATCTTCAGTTTGTTTCATCAGTTTTGCTGTGTTCAACAGGTAGAGCTTGATCATATTCTGTCAGATTTATAATAAAATCATGTATTTTTGTTTTATTGTATTAATTTGTATAATTTTTAAAATTTCCAATTGTTTATTACATATATTCAGAAATGCAGAAGAATTCTGTATGTTGGCTTTGCATACTGTGGCTTTACTGTACTGAGTGATTAGTTCTAGTAACTTTTACAGTTTCATTTTCTATGTAAACAATCATGCCAACTACAAATAGAGGCAATTTCACTGATCAGTTTCAAATCAGTATGTCTTTTTATTCTTTTCCTCACCTTATTCCACAGGCTGGGATCTCCATTACGGTCTTTAATAGTTGTGAGATAAAACAGTCTTGTCTTTCTCCAGTTTTAGTAGGAAAATATTTATCTTTTCATAGTTAAGTGTGCTGTTCATGTAAGTTTTACTGTAGATGTCCTGTATCATTTTGCAGGGAGCCCTTATCTATTTCCAGATTGTTGAGATTTAATTTTATTTTTTACTGTAAATGCACACTGAATTTCATCAAACACTTTTTCTGCATCAACTGAGAGAAACCATATTTTTTTCTTTATTCTGTTGATATGATTAACTACATTATTGATATTTAAATGTTGAACTAAGCTTACATTCCTAAAATAAACCTTATTTTGGTCATCATTTATTATTAATTCTATATATTGGATTAAACTTACTAATATTTTATTGAAGATTTTTTATGACTATGATCTTGAGTTTACAGATTAGCAAGCTGTGTTATTCTTTTCTTGTATTGTCTTTGTCTGGTTTTGGTGTCTCAGTTATACTGACGTCAAAAATTTTGCTGGAAAGTGACCTCTTTTCTCCTACTTCTTGGAAGAAGAAAGTGTGAGATTTTTTTTTCATTAAATATTAGTAGAATTTTTCAATGATACCATCATTTAGCCTCTGGTTTTCTTAGGAGGTTTTTCTATTAATTCAATTTTTAAAAATATATATATAGCTCTAAAATCTCTCTATTACAATTTAGTGTGTTTTATACTTTGAGTCTTTCAAGGAATTTGCCTGTATGGTCTCAAATTCATGGACAAAAGTTTGTTCATAATATTTCCGTTACACTTTTGATATTTGCAGGGAAGAGATGTCAGTATCAAATTTATTTAATTTTAATCTTATGGTAGTTTATGATGAAAAAGAATGGGAAAATGAATATACATATATTCATGTATGACAGAAGAATTGTGCTGCACACCAGAAATTGACAGAACATTGCAAACTGACTATACCTCTATAAAAAAAAAATTATTTAATTTTAAGAGGCTCTACAGGACAGACAGAACAGCATGGATAACCCCACAGCAGAGATCCAATGACCCCTGATTTCAGCCTCCATTGCCCCAGGACTTTTCTGTTTGAAACAAACTTGGGCACCAGAAACTAAACTGTATGCAGGAAAATCTCAGCTCAAGGAAGCCACCGGCTATAGGACCTCTCAAGTTTTTCATCCTTGTTAGTAACATAGCCTCCTCATATGCTCCATGCAGCATACAATCATGTCAACCGGACTTCCATGCATCATTTTTGGAAGCATATTTTTACTTATCTATTTTTCCATATAGTCCCCACAAATTCCTTGAGTTAATTCTGGAAGTGAGCTCTATCAAATAGAGCATTAGGTGTCCCGTGGACTAGAAATAATTACACAAACTAACTGTTAAGGAATTTCTTCCACTTTTTTAACTTTGACTTTTGTTATTTGCTACATATTCCTTAGATATTTTTTGAAATGTTTATTACATCAATTTCTATAATGTTCTCTGTACAAGTTAAAATGCTGACCATTTAATAGAGCCCAAATTATCCAATGTCAAGTTGGGATTTTGTAAACAAAAACATATTACCCATAACTACAGCCCCTCATATGTTTTATAACATTTCTTTCCCTCTGCCCTGTATCTCTCAATTCTTTTTTACCTTCCTACAGTTTTTTTCTGGACACAAAGCTACTATATATGTAACTTATCCAAAGCTAAAGTACTAATTTCTCTAACAATGCGGCCACCAATTGTTTTTATGTTATGGGGCTTTTAGGTCAACCTCACATAATGTGTTCCTTGTGATCACTTTTTTCATAAGTTTTACTTTCATTCAGGTTATCAAGTGAAGTTACGGAGCCTCTGCTGTACCATATGGTTGCAGCACACTCAGCAAATCACATGGCAGTTAATATTACCACGTCACTTTAACAGATTTTCCAAGCCAAAGTACCCTCTTTTCCAAGATCATACATTTCTAGACCAGGAGAGTCAGTGGAGACAACTTTCAATAGACCTCAGTCTCTGTCTATTTTGTGGACACCATTACAACCCAGCAGCGAAGGCCAGGTCCCACCAGCTTGGGTTTCCAGTCACCAGTGTGAAAGCCTAAGTCTGACCTGTAAGTCAGACTGCCCTGCAAATGACACGTTAGCCAGTCCTTCCCTCCTGAGGGCTTGCTGTGCACATTTTATTCCATCAGGTTTGTGACAGTCGCAGGACAATTGCACATTTCCTCATCAGCTTTACAAGCAGACTGTGCAACACAGCCATGTTTCCTGGATGAGAGATTTCTCTCTGGTCTCTGCCTCTTTCTGGGTAGACATGCTCTTCCTATGATGGTGAACCTCAAGGAAAACCCTTCGGATGGAGCTGGCATGAGAAGTCTGGCCCTCAAGGGCCTCGAGCCTCTCTTAGACTGTTGTGGCCAGTCAGCTTAGCCACTGAAAGTGTTGTTGCCACTGAGTATTTGCAGAAAGGAGTGACTTAATTTTAATCATGCACCCCAAGGCATTATGTCACACCAGAGATTATTAGTGGTGCGTGTTCGATGGCGTATGATTCAAGGCTTCCTATAGTGGATAATATTTATTTTTTTTGTTTTATGTGAACACAAACTGATAGAAGTCAAGGCTTCCCATAACTGGATATGCATTACTATGCAAAACACACAAGTTTGTCAGGATTTCATACAAAATATTTTAATCCTTATCATCAAGAAGCTAAGGAAGGTAAGATTGCCTGTAAATACAATGTAAACTTCTGTTCAAATATGAAATAGTAGGAAATGGAGAAGCACCACGTGCCCTTGTGAAGGGCATGCCCCTCATATTTCCACTCACATATGCTAGAAATTAGAATAGAACCCCTCCCGTTCCAGGACTTTGAGAGCTCGCTTCTTGATAGCATCACGGTCAGCTCTCCAGCGGTTGCTCTTTTCCCAGGGGACCCTGGGATATTTGTGGTACTGATTTGTTATTTCCCATACTCTCCTTCTTTCCCAGTGGCACCTTTCTCCAATGAAGAAACCATACGCAGATGCAGTTTGACACTTGAGAATATGATGGCTGTTGTGAGTCATTAAATACCTAATGAATTTCTTATTCTAAAGATAATACCATCTAATTTTCATATTCAAGCTTCTCAATTAGTATTGTTTCTCTCTCCCATTTTCAGGCACTCCTTCAATGACACATAGTGTAGGTTTATCAGTGAAGCTTCTTTCCATGACGTTGGTAAATATTTCTGAGTTGTATGTTCCTTTCATCTGTCCAGTCACTGTGCTGGGCAGCCTTTGGGTGTTTCCATGAGTCAGGGCAACACTCAATATGTGGTACCTCTTTGGGAAGGTGTTTTTCTTGGTCTATATGAATGCTACACCCTAAAATACCGTAGTACCCAAACTTTGCACCTGCACGTGACACTCAGCCTTTCCCCACTGTATCATTTAGGAGTACTGTCACCATGCATGTAATGGATCATTTAACAAATTCTAGCTCAACAGAGCTTAATTTTTTTAAAAAAAAGTGATCACATGTCATGCTTTATGGCTTTCATTCTTTAAGTAGTGAATAGTATTAGAGTCAATATATTCTTTTGTCCTTAAATTAATTTCTCAAGTGGCTGAAGCTTACATAAAAAGCTTCTTCAAAGTCTGAGAAGCAGAAGGTGTTGGAGAATGATTATTTCCCTCACAGACTTCTCTTTTTTGGGAAAGAACATTTTTCTCTTGTATTGTGCCTTACCGAATTCCTCCTACAAATCATTAGGGGTATTTCTTAAAATGTAAACTCCCTTGTTTCCTTTTCAGCATGCATGTCCTGAGAACTTAATATTAATTTTTGCCCTCCTTCAATTTATTATAGATCTACTCAGATTTTGTCTTGTCTTCACTTTGCTGTGGATTTCTATTTTAACAAGGATACAGAAACAACTGGAATATAACTTTTAAACATGGATAATTACTTTTTTTTTGTCAAAAAGACAGGAATATATTACAGTCTCCTAAACCAAACTGCCAGTTATAAAAAAAGAACAACGACTTGGGGGAATAAAATTTACAAATCTGGGAGCTTATGAGGGACCACAAAATTTATCTTAATTGGAATATCTTCTGATATCAACCAAATGGACTGTTTGAGACAAAAATTATACACCAAACAGAACCTACAGATGTTTGGTGAGCCTATTAGACTCATATACAGAAGTGAAGGAATTGATGAGTAAAAAAGTGGAATCCCAATGTTTAAAATAAGGATATTTGATTAAACTAATATGACAGAGTACTTCAAGTCATCAAATACACAGATAAAACATAACAAGGAAGAGTGTGAAGGCTAAAACTGAAGGAAAAGAAAGGACTTAGAAGTACAGACACACACTCTACAATTTTATTCTAATAGATGAGAAAAATACCAGAATCATTGACAGCTTTTTTCTGGTCTATATCCACCTAACACATCCTACTGTGTTATAACATTTACTTTACTTATGTATGTAATTGATAGTTCCCACTCAAGATAGTCAAGTATTTTTACTCTTTTGTTCATTAATTTATTTACAATAATTAGAAATACCTGGCATATGTAAGACAATCTATAAATATGTGTTGAACTCATTTATGCTCACTATTTCTTTTGGAGGCAAACAGAGCAAAATTTAAGGTCCATAACCAGTTTGTAGGACTCATATTGTATGTAAACTTTAAGAGAAAACATTGCATAGTTTTTTCCACATCCTTTGTAGGGCACATTTCACATCTTTGTTCTTCAGGCTATAGATCAAGGGATTTAACATGGGGATGACGAGGGTGTAAAATATGGAAGCCACTTTGTCAGTGTCAAAGGAATGACTGGACTCTGGTTGCACATACATAAATGTCAAAGTCCTGTAGAACACTGTGACCACTGTCAGGTGGGACCCACAGGTAGAGAAAGGTTTCCGCCTACCTTCAGCAGAGTTCTTCTTGAGAACGGATTCAAGAATGCGCAGGTAAGACATGAGAACTATCAGAAGGGAGAAAATCAAGTTAAAACCTGCTAAGATCAGAATAATCAGTTCAATTTCACAAGTGTTTGAACAGAGCAAAGATATCAAAGGAAGACTGTCACAGTAGAAATGCTTAATGACATTGTAGCCAGAGAAGGATAAATTAAATATCTTTGTGGTGACTAGAAGAGAAACAAATGTGCAATAGAGATAGGGGACTGCCACCAGCACCTGACATGCCCTTTGTGACATGATGAATGTGTAGAGCAGAAGGTTACAGATGGCAACATAGCGGTCATAGGACATTGCTGACAGAATGAAAAGTTCACTAATGATGAACTCAAGAAAGAAAGCTAGTTGTGTAGCACAAAAATAATAGATTTTATTTTGATCTGCAACAAAATTTACCAACATTTTGGGTCCTATGGTAGTTGAATAACCCAAATCAGTAAAAGCCAGGTGTCTGAGAAGGAAGTACATGGGTGTCTGTAGCCCGGAGTCCACTGTAGTGAGGATGACCACGCCCAAGCTGCCCACCACTGAGATCACATAGATGACGAGGAAGAGCCCAAATAACGGAGCCTGCAGCTCAGAGCGGTCTGTGATTCCCATGAGAATGAATTCGCTCAGCACTGTTTGATTGTAGTTTTCCATCCAGACTTAGTAGAGAACATATTCTGAAAAGAGACATCAGCATAGTCAATAGATTTTATGAATTATCTTCTCGGAGACGTGTTAGTATGCAAAGCTAGTGTGAATATGATACATTTAAACGTTCCAGGTTAGAATATTTGAAAATAAATTCATCTACTGGACATCAAAATCTAGAGATCGAAAAAAATATGGAAATACATCAGTGGTTCTCTACTGGAGTGATTTTACTCCTCAGATAATATCTAATGGTTTGAGTCCAGTTAAGCTGTTCAGTATTTTACAGTAGCCACTATCCAAACTGTAACAATATTCAGCCAGTGGTCACAATAGTATCAAGGTTGAGAAACCCTGATGGTATGCATATAGATATCTAGACAGAGAGAGTTACATAAATATGGATAACAAAGCAAAAAGGAAAACACAATAAAACAATGTTAAAGCTTCAGGTATTAAATATACGGGCAGTTATTTAACTATTCTTTAAAATTTTCCTTTTACTACTTATATGGTACAATCACATAATGACATTTATAAAATGTATCAATAATAGAACATAATACATATGCCAATTATATAATAAAAATTTCAAACCACAAATTCCAAAAGTTCATTTAACCCACTACTCAAAACATAGTCCTATGAAAGATCTGATACCTTCAGGTGGTACTGGCTGAAGAGTTAGCGCCCTTGGCAGTTACAGATAAGTGTATGAATAAGGAAAGTGTAATGGGTCACAGGGGGGATTATTTTTGTTTATATGGTGAAACATACTGGGAGATGTGTGTGTGTAAATACAATTTCTGCAGTACCTTTATGTGTGGTGTAGACAAAGGGTTAATTGGGGCAAATAATGTAAATTATCTAAAACTGTTTATTCTCCTATATAAAGCAAAGTATTTTGCAGGGTTGTTGGGAATGATAAAGATTCCATGGTTCAATGAGTCTCTGTTACCTGAAAATATTTCTCAAATATCAAGTACATAGTTTTTTGTTTTTTTTTTTCTTTTTTAGTAGTGATAGTAACTCTCCTGGAAAAGGTTTTATATCTAAATTCAATTCTCTGGACTGCAAGGTCTTTGGCAGGGCTATAGTGATGGGTAGTGTGGAATTGGTAGGCTGTAACACATGCAACTTACCCCAGTCCCTACCCTACCCCTATTTCACGACTAAACTTGAACAATTGAGTTGGGATCGCTTATCTTCTAATTTTAATCCATTTTACCAGCATTTTAATGCAAGTTCTTTTGATATAAATTTGCTTAAAATATTTTTCCCCTTGCAGCATTTTCATTAAGATTGAAATATACTACCTTGTATGTAACAAATCAGAAGCACTATGTCATGCAAGAAACTAGGGAACTCTGAAGAAATTGGGCCAACTGGGAGGAAAAGAGGTCACTAGCAGTGGTTTTACATAGTAAACTTCTGTAAAAATTCCCTTTGGATTATAGGATACAATACTTTAAAGAAAAAAAATGTTTAAAATCATGATGATGCATGATACCATAGAGACAAGATAAAATGCACCAAAGATGAGACATACATAGATTCCTATATGTGATTTGAAATCCTTCTGCACATTAAGCCCACAGGGACTCTTTCAAACTATGATAAAGCACATAAGACAGATAACCATGTATATAATGGCATGAAATGTATCTAAAATACCCTTAAAACCCACAGATAAAAAATTATATAGCAGAGTAGGAGGTGAATCACATGTTAAAGTAAGATAATTATTTTTGGTTTAAAACTTTCGGCCATCAGTGCTCCTGGGTTTTTGTTGTTATTGTTTGTTTTTTATTTTCTCTCTTTTTTTTAAGGAATAGAAATTATTCTTTTTAAATAAAATAAAAAGAGTCTCTGAGTGCACTCTATGCAGACAAAATCATAGAATTTCACATTAAATATAAAGGTAATTACATGCAATTTACGCTAAATTACTGAAAATGTTGCTTCTAAATTTGTGACCTCCTGCTATTCTACACTGCCTTGAAGCACACACCTTTTTTATATTAGAAACCTGGAAATGTGCATCAGTAGACTGTATTATTAGAGAAATATTAAACTCAATAAAGAGGAGGATAAATCTTGGTTTTTGCTTTTTTTTTTCTTTTTGGCTTCCTTCATATTGTTTCTCTTTACTATCATGGAAGGCTAAAAAAAGCAAACAGCACGTGGTAAGTACCAATTTTCCCATAAGGTAAGGGAAGATAAGATCATTTTCCCACACCGGCTTTGGAGTTTGATGGAAAGAACCAAATTGTTCTTTCACAGTTTAGTATATCTGTTGAATTTTCAGTTTTTATTTTTTTGAAGCTATACTCTTTGAGAGAATTATATCTGGTTTCTGTCAGATCTCACTAGAAAATGGAGCATATGCTGAACATTGCACCATTATCATAAAACTGGGTACTTAAAAGGCTCCTAGTGTCCCAAAAAAGCTTTTCCCATCTCAGTGTGAGGGGGCAACCTCTTTTTTCCTCATCAAGTTATCAAGTGAGAATTATCTTTCTATGGTTATTTAAATGACCATTAAAAGTGAAGTTACCTTTGCAAGGATCACAAAAACAGTCCAGCATCACTAAAAAAGTATTTGGAAGGACATCAGAATGAGAGACTGAATACCTGCGGTTTCTTAATTTTGGCAATTATAAAAATTTCATGCCTCTCTTTTTTGATGGAGGTGCTGCGGATTGAACCCGGGACCTTGTGCATGCACTCTACCACTGAGCTGTACCCTTCCCCTATCACTTAAAAGAAATATTTTACAAACAATAGGATAGTGATTCAAAGAGGCATATGAGCATTAAGCCTCTCTACCCATATGACAGTATTCAACAATTAAGAAGAAAAAAAGAAAGAGTTCCTATTCTTGTTCGAGAGCATTATTGTTGTTAGAAAGAAAACAGGACTGAATCAGAAATGGTCACATTTCGCTTTGGCTTTGCTGTGGAATTAGAGTGGAACTTTGCAAAACGTCACTGAGACAGTGCGGATATCGGTAGCACACGGTCCCATATGAAATATGCTATCATTTTTACCTTTAATAAAGCCTCTGTCTTGACTCCCATATGTGTTTCTTAACATGACATATTGAGAACAATTTATATATTTTGTTCACCTTTTGAGACTCTCCCTGAGGAGATGCCAAGCAATTTGTTGATTATCCCTAAAGCATAGGACAGCACAGCAAAATGCCTGGCAGTGGTTCAAAAATTGTCAAGAACAATTTGTATTCACCAGTGAGTAAGTTTATTATTTGTTTAATTCCTATTTTTCACTCTTAGTTAACTTTCCATTTGTGCCACACAGGACTCTTGAGTAAATGGTTAGATGTTTAGGACCAGATTATCAAGAGCACCCGAACCCAAAGAGGTCTCCTCAAGTGGGTAACAAGGTGGAGAAGTGTCAAACTCCGTCCTATTACATTCTTTGAAAAATTTAAATAGAGTAAAAATGATGCATTAGGGAAATGTGACCTGTTATCTTCTTGATTTTAGTTGTTTTTGTTGTTTTCCTTCCCTCTGAAGCAGGCATTCGTTACTCATTTTTCCTCACTTCATAGTGTGTTGCCGTCTTTGACTAGTTACAAATTCTCTTTTGATATGTTTTTTCCTTAATTGCACGTTGCAGCATTTCATTTATTCCATTCTGTGCAATTCCTACTCCAATTTTTCTTCCCCTCCTGGAAATGTTCTACTAATCTACAAACTCAGTATATCTTACAGTACATTCAGATCTTTGATTTATTTAATCAGCATACTTTTCTGCATACATATCCTGCACATTTTCTGAGTTTCTTACTATTTCATTATACTTGTGTGATTGTAAGTGGTACATGTATATGCAAGTATATATATATTTATTTTGATTTCTGCATGTTATTTGTATACATATGTGAATTAACATCTTGCTGAACTCACTTTGTGGGGAGAATTCCTTGAGATTTTCTATTCAACAGCATGTTGTTTGCAGTTACAGATCATCTTACTTCTTCTTTTCCAAGATGTATGCCTTTTATGCCTTTTTTTTTTTGTACATTCTGAGATTTCTTATTTGATCTGCTTTGTACAACTACAGATGTGTGCATTTTAGATTTTTTTGTAATTTAATTTTAGATTATTTACTATTTTAAGTCAGCATCCTTTCCTTTGCATAATAATTTTGAGAGCCATCCATGTTTTCAGTGTATCAATAATTTACTACTTTTTATAGCTATGTGGTATTCACTTGCTTGGATATCCCACTCTCAAGTGGATCAATTTTTAGATTGTTTCCAGTGTCTGACTGCTATAAAGAAAGCTTATACAGACATTTGCATACATGTGTTTGTAATAAAATGTGCTTTCATATCTTGTGGGTAAATACGGGCCAGTCGAATAGCTAAATATTATGTTAGAGTCATGTTTAATTTTTAAGGTAGTGAATCTTAAATCAAATGGTTTAAAATATTTATATACCATTTTGCTTTCTATCAATAATGTATGAAATTTGTAGTTTCTCCACACACAGACAACTAGATATTCTAGTTGAATATAGTGTTATCTCATTGAAATTTAAATGAAGATTATTTAGTGAATAATGAGGCTGAGTGACTTTTTATGTTATGCACCAGTTCCTGATTTTTACATTTAATATTCTATAGAAAATATAATATTTTATGATATAAATTGTGTATCTACTTGGTAATGAAATAAAGACTCATTTTTGAATGAATGAAATATAGTTTCAAAATATGTAAATCTTAATACTTTTTTTCTTTTTGTTTTATAATCTGAGGGATAATCAAAGATACCTCATTATTAATTTTAGAAGTGAGATATTGGGCTGTGTTTATTCAAGTTTGTATTTTCAAATCCATATATTTTAACATTGTACTGTATTTGTGTACAAGATAAATAATCTAGGAAAGAAATTTTTTAACTGTTTATGTATGCATAGCTCATACTTAGGTATATATATATATATTTCTTAATAATTAGAAATAAACTGTAAAGATGTCAATAATATTTACCTCACTCACTATATAACCTTGTGAATTGTTTTTATTCAAATTTGATTGGCTTCACTGATAATTTTATTCCATGATGATGAACTCAGAAAACAGTTCATTATCTCTATGATGTAAATAAGTCTACTGAATGTTAAAAAGTAATAAAATGAACAAAAAATAAGAGAATGTAATAAGGGTCATGTAGGAAGCATGTCCAAAAGACATGACAACTTTATAAATGACTGCATATTACACTACACATTCACTAGAAATATAGTATCATCCAAATCATGAAATCATCTCATTTTGCTTCTTCCAAGTAGGGTCATCAAACTGATGTAGTCAAATAAAGAATCTTAATCAAAACATAGTGACCCTCATTCAAACCACATTTGTGGAAAGGCAGCCAAATTAAAGAGAGGCAACACCCCAATTTATCCAAGAGGAGACCTCATACACAAGAAGAGAAAAACAACTGGAACATAACAAGAATTATTCTTATTTTTCAGAAAGCTTAAAAAAAAGGTAACAATCCATTAAACAAAAGCAAGTGGTTAGGAATCAAGATCAGTTGATAAGAAAAACAAAAAGTAAAAACCCAGGAAGCTTCTATGGCAAACCACAAGAAACAGAACTCAATTGGTATATCCATTTTTTATAGACAAATGGACTGATTTAGACAAACTTAGCTGCTGTGTTGATCTGGGTTGCCAAAATGCCAAGTATGTTGAGTAAATCGACTATTTAAGGCTCATATGTGAAAGTAATGGTACTGATGAGACAAGAGCAGAACACAAAGATCCCCTTGTGGGAAGGAGACATTTGAGCAAATTCAGATGACTTCAAATTAACACAATACACTGAGCCTCCTTGAAACTAACATCAAGTGTGTTTTAACCCATCCTATAGAAACGAATGAAGGCTAAGCAGAAAGTGTGTGCTTACAGGAAAGCAAACATACATACACACTAATATGCAGGCACTGGAACTTTTATTCTAATACTTGAGAATAACACAAGTCACTTTAACTCCCTGTGTGTACCAGCTAATGTTTTTCCCTCCTGTGAATCATACCCACACTCTTTGCCTGTGGCTATAGTCTAACCCATATAATGGGACTCCCTAACCCATTATACTGTAGCAATAAGTTACCTAATTATTATGTTTATGATACATTTCTTCCATCAAAGAAGGAAAAGATATTTATTGCTAATTAACTAATGTATTTAGAGCACTTAGAAGTACGGCTGTTGCATAGAAGACAATCTCTAAATATATGTTGATCTCATTTATCCTTGCTTTCCCCTCTGAGAGGGCACAAAACAATGCTTCATAATGTTCATAGCCTGATTCAGAGGAACATTAAAATGAATTTAAGAAAAGATATTGCATATTTTTTTCCATATCTTATGGACAGTATATTTTACATCTTTGTTCCTCAAGCTATAGAACAAGGGATTCAACATGGGGATACTGAGAGTATAGAATATAGAAGTCACTTTGTCAGTGTCAAAGGAATGTCTGGACTTGGGCTGCAAATACATAAAGAGTAAAGTCCCACAGAAGACTGTCGCCACTGTCAGGTGGGATCCACAGGTAGACCAAGCCTTGTGCCGACCCCCAGTGGAGTTCATCCTGAGAATGGCTACAAGGATACACAGGTAAGACACAAGAACCACCAGAAGCAATGAAATCAAATTAAACACTGAGAAAATCATAATAATCAATTCAATATCCTGCGTATCTGAGCAGAGCAAAGATAACAAGGCAAGACAGTCACAGTAGAAATGACTGACAACATTGTAGCCACAGAAGGATAAATTAAATACCTTTATGGTGACTAGAAGAGACACAAATGTGCTATAGAGATAGGGGACTGCCACCAGCACCTGACACGCCCTTTGTGACATGATGACTGTGTAGAGCAGAGGGTTACAGATGGCCACATAACGGTCATAGGACATTGCTGACAGAATGAAAAATTCACTAATGATGAACATAATGTAGAAAGCTCCTTGTGTGGCACAAAAATAATAGGAGATTGTATTTTCATCCACAGCAAAACTTACTAACATTTTGGGTCCCACAGTTGTTGAATAGCCCAGATCAGTGAGAGACAGATGTTTGAGGAAGAAGTACATGGGTGTCTGTAGCCTGGAGTCCACTGTAGTGAGGATGACCATGCCCAAGTTGCCCACCACTGAGATCATGTAGATGACAAGGAAGAGCCCAAATAACGGAGCCTGCAGCTCAGGGCGGTCTGTGATGCCCATGAGAATGAATTCACTCAGCACTGTTCCATTGTGTTTTTCCATCCAGTTTTATCAGAAAGCCTACTCTGGATAAAGACATCAGCACAGTCAATAGCTGTCACGTGGTATCAGCTGGTAGTGTTTTAGGATGCAGAGCTAGAACAAATATGATAAATCCAAATTTCCAATTCTGGAATTTTAAAATAAACTGGCCTGCCACAATAAACATATATAACAATGATGATGTATAGATAGATAGATAGATAGATAGATAGATAGATGATAGATAGATAGATAGCCATTGATAATAGAGATAGGGTTGGAGACAGAAATAGATCAGTGTTTTTACAATTGGGGATGATTTGTAGCCCAAAGAACATCTGGTAATCTCTTGAGGCATTTTGGTTGCCACAAGTAGAGTGAGTGAAAGGGGGAGCTACTGGCATCTGATGGTTGGAATCTAGTGATGCTGCCATTTGTCTTGCTACATTACGACTAGACCCCCACACATGACAACAAAGTTTTATCAAAACCAAAATGTCAGTAAGGCCAAGATTTACAAACACTTACATAGACAGGTACAGATAGATATAAATACAGATATAGACTAATTTTTTTAAAAAATGGTAAAAAAGTATATGAATATCCCTAATAAGCTGCTAATTAAAAAAATACAAGAATAGAAGGAGGATGGCAGGGTAGAGTAAAATGATTAGTGGTTTAAAAAATTGACTATCAGCGTTTCAAAAGAAAGAGAAAGGAAAGAAAAAGAAAAAGAAAGAAGGAAAAAACTGAAGAAGGAAAAAGAAAAAGGGAATTGATTCTGGGTACAAGGAAAATATGTGTCCGGTGTCTTTTAGTGAGCTATAAGAAAGACAATAGAAAAACACAGCATTAACAGCATTCAGTTATATATCTATACCTATACATTTACAGAAAACCCACATTTTTCTCAAATAAAACATGGCTTATAAGGTTGTGAGTGTCTGATATTCTATCCCCATGTGCTTACCTCTCCATGTCAGAAATACTGAACTTCTCTTAAAAATATTTAAATCAAAGAAATAAGAAGCAATATAAATCTTGTTTGAGTACAATGATGGAAAACTAAAGAAAAATTATATTAAATGCTGATTTTCCAGTAAAATAAGGAATGTTACCATTACTCGCACCATTTTTAGACATCTATGGACAGCATCAAATTGCATTTTCATACTTTATGACCTGTGTTGATTATCTGATTATTCTTTTTAAGGCTATGTATCTTTTGAGAAAATTGAATGTGTTTCCTTCAAATTCCACTGGAAACCGTACATGCTGTATATTGGATCATCACCTTAAAACTGGATACTTAAAAGTTTTCTGAACACCAAAAGTTATTTTTCATATCATTGTAAGATGGAAGTACTCATTTTGTTCGTCAAAATTTCAGGAAAAATATCACATTTATAGATTGTTTTAATTTCATATTAATTATTAAAATATTTTGAGACAAAAATAAGAAGAGCCACAGTTACCAACTAACTAAAGATTTAGAAAGACATCAAACAGGAAACTGAACACCTGCAGCTTCATATTTCTGCCATAATTTTTGTTATTTATTCCTGGCTCTTTAGTTAGCCTTTCTTGACCCACAGTTTTGTCCTTTCTTATTCAGATGATTATTTATATAGACTATAAATATTAAATTAACAACATGACACTGACATTTCAAAGATGCTCATTAGCATTTGTGAAAATATTTGAACATTAATCTGAAGGAAAGGGGGGAAGTCCTGTTCTGCTCAGGCATTATTAATAGTAGGATGTACATGGAAATAGAAGTCCTCATATTTTGCTGTGCTCTGTCAGTGAATAAAAGTGTTATCTTGCAAATGTCACCCAAACTATTAAAATACAGGTACAATATGATGCCATATGAAATATACTGTTTACCTGTAATGGAACCTCTGACGTGGCTTCCCCATGTGCTTCATAAGGTGCATAATGAGATAAATTTATTCATTCTTTTCACCCTCTGAGACTCTCCCTGAGGAGATCCCAAGCAATTTCTTGATTGTCCCTGAAGCACTGAAATCACAACAGAGGGCAAAGGAGAGTGTGTTTATCAGTAGTCCAGAACAGTTTTACACACCAGTGAGTTAGGTATATTATTGTACGTGTGTTACATTTCTACCTTTTACTCCTGATTGATTTTCTTTTCTTCCTGACTCTGATGTTTATTTATTTTCTGTCCATGTAGTTAGACTACGCTGCCCAGTTGTTTGGCCAAACATCAGTCTAGATGTAGCTATGGGGATATTTTTCAGATGTGATTAACTTTTAAAGCAGTAGATTTTGAGTACAGCCAACTTCCCTCCAGAATGTGGATGGGTCCTTTTCTATCAAGAGTAAAGACTTAGAACCCCTAAAGAAAAAGGAATTCTGCTTCCAGATTGCCAGAAAGACATTCTGCCTCAGTTTCCCACACTTTTGCTCAGCATCCACTCTTGCTATCTGCCAGGCCCCACAACCACATCGTATAATCTTAAAATCTCTCTCTCTCTGCCCCCATATATATTCTATTTCTCTGGTGTACTTTAATACAGCCATACAGGCATCTGGAATATTAGATTCTATCCATCACAGGCCTGTCAGCATTCCCCTGTGACTGCAACGGTCCTCTGAATTAGGTGATGTGAAATGTGCTTAATCACTGTCCTACTGCATGAGTTAAAAAATGTAAATGAGCTAAAAATAATAATAAGTTGTGTAGATGTAAGATGTTTCTTTTTTAACTCTAGGGAGAGGAATTAGTTACTTCTGTTTCTCATTTTCAGTCCATACTGAATCATCATCATCTGTCTGTTTAGGACTTTTTCATTATGTCTGTATTCATTACATTCCAATATTCCTTGTTTTCCCATCATGCCCAATACCCTATCAAATTTCTCTTGTCTACCTTGACATATACTCCAACGTGCTTCATATAAGTCATACATTCTGCAACGATGGAATGTTTTCCATGCATATGTTTTACTATGTGTGTATGTTACTGAGCTGTACATTTGCATTGTTGAATATAATTCACTATTTGTGGTATATCCATGTTATGATGAAAGGCTACAGAAACAAAGCACATTGATAAGTGTTGAGTTTTCTGTAAGATAAGGGAGGGTTGAAGAACTTTTCCTTACCAGCAACAGAGTTGTATGGAAGGTATCAAATTAACTTTTCATAGTTTACTATCTGTGTTGATTACCTGATTATTATTTTTAAAGCTATATTCTTTGAGAAAATTTTATGTGCTTTCTGTCTGATTGCACTGGAAACTGAACATTATACCATCACTGTAACCCTGGGCACTCAAAATCTCCTAGCTTCCAAAAGTTGCTTTTCACATCTCACTGCAAGGTGGAAACTCCCTTTGTGCTAAACAAGAGATCAGAAAAATTCACATTTATACATTGATTTCAATATTCATTAAATATACAATATTTTTGAGAAAGGAATAAGAAGTGCCTAGAGTCACTAATTGACTAAGGATTTGACAGGACATCAAACTAGAAACTGACCACCTGTGGCTTCTTAATTCTGCCATGATTTTAATTTTTTATTCCTGACTCTTTAGTTAGGCTTTCTTGTCCCTCAGTTTTGAACTTTCTTCTTCATATGACTAAGTATGTATATAAAACTTAAATATTACATAAACAATATGGCACTGACATTTCAAAGATGCTCATTAGCCTTTGTGAAAATATTTGTACATCAATCTGAAGGAAAAGGGAAGCCGTCCTGTTCTGCTCCATGCATTATCAACGGCAGGGTGTACACGGAAGTGAATCAGACTCCTTATGTTTTACTGTGCTTTGTCATAGAATAGGCACTCTACTGCAAGTCACCAAGCTGTCTGGATATTGGTAAAATATGGCACCAACATGGAATGTACTACCTGTTTACCTGTGATGAGACCTCTGCCCTGGCTTCTCCACGTGTTTCATGACACACATAGTGAGATCAATTTATGGGTTCTTTTTCACCCCATGAGACCCTCCCTCAGGGAATGCCAAGCACTTTCTTGATTGTCCCTGAAGTACTGAAATCATAATAGATTACAAAGGAAAGGGTGGATTTATTAATAGTACAGAACAATTTGTTTTTACCAGTAGGTGATTTAGATTGCATTCCTACTTTTTACTCTTTATTAACTTTCTATTTTTTCTGCTTTGATAGTTAATTTCTGCATCCCTTTGGCCAGGCTGTGGTGCCCAGTCATTTGGTCAAACATCAGTCTAGACGTCATTGTGAAGATTTTTTTTAAAGATTTTGTTAACATTTAAATCAATAGAATTTTAGTATAGCCAGTTATCCTCCTGAATAGAGGTGTGCTTCATCTAATTAGCTGAATGTCCTAAAAAGTAAATGCTGAGGTCCCCTGATCTCTCTCTATGTATACATATATATATGTATGAATCTTCTTTTGAATCTGTTTCTCTGAGTATCTTTACTAATACAATCCCACAGGCAAATGGATTTCTTTATTTTATCTATACAACAACCTTGTCAATATTCCTCCCATCTACAATGGTCTCCACAAATGGGTGATAATTGAGACATTTTAAACAATGTCCTATCACATTATTTAAATGATTGAATGAACTCAAAGTAATAATGCATTATGTGTATGAAGTGTGATTTCCTTCAATTATTTTTTCATTAATTTCTTTTTTTTCTTTTTGAAGATAGAGAGATAAATTAGTTACTTACACTTCCCATTCTCATTTTATATTGTATTGTCATGATCTCTTTAGGTCTTCTCTTTCATTACATTTGCCTGTGTTATATTTCATTATTTCTTATTCTTCCATTATGTCCAATATTCACTCCAACTCTTCTTGTCTAACTTGACACATATTCTACTATGCTTGATATATACCCAGCATGATCAATGTGGTCTGCAAAAATGTAATATTTTCTGTGCATATTTTACTGTGTTATTTTGCTGTAATTTGTTTTGTTGCATTTTAGGTCACTTTATTTGTCACAAATCCATGTTGTGACTTTTTTTTGTTACTTTCTTCATTGTAGTCAATAATATATGATAATTTCATACATCTATTCTTTATATAGTAAACAGGCTACGTGTGAGAACATGTAGGAATGACACGTCATTTGGACTGGAAACTAGATATGGGTAGATATCTGAAGTATGAGCAGGAATTAGTCACCTGTGATATACTTTGTTTTGAAAATAATAAATCATTTTCTTTATTTATATGCTTATCATACATTGATTTTTGTTTATCCCATAGAGGTAACATTACGGAGCTAAAACAATGCCGGTTATAGTATACATAGATGAATATATAATTTACTGTTAGCATATCCTACAGTGAATTTTAAGTAGAATAATTGCACACATTCTCCAGGTTCTAAGTCAGGCAGTTTTCACCTCTTTGTTCCTCAAACTGTAGATCATAGGATTTAGCATGGGTATTACTAAAGTATAAAATAAAGAGGCCATTTTATCTGCATCAAATGAATCACTGGATTTGGACTTCACATACATAAAGAATAGAGTACTGTAGAATATGACTATCACTGTCAGGTGAGACCCACAGGTGAAGAAAGATTTGTGCCTGCCTTCTGCAGAGTTTGTCTTGAGGATGGTGACCAGGATCAAACTATAGGGCACAAGGACTACCAGGAGGGATGAAATCAAATTAAAAGCTGAAAGGATCAGAATTATCGACTTAATCTTCATGTCTCTGTGCAGAGCAAAGATATCAGTGGCTGAGAGTCGCAGTAGAACTGCCTAATGACATTATAGCCACAAAACAATGAAGTAAAAATTTTTATGATGGTCAGCAAAGACAAAAAGACACCGTAGAAATAGAAGATTGCTACAAGTGCCTGACATAATCTTTGGGACATGATGACTGTGTAGAGCAGGGGGTTACAGATGGCCACATAGTGGTCATAGGCCATTGCAGACAGAATGAAACGTTCACTGATGATAAACACACCAAAGACAGTCAGCTGGGCACACCAGTTATGAGAGATTGCATGCTCATCTACAGCCAAGTCGACTAGCATTTTGGGCCCCACAGCTGTTGAATAACCAAGATCAGTGAAAGCCAGGTGTCTGAGGAAAAAATACATGGGTGTTTGTAGCCTTGAAGTCTATCTTGGTGAGGATGATCAAGCCCAGATTACCCACCACTGAGACCATGTATACAATGAGGAAGAGTCCAAACAATGGAGCCTGCAGCTCAGGGAGGTCCGTGATCCTATTAGGATGAATTCATTCAACACTGTCAAACTGCATTTGTGCATCCAAGCCATTTGGGAAACATACTGGAAATGAATATCAAAATAATTGTTAACTTTCATGAGATATATCTGAGATTATCATTGTAATAAGTGATTTAAGTCTTACATCTTTTATTTATGGCTTGCTGGTTTAATTGGCTAGCCCAACACATGGCACCTTAATTCTCTCTCTCCCCCTGCTCAGCTAAGCTGTTGACAGGTTTCTTAGACATGACACCAAAAACACAAACAGCAGAAGTAAACATAGATACATTGGACTTAATCAAAATTAAAACAAAACAAAACAAAACAAAACTTTGTGCAGCATAGGACATTCTCAAAGAATTAAAAATGTGACACACACAATAGAAAAAAATTGCAAATCATATATTTGATGAGAATCTAGTATACAGAGTATAGAAAGGATTTCTATAACTCAACAACAAAAAGACTTAATGACCCAAATTTGAAAACAGGCAAAGACCTTAAATAGAAATTTGTCACAGAAGATACACAAATGGACAATAAGCACATGAAAAGATATCCAACACTATTAGTCATTAGGGAAATGCAAATCAAAGCCACAATGAGATATCACTTCATACCACCCCTTCCACCATGGCTATTTAAAAAAAAAAAATTGCAAATGCTGACAAGGGTGTGGAAAGATTAGAACCTTTACCCATTGTTTTGAGGAATGTAAAATGGTGTAGCCACTACGAAAATAATTTGGCACTCTATAAATTAACCATAGATTTGCCACTGTGACCCAGCAATTCCACTCCTGGATATGTGCCTCAAAGTTCTGAAAACCACACATGCTCCTACAAAATCATGTACATAAATGTTCATTGCAACATTTTTCATAATAGTCAAAAGGTAGAAACCACATAGGTGTCCATCTAGTAATGAATAAATATGATATATCCATACAATGTAATATGAATGAGCCATAAAAGGGAAGAGATACTGATACATGCTGCACCATCCATGAGCCTTTGAAGCACTGTGCTAAGTGAAAGAACCCAAGTATAAAAAGCTACATATCACACATATCCATCGTGTGAAATACCCAGAACAGACAAATCCACAGAGACAGAAAGCAGGTTATTGTGGCTTGTTCAGGAACACTGAATTAATTAACAAGAGACAATCCATTTGGGGACAAATTTCAGTGGATATAAAATTATATAAATTTTTATGTACAAATCTCAACTGGTTGGATAAATGAGGTTAGGAAGTGTGTTCTTTTCTAAATCCATGCTAATAAGTACCAGTCTCCTTGTATGTGAGAAAATTGTGAAATATTTTTCTCACCATCCTTAGAGTTCTGTGTAAAGCACTAAATGAAAAAAAATTCTACTTATATTATTTTACATGATTAGTGAAGATGGTCTGGTTCTGAACCTTTAAATCTTTTTTTCTCTCAAGATTCTTGAAACATGTACAAAATACAACAGGCAAGGCTTAGCATTGGACCATCACTATAAAGCTATGCTGAGGAGAGAGATTAGAGAGGTCAAATAATTTCCATCCCTGCCCTGTGCACCAAATACACATTCAACACTAAAATAAGTGACAGTAAATGTATTCTACAATGAGAGATCAAAAATATATATCTAAATCGATATATTTAAACACCAAAGTAATTTTTGAGAAGGAATAAAGGGAGTTTTACTAAGAACTACTAAAAAAAGAATGGTAAAGACACCATAATTTTAGGCAAAATACACATTCCTCTTTTATAATTTTGAAAGGACTGTTTTTTGCTTAAATCTGTATTTGTATAGATTTTAATCTTAGTTCCAATCTCCTTTAGATGTGCATTTAGTCATTCAAGGGACAATATGATGGCATTTCAAATACTAATCAGACATTATGGTGTGATGGATGCTTTAATATTTTACTTTGGCCTTCCCTTCAACAACAAAAATAGTAACTTTCAAATGACATTGATCCTTTCAATGATATTGGTAAATTTGGGAAACACATGGCATATCTGAAATGCTGAAACAAATCCCACTAACTAAAAATGACAATATCATATTTGACCTCTTGATTAAGGATCCAAGTGAAAGAAAATAATTATAAAAATCTCAAGGTCTTGTTAGTTTCTTAATAATGCTAGGTCCATTTTTAGAGATATTTCTTTACCAAAGAGTACAAACTTACCATATCAAAGTAAATGCCTAGCTTCCATCAAAAATCATAATAAAGATGTTTACAACATGGTACTGGCCCAGAGAAGAATATATGGGTTTCTTTGCTCCTTTGAGTCTCTCACAGAGGAGAAAAGATATAATTTGTTAATTACACCTGAAGCATTTTAAGTTTTAAACAAAGTCAATGGGATATCTGGAAATTATACAGAGTATCTTTATATTCCTATACAAATAAAGTTTTGTTAGATACCTTTCCACAGCTTCTCTTCGGTTAAGTGTTTTCTGCTGCAGCTCAGAGATCTGGAATCACACCACTGTGTCTGTAAGACAGGCATTTTAGTTTCTCTTGCAGCCTTTCATTTTCTCCTATTAATGCAATGGCTTTGATGACTTTATGGCTGCTGACATAATGGAGAAATATTTGAACAATTCTTGTATTGTTTTAAAAATTCACAAGGGGAAACAATACATATGTGTAGCTCCTTTCCCCTTATTTGTGGTGTTTTAAACTTATTCCTGAAGTGTAATGTACATATTAACAAAAGCATACTTCATAAATAACTTTTTAAAATAGAACTACCATATGATCCAGGAATTCCACTTCTAGGTATATATCTGAAAAAAATTAAAACACTAATTTGCAAAGATACATGCACTCTGATCTTCATAACAATATTATGGAATAGCCAAGATATGGAAGCAACTTGCATTTCCATCCACAGATGCATGGATAAAAATGGATATATATATACACAATGGAATAATACTTAGCCATTAAAAATAAAATTTTTCCATTTGCAACAAGTCCATGGATGGACTTGGGGGGTATTATGCTAAGTGAAATAAGTCAGACAGAGAAAGACAAATATTGTATGGTATCATTTATATGTAGAATCTAAAAAAATAAAACAAACTAGTGAATAAAATAGAAATGAAGCACTCACAGATAAAATACAAAACAATCCCCCCCAAAGACAGCTACTCCTACATTACTTTTATCAACATCAATATTCAATCTAGATCGACTTAGTCGTAAATGTATTTCTATTTGGCTGCATTACTTACATTGAAATTGCTGAGTCATGGGATACTCTTATTCAGAGCAGCAAATACTGCCAAATGTATTTCCAGAGTAATTATATCAAGGTGCATTCGTACCAGCAGTGAAAATAGTTATGATCGCTCAGCATCCTTGTCAGGGTTTGATATTTTCCATTATTTTGTTTTTTGCCCTTCGGGGTGAAGTGTACGTGTGTCACTGTGGTTTCAGTTTGCATTATCCTATCCTGAATGAAATTAAAAATGTGTTCACAAGTTTAATGGTCATTTAGATATTTTCTTTTGAGACGTGCTTGTTCATGTCTTGTGTCATCTTTTTGTAGTATTTCATGCCAAATATTTATTGATTTGTAAGAGTTATTTTTATCTTTTACATATGGGCCACTCTGAGATATACGTGTTTGATTCTGTACATCTAATAAAAATATCCTCTCCCAATGAGAGTTTCCCTTTCCACATTATTACTTTTGATGAATAGAATTTCTTAAAACAGTTCAATTAATTTTTTAAAATTTTATATAGTTATTGCTTTGTGTGTTCTGTTTTAAAATTTGTACATATTCCAATATCACAAAGATTTCTCACTGTTTTCCTCTAAAATGTTTATTGTTTACCTTTCACATTTATCTAGGTAGGACTGATTCTGTATAGGGTATGGGTAGATGCTCAGGTTCTTTTATTTTTTCCTCAAAATAAATATACAAATTACCTAATAGCATTTATTGAAAAGATCTTTCTCTTTTGGAAAATAGTGATACCTCTGTTTTAAGTCAGGTAACAATAAGTGTGTGGATCTGTTTCTGGAGTCATTCCATAGCTCAGTCTGTCTGTCCTCAGGAAAGTGTTTCTTTAATTATTAAAGCTTTATAACAGGCCATAGTATCTGGTCATGTAGCTTCTGCAACTTTATTCTCTTTCCTCAAGATTATCTTTGCTATTTGTGGTGTTTTGCCTTCCTGAATAAATTTTACAATAAGCTTCTGAGGTTCTAAAAGGAAGAAAAAAGAAGGGAAGAAAGGAAGGAAGGAAGGAAAAGTGGGAAAAGAAAGGAAGTTGGGGCAAGGGAGGGAGAAAGGATTTATGTTGGGATTATACTGAACCTATAAATCAATCTAAAGATTCTAAACTTTGTTACAATAATAAGTCCTCCATTCCATGGACAAATGCGTTATCAGTTTACATTAATTTATCTCTATTAAATGCATTGTTAATTTTTTATACCTACAATTGCTGAGGGCTTAAATATTTTTTGTTATATTCATTCCTAAATTAGGTTTCATTTTTTATGGTTTTGTCATTTTTAAAAATTTCCTCAAATTTTATTTTCTAATTTGTAGTTGGTAGCATATATAAAGTTGATTTTTCTAAGTTCTTTTTGTATCCAGTAATTTTGTTAAATTCACTTACCATTTTTAATAAATTATGCATGGGTTTTTCACTATATAGTTAATCATAACATATACCAAATTTAGAAAAAAATTGGCAGTATGTGATTTTCTGTTTTAATATCTCATTTTTTTCCCTTTATTATCAAGAACCAACTACTATGTTCAATACATACTAAATATTAATGGTGAGACTGGGTATCCTGATCCTGGGACCAATTTCAGGACACAATTTTCAATGTTGCAGTATTACGTTAGAAGTTTTATATAGTTTTTTTTTTAATGTAATGATGTGCATCCATAATTATATCATACAGAGCATTTTCACTGCCCTAAAAATTCTCTGTGCTCTAACTATTCATTCTCTCCCTATGTGTAGAAATTTTGTAGATACTGTTCATAAAGTTGTTTTCTTCTATTTTACTTTGCTAGACAGTTTATTACAAATGGGTGTTTAATTTTATTGTAAACCTATTTTATAGCTTCTCTTTTAACTTATAGCAAAATTAATTACATAGATTGATTTCCAAGTGTGAAATCAACCTCACATTTTTGCTTATATGCTGTATCCTTTAACTGTATCACATATTCCAAGAAAAAATGTAACATATAAAATGTCTGTACTTTTGAGTAAAGGTCAATATTTTTTCCATTTGTATATACCAGTGTAACTTTTGGAGAACCTAGGGTCTTTCACTTAATATCATATTCATTCATTTTTCTCCCCATCCCTTCCCCTCCCCCCTCTACTTTAGACTTGATTTTCACTTATTTTATTGGTCTGTCTGTCTATACATGCACGATGATATAATTTTTAAAATAATCTAGCTTTATTAAAAGAATTGATATCTGTGAATGGAAGTCCTCTGGATTCTTTCTTCTTCTAACATATTGCTCTGGTTATCCTGGATCTTTGCATTTCCATATTAATTTTAATACCAGCTTCAGTAATTTTTTTTTAAATAGAATTTTTCAATGACTTAGGTCCAGGAGAGCCTGGAGATTGGAGGGGTCCCATCCCTCAGGGAATTGAGTGCATGCACCTTAGGACACATGTCTGCATGTTTACTGGTTACTCTGAGAAGGGCAGAGGGTGAGGGATTGGAATTTGTTGTCCATACCTGATCCTATTCTTGGCAGGGAGAGGGAAAAAGGCCCAATGGCTTCATTAGTGTTTTAAACCTTCAGAGTAAAAGATGTCTTGTTGGAAGACAGGGTTGCCCCTGGGTGTGGATGAACAAATGTCCCCTGCAGGAATTGGTCCCCCAACCTTAGGTCACCCAGAGAAGATTATGGGTTTCCTGGGGGGGTCTCTGGACATGTTTCCTCAGAGATCAAATTTGAATAATTAGAAGCAGGGGCCTTCCTTTCCCACTGGCCAGGGCCAAGTCCTAGGATATGAAACTGACATTGACCAGTGGAAGGTTTTACTGCTTAAGTAACTGCTTTGGTCACAGAACAGGGTGGGAACATATCTATGAGGAAATTCTGATTGTCCCTCAAGCTTAGCTTCTGGGAAGGATTCAATTGTTTCTCTCCACTTAGCATAGAGTAGACACTAGGATTGAATTGTTGCTAGGTCACGTGTGTTAAAGGAGGACCAATTTTTGGACTTAAATCTGGATTCAAATTTCACTACATAGCCTCATGATACAAGGTATAATCACTGTTTAATCTCTTACATGCCCTCTGCAAATATGTGCCTTGGTAGTTGGTTGTGAGCTTCAAATGACATAAAGCATAGAAACTTCTGACATGTAGAGATGCTTAAAAAAATTATACATCTTATAATTATATTATTATAAAAATGGAATCAGATGGACCATTTCAGGAACCAAGAGTAAACAGAGATTCTTTTATTTTAAAATTTAAAAAAAGAATTTTGTTATTGCATTAAATCTATAAGAAAATTTAGGGAGAACTGACTTCATCACATTTATTTCCTCTAGTCAATTGGCACAGTATATTGCTGCATTTGTGTCTTCTTTAATAACTCAATAATGTTTCCATAATTTGTAGCCATAATGTCACACAAATCACTCATTAGATTTTTCTTTGAGTATTTTTCAGATTTTTTTTCAAGTGTGATGGATTGTTTAAAATTTTATTTTTACCTGTTTCATTCTAGTATATAGAAACATAATGAACTTTTGGTATGCTGAACTTGTATCCACCAATTTTGCAAAATTCACCTTTTATTTCTAATTTTTTAGCTTGAAAATTCTTTTGGATTTTTAATTAACACAATTATGCTACTTGAAAACAGTTACACTTTTATTTTTGTTTCCCTGAGCATATACATGTTTACATATAATTTAACAGAAATCTGAGGTGTCAGCAACCACAAAGGAGACAGAGTTAGAGCATCATGAAGGCCAATATTTTTAATGCATTTTTTATTGCTGTATACATGCCCAGCACACAGAACAGTCACTGTCATCTTCCACGTGTCAGTATGCCAGTATGACAGGCACTAGTATTTAAATATTGTGTGATACACACACATATGAAATATTTTATTAAAAGACACAAGCATACCTTTGAAAACAAGATTATTTAATGGTAGATGCAGTGAAAAAGACTTCCCTTCAATTTCAACATAAATATTTGGCAACGTGAGAACAGGGATGTGGACTTCAGTCTCTTGCCCTAAAAGTTGAGGACAAATCAAAGTTGATCAATACTTGAATATCTATAAGTTGAAAATGAGAAACATGTTTCTAGTTTGCATTCCTTTCACCCATTACTGCTTTCTAACAGTTAATCACATGTAATAAACAGTTGTCTATAGTCTAATTTGTTTTATATGCATTGCCTATTAAACTTTATATAGGGAATTTGCACAGATTTTTCCACATCCTACACAGGGCACCTTTGACCTCTCTGTTCCTCAAACTGTAGATCGTAGGATTCAGCATGGGAATTACCAAAGTGAAAAACACAGAGGCTATTTTATCAGAATTGAAGGAATGACTGGACTTGGGCTGCATGTACATGAAGGAGAGAGTCACATATAACACAACTACCACTGTCAGGTGAGACCCACAGGTGGAGAAGGCTTTGCACCTGCCTTCTGCAGAGTTCATCCTGAGGATGGCCTTAAGGATCAGTATGTAGGACACAAGGACAATCAGAAGAGATGAAACCAAATGAAACACTGAACAGATCAGTATGAACAACTCAATTTCTCGGGTGCTTGAGCACAGCAAACTTAACAAGAGAAGACTGTCACAGTAGAAGTGACTAATGACATAGCCACAGAATGATGAAGTAAATATCTTTATGGTGGTTATCAGAGACACAGAGGCACTGTAAAGTTAGGGGACTCCAACCAGCACCCAGCACATGCTTTGGGACATAACTACACTGTAGAGCAGAGGGTTACAGATGGCCACAGAATGGTCATATGCCATTGCTGACAGGATGAAAAGCTCACCGATGATGAACAAGATGAAGAAATCCAGCTGTGTGGCACACTAATTACAGGGGATTGTGTTTTGATCACTTATAAAATTTACAAACATTTTGGGCCCCACAGTTGTTGAATAACCAAACTCAATGAAAGCCAGGTGTCTGAGAAAGAAGAAGTACATGGGTGTCTGTAGCCTGGAGTCCACCTTGGTGGGGATGACCATGCCCAAGTTGCCCACCACTGAGATCATGTAGATGATGAGAAAGAGCCCAAATAATGGAGCCTGGAGCTCAGGGTGGTCTGTGATTCCCAAGAGAATGAATTCTTTCAGCTCCATTTGATTGTGTCTGTCCATCCAGGCCATGGAGGAAATTAACTGTGGGAAGAACCATTAGAAGAGACACTGGGTTTCAGAAGACATCATCTGTGAAAAGTCTAGTATTCACAGTCATCCTGTGTAAGACAGATCCCATTATTTTAGACAGAGTGATTTAAAACAAGACTCACCTCCCTCATTGAACCTGGAACCAAATTTAGAGACCGTTACAACCTAAGATCTAAAGCAGCCATCTTATTTTTGTGTGTCATGTACTGGTTATCACTTCAAGGTACATACATTTCCTTTACAGCTCTGTCAACAATGTCATCAGAGAAGTTCGATCAGAGTGGGAATTCTTACATTTTTTCAAAATTTTTTTTCATTTAAACCGCACATAATTGGTTACAATGTATCAATTTTAGAAAGAATTATAATAAAAAGTAATAACCCTTTGCTTCCTGACCTTGCAATTTAGCCCCAGTCTCCAAAAAAATGCTATTAAACTAATTTAATAGACTTTGATTCACTTCTCTTCATTATAACTCCACATAGACAAATGGTATTTTCATTCCACTATCCATTTGATTTTTTAAATTTTACTCTCATTCAACCATGCTTTTATGAGTTTTAAATATTGTTTAGTGATGTTTATAATGATAGAAAATAATTTAGCAAATTTTTAGTAGTCCCCAATATGCCCACTGTACTGCACATAAATGACTTATTTCTTCAAGAAATGTGGATCTGAAACTTCAGCAAATGTGTGCCGATTTTTGAAGTTTCTGAGCTTTTCCTATATTGCATACCAAGTAAACCCTGCATCTGTAATTGATTCAATCTGGGAAAGAACAACGGATAAATATGCCCACATTTGCTTTGACCTTAGCCCAATATCTCTGAAATGATGGATTTAATATTGTAGTTGTTATATTTTTCTAGAACATTTTAAGACAAGTAAAAATTAAAACCATCTAGTAAACTACTAGGATATACTTATCCAACAGAAAGAAACATCTCTGTGAAGGAGAGAATTCTCTCTCAAATGCCTCATCAAATGGCAAAGGATATCACTGCATGAAGGATAAGGATGAAAAATAAAGATGTCATAGGGAACAAGAGGAACTAGATATTGCATGATTCATTTGAAGTATTTGAATTTTATTTAAATTTACATAGACAGGACAAGACTATACTGTATAGCACAGGGAAATACATACAAGATTTTGTGGCAGCTCACAGTGAAAAACATGTGACAATGAATATATGTATGTTCACATAAAACTGAAAAATGTTGCTCTACACTGGAATTTGACACAACATTGTAAAATGAATATAACTCAATAAAAAATGTTAAAAAAACAAATAACACTGTTTAGAATAAATAAAAACAATAAAATTAAGAATAAGAGGGGAATTTCATAACTTTGATAAAATATTTATAAAAAATAAACAACTACTTGTAAAAGGAGACAAAACTTTATTGAGAAACAAGACAGAAGAAGTGAATTCAATATTAATTTGGAAGATTAAATCTGCCTCATACAAGTTACTTTCACAGACACAAAAAGGAAAAATAAGCATTCATTAGCAGCAAACAAACAAGGAAAATGACAAAGTCTAATGCCTTTAGCTACAAAAAACTATACCCAAAGAAAGGAAGTTTCCACCACGGCTTGTTCATAATGGCAAACCTCTTCATCCAAACATTTGCCGTTTTTACAAATCCTTGGAGTTCTTCTGAAACTGAGCTGAGCTGATGTTTTTATCTGATCCTCCCCTCAACATCCCCACCCAAGCACTAACTGGAAAGAAACAAGGAGGCTGAGCAACAAGACTGACTCTTTTCAGATGGAAGCACACACTTCAGAGTTGCACCAGGACTTGGGGGATGGAACTGAAGCCCACGGACGTCCTCTTATGCAAATGCAAACACCCAATCTCAACTAAGCTTTCTAGAAAACTTTGCAAATAGCCTCAACTGAGATACATGTTTGGTCAAACTGAGAATACTGTATTCCCACACAAAGGAAGGAGAGAAAGAACCAGAAAGGATAAAAGAAAGAAGAATCTTGAACAGCTCTAAAACTATGTCAGGCTCACCAATCTTTGACTGAATTAGCATCTTCAAAAGTATGTACATATAGTATTTAAAGACACCCATACTTCTCTCATCCAGCCCAGCTAATAAGGCTACAAGTCCTTCCTTATATATGTTTTACTCCCTATTGTGTAAAAGAGTTTGCATTTTCTCAATAAAGGACCACTAACTACAATTAGGTGGTGTTAGTGAAGGATATAAAATCAATGTAAATCTTTTCTAATTACAACTTTGGAATTTGACCAACTGTGCTGCTTAGCAAGTCCTAGTTAGAAAACACCAAATTTTTGTAACTTAAGATGTTCAGTATTATACTCAGTGTCATCCCCTAAACCGCTATTATGTGGCTTGTTATAATCCTTGAAGATTTTTTAAAAACTGTACTTCTTCATTATAATCATGTAGAATAATGCTAAATTCTAAAATGCGTGGGTCAAATTCTAAGAGCTAAGTAACAGTTGGTGTTTTATCTGTGCCAAATAACGGACCTTTGGAGAGATATGGGAAGGTCTCCTGCTCTCCTCTTTCCATCCTTCAAAACATATTTTTTCCTACTCACTTGTGATATGCACAATTTGTAATACAAAAAAGAGATCAGGAAGAAAATGTGCCTTAATGCATGTAAGTACGTTATGAGCAAGGCAAGGCAGTATCGTGGGCTAGATTATGAAGTGGCTAAGGAGTGGCGAGTTCACCAGTACTAAGAGTGCAATGCATGCGCTAGATTGATGATTCTTCCAAAGACCGATCTTCCTTGACCACTTAATGCCATTGATTTTAGACTCAGTTTTGCCCCCACTGTCAATATATAGGCTATACTCCCAAGCCTTAAGCCTCACCATTCATACAAAAATAAATTTATGTAAAGCTAGTAGGGCAAAGACATCCTTTCATGGTGGTGTGGTGGAGATATTAGCCCAAGTCAAAAATCTATTTTGTATTATTTTGGCTTTGCCATCAACTTACAGTTACAAATATCACTGTAGCAGACATACCTGTCTCTCATCCCTTGTCATTTTGGGTCACCCATGACTTGGCTTGCAGCCATGCTAGATTATTTTCTGGCATGCTGGTAGAAGCCCATGTCCCATGACCTCTTTTTCTGAAGGCATAATATCTTGAGATCTTGCTCAGACCACAGGCTAGGCACTTTGGAAGTGCCTGAGATTTAATGTGTTGAGGAGCAATAACCAACCAATAAGGGACAGGAATCAGTGGATAATTGTCCAAGCCTTTCTAGCCTTCTTCTGAGTAATTCCTAAAAGAAATCTGAAGGGCACTGCAATAAATCTTAAGTGATTGAAACTTAGTTGCATATAGCAGTAATCTATTCTTTAATGCACACTTTATTAGCTTTCTCCCTTCTCGGTCTCACACTTCCTGTTTCTCTCATTTTTGCTTCCTAGAATCATCTACCAAGTTAACTTTATATACCCAACTCCTGGCCTCAGAATCTTCTTTTGGGGAAATTTGCAATCTGACAATTATAGGGTATTAGCTAAAAGAAAAAAAAAAGGCCATAAATATGTAGAACACAAATGAAACTCTATGGATACATGACAATAAGAGATAATGATAACATTGTGTTACTGAATAACTGAAAGCCTGATCAGAAACTATAATATCGAGGCATTGACACTTAGAATCAAAACCTCAGTCAGCATCTTTGCTTAGACAACGTTCAAGAGCTTTCAGGAAATGCTTATTCCCTCTTCAGAAGGCCTATGATCTAGAATCCTAGTATAAATACAGAAATAATAACATAGAAATGAGGTCCCTTATTACCTTCAAAGAACACCAATAATTGTCAAAATATATCATTTATCTAGAAAACACAGTTATGAAAAAAGTGTATTAATATTCATGGTACAGAGTACTGAGACTGGCATTGGTGACTAAAACCCATATCTGTAATTTAAAATTGAAGACAGGGGTCAAGAATTGTCATTGGAGCTAATCTAGTAATTAGGATAATCAGTGCCATCTACTCACCTAAAACAAGGAATGCCTCTTTGTTCCCCAATGTGATTACTAGTCTGACTGCAGCCAGAAGAATTTATGTGTCTGTCCCCTTTGAGATACTCCTCTGGGAACTTGATGCAATTCCTTGGTTATTCCCAAAGCATCTGAGAACAGGAAATGATGCCACTGGTCTTTGTTAAGTATTCAAGGTATTTTTGATTTCCTTATAAAAGAAACATTCTTTATGTACAATTCACCTGCTTTATTTTTAAGTTATTTTTACTGCCCTCACTCAAATATCTGGATTTAAGTTTATTAATTGTTGGATATATGCATTCATCACCCATAATTACTTCAACATTCAGTGTTTCCCACAATTCTTTTGCTACAAAGGAATAAACAACACTGTGACTCAGTATGGTGACTCAGGGGAATACGAGACATGTCCTCATATTAATTTCAGGGGATGTATAATTTCCCAGGTGCAAGTCAGGAGAAAGTGACAAGGTGGTGGGTCAAGTGTTTGTGCCCCTGACTGCAGAATCAAATGGAAATACATGAGTGTTCACTTGCTGATTGAATTCATGCCATTTCTAAACCATCAGGTCAGCTGGTTAATTGACCACTGCATTCTGTTAGCTGTCTTCATATTAAAGCCCATTAAAACTCCAAGTGATTTGCCAAAAAATAATTTCCTTCTGACATTGAAACTCATGAGATAGTATATCAGTGTATAGATAATTAGAACAGAATATCAGCATTCCAGACCTTTCAGTAATTGTAAAAAATGATTTGCTATAATCTGGTCACCTATAGAATGAGAACATTAATATTTACGCCACAGTGTTGAAATAACTACTTTTTTAAATGTGAGGAGGAATCATAAGAAGGCTAGCCCTGATACAATTCTTGACATTAGTTCAATGATATTCCTTGTTCAAGGTAAATAACAGAATTTAGAATCTGAAAGGACGTGTTCATAAGCCAGGTTCATGATTAAAAGCCACGTGTGGTGTTAGACTTGCTCTCCAAAGTTTACCCACTTTAAAGTACCAATATATTTAAATGACCAAGGGGAAAAAAACAGATGCATCCAGGCAGACTAATTAAATGTGTAAAGCAATGAAGATACAAAGCAATTTCCTTTGAATATGTCAGTTTTGTGTTATAAATTTAAGACTGCCCTATAATTGAACTTTGTCACTAAATGCATGCATTTTTAAAGCATTAGAAAATATTGGATCACAAAATTAGTGTTATAACTAATCATTGAATAGAAGTGGCAAGAACCTTAATCCAGATATTTCATTCTTTTTTAAAATATATTTTTATTGAAGTACAGTCAATTTATAATGTTGTGTCAGTTTCTGGTGTATACCATAATACTTCAGTCATATAGGAACATACATATATTCATTTTCAAATCAGATATTTCATTCTTTACCTTCATGTAACATATGTGATTTGTGATTATTAATACACACCAAAACATTATTCTCTCAGGATAAATCCAATGAATCACATTTTGATCATATTTTTTTTACTCTATTCACTCTTTATGTCTCTGGATTATTCCTTAGAAAATAAAGAAGTGTTATGATTGTGTATTCTGTTGATACTAAAAAATACACACACAGCTCACCACAATTGTATTTTCTACATTACAGTGAGCTTAAATTGACTTGGCTCAAAAAGAGAGTGAAAGACTACCAAGTTAAATACTTCAGCTAAATTCCTCTTTAAAGAGGCATTTCTGCTACAGGCAAAAATGAAAGTTATACTGGGTACAACTAAGTCAATATTAGAATATATTGAAAGGATTTAGAATTATGAAAAGGAAGTGACAATAACTCTTGAAGAATTCAATAATCTATGATCAACTTTTAAAATTAATATAAGGCTTCTTCAAAAATATAATTTAATGGAAGACAGAAAAATCCAAATATCTTAGAATCAACATTGAAACACTAAGTTTGCAAAAGAGGAAAAGTAATAACAGCCATGTGCTGAGCACAGGCCACAGGAATGGACTTTTGCATACATTCCTTCATTTCCCTTTTATAGCAATTGTCACAGCTAAAACATCCCAGAATCAAGTTTCAGCCCAAGGTCTTCCTCACGATGCATGTACTTTTCACCATCCTTCCCTGCCTCCTGTGATACCATGGTTTCTCTCTGTAACTGACTTCCTTCTTGCTACTCTCAGTGAAATAAATAAAATAAATTAAAAATTTGTATATCCCTCCATGAGAGACAAAAATGATTCCCAAATGTCATATACCCAGTGGTTGACTGACAGAAAATTTTCTCTCCATTCACTAATTTTCCTACTTTTGAAATAAAGCCTCTTATTCTCACTCCCTCTATTTACCTTAAGTTATCTTCCATCAAAGAAATTAAATAAAATTTCTAACTTACAAATCTATTGACCTAAATACGTAAGGAGTCTTTCCTAGTTATGTCCCCTGGCCTTCTTTCACTCAACTTTTATTCCACTCTGAGTTAACTAAACATTTCTATCTCAAATTTAAATACTAAAGCATATCATGTAGTTTGAGATACAAGATTATAATTTCTGGTGTATTTTGTAAATTATGGAAAAGCTTTCTTCTTACCTGTAGAAATGGAGCTACTCATTTCATGAAGCCACACTATGCCTTCTGAACATCTGAACTCTTATATCAGGTTCTCAAGCTCTTCTTGAAGTCTACAGGGATGCCCCAAGGTGAAAACACACTAATTCCCTTCTGGGACCAAAAAGGAGCAGAAGGATTTTGGTTTTTCAAATGGTAAAAAGGAGAATGGTACACTTGTAAGTAGTATGAAAGATATTCTAAAACTCATTGGGTAATTAATAGAGAGGGTAAGATATAAATAAAGCAATATGAAACATTGACAACAAAAATAGGACAGTGTGTGAATAACTGTAAAATTCTACATAATAGAACATTAGAATCTTAGAGATCTAACAAAGATGAAGGTCAAATTTGAGTTGTGTAGCATCTTGTGTCATCTTGGGAACCCTTTATACTAATTTATAAACTAGTGCTAGGCTATGTACTTAAAGAAATTCTTCAAAAAATTGTGAAAAATACATAAATGCTTAAGCCTTACACTCAGAGATACTAAATTAATAGATAGGGAATGGAATCTGATTTTTAAAAGAAAGAAAGAAGGAAAGAAGAAAAGAAGGAAATAAAGGAAATATGAAAGATGATACTGATATACATACAATTATCAAAAAAAGATCTGTTTATTAGATGCATTCCCAAATGATCCATATGTTCAATGCAACTCTAATTAAAATTAAACAAGCTATTTTTTTAAACAAATTGACAAGGTAATTCTACAATTTATTTTAAAAAGCAAAGAAAGTAAAGTAGTCAGAGCAATTTTTAAAAAGAAGAGTAAAGTAAGATTTATATAATCTAATTTCAAGATTTGCCACAAAACTAATACATCAAGGAGTATGTAGATCAATGGAATAATCTTCAGCAATAGATTCACACTGTGCAGTCAATTGATTCTTGATGCATTTGCTAAGGAAAATATACAGAGGAAGAACAGTATTTTTCTAATGATATGAATGTATAGAATAGCCTTATGTCACAAAAAAACAGACATGACTCATTCTTTGCATCATATATAAAAGTTGTCTCAAAATAAATCTTAGACCTTAATGTAAAACCCTAATACAATATCATTTTTAAGAAAAAAATTAGGACAACATTTTTGTGATTGTGGGTTAGTCACAAACTTTTGTATAAAACACAAAATTCATGAACCCTAGGAGAAAAATGATAAATTATACTTTATTACATTTAAAGTTTGTTTTGTGAAAGACCTTGTTGAGAAAATTAACAAACCACAGACTGAATAGCTATTCAATAAAGAATATGAATATTGAATAAGAATATGAATTTATTGTACATAATATACAAAGTACTTTAAAAATTCAATAATATGAAAACAAAAGGAAAGATAAACAATTAAAATATGGGCATACATTTGAATATACACTTCACTAGACACTGGTAGCAACTAAGTCTATAAAAAATAATGTTCAACAACATTTGTGATTAGAGAAATACAATTTTAAAACCACAATGTGATCTCTTAGTATCTATCAGAATGACTAGAATTTTTAAAATATAATAGTAGGTAAGCATACAAAGTTCTCACAGTGATGGAGCGCATCTGGAGCTCTCATCCATCCACTGCTAGGAGGAAAGCAAAATGGTGCAGCTCACCCAGCAATCTCACTCAGTCTGATTTACCCAGGATAAAAGAAAACGTGTCTACACCAAGACCTGTATGCCAATATTTCTAGCATCCGTATTCACTATATTCTAAACCTTGAAATAACCCAAATGCCCATCAACTATTGAATGGATAAGTGAAACATGGTACATCTTTACAGTGGAATACTATTCAGCAATGAACAGGAACAGGGGGAGGGTATAGCTCAAGTGGTGGAGCACATGCCTAGCATTTATGAGGTCCTGGGTTCTATCCCCAGTATCTCCTCTAAAAGTAAATAAATCTAATTGTCTCCCCACTACCACCAAAAAATATAATTAAATAATACAATAATAACTGTATCAGTCTCTCACAGTCCCTTTGTGACTGAATGGTTGAGATCATGTGGCAAACTGAAGAAAAATATAAGTTCTACTGGATCTCCCTTGTTAACCAATGTTAATTTTCTCTATTTTGGTCCTAGGTGCGTGTTTGTGTGGGTATGTATGATTGTGTGTGTTTTATTGTATGTGTATATTAGATACTTTAAAATTTATTCTGCATAGATTTATTTAATCTGAACAATCTATAGATAATCTATGTAATAGTTTCCAAATAGGTTAATATTTAAGATTCATGGATTACGTGGCTTACAAAATCCTACAGAGCTTTAAACTTTTGAGGTCTCCTCCACATTTCCATGGCTTATTTTTCTTTTTACTTTTCTTATTACCTTGAATAATAAACTTATAATAAGCTCAAAATTTATACTTTACTGTTTTTAACCAAGCACTTTGTAATTTGAACAGAGTAAATGTGTAATGAATTTTATTGACTATAAATCCATCTGCTAGATTCTGCAAAATAAGTATTGTGGTTTTACATTACTATAGTTTACCATATTTACTTACTTGTTGCAATGTAAAATGGCTTACATTGCCAGGATGAAAGCATTGGTTCTCAGAGAAATTAGTGCTAACCCAGTGTCAGGGCTATGGTATAAGAATATGTCTCACATCTTAAGGTTTCCTATATAGGGTTAGACAATGTATATATTTTTTGAAGGCATCATTTTAAACCAGACATTGAAAACGTTATTCATTTTATTCATATCAACATGTAGTACATTATTTTAGAACCACTTACTTTTTTTATTATTGAGTAAATCATCGTGTTGCTGTTTTGAACCAGAAGATAATTGAAGGATATTCCCCTTGGGGCATCTCCTGTGGGTTTACCAACAGTTAAGTAACTGAATATAAGAATCTGAAGGAACCATATTCACAATGTACTGATGATTGCATTTTCTGTTCCATAGGTAAGAGAAATTTTCAGATCATCTGCAGAATATTTCAGGAGTTGGGATCTAAATTATCAAAATTAATTACGTTATAAAATCCCTAGTACCAAGGCTTTCTGTTGTTGCCGTTTCTACTGGTGAATAGAACGCATTCATCACAATGTAATTCACGCAGTGTCGGTCTAAAAATTGAAAAACAATACTTCTTGGAACAAAACAAAAGCAAAATGGACAATACTGTTTCACTTTTGTAGAAGTAGTGAGTTTAAGTTTTTATTTTCCATCTGGAAGAAGACAGTCCAAGTCAAAGTAAAATGGGAAATTTATCAACAGAAGCCAAGAAAACATTTGACCTACTCACCTATCTGGGGGCTTATGTTTTGACGTGAGAAAAATAATCAGTAATTTTTTTATGCTTGTTTTGTTAGTTACGTAATGCAGAAGCCACTACTACTTGTGTCATAGTGCTTCTCTTGTCTTAAGGGTTTGAAAATATCCGAATGCATCAAAGATCATGTTTTATTTTATTTCAGTGGGGGTGAGGGGATGAGAGGGGGAAGATCAGATCCAGAATGAAGCCAGGATGTAGTAAGAGGTGGGAAGAAGTGGTGAAAAGCACATATACCCTGGGGGAGATCGGGACTCAACCTTGGCCAGCACTTCTCAGTTGGCAGGGTTTCTGCAAAGGTGAACTAGAGCAACGTGTGCAAAGCCCCCTTCCTACAGTTCAATAACTAGCAGTTATAATTTCTCTCCTCCTTTTTGAACTTAGTGTTTCAATACTGAGCCCAAGGCATTTGGACTATTCCACCTTGCATTAAAGTCATATGTTGACATTCTTTCTGGGTGATCTTGGCTTTGTCTTCCAGAAGGTTATTGGTATGCACATTCGTCTCCTTCTACCACTTTTTCTAATCAAGATGGCTCTTTCTCTCACTAATGGGATGCATCTGAATTAATTGCAACTGGATGAATTTAAATAATGTGCAGATTATTTGCAGTACACTAGGTACCCTGAAGGCTGACTCAGATTTTTTGAAGGGTAGATTTATAAAAAATAAATGACTTAAATAAAATCTATCCTCCAACTAGTGTTATAATTACAGGTGAATAACAGAACTCTGAATTCGTGTTCAGGTAACACTGAGAGTCCTCATTTGATCAACCATGGGACAACACAGGGAAGACTTTTTCTAACTTTCATTTCCTGCTAAGTTTTTTTTAAACTCTTAAATATTAAGTTTTATGTCTAGGTGCAAAGATTGTTTTTGTTGTAGTTATATTTTTAAATGACTAATATCTATAAGTTTATTTGTTACTTTTAAATAATAGTTACCTACCTGTCATTTCCCTGTATAAAAAAATCAGTGATATATAATCAAATGTTATGCTATGAGAGAAAAAAATGTTTCTTATTTTTATTATAATTCTCCTATTTCACCACAGAATTTGAGAGAAGAAAAAGTATCTATTATTGAGAATTTAGATTCCCCAAAACAAAAGACCAAATTATTCAATCATAGCAATCAATTCAATTCTCAGAAAAAAATTAATTAGTTCTTTTCAGAAAAATCTAATCGAGCTGTAAATGTTTTTACAGAGATTAACTCATAAAATACTACAATTCAGTTGGCAATTAGTCTACCAAACAAATCTTATTCAGCCCGTTCTACATGTAAACTCATTTTAAATATTTAAGTTTATTAATACACTTTGCACATTTATATGTATTCTGCTTTTGAGATAAATATTAATGTAATAATTATATAAGAAATCTTTCTTTAGCTGTAAACTTTGTGTTTCAGTGTGACTTCATAGGAAAAAAGCTAATAGAATTCAGTAGAAAATTAATCATTTGACTTGATAGTTTTTAGAAATGACAGGAATTGAACCAGTTAGTTAAATCCCAAGTCTTCCATCTGATTCCACAGTGAATGGTGTCAACCTTCGGCCCACCGTCTTATCACTGTCTCTAGAACTGCTGCTGGGAAGTTATGCATTTCCAAGAAATAAATATGAGAATACGGTTCACATTTCTTAAGTCACAATATTGCTCACTCTTGTCATAGCACTATGAATTATAATTTTATGAATACCTTCAAGTTTGTTTCATGAGGGGTCACCATGCAGAATGTCACTGAAGTGACTCTGTACTGAAGGGCTTCACAGACAAGCCTGACCTGCAGATCTTCCTATTTTCCCGGTTTTAGTGATCTACCTGTTTAATCTGATGGGAAAATTAGGACTAGTTGTGTTGATCACCAAGGCTTCCTGGCTGCACAACCCCATGTACTATTTTCTGAGTCTGTTATCATATGTGGATGCCAGCCTTTCCTCAGTAATTACCCCAAATATGTTAGTAGATTTTATGTCAAAAAATAAAGCCATTACATTCTTTGAATGTGCAGCCCAGTTGTTTCTCATTGTTACTTTAGGGACCACAGAATGCTTCCTCTTGGCCACAATGGCATATGATCACTACGTAGCAATCTACAAGCCCCTCCTTTATTCAATGAGCATGGTGCCCAGAGTCTATGTGCCACTCATCACTGCTTCCTATGTTGGTGGCATTGTGAATGCTTCTGTGCACACAGCGGACACAGTTAGCCTGTCCTTCTGTGTGTCCAATGAAATTAAACACGTCTTTTGTGACATCCCTCTTTCTTGCTCTGACACACACAAACCAGCTTCTACTCTTCTACTTCGTGGGCTCTATTGAGATAGTCACTATCCTGATTGTCCTGATCTCCTATGGCTTCATTCTGCTGGCCATTCTGAGGATGCATTCTGTCGAAGGGAGAAGGAAAGCCTTCTCTATGTGCGGCTGTCACCTAACTGCAGTGTCTATTTACCATGGAACCATCCTCTTCATGTACGTGAGACCGAGTTCTAGCTATGCCTTGGACCATGACTTGATAGTGTCTGTATTTTATAGCATCGTGATTCCCATGCTGAATCCAATCATTTATAGTTCAAGGAACAAAGATGTCAAAGAGGCCATGAAGAGAGTGTTTGGGAAACATTGGATAATTAATAAAGCATATTTTTCAAATTAACCAGTAAATTGAAACAAATGAAGAATGATGTTCTTTGTCTCCATATCAAGAAGTTATGATAAAATTATTTTAGTGTAGTAATCTCCCCATTCTTTTTAGACATCTTTAAATAAAGATCATAGTCAAACCTCCACCTGTACACTTTCCACACAGGCAGGAAAAGTGAGTCTTCCATTTGCTTCTTACTTGATTCACTCAGATACACAGACACATAGACAGACGGGTACAGATAGGTAGATACTGACTGCATCAGCACAATAGTATGAGTGCTGACACAGCAAAGCATGGCAGGCTAGTGGCTTAAACAACTGAAATTTATTTCTCACTAGTCTAGAGTCCACAAGTCTGAGTTCAGGGTGAAGCCAGATTTGCCTTCTGCAGTCCTGGCCTTTGTATCATCAATTGCAGTCTCCCTCGCCCTGTGTCTTCACGTATTCTTTTCTCTCTGTGAGTCTATTGCATTAGAGTCCACCCTAAAGGTTTCATTTTCACTTAATTACCATCACAAAGAACTTATCTCCAAACACAGTCACATTCTGTGGTACGAGGATTAGAATTTGAACACATGAATGCTGGCATATATCCTCTGTTTATCTACACACACACAGTCACATAAGAATGTTCTCTTTTCTTTAAAATGTATAGTATTAACTTTCATCTCAATGCAAGTTAAGTTGGATAGGATTCCAAGTTGCAATTGCAAGTAACTTTATGATTATATCTGACAAGCTTGAGCAAATACCACCCAATTGATAGCAAACCTACAGCTGGCATACCCCTGTACCACTTTCCGTGGAATCACTGATTTGGACTCCAGTTTAAAGCACTTTTCTCCATCCTTAGATCCACGCATGGACATCAGTCTAATCCCAGCCAGGGAGTCAGGGATCACGGATATGTGTTCCAGTTCCTAGTTTCACTACCCGATGTTTGTGAGGGTAACTTTCTCTTGTTTTTATATGTTCATCCAGAGCATGTACATTAAACTCATTGTATAATTTTTTACAGAATACAGAGGCTAGGCATTAGGATTTATCAAGATTATACTTAAACTCAAGAATGACAAACCAAGCACAATTTACAGGGTAAGGTACATCTGGCCCTTGGATTTGGCTCTTTCTGAACTAAGCTCCTCTACATCTTTCTGGGTTTCCCTAGAGGTGTGGTCCAGACTCAGTTTTGCTCTCTTTCCCTTTCACCCTTACCCCTCTGTGATGTCTTTGCAGATGCCACCACTCCTCATCGCCCAGGCTTAAGGACCAACGTACAGAAAGCATCCCTACTACGCTCACTTTTACTTCTGCTCCCAGCAGGCCTCATTTTTATTGCAAGGATATGTGCCCTTCAATGATCATTTTTTCCTTAATTTCTTCCTCCTTCCCTTCCTTTCTTTTTTGTTTCTTTCTTTTTCATTTCTCCATTATTATTATTTGTGTTTTGTGAAAATCCTTTTGATTCCAGTCTTAGAACATAGAATACAACTTACATATATTTCCCTAAACTGGGATTACTAAGTTTAAGAACAACTTGACAGTATAAACAGAGCATTTCTTAATGAAACAAATCCTCCCCAATTTTTCTGCATTTCTTTTTCCTATTTGGAAAGCTCTCCCCACTGCTATTCACATGATCCTTTCCTTTAAATCTCTCTTCTTAGTGAAGATCTTATATGACAGTTTATCTGCTTTATATCTCCTCACATTCCTTGTTTATTAAATGCATCATTGCATTTTTAATTATTTTGCATAATATGCAGTTTAATTTCTATTTGATTTGTTGTCTAATCTATTTTCCAGAGTCTAGAACAATGTCTAATACATACTGTTCCTCATAAATATTCCCTTAATGAATGAATATTACAGGTTAAAAAATGTGAAACCATTTTTTTCTTAATTCAACTCAGGGAAACTTGTAAAATAGAGACAGCATTTTTTGTGTCAATGTTAGTTATTGTTTAGATTTTCTGGTTTATTATTTCCTTAAAATATTTTCCTCTTCTTTTCATTAGTCTATTTTGCTCTTCTTTTCTAGTCTTCTGTATTGGATATGGAGTTTCCAAGGAACACTATGTCAGTGACGTCCCTCATTTTTTAAATATGTCATATTTTTGCTATAAATCTATCTGGTATTTTTCTTATTTGTCTTTCATTTGGGAGTGGTTTAGTAACTTATCTTTTAATGCCTAACTGAAATACTTATTTGTAACTGAAAATGTTTTTATTTGTCATTCATTTCTAGACAGAATAAAATTTTTAAATATTCTGAATTCAGAATATTGTTTTCACTAATTATGGCAGTTTTTATACATACTGCAAGTACACTGGAAAAGAAACTGAAATCCTTCTTATTTATGGTCAATGCTTAATATCTATCTATTAATTTCAATAAAATAATCACATTTAATGAGTGCTTTAAGTTTTTAAGTCCTCTTCAATGTTTTCTTGATTAAAAAATTTTAACTGCTGTGTATTAGGCTTTCCTAATATTGGTATGATTCCATGTATTTTTGTCTTTTCATTTCCTCTGTGAGAAGTTTCCTGTTTTAGAATATTTGTTGCTACATGACTATTTGCAAAGATGACAATTACCTCTAAGTTTTCATTATGAATTGAAGTCCTTCAATACAAAGTATCCTTTTCTATTTATTTTAATCTTTCCTGCAATCTGCATTTTTGACATTAAAATGACAACCAATGTTTTGTTTTCATTTGTATTACCTAAATGCACATTTGCCCATACATTTATTTTTAACTTTCTGAAACAATTTTTAATATATTTGCCTTTAAAAAAACTATCTGGAAAGTCTTATTTTAGAGATATGTTATGTGCAAATATATTCTGTATTTTGAATCAACATTATACACTGATAGATTGGATGTGAGATATGTGAGACAATTTCAGGATTATTTGTGTGTCTTTGCCTAAATGAGTACAAAGGTGGCTTCCCTTTACATATGACTAACATTTAGATATTGCTGGTACCTACCTGCAAGCTATCTTGTGAAGATAAACCATGTTAATTTTATCTCTAAAGCCCTTTGAACGTTGTCTGGCACATAGGAAGAGCCTAGCAAAGTATGTTATCACCATTATATCTATCCATTTTTTTTTTGAGGCAAATACAGATATTTATGTTTCTGACATGCTCTATTCTTGTCTTATTTTCTTGATCATATTTTTATTAAATAGCATTTTGGCATGGCACCATGAAAAAGAGTATTATGTTGTACGTTGCTTCAGGCTACATTTTACATAAACTATGATATGCACTAATGTAACAAGGAATGTTCAGGGCAAATGCAAATAGTCCAAATCTTTCTTATTGCCCATAGATTGTATTACACCTTTGTAATGGTATAGTAACCATGGTTTCTAAACTGAATTGTAAAGAGGATAGGGTAGTCTTAATTTAATTAGAATTTAGTTGAATTTAATTGTAATTTTCTCTACTTAAGTGTAGTCCACAAAATCATAGAATCTGTAGACCATATTTGCCAACACAAAACAACGGGATACATTTCCTAATCATAGAAATAATTGAAAGCAAAGTAAAAGCATAGTTTATAAAAAAGACTAGGAAAATGAAAAGGGTCTGTAAACGTATGAAACAACATAATGCTTACAGAAGATGAGAGAGGAGCCAAAAAGCATAATTTAGACAATTGCAAGACAAAACAAATAGTGTTAGCTGTAAATATAGAGGCTAGACAGCATGGATATCAGAGCAAAAATAAGTCGTAATAGTTTTAAATGGCATTCATATTAGATGAAGAAATATTTAAAATAAATTAAGTAAAGGAAAATAATTTATATTTAAAAGACTTGAATAAATTAGTTGACAGTTTTGAATTTGTAAAAATTTTTTAAAAATTAACTCCTAAAAATTTGCACTTTTACATCTTATTTTTAATATTTAACAAATATTTAAGAAAAATCATCAACTATAATTTTATAAACAATATAAATTTCAAAAAATAAAATTTTTACAATCATTTTTTAGTAAAAGCAATCTATATAGTTACCAAAATTCACACTCAAAAAATCTAATACTTGGAAAACAGAAAAATATGTTCTTAAATAGCCTTTAAATAGCAAAAAACATGAAATTTCCAATTCTAGATTATGTAGAAGAAAAATTTAAAAATAATGGAAATTTTAGAAGATTATCTGACTAAAGTTTTTGAGTTGCCACAAAACTTGAATTCATAGTAAATTCATAGCTTTACAATTTATCTTTGTTAAAAGATTTAAAAGAAATGAGTCAAACATTTAATTCAATATTTACTTTAATGATTATAACAAACCTACAGAAATCAGGAGAAAGGTAATGATTTTTTTGAAAAACATACACAGATTTTCAACAAAGAAGCAGTTTACTGAAGCTTGCAGATGAATCACACAAAGCTTGCACATAAATCACACAATTAAATGCTTTCAGGTAGCCACCACTGCATGCAGATTTTTAACGTGATGAATTTCAAACATGTCATGTCCAAAGCATTGCAAAGTAACAGTCTGAATTTTTCTCATGTGCAAAGAACACATTCATCTTAGGTCTCAATGACAAAGGAATAATCAATGGTTAAACTCGTAACTGTACACAGAAAGCTTCAAAAACCTACATAGGAAATATCAGAAATATTGCTTAAGTTTTTAATATATACATGTACATATGTAACTATCCATCTAGAAGAACATATACAAAGCTGTTAATAACTGTTAGGACATTTCCAGTATTTTAAATTTTTCAATATTTTTCAAATTTTCTCCAATGGTAACATATACCATTCTAAGTTCAAAATTGTGAAGCGCTCAGTTTTTCCTTTGCCTTTTGTATTTTTGTTCTTCAAATCAATCGAAACTAATTTATAAAACAGAAAGAAGTGTTCTTTACAAAAAAGCTCATGTGCATTAAAAATACTCAGGAAAATGAGTGTTCCGATTATGATGGCCAGCATTTATTAGTACCGCCTTAAATGTTTTATATCCATTATCTGATATAATATTTATATTAACTATATGGATGTGGAATTGTTACTTATGTCATGTGTTCGAAGACACTTGAGACTGAAAAGATTCAGTGATTTATTAAAGGGTTATGCAGCTAAAAGGACAGCAGATACAGAGTCTGAATTCTGGAGTGTTTGCTTCCAAAGCAAATGCTCATAATCACTCTGCTATATTGCTTCTCCATAAAATATGAAATAATCGATAAAAGTGTTATCATTGTTCCTCCAATGGAGCTTATTTCCAAAGTGAAATTCTCTGAAGTTGGAGTATGCATGGGAATTTGTATGATACAGGTTAAAAGATGACAACTGTATTTTGTTTCATTTTGCAAGTCAGTTGCCCTTAAAAACAAGTATTTAAACCAGAGATTTAACATTTCATAGTTTCCAATTACTATGTGAATTTCTAAAGGCATATTCCTGGTAATTCCCAGATCATAAATGGTCAAATGAAAGATAGCACAACAGAAGGAAAAAGAAAAAAAAAGGATTCTACTGTCTCTGGAAAGAGAGCAAGGAAATACACCATAAGCAAGAAAAAATAGATGAATTTAAAAGTTTAGCATCACTGTTATTTTAATTGCCTGGATCCCTCTCTCTTCTGAGTGACTCTACAGAAAGCATGTTTTACTTCTTTGTTCCTAAGACTATAAATGAATGGATTCAGCATGGGGATCACAATGGTATAAAAAACAGAAGCCACCTGATCCTTTCCCAAGGAGTAAGATTTACTTGGTTTCAAATAAGTGAAAATCATAGTGCCATAAAAGATGGTGACTCCCAGGAGATGTGAGCCACAGGTAGAAAAGGCTTTTTGCTTTCCGGAGGTGGAATTAGTTTTCAGGACAGTAGACAGGATGAACACATAGGACACAGATATTGTGATAAGAGACACCATTAGGGTGGTGCCAGTGACAATGAATATCATGATTTCGATGTCATGTGTGTCAGTGCAGGACAGGGCTAAGATTGGGGATGTGTCACAGAAGAAGTGCTGGATTATATTGGATTCACAGAAATGCAATCTGCTTATGCAAAGGACATTGACAAAGGAGTCCAGAAAGCCAATCAAATAGGACCCAAGGATGAGGAAGCAGCAGCGTCTCAGGGACATAACTATGGGGTAATGCAGAGGGTTGCAGATGGCTACATAGCGATCATAGGCCATTGAGGAGAGAAGGAAACATTCAGTGGCACCCAGGAAGACAAAGAAGTACAACTGGGTGAAGCAGTTCATCCGTGAAATAGACTTGGTGGAGGTCAGTAAGTTCTCTAAGGTTTTAGGGGTGATGACAGTTGAGTAACTGAGGTCAAGGAATGAGAGGTGACTGAGGAAAAAATACATGGGGGTGTGAAGCTGGAGATCCAGGCGGATTATCAGTATCATCCCCGCATTCCCCACCATGGTGATCAGGTATATCAGGAGAAACAGCGTGAAGAGGGCCAGCCGGATCCCTGCAGAATCTGTCAGCCCCTGAAGGATGAAGCTGGACACTTGCGTGTTATTCCTTTGACCCATAGTGTTCAAATGCTATAAACTGTTGAGAAATCAAAGCTAATACTTAACAGGAAGTACTTCAAAAAGATTTGGGTTTATATGAATGCCATGACATTTGTATTAGTTCAGTGTTAATAGAAAGTGATAATAATATAGTGTACAGAGTATGGAGAGAAAATCCTTAATTTGATTGAGAAATATAGGAATAGGTATAAACTGAAATTTGGATAAAATATAATAAAAGTTAATATAGTGGTTAATTACAATAACCCTGATACTATTCTATATGCTTCCTGTTATTAATGCATTTAATCTCCATAAAATTATTATATCATAAGTAGTACATGTAGCCACATTTTTTAGGTGAGAAAAAGGCAAAGAGAATATAGGTAACTTATTCCGAGTCAGTTATTCAATATTGACTCTGGAATTCTAACAAGATCGATTAACTCCAGAGAGCATGCTCATAATACTATGTTCCTATTTACAATTAATTTCAGAAAACCTGATGGATAAATTCTAGGTACATAATAAACAAAGATAGAAAAATAGTTTTAATGCATCATGTATTGTCCTTTTGTTTCCAATTTTATTTAACACAAGATGACAAATTTCAACCCTAGAAGACTCTAGTAAGGTGCATTAAAATTTTGGATCCCATATTAGTATTAATTTTCAAAACATATAATATTTTCAAAGCTTGACCCTTCAAAACAATTTTTTTTCTGAAAATATGCACATTACTTGTAAACCATGATTCCATCAATTCTATATCTCTGATTCCATGAATCCTGGGGTTATTGCAAGGTAAGATCTATATTCTGTACGTACACATGCTCTTCTGGTTATGTCCCCATTTTATTTTATCCTGACTAAAACCTTCTAATTTCGAGAACAATACTCACTGTGAGCCAATGTTGGTGAAAAAGTATCGTCTTCCAATATTATCTGTCTAGAAACATGTCAACCTCAAATTTTTCTCACAAATAAAATGTGAAAACCATTTAAGTTGAAAATTTCTGTAATATAGTATTTGTTTGTTTGGATAAGTTCTTTTTAAATTTTAGTGCATTCATTTTGTTTTATTCTGGGGTAAAAAAGAAATCCACCTAGAAATTTTGTTCAGGTCCTGATCAAATGTAAAATTTGCCAGGAAGTTATGTCTCAAAAGAATATCAGCGATCCACTGTGCATGTGAGCAGAGCAGAGTATGGCTGGCCTCTCACCCTGATGATGCCAGGGTACCTCATATATTGGGGACTGATGATAATGCAACATTTGGTCTTCCCTGTGGACCAATTTTCAAGGAAGACTGCTTGGCAGGATTCCAAAGACAAATGTTTGAGGATTACCTGCAGTTCTGCTGGGTTTTGAGAAGCTAGTATTCTTTTCCCTTAGAAGCCACACAATGAAGAGCCCAATGGTTTGGGCTTCCTTTGTGATGCTCTAAATTTATGTCTGGGGCAGTAGAGAAACTATTTCTAGAGAAATAATTATCCTATGACTGAAGCCATCAGGGATGGAAAGATACATTTTTCATAAGGAAATTTTATATTTTAATGTGTGATGCTATTAAATGAGTAAATATATTCATAAAAACAAAATTAGAATATAACAAAATTCAAAGAATGGTAAGAAAACATTCAAAACTGATGTAACATTTTGATAAATTTCTCCCAATTACTTTTTTCATTTATAGAATGTTTATTTGTATACCTCTAGATTTGCATAAATATTATGAGCCTGTATAATCAGTACCCATCCTAATTTTATAACTAAAATTTCATAATATACTATGACCAATGTTATATTAGTCATTCATTAGACCCATAATTTCATGTATTATGCATTGATTGATATCCTATGACTAATTTCCCTCTATAAATGTTCATCAGATGTCAATGGTTTTATTGAACATTACTTATCCAAGATGAGGAAACAAAAGAAGGCTCTAAAAAGGGTTAGACTGAGAATCAGATTAAAATAGCCTTTTGAATCTTTCATTAATTCATGATAATAAAATCAAGTTTCATGTAGATTTAAAGATGACTCTTACAGGAAAGTCTGCTCAAACTCCTTAATTTCAGGAGATAATTAGTTGGTATGGATAAAGGAGGTAATTTTGCATATATTGTATCTTTGATGAACTTTGGAAGGGCAATTTTACTCATCAAAAGTTAGTGCTGCTCAAACATGTGTCAAATAATATTCATATTTTATGAGAAGGCAAGACAAATTTAAACACAAAAAATGTTCTCTGCCTTTGGCCTCCTCTCTCCCCTCACTGTGCATTGTGTGTCTGCAAAGTGCTTCAGCCAAACTTCCCCCAACAGCAGAAATACCTGCTCAACCATAAAGAGCAATAATCTCCTAGTGTCAATAAGAAAACTCCTTAAAACATAACATTCCTCCTTGCTCTTATTAGGGGCCATGGTGACCCATGCCCCACTACTCGGTTTGTATGCTGACATCTGGGTTGTATAAACTGTCAATAATATGTTATTTAATGTACAGTCCTCTGTTTCAAAAATTTCTATTACTGTCCTTTGACTTCTATTGGGTGGAACAGTTCTTGGAAGTTTCTGAGAGGTTGTTCCCAAGTTATAATCCTCAATTTGTCTTGAATAAAATTTTCCAACTATTTATTAGATTGACTGATTAATTTTTCATCAACACAGGCTTACTTGGAGATTAAGAGGCCAGCATAAACCTATTTGACACTAGGTAACTTTAGAAGTCAAGCCAAAAGAGAGACTAATGGTAATTTCCAATGCAAATGCCACCTCAATAACCATGGTAATTGCAAAATTACCAGGAGCAAGTTTTTCTTGCTTAATATTTTCCCAATTTTGAAGTAATTTTGTCCATGTTTAGTCTTGTTGATGATTTCAGGCTATTCTTATACCATTTATTGTGTCATTACAGAAATGAAAGTCTGATCAGAGATTTTAAATCCTTTTTAATTTAATGATGATATAGTTTAATGCCTTAGCTCATTACAGCTTTAACTATGCATATATATATATATATATATATATATATATATGTTTTTTTCTTTCTTTCTTTCCTGGGTTATTCTAGTTATTTTCATTTTCTTTTTCCTTTGACACATGAAAGAATGATTCTTCTTACTTTTTTGGTTAAGTGTTATTAAATTACCATTTTGCTTTCTAATTAACTAATGGTTACCTGTTTTATCACTTTTTCCCTTACTTTATTAGATTTGTGGGGGACAACAAATAATTTTCCTTCTACCCTTCTAGGTTTTTAGCTGAGACCCACTTTCTGTAATAAAAAACCAAATAAGAGGAGAAAAACAAACAGAAATTTAATAACATGTATACCATTTGTAAACATGGGACACACCCAGGACAACTGAGGAACATACTCCCCAAATGGTCCAGCCCACCACCTTAAGTACCATCTTCACTTAAAGACACAAGAAGATATTGGCAGGAAGAATAGGAACCAGGAAAAGCATTGGAAACAAGAGTGTGTTTGTTAATGCATATTCAATTTCCTGCCTTCTTCATTGATAAGAGTTTCTAGAGATTTAAGCATCTTTCTCTTCCTGGTACAGAGACATCCTTACAAATGGAGATATCTTTTTTAAATGTAAATGTCTCTTACAAAAACATAATTTCTATTTAATTTTCAGAGCTTCTCCTGTGTCTATTGCTTCTTGAAAATAACCAGCTCAAGATAACCTTTATGGCAAAGAGGCATAGTTTGGCACAGAAAATTCTGCTCCCCTTCATACTGAATTATGTTTTTTCTCTAGCACCTGTTAATACTTACTTGTTTCATTTTCTTTTGATACCTGTTTAGTAATACAGGAATTTAATATCTGCATTATTCATCTGAGTGTTACTTTAATTTTAATTTATATGTAGAGATATTAATTATTATCATTGTCATATAGTATATAGGTAATTTAAGATAAATTTTAAATTTTCCTACTTGACTAAGACAATTCAAGACTTAAAAAAATTTGTTCTTAATTTTCAAGCTGAAAAATCTATATTTTTAACCTTTAAATAACAATTTTAAATTGTATTGCATTGCAGTCAGAAAATGTAAGTCCTTTCAGTTAAATTTTGTAAATTTGTTGAAATTGATGGATTAATTGAAACCATTAGTATAAATGATTCATAGATTCTGGGGAAAAAAGTCAAATGTTGATATGAAATCTGGCCTTATCCATTATAGTGTTATAGATTACAAATTCTAAGCTAGGTTGAAACAAATAAACAAACAAACAAACAAACAAAATACAAAATTTTGTGATATGTTAGAGGGTAAAAAGTACAATAAAAATAAATACAATGTAAAACAGCTTAGAGGATGGGGGTTCTGGAATAAGGGCATGAGGAAACAATCAGAAATAATATAATCAAGATAGGCTGAAATTTAAAAAGTTGGAATTTAAGCAAAGATTTGAAGGAGGGAAGAGTTGGTCATGCAGGTTCATTGTAGGAAAGAGGTTCGGATAGGGGATCATCCATGCCAAGGCCCTGTGCAGGGAACAGTCCATAGAATTTGAGGGACAGAAAGGACTATCTAGTAAGAGTGTTATTCTATGATGAGAGGGGGGGTGACAGGAGCAGTATTTGTATGTCAGTGGTGGTAAGTGCTGTGGAGAAAAACAAATGGAGAGGATGCACGGAGACAGTTGGATTTTTCCTTCTAAAAATACATTTCTTCAAAGAAATCTTCAGTGATCAGGTCACACTGAAAGAAGTGAAGTAGAAAATTATACAGATATCTGGAAGAAGTGGTAAACCAACAAGTGTAATAAAAAATGTTTGATGGAAATACTTTATCCTAATGTTTTCCATCACTTTATTATGGTAAAATTTGTGTAAAAACTATAATATCCTGGAGTTTATATGTTGATTCACTCTGATAATCTTTGTTTTTTTAGAGGAATTTTTTACACTTTATAAATATATTTTATTTTTATAGATATATAATGTATATATTATATATTATTTAATTATAAAAATATATATTTATATTTTATAAATATAAAATTATTTATTTTTTCTCTAATATATTTATATTTTATAATACCGATATTTCTATACTTTCTTTTTCTGAGATGTATTTTTTCTTTCTTATTTACTTTCTTTAGCTATTTTTAGATAGTTTTTCTACCATCCCCTTCCCCCATATTTTGAAAAGGCAAATATCCTGTGCAAAGCCCTAAGTTATTTTACACTGCTTTCTCCAATTCTCAGATAATAATCTGAAATTCATTTCTGAATGGACCTCTAATTTTTGTGTAATGGCACAAGAGTAAGTCTGACTCTACCTGCTATCAAAAAGCCAGTCTTGTTTTATTTTCATGGAGGAATTTGTTTCTTCAGGAATTTCTGCAAAGGTTCTTAAAAATAAAACAAGTTAAGAAACAATTTTACTTTTTTCTTTATTTTCATAGAAAAAGGTGGTGAAAGGTGATGAAATGGAACACAATCTTAAGGAACACAGATGGTTGACAGGAACATTACAAAGGCACTGCACGCTTACTAGACTGACTAAACTGAGTCAGATGGAATTCCTGACCTTCATGGATCTGTCACCATGCTCCAAAAGGAAAGAAAATATTTACTTACATATTTCATATGTGGTACATTTGCTACACATTTTGTTGTGGAGCACAAGTCGAATAAACAAACTTCTCTCAAAGAGTGAAGGACAGTTCTCTCAATCTTGGAAAAAAAAGAACTATTATAAGCACACACATTTTCTTTTAAAAGCAGCTCACCAAATTAATCTTCAGTTCCTTATGTTACCACAAAAAGTACAGACCCCAGTTCTCATCATACTCAAAACATAAATTTACAGTTGGGAGATGGTGCATTGTGTAGCAAGAGATTTTAAAAGATTTATTTAGAAAAGGAAAAGTGCACCCCCAAGGATGGTAGGTGGGCTGCCCCAAGGGAGGAAAGGTGCTCATTTTTGTCAGCACTTTCCCTTATGCCCTCGCTCAGAGGTGGCCTTTTGATTGATTGACAGCTTTTACCCCTGGAGTGCTTAGTCCTGTCTGGCCCCTTTGTGCACATCCTTACCCATGGTGCACACACCCCATAGGAGGTGGCAAACAGCAGTGTTAATTAGAATACAGTGAGCATTGGATCATGTCTGGTCAAGTCTTTTCCGCTACTACGCAGTCGGGGCTGTCGAGTCCTACCCGGTTTCTTGCTGGTGCTCATTTAGAAAAAATAAACCCCCTTTAAGCTGCATGTGGGCATAATGTCATTTTCCAGACCGTCCTCCCTCTCCCCCACCCATCTGCCTGGTGCCCCCACTTGTCTAACTATCTGACACTTCCAACATACATTTTAAAATGTGATTGCCCAGCTCCTCTGGTTATGACTCAATGATTCATGCACAGGAAAGCAGTCCTGAGGGTTACATCTTTTCCATAAATCCATTAAATGGGATTTATGTTGAAGTCTCTTTTCAAAGAAAAATAAAACAAAATCCCATTCCTCCTTCTAATACTATAGACTTAATGAAGCTTTTTCTGCCTGATTTGAAGAAATCAGAGTCTCCATCGATACCTCCAAAATGCTTCAGGAATTTTGTTACAGTTAGTGCTTCATTTATACACACACACACACACAGACACACACACACACACACACACACACACACACATTTAAGTTTGTCAAGTCTTTGAACTTAGGAAGGTACATTATTGTTGCTATGAAGTAGAACTCTGCTGTTTTTGATGAAGACCATACTCCGCTTCATAGACCCATAATTTTCTATGTAATCAAGGATCATGATCAAGATAAATGATCAAAATTTTAACTGTTAGGACAAGAGGAACCCACATTACCTGGAGATTTCTCTGTACTACCCAGTGTCGCTTGTCATCACTAGTATTTACACCTCACTGAAATGACTTCAACCACTACCCCCTCCAACCCTGGAATTACATTTGCTTTTGTTAACTCTGTACCCTTTCCTTTGCTCTTAGGCCATCAGCCATCATTTCTTGTTAACGATATTTAAGAGTCATCGTCTCAATCTACTACTCATTTTCTACACTCAGCTTGATGATGGCTGAGAAAAGAGAACGTCAAACCATATGGACAGTCAGTATAATTGCTGTTTAACGTGTGTGGTGTGATGGCATGCTCATGCAAGAATGTGCAGGGAGGGACTCAGTCCCTGCTTTCCTTACTTGTTTGTGCATGTCTATGTCTGAATAATTTATGTATTGAAATGAACTCCTAAGACAGAGATTCAGTATTCCATATAAACAAATAAAATGATAATTCACCTCCTTTATGTCAAGATTCTAAGTTATTATTCAGTTTGTGTTATGCCTTTGGACTTACTCTAGTCTTTTCCTAATTGTTGTAGCAATTGAATGCCTGAAACCATCCAACTTTTCTTTAATTACAACAAGCAGAAATTTGTCATTTAAAAAGTTTTCTATGTATGACTCTCAGGAGAGCCTTTTTTACGTCTTTGTTCCTCAGACTATAGATGAGCGGATTCAGCATTGGGATGACCACCTGTGCCTGGGTCAAGGATGATGTGTTATTGGGCTGCAGATATGTGAAAATCAGGGACCCATAGAAGACGGCCACACCCAGGAGGTGGGACGCACAGGTGGAAAAGGCTTTCTGTCTGCCTACCGCAGACTGGATCTTGAGGATGGCTGAGATGATGGGCGTGTAATTGATGGTGATAATGAAGAGGGAACTGAGAAGGGTGAAACCAGCTAAAACAAAGATCACCATTTCTGTGCTGAAGGCATCTCCACACTACAGGGCCAAAGAGCTGTGGTGTCACAGAAAAAATGGTTGATGCTGGCATTACAGAATGCCAAATTGCTTATCATGCAGATGGATATCAGAGAATTTGTGAAGCCTATTGTATATGGCATGACTCCCAACCAGCTGCACACTTTCTGGGACATAACCACTGAATACAGTAAGGGATTGCAGATTGCCACATAGCGGTCATAGGCCATTGACCCCAGAAGAAAACACTCGCTACACACCAAACCCACAAAAAAGTTCATTTGAACAAAGCAGCCAATGAAGGAGATGGTTTTCTGTTTTGACTGGAAATTCACCAGTGCCTTGGGGATTACAGTAGAGGAATAAAATATGCCTATGTGTGCTAAATTGCTAAGGAAAAAGTACATAGGAGTGTGAAGCTGAGAGTCAATTCCGATTAACATAATTAGCCCAAGGTTCCCCCATACAGTGAATAGGTATATAAAGAGAAATATCCAGAAAAGGCTGACTTGCAGTTCAGGGTGATTTGCAAATTCAGAGAGAATGAAGAAAGTCACCTCCGTGAAATTGTTCCCAGCCACTTTTATCAGCCTAGGCCTTTGACTTACCTGCTGAGTAACAGTGATAGAAGTTAGAGAAGGATTCAACCCTAAAGATAACCAGCATTGACTTAGACTCCCATAATGAAAGAGTGACAGGTGGGGAGCAAATATTTAATGACTTTAATTTAATTGAAAATTTATATATAATTTTCTTTTTTTTTAAGAGAATTGACATGCTGATTAAAAAAAAAAAAATTCCAAGTTCACAATCCTGTGGAACTCATTGCACTCAAAGATATTTATGGAGCGTGACATTTGAAGGATTCCTCCTGAAATATACCATCTTCAACCCTACTGTATCTCTGGGCCCCAAACCGTATACTTGGGAATTTACCTACTGGATTAGTTGTAAGGTATTCTCAGAAAATATAAAGTTGTTTAGGAAAGGAGGCTCTGTGATTTGTGAATTCAATGATATCTTTGTGTGTCAGTCTTCTTAATGACACTTTTCAGGGTTATTATAAGAGCTTAATAATATCTTAGATGGGCACAACAAATATTTCCTTGGAATCAATAAAGCTTTCTTAAATTTTATAAAATACATATACAAATTTTTATATGATTTATAAAATATATTTTATAAATACATAAAGCATATAAAGCTTACACACAGATAAAACAGGAAAGCAATTTTTTGCTTTTTTATACGTTAATGCTAAACTTCGGTATACTTTTTTCTACCACATGTCCTTTCTTTCTGTTGGTTCGCTACTACCAAACGAGGAAATTACCCTGTCACATAGCCAGATTGTTTGATGTGTGTGGTTAGTGACCATGTTTGTTTCCAGCATGAAGCACCTGGTTATCTACAACTTCAGGTAATATCTAATTCATTGCCAAATAGCAATTTTCAAAAATAAAAAGCCTACAAATGGTAAAAGGAATATGATTTGTTATATTTAAAACAATTAAAACATAAGGTGATTTCACTAGAAATTAGAGAACTTATTTGCCCAACTCAATTGACACAAGTATGTGATAAATAAAACTGAAACTAGCATGATATTACTGCAAGTTCATTTGAGACATTTAGCACTCTGCTTGGTTAAGTATACTTAATCATTTAGGGTCTCCCACGTTCACAACGCTCCTATTTGTTTATCCATTCATTCCTTTAAGTAGCATTTAGTCCATGAAGACATTTTGTCTTGCCTGGCATTATTCTTAAAGCTTACTGGAGATGCAGGCATGTAAAAAGAAAATGTTTCTCAGTGTAAGAAACACACACACACACACACATGCACACACACAACAAAGAAAAGAATGATAAAATTAGACTTACCTGGTATTGAGTCATCAAACAGAAAACCCCTTCTCTCTCAGCTCTCTTCCATCTATTTTCAGGTTTATGTTCAGACAATAAGAAGAGAAAACATTTTGCAACCTTTGCAAAATCCACCATTAGTTTTTGGCATATGGCTAGATCTCTCTCCTCTATAAATCTGAATCCCATGAATTCTCAGTATATTGGCTTGTGTCTGTTGTGTTTGCTGTTGCTGCTGCTGTTAGCACAGGGCTCTGTTTCCTATATAATGCACCCCTATTGGTATTAGGAATTTTATGGAAAAATGTGGATAGTTTTGATGACAGTTCTGGATAATGCATGTATTATCTTCCATTGATAGGATAAAAATAACAGAATTAACAAAATAATTATTTATTTTTGTGTGTCTTCTTGAGAATTAAAATCTATTTTTTTTTAGGTCAAACTTAGATTTGTATTCAGGATTAATTTTGTTCTTAGTGTATTTCTAAAGCAGTCCCATTTAAAAAAAGGATTGTCTTCTGAAATCTAGTATACCAGCATCTCTTTTTAAACTTGCAAAGTTATATGATAAAGAAATTGGTCAATTAGCATTGTTGATCTCTTGAGGGTTGTATTTTAATTGTGCCCCAAGGTTTGTTTTTAATTTTCCTAGAATGCATCTCCAGTGGAAAAGTTCGGAAGTAAATGTTCCTCAGCTGTGTGTATTTAGTTTAAATGACTATAGACATACTGAGTAATGTAATTAATGTAGTTTTAAAAATTATCTTTGTTTTGATTTATGTATGTGTGTGTATATATATATATCTCAAACATCTTTTATAAAGCATTACGAAATATATGTGAAATACATGACATTAGAGAATATCAGATAACCATTGCTCCTGCCTGGGGTTTTGCTGGTCTCTCAGGTAAAGCAGTGAGCATTTCCAGCTACTGATTTAATAGTGTTAGTATACGTTGAGATTATGTTACCACCTATGTCAATCTGTCATGTATGTATTTATTTTTAAAACAGGCATTCTGTGATTTTTAACTGACTGTGCTTAATGGTGCATACACACAAAATAGGCTGAGAATATGTATGTCATCTAGGAAAATAAGCAAAAAAAAAACCTAAAGTAAAATTAAAGGTCATGCTCTCAGTTTCATGTTCAGCTGATAGGTCAGTACTTTGAAAAAATTTAATTACATTATTATTTCATTTGTTGTTGTTGTTGTTGTTGTTGTTGTTGTTGTTGTTTTTAAGCAATTTCCTAAGCCACACCCCTATAATGACTGAATTGGTAGGTCTGAGATTGATCCAAAAAAGTAACTTTTTCAGAATGCCTCAGGTCCATGGACTATTTTCAGACACTAGCTTAAAAGGATCTCACAGACTTGCCTAATTAAGTGACTGTTCTACTGTTATCATTATATTCTCTTATTTTACTTCTTTTTTAGAAGATATTTACTATGATAAATCATATGTTGAGACAAGACAGACTCTTCATTGGGGAGGAAAACCATGCATCTCTAATCCTACTTGACACATTAGAGATTTAAAGAAAAAGAATAAAATCTATTATAAATGGGCCATATCACTTACTGGTGATCAACATATTTAGATATTAGGACAAAAGAAATGATTAGTACTCTTTTTACCCTCTAGTATGTGTCTTGAGAAAAGAAAACTTTGAAAATACTGAATAATATACCTGTAATCTCAAATTTCCATCCATTTCTTACTTATTCTTTCCATATACTTTAAGCACTATTAAATGACAGATACTATGATTTGTGTGGGACTGCAAAGATGAGAATATTGTCTCTACTTTCAGGCTACTTAAGGTTGATTGCTTCTTTCAAGATTCAAGATTCAAAATTTGTCTCAGTTCTTTAATAATCTGATATTTGTTGAGTTAATAGGTTCATACCTACCAGTGTATACCTGATATTAGGGCTAGAGTTGACTGCTCTATAGGATTAATGGGCATGTAGTAAATGCTTACTTAATTCAATTCATATTTCTTATAAACCCATTTTAAGTTCTAGTTGTTAACCAGCTATATTTAACTTTTTAGTTAATTTTATTCAACTTCCAGAGTTTCAACATGCTCTTTACTCAGTTTCATGAATGTTAACATCTTACATAGTCATTAACACAAAGAAGTTCACACTGATACAATAATGTTAACAAAACTACACATTTTATTCAATTTCACCAGCTTTCCCCCAGCGTCCTTTTTTCTCTTCCAGGATCCAATCCAGAATATCACACTGCAATTAGTGTCATGTCTCTTTAAGTGTTTCTATCTGTGACTTTCCCATTTTCTTTCCTGTTCTTTCACGACTGACACTTTTCAAGATAACTGGTCAAGTGTTTTACCGATGTCTCTCGATTTAAGTTTGCCTGATGTTTTCTTATGATTAATTTGAAGTTAATCATTATGAGAAAAAGGTACCAGTGAGGTGATATGCATGTCCTTTTCATATAATTAGAGGATACAGGATGTTAAGTAGTATTACTAGTAATGTTAAACTTGATCACTTAAAGTACTGTCTGCAAGTGCAAACTGGAGGCTATAGCTTGAGTGGTAGAGCACCTGCCTAGCATGCATGAGGCCCTGGGTTCAACCTCCAGTGCCTCCTGTGAAAATAAATAAACAAATTTGATTACCTCCCACCTGACAGAAAAGAATTATAAAATAGTGCCTGCCAGACTTCTTTACTGTAAAGTTATGATTCTTTTTTTTAAACTTTTTTTATTGAGTTAGTCATTTTACAATGTCATGTCAAATTCTAGTGTAGAGCACAATTTTTCAGTTATACATGAACATACATATATTCATTGTCACATTTTTTTTGCCATGAGCTACCACAAGATCTTGTATATACATCCCTGTGCTATACAGTATAATCTTGTTTGTCTATTCTGCATATGCCTGTCAGTATCTACAAATTTTGAACTCCCAGTCTATCCCTTCCCACCCTGAAGTTATGATTCTTTACTACATGATTTATATAAACTAACATGTATACAGAATATTAATAAATTTTACTTAATTTTCTTTCCTATGTAATTTACATAAATTATATAAATATGGAAGACAATTTAGATTATGTAAATATTTTGTTTATACTTGTTGGCATCTATCAACATATTGCCTCTAACAATTATGGTGGTGTTTTCATAGTAAATTTCCATTTCCCTTAGTCTTTCAACATATTTTAATTGAAATGAGTCTGTAAGGAAGAGTCATCATTTCTTATTTATTTGTTTATAGCAGTATATACTCTTTGATAATTAGTTTGTTTTGGGGGGTTATTATCCAATACCCCCATCACTTCCATTGCTGCTCAATTCATTCTAGCTTTGCTAATGGAACCGTCATTGAATTAACTCCCACGTGCTCTGCTCTTTGTTTGTTTGATTCATCTCCACTTCTTACATCCTGACAGTGCAGTGTGCTCCAGGTTTATGATATATTTTCCTGGACTATGCTCTAGAAAGTGCCACTTCTCAAAGGATCCCTGTTATTATTATATTATAAATTTTTAAATAAAGATAATGACATTGATGAAGTCATTAAGTTTTATATAAATATTTTGGAAAGTAATTTAGTAAAGTGTCAAGATAAAAAATATGCATTTCATCAAAGAATTCAATTATTAGACAACTATCAGGATGAAAACAAGTAGAAAAATGAATAAGTTTTACACACAGACTTTATCATTTTGCTATAAATTACTTTGTAAGACATTAAAACCTGAAGTGTACAACCCAGGAGGTGGATATTTTGGCTGGCCCAGTGTACATTAGAACTTTAGTTTGTGATTATGAGACATCATTCAGCACTTTCCACATCCTAACGAGTCTCTCATTAAGTAATAGTTTTGCTTTTGAAATCTTGGTTTAACATTAACAGTGATTACTTATTTTTTTGAAAATGCATGGCAGTTGTGGTGATATGCAATCAGAATATTTAACAATGGGATTATTATGGAAGAAAATATAGGCCACATAGAAACAATGAAATACAATTTGCTTTAAAATACTTTGATACATATTGACATAAGTTTAATTGTCAAGTAATAAGAAAAAAAAAAAAGAAAAGCCCACAGACTTACAGAGTTTGACAGATAAGGTTTATTGCTAGGCACTATGGGTTATTCCATTTGATAAATATCAGCATTCTTTCCACAAATTTGAAACTGTTGTTCACTAAGCATTGCAAAGGTGTCACCAGCAAAGACTGTGTTCTCTCTCTTAACAACTGTAGTGATGACAGTGGTGCAGGACCGAGTTTCTGATGCATGTCTGAGTAAGTGGGACTATAATATGAACATAGCAATGTGGGAATCTAAGAGTCATTTTGTTTAAAAAAAAACTTTCAGCATTTTCAAGTGGCTGTACTATTTAATGGAAATTTCCTAAAGGCTGATTTTTTGTGTGTGTGTGTGAATTCCAATATACACTGATATAACAGAAAACCTCTGCATTGCTATTTTGGTATTTCTGTTAAACAACAGGGAGAAATAGAATTGTCATAAAAATAAACACTTCTGTGCCTGTGGCATTATTTTTAAAGTAAAATATTCAAATTTTAAAAGTTCCAGGTAAATATGGCAAACAAAATGCATGCAGAAAATTGTGTTTCCTTGTGTAAAATGGGAGAAGGTCTGTGGACAAGTACACAAATATATGTGTGTTTGAACGCTACTTCTCAAATGTTGGATGCTGTCTGATCTCGGGTAAGCTTTTAACTCCCTTGATCACTTGTTTCCTCATCTGTAAAATGGGTCAGCTCTTCTAGAGCTGTAAAGAGGGAAGACTGATTTCACTCTCTGTAACTGATTCTTTTTGAAGTATCTGTATGCGCATGTGTGTGTGTGTACGTGTGTGTTTCTGTATGTGTGTTTGGGTGATTGTCACCTACTGGTTCTTCTATATCCAATTAAAACTGAAAATCATATTCTGTAACTAACCAAACTGTAGAAGATGGTGTCAATTTATTACCTAAGAAGTTAGTAGAGATTCAAAGTAATAATTGAGGAATCGAAAGAATCTAAATTATGCAATGGCACAAAATTATTTTAAACTGGAGCCACTTGGGATTCAGTCGATGCAGAGAGATGTTTTCTCTGAGCCTCCTTTATCTGACTAAAGGCAGAACTTCTGAGAATGAAGCTGCCATAAATCCTCTCTCCCTGGACTGCTTTGTCTTGAAGAGGAAGTCAGAAAAGACCACTTGCTCCTGCATAAACAAATGATGTCACAGAATTTCCTGTCTCTCATTTGCTCCCTTAGAAACCCATTTGTTTTTCCCATAGAAGCCATGTCTCCTTCTCTCTTTCCTATATTGTTGGGAGATAAACTTCATCTCTAATTTTTGAGCTAGCCACTTTTTTTGGTGCACTCATATACATATGAATGCACTTTGTCTATTCTCCTGTCAAGCTGCCTTTTGTCAGTTTATCTTTTTTAATTAAATATATTTATTTATTTATTTTTAATGGCTGTACTGGGGATTGAACCCAGAACCTCATGCATGCTAAGCATGTGCTCTACCACTGAGCTATCAGTTTAATTCACAGGCCCTTAATTAGTAAACCTAAAAACATGTAGCATCAATCAATATTTCTTAAATTTTTTCTTGAAATTTTATATTCATTGAGCAAATTTTTTTGCATAATAATTCTTTTTATTGCTTCTTTGTCCTCTGTGTTTCTTATACTGTATATCAGGAGATTTAATATTGGTGGCAAAAGGGTATAGAACACAGACAGGATTTTGGCTCTATCCTGTGGGTAGCTAGAGCTGGTCCCCAGATAAGTAAACATCACTTTTCCGTAGAAAAGAGTCACTACCATTAGGTGGGAGGCACACGTGGAGAAGGCTTTGTATCTGCCCCTCAAAGACTATCTTCAGGACAGTGAGAAGGATGCTCAGATAGGAACTAACCATCATCAGAAAGGTAGCCACTGACACGGTCCCAGAAAGGACTGTAAACAAAGCCTCATTGTACTGGGTATCAGAACAGGAAAGTTGGAACAGCAGTGGGATATCACAAAAATAATGGTTGATGACATTGGGACCACAGAAGGACAGACTGAGCAAGCCACTCAAATGGGTGAGTGAGTAGGTGCAACCTACTAGGTAGGACGCAGTCACCAGTTGGATGCAGAGTGTAGGGGTCATGAGACCTTTGTAATGAAGGGGGCGGCAAATGCCATTGCAGCCAGAAAGAAGTATTCTGTGGTCAAGAGCATGCTGACAAAGGAATACTGAAGGGGGCAACTGCAAAAGGAGATGGCTCTCTGTCCTGCTATGTAGTTCATCAGCATCTTAGGGATAAAGACCAAGGAATAGCAGAAATCCAAGAAAGCCAACTGGCTGAGGAAAAATTACTTGGGAGAATGGAGCTGGGCACTAGCCAGGATGACTGCAATCAGCCAAACGTTGCCCAACACAGTGATGAGATAAATCAAGAGAAACAGCACAAATAGGACATATTCAGTTCAGGGTCATTGGTCAGCCCCAGGTGGATGAACTCAGTTATCTCACCGACATTTCTGTTAGCCATTTATGTGGCTCCTTTCTGATGGGTCTACAGAAAATGAGAGGAAACAGAAAATAAGTAAAAGGTGCAGATTGAACATGAATTTGTTCTACCAGCATCTTTAGAAAACTGCATGGTTTTGGTTAATAATAATAATCCATAGTCAATTCATTTCTTGCAAGTATGAAAGTTAGCCTGATTCAGAACCGTATTTGGATCAAAGTCTCACCAGGGGCTGTGAACTGGTAGTAGGTTCCACATAAGAACCCCTGGAGAAAGTAAACTCCACGTGAAAAGCTGTAATAGTGATCTTAGTTCAACAGATACAGTTCAGAGGTGGATGTTGGATAACAGTGCGTCTCAGATTCCAGAACACAAGACAAGGACCTCATGTTTTAAGGAAGAAGATCCCTTAACAAAGAACAAAAAACTTAACGTTTAACAGGTAAATTCTTGGGGCATCTGGCAAAATTATTCTCTATGACATCTTTTTAACTTAGACTAAAATACACATGACATGTTAAACAATATAAATAACAAGCGGGCAGAATATACATATATGTGTATATAATGTCATCTAATACAATTGATCATTATCCATAGAAATGGAAAATGAGAATTAGGTGTGTCCAGACTGAATGAAACAACTTAAAACATTTTCTCTCAATATGATGTCACTTATTCGTTAAAACTCAGTTATTCCAGGAAGTCATTCTTTGTTATGCCAAAAGATATTTATCATTCCACGGTTGGAATTCTTATAGCATTTATTACCAAATGGCCTAAATTAGACCACAGCAGATTTTTCTGCCTTAAGATTGAGTCAAACACGTGTTTGAACCCCTACAGTCAAGAAATCTCAACTCTAGATGGGGTGGATGTAGCTCAGTGGTAGAATGAGTGCTTAGCATCCATGAAGGCCTGGGGTCAATTCCCAAAACCTCTATCGATGTAAATAAATAAATAAACCAAATTACTGCCCCCCCACACACACACACAAAGAAAAAAAGATTTTAAGTCTAAACTTTAACTTCAAGGACAATGCATGTGATTTTGGCACATTAGCTCACATATGAATCTGGGGTTTTATCCAGGAAAAGTTAAATCATTAAATCAATTTTATTTTAGCTTTTATCTTATCACCCAAACTATGTGAGAAGCAACATTCTGATATCTAATATATTTGGGAAACACTTGGCTAAATAACTTTTAAGGAAAGCTTTCTTTACTGCAGGACTTATAGAAATGCATAATATTTGACTGTGCTTTGCAAGTTCCAATAAGATAAATAAATACAGAACACATTTCATATTAATTTGACAGTCAGATCTATCTTCACTAAATATTAATGAAGATGATGTTCCATAATCTGTGCTTTGGGAATAATATTTCCTTGATATTGAATACAGAGTGTGTGGGCTTGGATTTCTAACCTTTATTATCAGTGTTATACAAAGAAAGTTATTTGATGACAATTCTGCATATCATGGTGTCAGATAACTTTATGTCCGTTGGCTAGGAGACCATCCCGAGTCTAATTTTTCTCACACTGGATATAGAAGATATAAAAAGAATGGCTAGTCACTTTATACCACGTTGAGCTGTGATTGCAAGTCTAACTCTTGGTTTCCTAGCCTAACTATTAGATTCATGTCTAAACCTTTCTCAAGCAGTAGTTGTAAGACTTAAATAAGAAAATATGTGGAAACAGGGTGGCTCACCATGGGTACTCTCAAATGTTTGCTGTCTGTTCAAAGTAAAACAAATAAGGAAAACAGACTGGACTCTGCTGACCTACTGGACAGATGCCTTTGACTAAAGTGATTATTTGGATTTTTGCTTTTTTGGTTTAGTTTTGATGAGTTAGCTTTGCCTTGACTTTGTTTTTAAACAAACCAATTTGTTACTTTGATGATGAATTTCTTCTTATTTCACTGATTTTGTATTTCTCTTTAATTTTCACTTCATAACTGGTACATTTCATCTGGACTTCCTTTCACTGTAAAGTCAGTTATGCAGAATAAATTAGTCTTTGAGTCTAAAATTTAGCTCTGCTAACAGGACCAAATAAATGGCTGCTCTTTTCCTCAGATTTAACACAATTCAACAGTTTGCAATAGTCAATCTCAATGAATTTCTGTAAGTAAATTCCCTCCTGTAACTGGCACAAGTATGTGACGCTATAAACACAGCTACCTGAGGAAATATGGAATAAGCCCTCTAATGACCTCAAGCAAGCCGGTTGACCTGGTCATGGTCTAACTGGGTTTCAATTATCTCAGTAACTGGGACGGATTCAAGGAGACGATTATCTTCACATTTCATTCACAGTGTCTATTGAGAGTTGCTCTGTTTGAATACAGGGAAAGGCATTTATAACTCCTTTGTTAGAGCACACGAATGCAATCCCTACCTGGTGTTGAGAGGAATCCTGGTCACTCCTATTGGTTTCCTGACTTGTGCTTATATTTGGCTTAGGGCATTTGGGGGATGCCATCCACAGGGGTCCTGTGAGCACCTGGTCTCAACAAACAGCTAGAGTCCTGGGAGAGTAATGTCCCAGCATGATCTTGTCAAATGATAGAAATTCACGTATTTGGCCTTTTCTCTGTTTTAGAGAAAATTGTCACATGTGTCTTATCTCACTTAGATGAGTCTCTACAAGGAAAAAATGAATTATTAAAAAATGAACTCCACTGGTGTCTATAGTTATGATTTACAGAACTTAATAATATGTACATTGGCTTTATATATGTTTATAATACTGGTTTTAAAGAGCACTAAGCTCCCGCTGTTGGGGGCCATGTTCTTCTATAAATACATTGTTACTGATATGAACATGGAAAACACACACATTTACATCTGAGAGAGCTCAAAAGAAGGGGGAGCAATGACTAAGCAGAACTCAGGTCTGTGTGTGTTTTTATACACTGGATTGCCTTTTAATATTGGGGTAATTCAGTCAGTTAGGACACTAAAATAAATATCAGGTTCAACACTTTTGTCACAATAGTGGCTGAACATAAAAATAAATTTTAGAAATACTGAGTAGGTTGATATTTGGGGGATAGACTGGGAAATAAAAAGGAGGTAGCTGTAGAGTGAAATGGTAGGCTAAACTTAAAAGAGGGGGACGGGATATTCTCTTGTAAGACTAAGTCCCTAAGATGAGTCAAGTGCACCAAACCAATACACACAGCATGAGAAAAGGTGGGGAAAATCTGCAGTAATTTTAAAATGAAGCAATACTGAAAACAGACCAACACACAGGGGATGTTAGAAGGAGTTTTATTAGCAAGAGTATTTCTTTTTCCTTGTCAACTGTTCATTTGCTATTGACTAATTATATCTGCCATTTAAGGACATTTGGAACCTGCTAAACTCAATTTCACTTCCTTTCAGAATATTTCATTTTAATGGTGTATTAAAGTTAAAATTTATAAATTTTAATATTTATACATTTCATATTAATGGTACATTACTCATTTTCCAATCTACGTTCTACACGTCTGCACACGCACCCTCCATTTGCCTCAGAATTCTAGGACCGGAATGTTTTTTCTCATTTAAGCATCAAGTCCCTGTTTTATAGTATAGTAGTTGTTTGTTAGGGTTAGTTGAAGGTCAGTACTAGAAAGAAACAAAAATCTTTCTTTTCCATAAAGTAACACCCCCTACACACACACACTCATACTTAGTAAACTGTGTTCTTTTGTCTGCATGCTGGGAGGCCACCCCCTTCTCCTATAGGGTGTATATTGTAATAGAATTTATTAAAAATTGTAAACAGCTCAATTTATTTTTCTGAGTTTCAATTCTTTTGCCCCTATAATATTTCTTGTGTTTCATACTCTCAGATATAAGACACTTAATGCTCCCGAAAAGTTGTGATGAATTATGTAAAATTATCGTTATTATTTTATTTTTATCTTATTCTGAAAATGAAGACTTACATACAAATACATTTACATCAATGCCTCATACATAAATGCAGACTTGTAGCACCCAGTTTTAAATAATATATTAAATGATTTTGGAAAATTGTGAAGGACTGTATATATAAATGTTATATGCTGTCCTTGGTGGTGGTGGTGGTATGATTGTTTTATTCTGGAAAGTAAACTTTCATATGAATTTCTTTTCATGAATGTCTAATACAATAAGCATTTCAATTTCCTAACTTCACAGACACTGGAACCATTCATTTATGTGATTTTGGCTGTCACTGAGAAGAAAAAATACAGATTAATCCAGGCTCACTGCCTTGTAAAAACATGAGTTAATAATATAGAGCATCCAGCTGTCTCTGCACTGCTTAGCCAAACTGCCACTATTTATGTCAGTATTTAGAACAGACTCCAAAAATTAAATATAATTTTATTTGTAAATACAAGTATTCTTTACAATACTGTTTTTATTTTCCAGGCAGGATACTTTGCAGCAATTTGGGGAAAAGAGATCATTATGAAGCAATCAGTATTTAGGGTTCTAATTTTATCATTATGTCCCTGTACATATAATTTGAATCACTGGGAAACAATTGACCTCACATGCTTTCCCTGCTTAGAATACAGAGCAGCAGTTGTCTCCTACCTAGATGACCTTCAGGGAAGTTTTTCATTTAATGTCTAAAGAAGATGTTGGAAGAGACTTAAAGGAAAAGGAGAATTGAGTCTGATTAGTGAATATTCTCTGATTAACTTGGAGGCGTCCTTCCTAAATATGAAGACAAGTTCTTCAGCGTAAGTTTTCTCTGAGAATTAGTGGCTCTTCCATGGGAAATGGTAATAAAGCTGTGGCATTCCATCTTGCTCAGTTTCATGTGTAGTAACGGACACCAAGGGCAGGAAAGGAGAAATGGTTTAGGATAACCTCTGTGAGTGGAAAGGTGTCAAAACCAAGTCCTCCCTCTATTTTTGAGCACGTCTTTTATTTTGTAGAATACCTGAATATAAATAATCAAGGCTAATTCTTGGAGCATGTATCTACCAGTTTTACTCGATAATTCAAAAACTAGTACTTTCTGCTTTTAAAGTATTTTGCTTTTTTCTATGCTCGAGAGAAAACCTGTTAAGAGATATTTTGCTATTTATGAATATTATGTTTGTATCTCTGTGTGTGTTTGTGTGTCTATATATCTGTGTGTATATACTCATTTCTACCCACATACAGGAATGAAAATGTTAACAACTGTCCAGAAATAACTAACCTAGATTTAGGATGGTTTATTAGGTTAGTTTACACAGTAACCAGCCAACTATGACATTATTCCAGGCCTTTTTCTTCCATTGTAAAGCAGAAGTTTCCAATTAAATAAACTCTAAGAGCTCTTTGGATTCATAGTTTTAGTAAATTCATATAAATTTCATTATCCAAGGCACTTGTCTGTCTATTATTTTAGAGCACGTATGGTATGAAATTAACAAGGAATATATTTCATTTCTTTAACTCTTTTCACAGCATCCTTCACTTCTTTATTTCTTAGGCTATAAATCAATGGGTTTAACATAGGGATCACCAGAGTATAAAACACAGATACCACATTTTCTTGTTCTAAGGAGTATTGGGAGCTTGGCTGAATGTAACTGAAACTTATAGAGCCATAAAACAAGGTAACAGTTGTAAGATGTGAAGCACATGTGCAGAAGGCTTTGTGTCTTCCTGCTGCTGAGTGGATTCTCAGGATGTCAGCGACGATGAAGACATAGGAGATCATCACAGTCAGGAAAGTGGTCATGGCAATAACTCCAGAGAAGATTAGAAGCAACAGCTCATTCACGGATGTGTCAGAACATGACAGCTTCAACAGTGGGGGAAGGTCACAGAAGAAGTGCCTGATGACATTGGGCCCACAGAAAGACAGTTTCAGCAAACCAAGCATGTGTGTCAATGAGTTGATTAAACCTACACACGATCCAATTACTAGAGCGACATAGACCATTTTTGTCATAGCCACCGTATAAAATAAAGGGTTCACAATGGCCATGTAGTGGTCATAAGCCATAGCTGCCAGCAGAAGCCCTCCATGGTCAGGAGTGACACGAATAGAAAATATTGCACAATGCACACAGAGAATGAAATCGTCTCCCGTTCAACGAAGAAGTTCATCAACATTTTGGGTGCAAAGACTGATGAATAGCAGGCATCAACAAGTGATAGGCAGCTAAGGAAATGATACATGGGTGTCTGGAGTTTGGGAGTTATCTGGATGAGAAAGAGCATGCCTAGGTTCCCCACCAAGGAGATGGTGTAGGTGAGCAGGAACAACAGGAAGAGGACCACTTTCATGTCAGCACGATCTGTCAGTCCCAAGAGGATAAATTTGGTCACCAGTGTGAAATTAACATCAGCCATGTGCTTACTTTTCTTGGGACTTTTTAACAATAAGGAGATTGGAATAAATTGAGAAGTAACCATGTGGCATTATCAAGACTATCTGGAATCCCTAACTAGTGACTTGAGTTGTTGACTTCTCTGCTCTACTTATTTTAAGAATAAAATTATAAAATTTTAACTAAAATTTTCTAGTCTCTTTAAGCACTGTTTATTTGCCTGCTCCATTGGGAAATTCCATGCATGAAGAAAGAAAACATTAAGGTCTCAGTTAGGGATGAATTCAGAAGACATTCAAAACCTTAAGTGAATTTCATTCTAAAATATGTAAAATCTAGTTTATAAAGCATAAATGACTGAAGTTGAAAATTTAATCTGTGGTACCATTGAAGCTCTCTTTGAAACATCTTCCTTGGGATCTCATAGTAGCCAATGTCAACTATATCAATATATAAGAATAAATGGTATTGTGACATTTAAACTTGAGTTTTCCCACTTAATGACTTCATGTTAAGTTCACACTCCACATTTTTTTTTAAACTGGGTTATGAAGAAAGGCATGTCCCCAATATGAATAAATTCTGGAGTCATTCTCCAAAAATAGCCAGAGGCAATAGCTCCTGAAAAGAGTGCTCATTAGGCATGTGGGGAGAGGGAGCTCTGAGCTGGAATATGAAAATGGTGAACAGTAACTTATAATTGGCCTTTGATATCCAATAGAAATACCTTACTCAGGAGACTCAGGAAAAAGAGTCTTTAGCTTTTTCTGACAAAAAGTAAAGCAAGCTTATAAAGTAAAACAAGCCTACAAACCATTCAGCTACTGCTTTGTAATACTTTGTTTTCCTTGACATTGCAACTCCTTTCTTAGAATATACAATACCTTTTTCACTTAAGCCAAGCATATTTATTGATTGTGACCTCATTTTGCCTGTAAAATTGAACTATTTTTTAATATTTATTTTCAAAATAAATATTTTAAACAATTTAGGATACTAGTGACTTTACCTCTGCAGAATATAGGATGATATATATATATATTTTTGGTGTCTTAATCATCCTTTTCACTTAGGAGATGCTATTCCTTGTGTACAGAGATAAAACTTAGAATAAGAATAACATTGCAAGATTACTGGATTAATATGAAATAAGGAAACATCTATGCTACATCTAGAGTATCTAGAGTGACAGATGAAACATCCCCATGGGAATACAGAGTCATGATTTAGATTGCAATTCATCCTTTAGGAAATATTCCAGATTGAATTTAAACACTGATTTTTCATTACTCCAATAGAAGTTGCATAACAATTTTGATGCTAATATAGAAAAAGAGACTGAAGTGTAAGACAAAAGGTGGGAATAACAGTCAAGTTACAAATTTCTCCCTCCCCTATAACTTGAAGTCTTCATCACATTAAAATCTGAACCTTTTTTTCTTCGTTTTTTTTTTTTTTTTTGGTTATTTTTAACTGATTAGCAGAATGTATGTAGACTGGATATTTAAATAAGTGAATTTTACTTACCAGTGGAAGAAAAAAATAGTCAACACCTTAGTTCATTTATGAACCTCATCAACACTGATCCTCATAGCTTATTTTTCTCTATTTCCCAACCAAAACAAACAAACCCAAATCACACAAGAATAGTGAATTGACTGATATTTTCAGTGATACATATATTGGGTAAATAATAGTAGTTACTGAGTAGCAAGATTGAAATTCAAACTTATTTAAATGTGAGAACCAAAGCCACAGACTCCAAGCTGTGAAAGCAAGAGAAAGATGATCAAAAACAATCATGTTAGAAGATAGATTTTGTTAAAAAGTTCAGTTATATATCTCCCTTCGTTCAAATGGAAATACAGTCCCTGGAGTTAATCTTGTGATCCAAAGATATATTAAATATATTATTAAAAGTTCCTCTGTGCTTCTTGAGGGATTTAAGAAACTCTCAATAACTTAATGGCTCCCTTAAGGCATTTGATTTCCTGATTGTTAAAAAGAATAGAAGGAAAAATGGGCAAGTATAGAGAAAGAACAGAAATCTACAATCTCTGAAAATTAAAAAAAAAAAAACTGCAATAGAATTGGTAGTGATGCCTGCTCCACACCTCAGCAAGGGAAGCTTTTCAAAAGAACCTATTATTTGGAACTAATTGTCAAACACACACACATACACACACACACACACACACACACACACACACACACAAGCAAAGTGGGATGTCAGTGGGCTTTAATGTAGTAGAGCAAGACTAGATAGAAAACAATTTTAATCCTTTACTTCTTTGGATTGCAAAAAAGTCATACAAGAAAATTAAAACTACTGCTTCTTAAAAGGCTACCTTGTAGTGAATCCAACCACCTATCTCTTGAATTTGATTCTTCCAGTCTAGTTATGTGTCTGTGGATAGAAAATTTGAGGGGGGGTGGCTTTAAAATGAATTATGATGGATTCTGGTAGCAGTATTTCACACTCTTCCATTACATAGACATCTAAATAAGAATCATCCTTTATTGCTTATTCTAAAAATAATTACATTTTTCTTCCTAAATGCAAATTTCCTAAATCCCTAAAGTAAAAGCTGATGGGGCAGGTGGTAGTGTTACTAGGTCCCAAAATCATTCTGCTCACTGCTCAACAGGCCAATAAGTTGGGAGACAAAGTGTTAGGGCAAGGAATTACAACTTATTTGGAAAGCCAGCAGACAGAGAAGAAGGCCGACTAATGTCCTGGAGAACCATCTTACCCAAGTCAGAATTCAGGCTTCTTTTATACTAAAAAGGGGAGAGAGTATGGTTGATTGTTGCAAACTTCTTGGTGTCAGAATCCTTCGTTCATGCAGCTGCCCACATAGGTCAGGTCATGGTGTCCCAGAAGACCTCCAACAAGACCAATGTTATTTTCAACTCTGCAACTTTTTATTTATATAAATGGGAAAGAATTATACCCTTAAAAGTCAGTGCCTTGAGAATGGGCTCACCTTTATATTTCAGGCTGTAGGCAACATTCTTTTACAAAAGGTGCACAATCAGCATGACTCAGCACGGGAAACAGAGCACAGGGTTAGAGCCAAAGAAACAGGTCTAGCAAGGAGTCAGATTTGTTCTTCCCTCTTACAGTAGGAGGGGGGTTAGGTGAGATTCTGTGGCTGAATTAAGCCAGAAGATAAGCCATTATTTTAGAAGGCCTAGGACATTTTTTTAAGTACCTGATGCAGTCTCTGTTTTAATTTTTAAATATAAAATTCATTTCCAGTCCACATATGAAAGTGTGAAGGAAAAGCCAGGCTGGGCTAACAAGATAACTCACAAGTCTAGGAATGTGAAGGAAAAGCTGGGCTGGGATGGCAGGATAACTCACACATCTAAGTATCGGAATACTGATCTGAGTTCTGCTGGACTAACTCATAAATCTAAGTTAATTAGTGTTGGTTTGCTGTTCATGTTTTTTTTTTTGCGAGCCATCTGGATTTTCAAAGAGATGTATCTGGCTTTGGAATGTTGGTTTGCTGCCTCCCTGCCTCCACTTTTGTGATAATGATGCTGCTAAAGCTATTCCATGCCTATTGGCCGAATACCCCAAGCTTGTACTTTACCCTATAAAACCTCATGTGCACGTCTTGGAGGTGCTCAGAGTTTCAGAGCAGAAGCCCCTCTGAGTCCGCCAGTGTAATACATCTGTACTCCAACCCTCCGAGTGGTGCTTGTTTCTTGGCTGGCTTGTCATTTCCCTAACACTCCGACATTTAAAATAAATCTTGATCTTACCTCTTTTTTATAGGAACTTGCTTTTGCTAATATTAGATTGTAATTTATATGATCTCTATATCAGAATTGAACTTATTCAATTAAATTAATTAATTAGCCAATACTATTCATGATACAAAGACATCACAATATGAGAATGCATGTGTAATGTATAAAGGAATATATCTTTTAATTTGAGGGAGAGACAGGTCTAAAAATCAGTTACAAACTTCAAACTTACTGGAAAACATTGGATGAACTTGCTTCCTATATCACTGAGGACTAGCTAACAGAAGAGAGAATTTTTATTTACCAATTTGGCAGCACCCATTCAGTTATATGCTACCTCCCTCCTGAGTCTTATACATGCATTTTCTGTACTCCAATCCAAAGGCAACCAACCTCATATACACTGGACCTCATCTCCTTATATTTTACATGAATATGTGGGAGCCCATGACTTGGTTAACAAATTGCAACAGAGCCCAGCCACTTGTCACCTTTAGGAAGAACAAATGTGCTTTAGTAACTGCTTTGTTAGCAGGTGTCTGTGCATCGCACTCCTGTCTCCTTGTCATAAAAAGCAGGGGCAATCCCTTGCTTGCATAGTTGAGGTGTTAGATAGCACTGTGCTCATTGCAAAGCAATGACCCAGGCCCTCAAACTATAAATGTTGGGTGTGCCTGATGTTTAGATAGTCTGTTATGCCCAAGACAAGGAACTGGCTGGCCTGGTGGTCTGCTTTTTAATTAACATACCTAAAGAATATACCTTGTTCCCCTCTCCCTGTGACTTCCCTAAAGATAAACTAAACCTTTGTACTCATTGTGATTTCTACAAACTCCATCTCATCCTGTCTTTCACTAAATTCCTGCATTCCATCACACAACTGTTAGTGATTTTTCCTTTGATTGTACACAATAAATGTGGGAGCATTTGAGAGGTTTGTGGAGTTGGTCCCTGACTCCCTCTTGCTCTCATGACTTTCCACAGAGTCTCGGGTAATTCATTCTGTCTCAGTGGGTCTTCTGCTGGTCAGAACCCTCATGAAGGTATTGGTCAAAAATCTCTTCTATGTCTCTTATTTCATCTATATTTGCCATTTCTCTGAATCATTTTACATCAGCAAAAAGCAATCTGTTACCTCACTCATTCTTAAAATAAAATCTTTCCTGGTTCCATTCCCTTTATCTTCTATGACTTCATTTCACCCTCTCTTCTTTGTAACAAAAATCAGGAGGTTCTATCATGTTTGTCTCCCATTTCTTTCCTTCCACTCTCTTTAACCCTATTCAGTCACACTTCAATTACTAACACTGAAAATGCTCTTTTCAATGTCACCAATGACCTCTGCATCACTAAATATACTTGTTATTGTTCACTTCTCATGGTAAAGAATCCATCAGCAACATTTCACCCAATCTTCCTTGACACACTTTCTTCAGATGACATGATTCCCCAATTATTACCTCCAGCTCAGAATTTTTTCTTGAGGTTGAGACCTGGAAATCGATCTTCCTCCATGTTATTTCCTCCTGAATGACTAATAGATTTCTTAACTAAGTCTGTGTCTTGGTTCTTCCCTCATCCCCAAACCTACTCCACTCACAACATTCTCTGTCTTAGCTGATGGTACATTTGGTCTCTCCTCTTCATCCCACATCCAGTATATTAGGAAATCTTTTTGCTCATCCTTCAATATATATCCCAAATTCAATCACTTCTAATCACTTTTAGACCTGCAACAAATTACTATCTTCTTTCCCTGAATCCTTGCAATTGCCTCAAACCTACTCTCTTTGCTCTATTTTAGCATCCTCTGCCAAATAATACTCTATCCTCAATAGAACACTCACAATTATCTTTTAAACTCATAAGTCGGATCACATCACACCTCTATTCAGTACTCAGCAAACAGTCTCCATGTAACCCAGGGTAAAAGTCAAAACTCCTACAATTAGTAAAAATTGTTTCTCTTTTATTCCACTCCTTACTGACGGCTCTGGCACCATTCTGTGCCTCTTACTGGTGAGGTGTGTTGTTGCTGTTGTGCCTTTACGTAGGCTGTTCTCCCTACATAGCACACTTTCTCCCAGACATCTGTATGACTAACTCACTTCATAGTGGTAAATGGAAATAACTAATATGTTAGTTAGTTCTGACCTTGGACCTGGACAAGCAGAGACACTCTTCTTATCTCTACATCTTGAAGTGTCTTCTGAGAAATTTTCTAAGTTCTCTTTCAGTGTCAGGGACTGGGAAGTGCCTTCTAGTGGGGCACTCCAGCCAGGATTAGACTGCCTGGGCCTCATCCCTGCTTTCCCCTCCAGGTGCTCTTTGGTGTTCTATCCCTCACCTGGGGTCCACCAGATACCCCTGGTTACTGGATCTGCCTCTGTGAGGTTATCTCTGGCCCTGTGGCCAGGACCTTAGTTCCAGGAGGGCCGTCTAGGAAGTAAATGTCTTCTATGAGCTGGTTCATTATTTCTTTCATAATATTGTACTAAGCTGATTACTAGATTGGTGTTTACATGCTGCTTTTGGGTGACACAGGGCACATTCAACGATCTGGGTTATAAATGGTCCTCTATTGACCTTTGGCTTGGGCCAGATGTCTGGGCCCTTCTTAGCTGTCACTTATCTGAGGTCTGACTGCATTGTCACCACCTACAGTAGTAGATGCAGACATCTTACATCCTGTGCATCTCTCCTGCAGATACCCAAGTAGGTCACCCCAGCCCTTCTACAAGCTCTGTGCCATGTGTCAGTCAGGTCTTCAGATGTGGCTGTACTTAAATCTTGCAAGGCTTTGAAAGCATTTGTTCTCAATGAGGATTGTTCCTCTCTCGCCTCCACGGATGTGGTGGAATTGTGCTCTCTTGTGTTGTTTCTAAACCATGTGTGATGAGGAGTATCATTAGCATGAATGGGAGCACTTTTCTTTGCCTGCATTCAGGTTTTCCATTTGCTCTGCCTGCTGGTGGTGGTGTGTGGATGACAGGGCTGTGGTCAGTGGTGAAATCTATCACTTTCCAGAAATGCAGCCATTGTGGTATTAAGAGTTCAAGGGAAGTCATGGCTGGAGGATAATTCTATATACTCCTAAAATTCCAAGTCATTAATTTAACATGACTGGGGAATGAATTATTGTTCATATTTTCCTTCAGACTGTGGTCCTCAGGTTTGTACTTGTGCTCATTAATAAAGAAATATTACTGAGAAAGTAACTGGAAGGCAGTATTCATGGGCAGTCCCATAAATTATGCAGCATCATTAGTTATGATGTAAAACAGCAAACTATCATCCCCTCCAGGAGTGCAGTCCATGTCAGATGGTTCTTCCATGTCAGGAAAAACACCTAAAATTTTAATTAAAATAAAATAACATTTGTCCCTGAATACAATAGTCTAGTGAATTCTAGGCACTCATGGACTTTTACTTTTCTAATGAATCAGTTCAATACTGGTTTTTTTCTGTGGGGTGTGAATACACATAAAAATAGGTAGGATTCAAGAATGTATAGAACAGCAAACTCCTTGGCATAGACTCTCTCTGAAAGGCCTCATAGACTAAGTCCAGGTTTTCCATCAATCTTCAATCCCAGTGCTACATTCCATCAGAGAAAACAGGCCTGTCATTCTTTAAAAAAAAAAAATGGAGAGGGTTAAGTTTGTTTAATCTCTAGAAATTGTGCTTTTATTTTTAAAAGTCATGGCATATTAAGATCAGGTACTGAAAGAAGAAAAGAACAACTTGGATTAATGTAAGCATTTTTGTACATGTATGTATAAATTTTGTTATTCTGGAATAAGAACGAATTTCTCCTCTAGTCACCAAACAGCATATATTTGTGTGGATTGATGGTGTATCTCATCCCAGAACTCATCTTTTGCATTTTATAAGTATAAGAGCATTTCACCCCAATTCTGCAGAGACACTATATTCTGACCCAGTTTACACAGTTTTCTATTTCTGAACATGATGGGAAATAAAAGCATCTTCAAATAGAAGCCCAGGAGAAGATAAAAAAAGAAAGAAAGAAAGAAAGAAAGAAAGAAAGAAAGAAAGAAAGAAAGAAAGAAAGAAAGAAAGAAAGAAAGAAAGAAAGAAAGAAAGAAAGAAAGAAAGAAAGAAAGAAAGAAAGAAAGAAAGAAATATCTAATTGGTTGGGGACATAAACATTTTGCAAACACTTGAATAGGTCAGACCACAGATAACTGTGTCTTGGAAAATTGTAATGATGGGAAATTTATAAACCCTGAGGGGAACTGAGAGGTGGTTCTGCAGGATTATGACCTTTCAGGGAAATCTGAACACGACCATTTGGAAGTCAATGAGGAAACTTCTGCTTCTTTATTTATGTTTAGCTTGAGACCATGTTGAAGACAGTGCTTGAGAAGCAGTGGGGAAAATTCTTTATCTCATCAGCCAGAGCTGCCTGTCCTCATTCTTAGAAGTAGACGTGAGACTTGGAACCATAGTTCTAGCAGATGGGCTTTCCTCCATAGAGAATAGAAGATTGTCATTATCAGAATTTTCAAGGAATGGAGACATGGTGAGATTTATCATTTGCATTTGTGCATATTCCAAGAGGGTTTTAAATTGGGATGTAGTACTAGAAGTATGGGTGTCTTGATGCAGGCTGCCAAGTTTAAGGCAAGCTAGGGTCTATCATGAAACTGTGTACACTGGGCTAGTTATATAACCATTTTTTGGCCTCAGAATCTTCATTCTTAATGGGAATTATATACTAATAACCTCAAATGATTTAGAAACAAAATAATAATGTGGCTTTGATTGGACAGCATTTGACACATTTTAAATGCTCAATAAATAACAGCCATTTGAATGCAAACTTACTTTGGAGTCCAGGGCTCCTTGTTACTGCAAGTCTAATGGAGTTAGACCTACCTTCAGTTTATCTTCTCCAACTTCAATCCAAATAATTGTGAAATGCAACAAGTGAATATTTTTGTCAGAGCTAGTCAATAGTTTTATTTATTCTTTCATAGCATACATTTATCATTCATCCTCTAACATTGTCCCTTTTCCTGGTGATTTAGATTAAAAAGTGGGATTATTCTGAGGCTACGTAAATAATACTGATGTAGGAGCACAGTAATGCAAGTGCTGTTTACCACTCACAGCACTATTAATACGTAACGTAGCATTTAATGTTCCTGCAACGAAACACTAAGGAATGGCCTAGGGCATGAAGGGTAAGGATGTTTTACTCAAATCGCAGAGTATAGCCTTCTTATTTTAAATTCATCTACTTAATTTTCTCTAAGTGCATTTAATGTTGCTAAACAAAAATTGGCACTTGCCATCTGCCTTTACGAGTATTGGATTACATTGGCACTTGTCATCTAATTTTGTTTTGATTAAATCAGGAGCCACTGCAGCCAATGAACCTCCAACACACCCTGAAAGAAGTTCAGGATGGAGGTCAGGAATGAGGCATTCTGTGTTCAAGGAAAACTGGCTGAATGGGCCTTCAGATAGTTAGATATTTTCAGAAGAAGATTTTATATGTCCAACTTCTTGCCTTTTCTCATATCTAGAAAAGCACTAAAGTCATTACCAGTGACATTTGTTCCTCATGATGAGGAGAAAGCCTCTGCCTAAGTGTGTGCTTGGCAGCATGTGCCCCCTTCACTGAAAAATATGGTACTGAGTATCCCCCTGACTCTTTGAAGCAGTTTCTCAGAGCTTTCTGGGATGCTGTCTCCTGGGCTAGAATCCTCATTTTGCCCCAAATAAAAGAACCCACAATTCTCACATTGTGGGATTTTATTTCAGTCAACAATGTCATAAATAGAACTATATTTCTGCCAGGATTGTTCAAGAGTATTTAATTGGGTGAAGTTCTGAAGTGCTTTAGGGCCATTGATCGTGGATTTGTCTCTCTCTTAAAATGAGCTAAATCACTAAGACAGCAGATGGAAATAAGGCCCAGGCATCCATCAGGAAGGACTCAGCTGGGAACGCTGAAAAGTTATTTTTTTCAAAATTCCAGAAATAGAAAGAGTATAAAAGTTGAGACATTTAGGGAAATTGGCTGAGCAATATTGAAGGGAGAGAAAAGGATCTGATATATGAAGAGAACATATTTCTTAGATTAACAGGGAAAAGAATATGCTTAAATAGACAGATAAAGAATAAATCAGTGCTGAAGTAAATACTAACCCTGGACTAAAAATGCAGTAGATTTAAGGAGCTTAACAGGGAGGTTAATTAGAATGGGATAATATCTTAATTTAATATTGTCATAAAATTACAAAACATTATAATGGCAATTCTACTACTAATTTTAAGAGTTTTGAATCTTATATATACTTCAAAATTGAAACAGGAATTTGCATTATTTTCATAATGATACTAGAATAGTATCATTGTCAAAATGAATGGGAAGGAAGCAGTGGGCAATGGGAATAGTGGGGAGGCAAAGTTTCCAAGGTTATAGCCCCAAGACATGGCCCAGGGCCTGTGGTTTGAGGGGCCCTGAGCAACCTCTGTTAGAGCCCCAGCATTTAAAGAACATGGCTGTCAAGAAAGGAAAGACCATGAAATCATCTAGGAAAAATGTGAACAGAACATGGCATCTTGTATAAGAATACATGCAGTTAAAATTGATATCAGAATGAGTACAGAGGTTAGGGAGGGCTGTACCAATAATTCGGCTATCTGTGGATGGTTTAGTGTAGCTGAAATTTTGTAGTTTGTTAGTTCCACCTATGAAAATTAATTCTACTGGGTAGAATAAAATTATCATTAAACCCCATCTTCTTTTTCTGAACAGTTTAGATGATGGAAGATATAGTGTTGTAGGTTTTAAACCTGATTTTTGATGTTAAAACTTTTTATAATTATATCAATATAGATAATTGAATAGAAAATAAACCCATTGTTCTCTGCCTATTTTTTCTCATTCTTTATGCTTCATTCCTTTTCTCACAAAATTAAATCTGACTTACATTCTTAAAGTATTCTGATCCTAACAAAATCATATATAGCTTCAAATTTGGATTTTATTAGTGGGATTAATCTGGCCAGAGTTTCCTAATTATTCACTGGAACTCTAACCTTTGTGAGATATAACTCTCATGTATCCTAACTGGCAATGACAGTCAAACTATGGCCACTGCAAGTCTAAAATTGGAGAAATAATTTTTTCTTAAAGCATAACCCAAGAAAGATACTGAAGAGGTCAGGAATAATTGTGCAAACTGGTGTCCAAATCAAAAAATAGTCTTGGTCAAGGGAGAATCTCCAGAAGCATTATTTCTAAATTATATATGAGTATTGTTTTTCAGTAATTGAGATGCATACACATTATATGCATGCACATAAGCTAACATATGCATATGCTTAATAAAATATCTTTAGAATCTCTGTCATATGAAGAAAGAGCTTCAAGACATTAAAGTGACCTGATCGAGATCATAAAGCAAAGTCGCTGGTGCTCAGAACTTGGCAGAGAGAATAATCACTTAAGGGCTTTCCCCCACCAAAAAAAAAAAAAAAAAAGAAAGAAACTTAGTCCCCCTAGAAAGACCTTGAATCAATGTCCATGCTTAAAGCATAAACATCAGCATTAAAAAATAAAAAAAGCTTCCCAAGTGAGTATAATTTATGGGCAACTTTGAGAAACACTGAGTTCTAGGTGTTGATGGAATTAGAAACCTGAAAGTTGTGATTTTGAGTCCAAATACACTGGTATTGCCAAGTCACCATTTCCCCAATTTTCTTTGCAGATGAACCATTTCTCAGCTGTGTCTGTCCTACATTCACCATAAAAGCAGCATTATGAATAGGAGCATTAGTGAGTTCATTCTGTGTGGGTTAACACAGGATGTTCTAAAGGAGAAAGTAGTACCTGTGATCTTCTTGCTTCTATACCTTGCAACTCTGTTGGCAAACTTCCTTATTGTGATGAACATAAGATGTAGTCAGACAAGTGGGAGCCCATGTACTTCTTCCTTTCCTGTTTATCCTTTGCTGATGCCTGTTTGTCAACAACCACTGCTCCTAGGTTGATTGTAGATTCTGTATGTGAGAAGAAAGTCATCTACAATGAATGCCTGACCCAGATCTTTGCAGGTCACTTCTTTGGGTGCATGGAGATCTTGGTGATAATTCTCATGTCCTTTGATCATTATGTGGCCATTATTAAGCCCCTGAGATACACAACCATCATGATCCAGCGTGTCTGTGGTGCATTGGTGAATCTGACCTGGGTGGGGTCTTGCATCCATTCTTCAACACAGATCCTCTTGGCTCTGAAATTATCCTTCTGAGGTCCCAATGTTACCAATCACTATTTCTGTGATATGCAGCCTTTACTGGAACTTGCCTGCATGGATATTTATGTCATCAATCTACTCATTGTGTTTAACAGTGGGTCCATATGCATGGTGAGTTTCATAATGCTGCATATCTCCTATGTTTTCTTCTTACATTCTCTGAGTACTCAGAGTGCAGAAGGAAGAAGGAAAGCCCTCTCCGCCTGCACCTCCCACATTATTGTTATCATCGTATTCTTTGTACCATGTATATTCACATACATTCACCCTCTAACTGTATTTCCAGTGGACAAGATGGTGGCTGTGATTCACACGATTGGGACACCTTTGCTCAACCCTCTGATTTATACTCTGAGGAATGCAGAAGTCAAAACTTCCATGAGAAAGTTATGGTGCAACAAACTCTGACTTAGGTGGTAAAGAGCAGAAGACACCAATTGCTAATTCTGTCACAGTTTAAATAAAACTGGATTGATAGAAAAGGCAAAATGTTCTCATCTCAGTGTGGACAATATTATCCTCTTCCAATGGGACCTTGTATGGAATATGCAGACTGAGCACAGAGCAAAGATCTATATTGTTTTAAACCAATGTCTCATAGAGTGACAAACCATTAAGTACAGTCATATTTGTGGAAGCCCAAGCCTGTTCCTCATGTCTGCTGTCTGCATTGATATTTCTGCTCTTTTGAGGCTTGTGAGCCAGATCTTATTGTTTCTCTAGTTTACCTTATTTATTTATATATTGTTCTGGTTTGTATTTTTCTTTTTCATGTTTATTATCCAAATTTAACAATTTATTACTAATTTCTGCCATCCACTTTGTTGGCAAATCAGTTACTGTTGCCTCATGTTACATAAAATTTAAAGAGGAAACTTTTACACCATATATATATAACACATTTGGAGAAAGAAAAGGTTTTTAACAGGAGACATTCACCCATGACTTGAAATTTGATGTTGTTATGAGTTGAATTGTTTCCCTTAAGAAAAAAGAAATGTGTTGGAGTCAATTCACAGTACCTCCAAATGTGACCTTTATTTAGAGATAGGGTCTTGTGGTGTAAGAACCTGGCAGCTTTCTGGAGTGTAATGTAAGCACCTGACATTAAGCTTTTGATTGTCCAGCCATTCATTTCAAAGATACTCATCTTAATAAATACATTGGCATAATTAGATACTGATCCAGGCATTTTGTCCATGAAGTTCCCCTTTTACAAAGCCCTGGGTGACCTATAATTGACCATTTGAGTGACCTTGCTTTCCCCTTCCTATGATTTAGTCCTTCTCTTATGTTTTAAATTAACTAATAGAGAGAGACCCCAAGAAGATGTAGGCATTCCACCCTTGACCTCAGTGAGGGCAGAACCCCAGGTTCTCTTCTCTCTCTCTCTCTGAACCTGTGGCATCCCTGTGTGACTTCAGGCATGCAGTGTACTGTACTCTTCATGACCACTGAGGAATAAACCTTGTTTTTCCAAAGTTCCCTGCTGGGTGTCACTTGTCATAAAAAGCACAAGATTCCATCCAGTGACAACATTGGTTCTGGTTGGGAAAACCTCTATGGGGGCTCCCCACAAGTGGTAAGCTCAGATAAGTGTGGCCAGGGATTCCTAGTTAACAGCATTATTCTCCATAGACTGAGACTGACACAAAACAGCTATTCAAAGAGGTAATGAAGTCAATTTTTTTTCCTATCAGGGTGAAAAGATGACATCCTTTTAAGAATGGATACAAAAATTTTAGGAGGTCATTTGCTAGACTTAAAGCAATGCATAAAAAAAGGGGAAAAAAAGCAGACAAAAAACCAGTGTAAGAATGTCTCACAGAATCTCAAGTCAACTGGTCTGGCCATACTGACATAGTAAAATGAGAAGGGCTAAACAATTGAATGGTATTTTTCTAATTTGAAGCTTGTAGGAAAAGACCTGACTTGAAATAAATTTCCCTGGGAAATGGCTAGTTGCTATCTTCCTATGTAAACATAGATTTGCTTTCCTTTTTGTAACATTATCCTAACAAGGTAATTGGGGGGAGGGTTGTCTGTGTGTGCTACTTGGAATTTCTTTTAAACAATTCACATTGCAAGTAAAAAATGTCTTCTGAATCATCAGAAAACTCCAAGGAGAAAATGGACAGAGAGCTAAATAAAATCAAACATCTCCTCAAGAAATAATGCAGCCTTTCACCCTCTGCTGTGATATTAGATGAAAGAAGAATCCCAGATATCTATGAATGAGTTAAAAAGTCTCCCTTCAGGTAGTGAACAAGGTTCCACAAGGTAAGACTAAAAATAAATAGTAGAAACCAGTCTACACAATTGTGTAAATTTATTATGTAAGAAAGTAAATCATTTTGAAATAAATCAAACTTAGATCCCATTTCTAGTTTGACTTAAAAATGGGTGACCTTGGGGAAATTCATGAGATGTTCTGAGCCTTGTCTTCAAATATGAAATGAAGATTACTGTTCTTGTTAATGTAAATGTTAGATGTGATACGTTAAATTGTGAGTGCATGATTGGAAACCATTGTAGGAGATGTGAGCAATTGAGTGATATAATCAGAATAAGATTTAAAGAGAATCATTTGAGCTGTTTCAGGAGAACAAATTGTTGGAAGCCAGAATAAAATTGCAGACTTGACAGGAGGCTTTAGCTGTGGGCCAGGAAGAAGATGGGAGATAGCAAATGATCAAATTTGTGACATATTTTGAAACTAGAGACAACCAGATCTGTCAAAAGAATGAATGAGTAATATGACCAATAACAGGGTGAATAACACTATGAAATTTATTGACTGAGCAATTATAATGGACGTGGTACCATTTAATGAGATGGGAAACACCTTATTTATTGTGGAAATTTAAAGTATTATTTTATAAATACTAAACTGACATCCAACTGGAGATGTCCAAAATTGAGATGTTCTTCAGAGAAGTGTTAAAATTAAGGGTAGAGATAGGGGCTGGAGATACAAAACTGGAGGAAAGACCCTCAGAAAGATGTCTCAGTTCTGAGACTGTTCAGGGCAGTGACCTTCTATTCACAGTTTGATCTACTCACACTAAGTATGTAAATTAGCTTAAATGGGACTCAATATTACACCTTTGTGAATTTATAAATGGTGTACCCTTTCTTGGAATTCCCATCCCATCTTTTCTTGTTCTTTGCTTTTTCTTTAGAACTGAGCTAAGCATTGCTTTTTCCAGGAAGTCTTCTCTGATTTCAGTTTGACTGACACATTCCTACGCCATGAACCTTAGCTTGTGTGAATATACTTATAATGCTAATTATTACACGAGTCTGGGCTGTTCTGATACCTAGTCTTTAATATATCCCTGAAGTCAGGGAACTATGCCTTATTCAGTTTGGTATTCACAATATCTTTGACACATTGGACTCAAATATATACTCCATACAATTTATTTTAATTGAATGGATAAATTAAAGGTTAAATTTGTAATGCATTTGAGTGTTTTCCCTATTGTTTTGTAGGTAAATCACATCAAATATGTGAAGTCAGCTCCTCTACAGACTAGATGAAATCAAGGAACAATGTAACTGAGTTTGTCCACTTGGGACTCACTCAGAGCCTCCAGGGTCAGAAAATATTATTTGTTGTGTTCTTGTTCATCTACATGGTGACAATGGTGAGCAACCTACTCATTGCTATAACTGTGGTGGTCAGTCCAATCCTGAATTCCCCTAGGTACTTCTTTCTTGGCTATTTATCATTTATGGATGCTGTTTATTCTACTACAGTCACCCCAAATATGATTATAGACTTACTCAGTGAGAAGAAAACCATTTCATTCCAAGGCTGCATGACTCAGTTTTTTATAGGGCACTTACCTGGTGGTGCTGAGATTTTGCATCTGATGATCATGGCTTATGACCGCTACGTGGCCATCTGCAAACCTTTGCATTATTTAACAATCATGAATAAGCAAGTGTGTGCTCTGCTGCTGCTGTTGACTTGGGTTGGTGGGTTTTTACATGCTGTAGGTCAACTTCTCTTTGTATACAACCTTCCCTTCTGTGGCCCCAATGTCATTGATCACTTCCTCTGTGACATGTGCCTTTTTTTAAAACTTGCCTGCACTGGCACCTACATTATTGGCCTCACTGTGGTTGCCAGTGATGGGGCAATGTGTATGGTCATCTTTATGCTCTTACTCATCTCCTATGGGGTCATCCTGCACTCCCTGAAGACTCTGAGTCTGGAAGGGAGGTGCAAAGCCTTACCTACCTGTGGCTCCCACATTACTGTGGTGGTCCACTTTGTCCCCTGTATTTTTATGTATGTGAGACCTCCTTCTACCTTACCCATTGATAAATCCTTGAATTTTTTTTGCACCATAATCACTCCTATGTTGAACCCTCTAATCTATACTCTGAGAAATGGAGAGATGCAAAATGCAGTGAAAAAGCTCTGGACCAGAAAAAGAAAAGAAGGCAAAATAGATCACCTATTTTCAATGAAGAATTGCTCTTTCCAGGTAAGCCATGTGTGATTCTTTAATTGCAGTAAATTTCTCCTCAGATTTGATAACTTGGGCATGATGAAACCATTTATTATGTGAATACTTCCAATGATCAAAATATACTTTTAAGATTTTCATAATTTGCTAGTTCAAAGTATGCATTTTGTTTTTAAATATATTTTTAGGATTTTCACAATCCTTAGGAAAATGTATTTAGTTTTAGATTTTCACAATTTCTTAGGAAAATATATTTAGCTTTGGGGTATATAATGATTATTGAGATTGTAGATTTATGTTCTATATGATGAATTGAGCTATTTTAAGACTGTAAATTTATTTTAGTTAGTAGAAGATATTCTCATGTTTCTCTTCTAAATAATATAATCTTTCAGAATTATGGGACTTGATACAGATTTCAGAAAAATTAAATAAAAATAAGACATAAAAACTTGGTTTATTCTTCCCGTAGATAGCCCATATTAATATTTGAAGTCTGTATCTTAATTTTTGTAGCTGCAAGATACTTTACATACATTATTTTATTCCTAATGTTTATGTTAATGTTGAAGAATAATGATGTTTCAGAGTTGTAATATTAATCATAAGGAAACTAGGTATATAAAAACGATCTGAATGAACAAAAGATATATACAGAAAAATAACCAAATCATACTAATTTTTCCAATTGGGCAATCACATTATCTTCTCAAGTGAAGCAGATTTGTATGGAGTTATATTTCATAAAGATGATCCATTTATCTTCCCAGATACTTTAGGATGTCTGTTTACACCTTTGCTCTTTTTCAATAGTCCTACTGCTTTTTTGTTTAAAGTGTTTCATAGCCTTCTGTAAATACACAGGCTCTGCCTTTCATGTATGAATGTAGCATAATCCATAATCCATAAACTAAAAAACTTGACACGTGATATCTTGATCATCATTGTTAAGAAAGATGCTGACAATATATGCCATTCTTATCTCTCTTGTTAATGAAAGGTAGTTTACTTGGTAGTAAAGAGTTCAGAATATATTGTTTTACGTAAAAGACATCATTCATAACATTCTCTCTCTTTCTGAATCAGACTTGAAACAAAATATTATCATTATCAAATACCAGAAGTATGTGGTCAAAGAACTTACTATTCTGCCTCCCTTGCTTAGCCTGGATTCATCAAGAGCTAAGGCTTTGGAGCAATCATTTCTTTTCACTGGTGAATCACACTGTATGAGAAACTTTATGTCCTGCTTTTTATATTACATGAAGATTTAATATACCAAATTCTTATAAAAAAAAAAGCAATATTGACCAAATAATATCAAATATTTGAGTTGATCAGAATTTATATAATTCATTCCTCTACTTCTGGTTGTTGCTGTAAACTGAAAGTTTGCATCACCCTTCAAATTCCTAAGTTAAGTCCTTTATAATGTGGTGGAATTTGGAGGTGGTCCCTTTGAGCTATGATTAATTTAGGAAGATGGATCCCACATGAGTGGGATTCATGCCCTTATAAAAGATATCCCAGCGTCTCTTGACACATCTGCCATATGAGGGCACAGCAGATGGTGTCTGAGTACTAGGAAGTGGATCCTCACCATAAGTGGAATCTGCTGGCATCTTAATGTCTGACTTCTGAGGCTCTAGAATTGTGAAAGATTATTGTTTACTGTTTAAGCCACCATGTCCATGGTGTTCTGTAATAGGAACCCAAATGGCCAAGACAGAAATGTAGTTAATTTTTAAATTTGCATAGTTATTTCAAGTGATGAGATAAGAATCTTTGTTAATTTTCTTTGTTCATTGGTGTATAAGATCCCTGAAGTCAGGAAAATTACTTAATTGTATTTGTGTTCTCTGCTCCTTGCACAATGTATGAGACATAGAATTCACCCCTCAACTTTGTCAATTATATGTGTCCTTGAGTTCTTGAATTATTGGGATGAGAATTTTTACTGATAAATTTTGATTAACTATACATATATTTGCTACAAATTTATATTTATATTGTTATGTTTTTATGTTATAATTATGAGTGTTTTTATATAAAGATGTTATATTTTAATATTTTTTACTTTTCAATTTTGTCTATCACATCAGTTTTGGAAAATTCCATTTCCTTCCAGTGATTTTATAAATTTTAATCTTTTTAAAAAAACATTTTAAATGCAATTTTTAACACATTTTAGATTTTTTTGATGTGAAAAAATAGCTAAGCCTCTTTTCCCTGAACAAGTAAAATAATCTGCAAATACAATTATTAATTTTAGTAATACTATGGAAATTTTAATTTAATATGTCAGGTTTTACACCATCTAGAGGATCCAATTTCTGGCTGTTTCTCCTCCTCATGCCCCTCCTTTCTTTTCTTCTCTGCTTTCTTCTTTGTTATATTCCTCCACCAGTAACATATTACAGTGATTAAGGAATTTTAATGTGTATTTATACCTAGTAGGGGTTTGTTCCCATACTCATTTTTTCTAAAGCTTCTTACAATTCCTAAATATTTGTTTTTCCTGATAAACTTTAAGATAATTTTGCCAAGTTTGAAAATTTCCCATAAAATATATATTTAGGATGTCATTAATCTAAATATTTATTTTGAGGAAAATGCCATGTTTAATATCTTGTTTTCCCATCCAGAAAAAGACATGTATTATGAAGGACTGATTGATGTCTCAATAAAAATAATCTCTCTGGAGTATACATAAATCCTGCTTTTTGGTTTTCTTTTAAACATTCTTATTTACATTTGATTCACATTTTCAGTGAACTTGTCCTAAAGGGCTTACTATCTTGCTGGCATGAAACACAGTACAATTCCCAAAGCCACAGGGTGTATGTCTTATCCAAATATTCATAGGCCTGTATCCAACAATACATAAGTATGTATTTCACCATGCATTTAGATCTGTATCCAACCTCATGGGTCTGCATCTGACAAAGTATGGATCAGTGTTTGACTACTGATGTGAATGGATTTGCATATGTACACCCACACAACAGGTGACAAGTGACATCAGAGTGCACTTCCTGGTAGACAGCTCCTGTGGAGGAAAACTCAACAGCTCCTCCCCTAGAAGAAGCACTCTAGCCCCACCTGCTTTACACCATACCTCAGAAAAGCATCTGGGGGCTTCTACCCCCAAAATTGGGGAACAGATGTGGCCCCCCAACAGGTCTGTGACAACCACAGAGCAAAGAGGAAGCCTGCTTAACATCTAGTGCAGACTCTGGTCACCATGACACCAACTACACTCCCTATCAAGGGGATAATAGCACACACAAAGAAAAGATGTAGCAGGCATCCATACTAAAAGCAGCCCTTGCAATAAAAATATTAGGTGTACACATGCAACACGGGGATGCTCCCACATAAAAATAGCCCTTCAAGATCACAGTAGATAACTCTTACTCCTAAATTCACAGAGTCAGAGAAATGTAAGTAAAATGAAGAAACAGAGGAACTGCTCCAAATTAAAAGAACAAGAGAAGTCCCTGAAAGAACAAACAATATAATAGACCTTGACAGTCTACTAGATACTGAATTCAAAAAAGAGTTGATAAAAGCACCAAAGGAAATGAGAGAGCCTATGAACAGAAATGCAGAATATTGCAAAAAGGAAATAGGAACTATAAGGAGGAGCCAATTAAATACAGAAAACTCAATTGCTGGAATAAAAGCCAAGTTAAAGGCAATCAGTAGCAGACTAAATAATGCAGAAGGATGAATAAGTGATTTAGAAGACAGGATAATGGAAATCACCCAATCAGAACAGCAGAGAGAAAATCAAATGAAAACTAATGAAAGCAATATAAGAGATCTATGGGATAATATAAAGCTTGCCAATCTATGCATCATAGGGGCCCTAGAAGGAGAAGTAAGAGAAAAGGTGGTCAAAATGTATTTAGAGAAATTATGACTGAAAACTTCCCAAACCTACAGAAGGAAACAGATATCCAAGTACAGGGAACATAGAGGGTTCCAAATAAGACGAACCCAAACAGACCTACATCAAAATGTATTATAGTTAAAATAAAAATTAAAGATAAAGAGAAGATTCTAAAGGCAGCAAGAGAAAAACAAAGAGTTGGTTACAAGGGAACTCCAGTAAGACTATTGGCAGATTTCTTTATGAAAAAGTTGCAGACCAGAAGGAAACAAGATACACTCAAAAAACCTGAAAGGGATTCTATGTCTATGAGTCTTTTTCTGTTTTGTATTTATGCTTTTTTGTTTTGTTTTGTTTTTGTTTTTTAGATTCCACACATGAGCTATCTCATATGATATTTTTCTTTCTATTTCTGGCTTACTTCACTTAGAATAACATTCTCCAGGAGCATCCATGTTGCTGCAAATGGCATTATGTTGTTGGTTTTTATGGCTGAGTAGTATTCCATTGTATAAATATACCACTTCTTCTTTATCCAGTCATCTGTTGATGGACAGTTAGGCTGTTTCCATGTCTTGGCTATTGTAAATAAGGCTGCTATGAACATTGGGGTGCATGTGTCATCCTGAAGTAGGGGTCCTTCTGGATATAAGCCCAGGAGCGGGATTCCTGGATCATACGGTAAGTCTATTCCTAGTCTTTTGAGGAATCTCCACACTGAAAAACTGCAACCTAGGATATTTTACCCAGCAAGATTATCATTTAGAATAGATGGAGAAATAAAGAATTTCTCGGACAAGTAGAAACTAAAAGAATACAGCAATACTAAGCCTATCCTAAAATAAATATTGAAAGGCCTTTTCTAAATAGAAAAAAACCCAAAATCTACAGAAAACAGAAAACACAAATGGAAATGCAATGATAGCTACAATGCAAATGAATAAACATGAAGATGTAAAACAGCACATCAAAATCATAAAATATGGGGGATGTGAGTAAGAAAATGTGGATTTATTTTTAGAAAATGTTTGAACTTATATGACGACCAGTCTAAAGCAAGTAGATACAGTAATGAGTTAAAATACTTGAATAAGTATATCTTTGAGGAAAAAATGATAATTGTATATTTCACTCCTTTCCACATAAAAGTAAACTATGCCTGACCTTCTTTTGATAGTAAATTTCGTATGGCAACATAAAGACATGCAATTTGCAATTAAGTTTTGAAAGGATTATGAGCAATTCTAGATGTTAACACAGATTGTAATGTTACAATTAAAATCATGTGGTACTGATTCAAAAATAGCTACAATATAAATGATTAAAAGAACTTATAAAATAACCTGGTTTCACACATACATTTAAAATAAGGATATTTCTATTAGGATACTTTTGGTTCTAAATAATAGAAAAATCAATCGAAATTGTTTTGAGATTTAAGGATATTTATTGATTGACTAGCATAACTGCAAACTTCAAAATTATGGAAGCTTCAGAGTTGGTTAATGGCCTGAAGTATAAGATGACTAAAGTTTACTGAGCACATACTTTATGTTAAACATCTAGGAGTGTATTCTAAAGTTTTGGGGCACAGTCTCCCAGGTGGCACCAAATCTCAGCCTTCAGTAATCCATGCCAATATTCCATTCAGTTAATGCTTCCAGGTGATGAGTAATATGGTCACAGCTGTGAATTCTATGTTGGTGAGTGATTTGTTTTACTTTATTTAGTACAAAATGTGTGTCCTGGTTAGAGATAATAATCAGTGGAGTACCAGGGCAATGAATCACAGATTATGCTCCATGAATAATAAAGCAAGCTGAAGTACTGGAGATAGAAGGGATACACACACACACACACACACACACACACAGATACACATTCAAAATATATGATGATAAGAATCTGTCTCTTCCAGGTTGAGGAGTTTTAATAGAGTAAGGTTTTTGACTGATTGCCCTAGAGTATTTTGCCCTATGGGGGAGTCATTGATGCAATTTATTAATGGAATTTTGGACGTTCAGCCGTGACAGTAGCCAGACCATGACTGGTGACATGTAGATCCTGTTGCTCACTCAGACTGTGTAGATCACTCATCTCTGTTATGGTGACCACCAAAGTGGCTGAAGAGGCTGACTGATGTCCACAAGACAGGTCATGTTGTCAACCAGATTTCTGAGATTTTCTCTGATAGAAACTTTATATGATGAACAGACCTTTTTGCATTTGGTCAGTTCCTAGTGATCCATCCACATACCACCCCTCCAGATTGCTTTGCCATCCATCCTTCCTGTTAAATTTTTACATTATTCTAGACATGGACCCTGTTGATGGGAGGCAATATTACTTAATTTATTTTTACTGTCTGTAACAGTGGTAGCCATTTCCTATCTTTTGAATCTCAGCTTAAACATCACCTTTCAGGAAGGGACTTCTATGATTACATTATCCGTAGTAGAATTCCCCCCCTTATTTCAGCTACAGTACCTTATTTCTTGCCTTAGAAGTAGTGCATAAGACTACAACTGCTTTATTAAATTGCCTCCTTCTTTATTGGCTAACTCTATTACAAGAATATAAGATCCATGAGGGAAGAATCTTTTATATGAAACTTTTTCCATTTCATTCATTGTTTTGTCCTCACTCACGGCACAGTTTTGTACTGACATTGGTACCCTAAATATTAAAAAAAGATACAATTAATAATTGGATAAATAATTAGTTATTGTACTTGAATTGATAAATTTTTATTCTGCCAAATGTCAAGGCAGAATAAATTGAGTACTAAATAAAAAAGAAAGAAAAGCTTGTTGTGGCAAGTGGGAATATACATGATAAATTAATATTCACTGAAGCAAAATGATTGGACTGATATTTATTCTTGTCTAGCAATATTCAGAAAATGACTATAAAGCTGGTTTTTTTCTCTCCAGGTTACATCTTTTTTACCTTAATTCTGCGATGTGGTTTACTAGGATCTTTATATAACAGATGTAATTTTAAAGTTTAATAGAAAGTCCCAGTGAATTTAATTAAGCAAGAATCAATCTTGGACACATTCTGATCTAAGACTTAATGATGGATATAACTAACAGAGATAAAATGTCCATTGTTCTTTACCTCTTTTGGGAAGATAGATTATATCCTTTTAAGAACTGATATAAAAATTTTAGGAGGTTCTTTGTTAGACTTAAAACAATGCATTAAAAGGCAACAACAATAGCAACACAAGGAAGTCTCTCAAAATCTCCAGTCAAGTAGTCTGGCTGTACCAACATGGGAGAGTGAGAAGGGCTAAACAATTGAATGTTATTTTTCTATCTTGGAGTTAATGGGAAAAGAGGTAACTGAAGACAACTTTCCCTGGAAAATGGCACTTGCTATCTTTATATATAAACACAGGATTCACTTGTCTATTTGATAAATTATTCTAACGTGGTAAACTGTTGTCTTTGTGTGCTCTGTGGAATTTTTTTTAAAACACTCTATAGTGCAAATAAAAACATTCTTATGAATAACCAGAAGAATCCATGGAGGAAATGAACAGACAGCTGAATGAAATCAAACCTATCCTCAAGTAATAGTACAGCCTTTCACACCTCCTTTGTCATATTGGATGAAAGAAGAATTCCAGGATTTATGGGTGATTTAAAACGTCTTCCTTCAGATTGTAAACAAGCTTCCACAAGTAAGACTAACAGTAAATAGTGGGAAACAGGAGTCACAATTGTGTGACTTTCTTTATTATGTAAGACATAAATCATTTTGCAATAAATCAAATGTAGGTACTAATTCTAGTTTTATCACTTAAAAATGTGTGCATTTGGAAAAATTAATGAGATAGTATGACCCTCATTATATAAACTGTAAAATGGTGATTACAGTACTTGTTCCTGTAAATACTAATTGTGATGCATTAAATTGCGAGAGCGTGATTGGGATCAACTGTGAGAGTTTTGAGCAGTTGATTGATATAATCAGAACAAGATTTGAAGAGTATAATTTGAGCTGATTCAGGAGAAAAACTGTTGGAGGACAGAATTGAAGTGGACAGACATGACAGGAGGCTACTGCAGTGGACCAAGAAGGAAATGAGGGGTAAGGAATGGACAAATTTATGATATAGTTTGAAAATAGAGATCACATAATTTGATAAAGTTATCAATGAATAATACGAGAGCAAAAAGAGAGTGAAGAATCCTTTAAGATTTTTGTCTGAGCAAATACATTGAAGGTGGTGTCATTTAATGAAATGTGAAACAACTTTTTAATTGTGGAAAATTTAAAATTTATGTTGTATTTAGTAAGTTGATATCCAACTTTAAATGTCAAAATAGAGGTGTTTCTTATAGAAATGTTAAAACTTGGGTAGAGAGAGGGACTAGAGACACAAATTTGACTGCTTTAACATTTTTTTTGTTCAAGAAAGGGAGAAATATCCAACCAAAGACCCCAAGAAAGAAGTCTCAGTGAGTTCTGAGAGAATCCAGGACAGTGACCTTCTACTGATACTTTGATCTACTCACATTGAATATATAAATTAGTTTAAATGGGTCTCAATATTATATCTTTGTGATTATTCTTTGTTGTTATTGGGGGTGGTAATTAGGTCTATTTATTTTTTTTAATTTATTTTTAAAGGTGGAACTGGGTATTAAACCCAGGACCTTATGCATTCTAAATCATGTGCTCTACCACTTCAGTTATACCCAACCCCATATCTTTACAATTATAAATGTTGTACTGTTTCATGCAATTACTTTCCCATCTTTTGTCATTCTTTTACTTTTCCTTTAAAACTCAATTGAAGTATTACTTCCTCTAGGAAGACTTCTTTGATTCCAGTTTGACTGATATAGTCCTACACTGTGACCCTTAGCTGTGTGTGAGTATCCTTATAGTGACACTTACTACATGGGTCTGGAATTTTCTGATCTCTCATTATTTGTCATACCACTGAGTGTAGGGACCTACTACTATTCAACTTGGTAATCATAATGTGAGTGATGCATTGGACCCAAATACATTCTCTACACACATACTTTTAATTGAATGGATAAATAAAAGACAAAGTTTAAAAAGCATTTAATAAATTTCCCCCTTGTTTTATAGGTAAACTGCTTCTAATATGTGAACTCAGCTCCTGTACAGACTAGATGCAACCTAGGAGCAATGTAACTTATTTCATCCTCTTGGGCCTCATACAGGATCCAAAGGAGCAGAAAGTCCTTTTTGTTATGTTTTTGCTCTTCTACATTTTGACCATGGGGGGCAACCTTCTAACTGTTGTGGCTATAACTATCAATAAGACCTTGAACTCACCAATGTACTTTTTTCTTGCTAGCTTATCATTTATGGACATGGCTTATTCCTCTTCTGTTTCCCCAAGATTGCTTTCAGACTTGTTCTTTGAGGAAAATACCATATCCTTTGAATCTTGCATGGCTTTTCTGTTTATAGAGCATATTTTTGGTGGATCAGAGGTCTTCCATCTCTTGGTGATGGCCTATGTCCACTATGTGGTCATCTGTAAGCCCCTGCATTATTTGGTTATCATGAGGCAAAGGGTGTGTGTTGTGCTGCTGGTGGTGTCCTGGGTTGGAGGATTTCTGCACTCAGTCATTCAACTTGGCACTATTTATGGGATCCCATTCTGTGGCCCCAATGTCATTGATCACTTTTCATGTGATATGTACCCCTTATTGAAACTGTTCTGCAGTGACACCTATGTCATTGGCATCTTAGTGGTGGCCAATGGAGGACTGATCTGCACTACTGTGTTTCTGCTCTTACTCATCTCCTATGGAGTCATCTTGCACTCTCTAAAGAACCTGAGTCAGGAAGGGAGACGGAAAGCCCTCCAGACCTGTGGTTCCCACATCACTGTAATTGTCTTTTACTTTGTTCCATGTATTTTCATATATGTAAGACCTGCTAAGACCTTCCCCCTTGACAAATCATTGACTGTTTTATACAATCATAACCCCCATGCTGAATCCATTAATCTACAGTCTAAGAAATTCTGAGATGACTAATGCTATGAAGAAACTCTGGAGAAAAAAAAGCAGATATAGTATTAAGTAAGTTCTTTGTCAATCATGATGAAACTCATTTAACCTTAGGACCAATCTTCCTGAATGTAAAAGTCTTTATAAATCTGGTGGAAATTTCCTTTTCTCTAAAGGAATTGCAAAAATTATATTAAAACATGAACTGTATGTTCATGCGATCAATGACAATTTTCCTGCTAGAATATAAACTGTATAATGTCTGGTTTATCACAAAACCTAGAAAGGTGGGGTGCATTTACAATAGGGAATCTATAATCAATATGTAATTAATTAATTAATGGAATGTTTATAGTTACACTAATTTTAAATTAATTCCTTATTTACTTTGTAACTTTTTCACAGTTAGTTTTATTTTACATCAGAGTCTTACCTTTTATCTTCATTTTTTATTGTTCTATTTAAAATACTTCATGCTATATAGACTATTTGTTCAATTTCATTTGCTTTACATTTGAAATTTTTAGTATAGTATTTTAATTTTTCAAATAAACTTGGAAGTATGATGGATAATAATAAATATTAGAAGTCGAACCCATGCAAACTGAAATACTGTAGAACAGAACTCTTCTCCATCCCGTGGCGTTGTCTCCTAGTTCTCCCAGTTGCAGTCACTACTCTGTTCTAGAGAGTTTTCAAGTAGTAATCTTGCAAATATAAGCATACTTTCTTACATGAGCGTGTTTATGTCCTTGTGTATAAATTTTGCATTTTACTACTACTGCTCCTGAAGATCTTTGTGACCGGTCTTATATAGATCTAACTCATACTATTTAACTTCTGTCATACTATTTAACTTCCTTATAAAGATACACTCAAATTTAAATGCCCAGTCCTCTTCAGGTTTTTCCCATCTTTTTCTAGGATAAATAATTGTACAATGCAGTGTTTTTGAAATTTTTGAAGTATGAGTCCTGGAAGGGAAATTTTTGAGTCAACTGGTTTATGTATTTATAATGTTGGTGTTCATAGTTATTGTCAAAATGCCATCCACAATCCTGTACTAAACTCACTATTCCTTTCATTCTGGAAATTCCACATTTGATGAGATTCTCAGAAACCAGTGCTTGGTAAACTTTGTGGTATTTGACAATCTCATTAAAGAAACTGTGTTTCACTTGTATACTTTAATTATAAATAAATAAATATAATTAGAATTTGGACATATATTGATGTGTTTAAGGTGATATGTATTTCTTTTTCATCAATTACTTATTAATGAATTTCATTTGTTTTATTAGATTGCTAATATTTCCCATACTGATTTTATGATTTAATTAAACACTAAGGAATTTATCCCATTTACCATATATGTTATTGTCTTTCCAGCTTGTGATTAGTTTTTGATATATTTATACTGTGCAGAATGTTTTTGAACAAGTAGAAATAATTTTGCATTTACATAATTAAATCTTTCAATATTTTCTTTGGATTTTGTCTTGCTTAGAAAGAATTTTCCTATTTCAATGACTATACTATTTTCCATAGTTGTTGCATTAATTTATATTCCAACCAAGAGTGTACAAGGGTCCAAAGTTTCTAAATCTTTACCAACATTGCTTTTTTATAAGGATATTACTTTCACTCATTAGGGCTCTGCTCCCATTATCTAATCATTTCCCAAAGGCTCCATTTGAAATATCACCACTAACATACTTCAGCGGTCAAGGAATTTTAATGTGCATTTATACCTATTAAGGATATTACTCCCCTAAATACTTCTTCAGAAGGTTCTTACCATTTCTAAATTTTTGCATTTTATGATAAATTTTTCGGTTATTTTTCAAAGTTTGAAAACTTCCCATAAATATATTTAGAATGTCATAACTCTACATTTTTGTTTAGAGGAAAATGATATTTTAATATCTCATTTTCTCATTCTGCATTCAGACATATATTGTGAAGAATTGATTGATGTCTCAAAAAATTTGTAATCATTTCCATAGAGTGTAAGTAAAATTTGCCTTTTTTTTTTATTTAAACAGAGGACCCTCTGATGTAGATTTGGTTAACATTTTTAGTGATTTCAAGAAAAGTTTAGTGTCTTTTGCTGACATTCCGAGTTATAGCACAGTCCCAAAAGTCACAGATAATATGTCTTTATTTGAACACTCATAGAAACTGACACATTGTAACTAATGGTACTTCAAATAAAAAATAAAATAAACAAATGTAAAAATAGATAATGTGAACAGACCAACCAGTAGAAGTGATATAGAATTAAAAATAAAAAAGTTCCCTGCAAATAAAAGTCCAGGACCAGATGGCTTCACTGAGGAAATCTACCAAGCATAGGAAGAAGAACTTATACTGAACCTTTCCAAACTCTTCCAAAAGGCTTGAAAGGGAGGGACAATCCCAAAGTCAATCTATGAAGCCATCATCACTCTGATATCAAAGCCAGACAAAGACACTGCCAAAAAAGAAAATTATAGGCCACTATCTTTGATAAATTTAGATGCAAAAATTCTCACCAAAATATTAGCAAACAGAATCCAACAACACATAAAAAAGACTGTACACTATGATCAAGTTAGATTCATCCCAGAGACAAAGATGGCTCAACATATGCAAATCAATCAGTGTGATTCACCACATTAACAGATGAATGGACAAAAATTACATGATTATCTCAATAGATGCAGAAAAATGCACTTGATAAATTCAATACCCATTTATGATACAAACTCCTACTAAAGTGGTAGAGAGAGAACACGTCTTAACATAATAAAAACTATTTATGACAAGCCCACCACCAGCATAATACTCAATAGTGAAAAGTTGAAATCCTTCCCACTAAAATCTGGAACAAGACAAGGATGCCCACTCTCACCACTTCTATTCAGCATAGTATTAGATGCCCTAGCTATAGCAACCAGACTAGGAAAAAAAATGAATTTAGGATGGATTTTTCTTTTTCTGCAAAGAAATTTTTGGGTGTTTTGAAAAAGGTTGCACTGAATCTGTAAATCAATTGAGGTATCATTGCCATCTTAACTATATTAAAAATGTAGCTCATAAATGTCTTTCCATTTACATGTGTCTTCTCTAATGACTTTCAGTAACATCTGCAGCTTTCAGTGTTCAAGACTTTCATCACCTTGCTTACATTTACTCAAGTATTTTATTCTTCTTGATGCTTTTGCAAATGGAATTATTTTCTTAATTTCCTCTTTGTGTTGTTCTTTGATAGTATAAAAATTCAACATCCTTTCTTGATGAAAAACTTCATTAAATTGGGTATAGAAAGAAAGTACCTCATGTAATTAGTGTCAAACATGAGAGAACCACAACACACATCCACACATCATACTAAACATTAAAGTTCAAATGCTTTTACATTAAAATCAGGAGCAAAACTAGACTCTCATCACTCCTTTGCAACATAGTACTGTAATAAAAATTCCTTTTAATTTTTTTGTTTTCTATATGTAGACCAGGTCATCTCTGAAATGAGATAATTTTGCTTAATCTTTATTTAATATTACTATCTGTAAGAGTGCTTCCACTGGTAGTCACATCCTGTCCTTTTGTGCTCAGCTTAAACATCACTTTTTAAGAAAGGCATTTCTGATTACATTTTCCGATTACATTTTCCACAGTAAGTTCCTTCCTCTCTTCTCTATAACAATGTTTAATTTGCTGTCTTAAAAGAATGGCAGTGGACTACAACTGTTTTACTAAATTTTCTCTTTATTGTCTGACTGTATTATAATAATATAAAATCCATGCAGATAGGAACTTTTATATGGCTATATTTCCCTGTGCTATACATTGCTTATTAATTCCACCCATAGCACAGTTTGTATATTAAAAATGAGTACCCTAAATTTTATATAAAAAACAATTCATAATTGTATAAATAATTAGTAATTATATTTGATTTGGTGATAGAATTTTTATATATTTGAGCAAACATCAAGGCAGAATAGATTGAGTACTAAATAAAAAGAAAGAAAAACTTGCTATGGCAAGTGGCAAAATATATAATAAATTAATCTTCATTGAATCAAACTGTTTGTGCTGATACTATGTTTTTATTACCAACAGTGTCAACATGATTCTCAAGCTGATTATTTTCTTCATTTTCCATCTTTTTTATCCTAATTGTGTGATGTGGTTTAGCAGTATCTTTACACACAGATGTACTTTTGAAATGTAGTGGGAAATCCCAGTGAATTTAATTAAGCAAGAATCAGTCTTGGACACATTCCAGTTCTAAGACAATGATAAATGTGGCTACAAGGGAGAAAATGTCCAATGATCTGACCCCACTAAGGAAAAGAGGTGACATCCTTTTAAGAACCAATATATATTATTCAGGATGACCTTGGTTATACTTAAAGCAGTGCATAAAATAAAATAAAATAAAAACAGCCCCACAATGTCTAAAAATCTCAAGCTGACTATTCTGGCCACACTGAAATGATCAAATGAGGACTAAACAACTGAATGGTATAATTCTGTTTTGAATTTAGTAGAGAAAGAAGTTACTTGAGATACATTTCCCTGGGAAATGGCTAGTTGCTATCTTCCTATGTGAACATGAATTTACTCTTTTTTTTTAATAAATTATCCCAACATGATGAATATTTGTTTCTTTGTGCATGCTGTGGAATTTCTTTAAAATTATCTATAGTGCAAATAAAAGTAGTTTCTGAATAACCAGAGGAGACCATTTAGGAAATGAACAGACAGCTGAATGAAGGAAAATATATCCTAATAATACAGCTCTCTAATTATCTCCCCTCTGAGGCCATATTGAATGAAAGAGGAATTCCAGCTTTTTGTGAGTACTTAAGTCATCCTCCAGACTGAACAAGACTCCACAAGGAAAGACTATTATATCACTTCTTTATCATATAAAAATTAAATCTTTTTGAAATAAATCAAACTTAGATTCCAATTCTAGTTTAATCACTGAACAATGTGTGACCTTGGGGAAATTAATGAGATGTTCTGAGCCTTCCTTAATTCTTCAAATAAAAATGGGAATTACTGTTCTTGTTAATGTAAACATTAAATATGATATATTAAAATGTGAGTGAATGATTTGCAATCCACTGTGGGAGTTTTGAGCACTTGAGTGATATAATCAGAACAAGATTTAAAGAAAATCATTTGGGCTTCTTCAGGAGAACAAATTATCAAAGTCCAGATAAAACTGGAGTGACTTGGCAGGAGGCTACTGCAGTGAGCCAAGAAGGAAATGGGGGAAAGGGAATAATCAAATTTGTTATATACTTTTCAAGTAAAGACAACAACATTAAAAAAAAGGATCAATAAGTCATATGAGAGCAATAAGGGAAAAATATCACTGAGATTTTCTGTCTGAGCAATTAGATTGAAGCTGGTACCATTTCATGAAATGGAGAATACATTTCATATTGTGAAAATTTAAAATTTTGTGTTATATTTACTAAATTGATATCCAATTGTGGATGTCCAAAATTGGAGACACTGCATACAAAAATTGGAAAACAAGTGTAGAAGTAAAGGCTGGAGACTCAAATTTAACTGCTTCAGCATTTAATGTTCAGGAAAAGGAGAAATATCTAACTAAAGGCCACATGGAAGAAGTCTCAGTGAGTTCTGAGACAACCTAGGACAGTGAACTTCTGTTTATACTCTGACTTCCTCACATTGTGTATGTAAATTAGTTTAAGCAGTCTCAATATTATACTTTTGTGACTTTATAAATTATGGACCTGTTTATGAAATCCTCTTCCCATCTCATTCATTTACTTTTCCCTTAAAACTCAGCTAAAATATTGCTTCCTCTGGGAAGCCTTCTCTGATTTTAGTTTCACTGATACATTCCTACTCTGTGACTCAGCTGTGTGTGAATACCTTTATAGTGGCACTTATTAGATAGATCTGTCATATTTCATTCATCATAACACCTGTCATATATTATATCTATGAGGGTAGGGAATGATGCCTTATTGAACTTGGTAATTACAATGTCTATGACACATTGGACATGAATAGATATTCTATACACATTCTTTTAATTGAATGGGTAAAAGAGATTAAACTTACAATGCATTTAAATATTTTCCACTTGTTTTGTAGGTAAATTGTTTCTAATAATGTGACCTCAGCACCTGTACAGACTAGATGGAACCAAGGAACAATTTAACTTATTTCATCCTCTTGGGACTCACACAGAATCCAAAGGAGCAGTAGGTCCTTTTTGTTATATTCTTGCTCTTCTACATTTTGACATTGTTGGGAAACCTGCTCATTTTTGTGACAATAACAGTAAGCAAAACCCTGAACACACCGATGTACTTTTTTCTTGCTAGCTTATCATTTGTGGACATGGCTTATTCCTCTTCTATTTCCCCCAGATTTCTTTCAGACTTGTTCTTTGAGGAAAATACCATATCCTTTGAATCTTGCATGACTTATCTGTTTATAGAGCATATTTTTGGTGGATCAGAGGTCTTCCTTCTCTTGGTGATGGCCTATGATCGCTATGTGGCCATCTGTAAGCCCCTGCATTATTTGGTTATCATGAGGCAAAGGGTGTGTGTTGTGCTGCTGCTGGTGTCCTGGGTTGGAGGATTTCTGCACTCAGTCATTCAACTTGGCACTATTTATGGGCTCCCATTCTGTGGCCCCAATGTCATTGATCACTTTTCATGTGATATGTACCCCTTATTGAAACTGGTCAGCAGTGACACCTATGTCATTGGCATCTTAGTGGTGGCCAATGGAGGACTGATCTGCACTACTGTGTTTCTGCTCTTACTCATCTCCTATGGAGTCATCTTGCACTCTCTAAAGAACCTGAGTCAGGACGGGAGACGGAAAGCCCTCCAGACCTGTGTTTCCCACATCACTGTAGTTGTCTGCTTCTTTGTCCCCTGTATTTTCATGTATGCAAGACCTGCTAAGACCTTCCCCCTTGACAAATCTTTGACTGTTTTGTATACAGTCATCACCCCTATGCTGAACCCATTAATCTACAGTCTAAGAAATTCTGAGATGACTAATGCTATGAAGAACCTCTGGAGAAAAAAAAGCAGATTATGTATGAAATAAGCTCATTATCATTCATGAGAAAACTCACTTAACCTTAGGACCAATCTTCCTGAATGTAAAAGTCTTCATAAATCAGATACAAATTTATTTTTCTCTAAAGAAGTTACAATAATTATATTAAAAATGAACTATATTTTCATGCTATCAATGACAATTTTCCTTTTACAATATAAACTGCTTAATGTCTCACTGTACCTAGAAAGGTGGGATGCATTTACAGTAAGGAATATATAAATAATAATATATAATTAATCAACTAATGGAATTTTTATAGTTATACTAATTTTAAATTAATTCCTACATTTACATTTATAACTTCTTGATCTTTAGTTTTATTTTACATCAGATTTGTACATTTCTTCTTCTTTTTTTATTGTACTAGTTAAATTATTTAATGCTATATAGAGCTTTCAATTTCGGTTGCTTTATATATGAACATTTTAGTATAATATTTTAATTTTTAAAATAAAACCTGAAACTATGATGGATAATAATAAATGTTAGAAATAGAACCCAAGAACAATGAAATACTGTGGAACAGAACTCATCTCCATCCCATAGTATTGTCTCCCATTTCTCCCTGTTGCTGTCACTATTCTGTTCCTGAGATTCTTCAAGTAGTAATCCTTGCAAATACAAGCATACTTTTTTCATACATGAATGTGTTTATGTCTCTGTGTACAAATGTTGCATTTTACTACTGAGGCTCCTGAAGATCTTTATGTACCAGTCTATATAGATACAACTGATACTCTTAAATTTCCTTATAAAGATACACTCAAATTTAAATGTCCAGTCCTCTTCAGGTTTTTCCTGTCTTTTTCTAGGGTAAATAATTCTGCTATGCAGTGTTTTTGAAATTTTTGAAGTATGAGTCCTGGAAGGGAAATTTTTGAGTCAACTGGTTTATGTATTTATAATGTTGTTCACCGTTCTTGTCGAAATGCCATCCACAAGTTTGTACTAAACTCACTGTTTCTTTCATTCTGGAAAATACACGTTTGATAACATTCTCAAGAACTAGTGCTTGGTAAACTTTGTGGTATTTTACAATCTCATTAAAGAAACTGTATTTCACTTGTATACTTTAATTATAAATAAATAAATATAATTAGAATTTGGACATATATTGATGTGTTTAAGGTGATATGTATTTCTTTTTCATCAATTACTTATTAATGAATTTCATTTGTTTTATTAGATTGCTAATATTTCCCATACTGATTTTATGATTTAATTAAACACTAAGGAATTTATCCCACTTACCATATATGTGGAGTTATTGTTTTTCCAGCTTGCGATTTGTTTTTGATATATTTATACTGTGCAGAATGTTTTTGAACAAGTAGAAGTAATATCGCATTTACATAATTAAATTAAATTTTAAATCTGTCCATATTTTCTTTGGATATTGTCTTGCTTAGAAAGAATTTTCCTAGTTCAATGCCTATATTATTTTCCATATTGGTTGCATCAATTTATATTCCAACCAAGAGTGTACAAGGGTCCAAAGTTTCTAAATCTTTATCAACATTGCCTTTTTATAAGGATATTACTTTCACTCACTAGGGGTATGCTCCCATTATCTAATCATTTCCCAAAGGCTCCATTTCAAAATATTACCACTAACATACTTCAGTGGTCAAGGATTTTTAATATGCATTTATACCTACTAAGGATAGATTCCCCCAATTACTCCTCTAAATACTTCTTCAGAAAGATCTTTTCATTCCTAAATATTTGCAATTTATCATATCATATTTTTCAAAGTTTGAAAACTTTCCATAACATATATTTATAATATCATAATTCTACTTACTTGTTTTGAGGAAAATGGCATGTTTTAATATCTTGTTTTCCAATTCTGAATTAAGACATATATTGTGAAAAACTGATTATGAAACGTCTCAAAAATTTGTAATCATTTCCATAGAGTTTAAGTAAAATTTGTCTTTTTTTCTTCTAAACAGAGGACTCTCTGATGTAGGTTTGATTAACATTTTTAGTGAGTTGGTCAGAAAAGTTTTAGCGTCTTTTGCTGCCATGAATTATTCACCCCAAATTTGTGGATATATGTCTTTATTTGAGCTTTCATAGAAATTGACACATTTTAACTGATGGTACTTCAATTAAAAAATGAAGTAAAATAAGAAGATATAGATAATTTGAACAGAACAAGCACTAAAAGTAAAATAGAATTACCAGTAAAAAAGTTCCCTGCAAATAAAAGTCCAGTACCAGATGGCTTCACTGAGGAAATCTACCAAGCATAGGAAGAAGGACTTATACTGAACCTTTCCAAACTCTTCCAAAGGGCTGAAAAGGAGGGGACACACCCAAAGCCAATCTATGACACCATCATCACTCTGATATCAAAGCCAGACAAAGACACTGCCAATAATGAAAATTACAGGCCACTCTCTTTGATAAATATAGATGCAAAAATTCTCATCTAAATATTAGCAAACAGAATCCAACAACACATAAAAAAAATTGCACACTATGATCAAATTAGATTCATCCCAGGGACACAAGATGGCTCAACATATGCAAATCAATCAGTGTGGAAGACCACATAGACAGGTGAATGGACAAAAATAAATAATTTTCTCAATAGTTGCAGAAAAATGCTTTTGATATATTCAGTACTCATTTATGATAAAAATAATCCTGCTAAAGTGGCAGAGAGGGAACACATTTCAACATAATAAAAACTGTTCATGACAAACCCACAGCCAGCATAATACTCATTGGTAAAAATTTGAAAGCCTTCCCACTAATATCTGGAACAAGACAAGGATGCCCACTCTCACCACTTCTATTCAGCATAGTATAAGTTGTCCTAGCTATAGCAACCAAAATAGAAAAAAAAAATGAATTTTAGGATGGATTTTTCTTTTTCTGCAAAGAAATTTTTCGGTATTTTGATAAAGGTTGCACTGAATCTGTAAATCAATTTAGGTAGCATTGACATCTTAACAATATTAAAATTCTAGCCCATAAATGTCTTTCTATTTACATGTGTCTTCTTTATTGTCTTTCAGCAACATTTTGCATCTTTCAGTGTTCAAGACTTTCATCGCCTTGCTTACATTTACTCAGGAATTTTATTCTTATTAATACTGTTGCAAATGGAATTGTTTTTTTAATTTTCTCTTCATGTTGTTTCTTGATAATATAAAAATTCAACATCATTTCATGATAAAAAGTCTCATTAAATTGGGTATAGAAGGAAAGTACCTCAACACAACTAGTGTCATACATGACAGAACCACACCACACATCACACTCAACATTCAAGTTTGAAAGTGTCTACATTAAGATCAGGAGCAAGACAAGACTCTCATTGCTCCTTTGGAACATAGTATTGCAATAAAAATTCCTATTAAAATTTTAGTGTTTTCTATGTGTAGAGCCAGTCATCTCTGAAATGAGATAATTTTGCTTAATCTTTATTTAATATTACTGTCTGTAAGAGTGCTTCCACTGGTAGTCACTTCCTGTTCTTTTCATCTCAGCTTAAACATCACTTTTTAAGAAAGGTATTTTCTGATTACATTTTCCACAGTAAGTTTCTTCCTTTTTTCTCTATAACAATGCTTAATTTAAAACAAACAAACCAAAAAAATAAATAAATAAATAAAACGCTTAATTTGCTGTCTTATAAGAATGGCATTGGACTACAAATATATTATTAAATTTTCTATTTCATTATTGTCTGGCTACAGAATAAGAATATAAAATCCAGGTAGATAGGAACTTTTATATAAGTTTATTTTCCTGTGTTATTAATTTTGTGTTCTCACCCATAGCACAGCTTGTGTATGAAAATAAGTACCCTAAATATTTTATTTAAAAAATTGTATAAATAATTAGTAACTATATCTGATTTGATGATTAAATTTTTTATACATTTAACCAAACAATAAGGCAGAATAGATCGAGTACTAAGTAAAAAGAAAGAAAAACTTGCTGTGGCTAGTGTGAAAATATATGATAAATTAATCTTCATTGAATCAAAATGATTGGGCTGATATTTTGTTTTTACTTGCATTAGTCTCAACATGATTCTCTAGTGGATTATTTTCTTCATTTTCCATCTTTTTGATCCTAATTGTGTGATGTGGTTTAGCAGTATCTTTACACACAGATGTACTTTTGAAATGTAGTGGGAAATCCCAGTGAATTTAATTAAGCAAGAATCAGTCCTGGACACATTCCAGTTCTAAGACAATGATAAATGCAGCTACATGGGAGAAAATGTCCAGTGATTTGACCCCAAGGGGGAAAAGAGGTGACATCCTTTTAATAACTGATATATATATTTCAGGATGACCTTGGTTAGACTTAAAGCAATGCAAAAAAAAAAAATAAAAGCAGCCCCACAATGTCTAGAAATCTCAAACTGACTAATCTGGCCACACTGACATGATCGAATGAGTAGGACTAAACAACTGAATGGTGTTTTTCTATTTTGAATTTAGTAGAGAAAGAAGTTCCTCGACATAAATTTCCCTGGGAAATGGCTAGTTGCTATCTTCTTATGTAAACATGAATTTACTTGTCTTTTTAATAAATTATCCCAACATGGTGAATATTTGTTTCTTTATGCACACTGTGGAATTTCTTTAAAATTATCTACAGTTCAAATAATAGTAGTTTCTGAATAACCAGAGGAGACTATATAGGAAATGAACAGACAGCTGAATGAAGGAAAATATATACAGCTCTCTAATTATCTCCCCTCTGTGGCCGTATTGAATGAAAGAGGAATTCCAAGTCTTTGAGAGTAACTTAAGTCATCCTCCAGACTGTGAACAAGCCTCCACAAGGTAAGACTACCAGTAAGTATTGGCCACCAGGCTCACCATTATATCACTGTCTTTATCATGTAAAAATTAAATATTTTTGAAATAAATCAAACTTAGAATCCAATTCTAGTTTAATCACTGAACAATGTGTGACATTGGGGAAATTAATGAGATGTTCTGAGACTTACTTCTTCAAATAAAAATGGGAATTACTCTTCTCATTAATGTGAATATTAAATGTGATATATTAAAATGTAAGTGAAAGATTTCAATCCACTGTGGGAGTTTTGAGCACTTGAGTGATATAATCAGAACAAGATTTAAAGAAAATCATTTGGGCTTCTTTAGGAGAACAAATTATTGAAGTCCAGATAAAAGTGGAGCGACTTGGCAGGAGGCTATTGCAGTGAGCCAAGAAGGAAATGGGGGAAAGGGAATAATCAAATTTGTGATACACTTTCCAAGTAAAGACAGTAGCATTTTTTTTAAGTTATCAATTTGTCATATGAGAGCAATAAGTGAGTGAATAATACTGTGAGATTTTCTGTCTGAGCAATTACATTGAACGTGGTACCATTTCATGAAATGGGGAACACCTTTAGTGTTGTGGAAAATTTTATATTTTGTGTTATATTTACTAAATTGATATCCAACTGTGCATGTCCAAAATCGGAGACACCACATGTAAAAATTGGAAAGCTAGTGTAAAAGTAAAGGCTGGAGACCCAAATTTGACTGCTTCAGCATTTATTGTTCAGGAAAAGGAGAAATAGCCAACTAAAGGCCACATGAGATAGGCCTCAGTGAGTTCTGAGCCAATCTAGGACAGTGAACTTCTGTTCATAGTTTGAGTTCCTCGCCCTGTATATGTAAATTAGTTTAAGTGGGTCTCAATATTACACTTTGTGACTTTATAAATTATGGACCTGTTCATGAAATCCTCTTCCCCTCTTTTCTTGTTCTTTCGCTATTTCTTTAAAACTCAGATAAACATTGCCTCCTCTGGGAAGCCTTCTCTGATTCTAGTTTGACTGACACATTCCCACTCCATGACCCTTAGCTGTGTGTGAATATCCTTACAGTGACACTTATTACATGAGTCTGGAAGTGTCTGATCCCTTGTCATATATTACATCACTGAGGATTGCAAATGTTGCCTCATTGAACTTGGTAATTACAATGTCTATGACACATTGGACATGAATAGATACTCCATACATGTAGTTTTAATTGAATGGGTAAAATAGATTAATTGTATAATGCATTTAAAGGTTTTCCACATGTTTTGTAGGTAAATTGCTTCTAATAATGTGACCTCAGCACCTATACAGACTAGATGGAACCAAGGAACAATGTAACTTATTTCATCCTCCTTGGCCTCACACAGAATCCAAAGGAGCAGAAAGTCCTTTTTGTTATGTTCTTGCTCTTCTACATTTTGACCTTGTTGGGCAACATGCTCATTGTCATGACTATAAGTGTCAGTAAGACCCTGAACACACCGATGTACTTTTTTCTTGCTAGCTTATCATTTGTGGACATGGCTTATTCCTCTTCTATTTCCCCGATTGCTTTCAGACTTGTTCTTTGAGGAAAATGCCATACCCTTTGAATCTTGCAGGACTTATCCATTTATAGAGCATATTTTCAGTGGATCAGAGGTCTTCTTTCTGTTGGTGATGGCCTATGATTGCTATGTGGCCATCTGTAAGCCCCTGCATTATTTGGTTATCATGAGGCAAAGGGTGTGTGTTGTGCTGCTGCTGGTGTCCTGGGTTGGAGGATTTCTGCACTCAGTCATTCAACTTGGCACTATTTATGGGCTCCCATTCTGTGGCCCCAATGTCATTGATCACTTTTCATGTGATATGTACCCCTTATTGAAACTGGTCAGCAGTGACACCTATGTCATTGGCATCTTAGTGGTGGCCAATGGAGGACTGATCTGCACTACTGTGTTTCTGCTCTTACTCATCTCCTATGGAGTCATCTTGCACTCTCTAAAGAACCTGAGTCAGGACGGGAGACAGAAAGCCCTCCAGACCTGTGTTTCCCACATCACTGTGGTTGTCTGCTTCTTTGTCCCCTGCATTTTCATGTATGCAAGACCTGCTAAGACCTTCCCCCTTGACAAATCATTAAGAGTGTTTTATACAGTCATCACCCCTATGCTGAACCCATTAATCTACAGTCCAAGAAATTCTGAGATGACTAATGCTATGAAGAAGCTTTGGTGGAAAAATGCAGGCAGATCAAGTATTAAATAATTGCTGTATCCATCATGAAGTTGGTAATTTAGCATTAGGTCCTATCTGTTTGGAATGTAAAAAATTTCATAAATCTGATGCAAAATTTATTTTTTCAAATGATTTAGGATAATTATTCTTGAAGAATAAATTGCATGTTCATGCTATTAATAACAATTCCTTAATAGAATGTAAACTGTATAATGTTTCATCACTGTATCTAGAAAAGTAGGATGCAATTATAGTAAGGAATCAATAAGTAATTTTTAATGAATTAATGAAATTTTTATCGAGTTACACCAATTGTTAATTTTTTTACCTTTTTAAAAATTAAATTTTTGTATTGATGCATAGTTTATTTACAATGCTGTGTCAATTTCTGGTGTACAGCATAATGATTCAGTTGTACATATAGATATTCCTTTTCATTTTTTTTATTATAAGCAATTGCAAAGTTTTGAATATAGTTTCCTGTGTTATATAGTGGAACATTTTTTCTTATCTATTTTATATATAGCAATTGTTAATTAATTTCTGCATTTACTCTTACTAGTATCTATTAGTTCATTTTATTTTTAGTCAGATTCTTATTTTTATAATCTTCATTCTATATATTATATTAAATATTTACTGTTGCATAGACTATCTTTATTCCATTTTATTTGCCTTATACATGAAATTTTTAGTGTAATATTTTGTTTTTAAATGAAAATTATAACTATGATGGAGAATTATGTTTTAATAATAAAATTTATGCAAAATGGAATAGTGTTGAATAAACCTCCAACCTATCCCAAACCAGTTTCTTCCAGTCCTTTCAGATACAATCACTATAATTTTTTTCTAAGATTCTTGAAGAAATAATATTTTCAAATTAACCATTTTTCATATATGTGTGTATATTTATGTTTCAGTGTATAAATTTTATTTTTTTCACTCAACCCCCTGTAGGTCTTTATGTGCCAGTTTATACAGATGAAACTCATCCTAGTTTCTTCATACTGATTAAATTCTTCATAAAGCAGCACTGAAATTGATGTATCTGGTCCTCTTTATATTTTCCCCAGTCTTTTTTGATGTTAAATAATTCTACAAAAGCAATGTTTTGAAATTTTTTAGTATGAGTTCCTAGAAGTGAAATTAACTCAATTGTTATATGTATTTAAAATGTTGATGTTCATATTTATTGCAAAAATGCCATCTATTTGGGCACCTATTTACATGTTTAAAATGATTTTATTCTTTCTCTATGAATTGCTTACTAATGCTGCATGTATCTTGTTCGTTGTGTTCTTAGAGATGATGTCAGTGTGTGAAGAGCAAGGGAGAAGACAGAAGAGCACAGAATGTGAATTGAAACGCTGTCTTCTTATGCAGATAACCCAGGACAGGTATTTATACACAAGATTCTGAACTAGGCTTTACATTTTGAAAGAGTACATTGGTGGTGTGAGAATTCACTCTTTCAGAAGCTCTCTTTTGTCATTCTCACAATCAGCCATGCTAGTGTTCCTCTGATTTACAAAGATATGTGGAGGTTGAGTCTATCCTGTCATGCTCTTTTTGGATATTTTTGAGTTACAATGATCTGGGATAAACTGACCTTCTCTAACATAAACTAGTCTTAAGGAATAATTTCAACTGTAATTAATTGGAGATATTTTCATGGGCAGATATTTGTAAATCTGCTGATATTCTGAGTTAATATGTTCTCTACACATTGCTTATTAATCTGTTAAAAATTAAAAGATGATGTAGCATCTGTAGACCTTGATTGAATGGCTTTCAAGAACATGAAGTGATACTGTACCAAGCAAGCTCTTCCTTCAATTCTCACTTTTCTGTTCCCAGTTGAGCTTCAGTGTACTAACATATGTTTGTTGGCCATTGAGATACACTCTTCCCTTAATTTTTAAAATATATTTTAAATTTCTTTTATATTTAATTTATATTTTCATTTGTTAATTGCTTAGAGATCTTTGTCTATTTTAGATATTACCTCTATGTAAATCTTCTACAATGTAAATCTTTCTCCAGACTGCTTTCATGTATTTATATTGTGCTATCTAAATTTACTACATACTTAATTTTTTTGAAATTGTTAAATATACCTCTTAGGAATTTCAATGATTGGTAAAGAAGACCTCCCACCCATAGAAATGAAAGAGTTATCTCCTTAATATGTGAAGAGTAAAACAAAGTAAACCTTGCTTTAATCTTTTATTAAAATTTAACCCATTTAAATTTTTTGTATAAGGCATTAGCTATATGTACAACTATATTACCCTCCAAATAGGAAGCAAATTATGACAAATCAGTTATTAATAATGTGTTCTTTCCCCCATATGTCTCTTAATTACTTGCCTCTCCATTAGTCTGAAAGATTTTTCAGGTTAGTGATGAGGTTTTAATCAGCCTTACATGATAATACTTGAAAGTATGGAACATAAACCATATTGCTTATATGTGGAAAGAATAAACAAATTATCTTAAGACTTCAGAAAGTCACTAGTAAGAATTATATTTGTAGGTAGCTTTGTTCTGAACTCTGAAATAAGACATACAGAAGACTCTATGGAACAAAGGAGGAATGTGACTGAGTTTGTCCTCTTGGGGCTCACTCGGAGCCCTCAGGGTCAGAAAATATTATTTGTTGTGTTCTTGCTAATGTACATTGTGACAATGGTGGGCAACCTACTCATTGTTGTGACTGTGGTGGTCAGTCCAACCCTGGATTCCCCTATGTATTTCTTTCTTGGCTATTTATCATATATGGATGTTCTTTATTCTAACACAATCACCCCAAATATGATTATTCACTTACTCAGTAAGAAGAAAACCATTTCATTCCAAGCCTGCATGGCTCAGCTTTTTATGGAACACTTATTTGGTGGTGCTGAGATTTTACTCCTGGTGATCATGGCTTATGACCGCTATGTGGCCATCTGCAAACCTTTGCATTATTCCACAATCATGAATCAGCGAGTGTGTGTACTGCTGCTGCTGTTGGCCTGTGTTGGTGGGTTTTTACATGCTGTAGTTCAACTTCTCTTTGTTTACAACCTTCCCTTCTGTGGTCCCAATGTCATTGACCACTTTGGCTGTGACATGTACCCCTTGTTAAAACTTGCCTGCACTGACACCTACATTATTGGCCTCACTGTGGTTGCCAATAATGGGGCAATGTGTACGGTCATCTTTATGCTCTTACTCATCTCCTATGGGGTCATCCTGCACTCCCAAAGAATGTTAGTGCAGAAGGGAGGCACAAAGCCTTGTCCACCTGTGGCTCCCACATTACTGTGGTGGTCCTCTTCTTCATCCCTTGTATCTTTCTGTATGTGAGACCTCCTTCTACCTTACCCATTATTAAATCCTTGACTGTGTTTTACACCATTATCACCCCTATGTTGAACCCTCTAATCTATACTCTGAGAAATGGAGAGATGAAAAGTGCCATGAAAAAGCTCTGGACCAGAAAAAGTACATGAAGCAGCAAAGATATATATATCATCTATTTTCAAAGACTTTTTCTTTCCAGGAAACATATATGTAATTACTGAACTGCAGTAAACTTCTCAGGTTTAGTAACTTGGACGTGATGAAAAACATTTATTTTGTGAATACTTCCAATGATCAAAATATACTCTTAAGATTTGCATGATTTGATAGTTCAATACATATGTGTATATAGTTTGAAATACAATTTTTAAGATTTTCAGTTTCTTAGGAAACTATGTATACATTTGGGTGTAAATGTCTCCATTGAGAACATAGATTTATGTACTATATGATGTTAAGCTATATTTAATACTATAAATTTATTTTAGTTAGTGGAAGATTTTCTCTTGTTACTCTTAGATAATGTAATCTTTCTCATAATTCATAGGACTCATTATAGCTTTCAAAAAAGAATAGCAATACAACATAAAAATTTATTCACTCTCTTTCCCTAAAGACAACTTATGTTAATATTGAGGTATGTGTATTATTTTTGAGTCTGCAGGACACTTTGCATGTATTATTTTGCTTATATTTCTTAGCAAGTTAATATTGAAGAAACATGATGTTTTGGTTGTAATACTACTCATAAGGTGGCTATGTTAATAAAAATTATCTGAATGAACAAGGTGTATATGCAGAAAAATAAACAAATCTTACTTCTTTTCCCAATTGTATAATCATATTTTCTCTTCAAGTGGAGCAGATTTGTCCGGATGTATATTTTCATTAAGATCAATCATTAATCTTCCCAGATAGTGTAGAATATCTGGGAACACATCTGCTCCTTTTCAATCTCCCCAACTGCTCTTTTGCTTACAGTGTTTCATAGCCATCTATAGAGATGCAAACTCTTCCTTTCATCTGTAAATTTAGTATAAACCATGATCCATGTGCTCCAAGCATGAACTACAGAACATGATACCAGATACTATGGGTGCTATTGTTAAGGAAGATGTTGACTATATATACTATCTTATCTCTCTTATTAATGAAATACTGCTTACTAGGTAATAAAGAGGCCAAAATATATTGGGTTTTTTGAAGACATATTCATAAAATAGTCTCTCTCTCTGAATCAGTGTTGAAATAAAATATTATCTGCCTCTAAATGGTCAATAGAATGTGGTCAAGAAAGCTTGCTATTCTGCTTCCAATTTTTAGTCTTGATTTATGGGGGGCTAAGTCTTTGGGGCAATGGATGGTTTTTATTAGTAAGTCACAATGTATGAGAAATCTTATATCCTGACTTTTATACTTGTTAAGTGGAGATTTTTTATATCATCTCAAAGTTTTTTCAACTACAATACTATCCTCCAAAAATTTCAAACATTTGAGTTGATCAGATTTTATGTAATTCATTCTTTCACTTTTAGATGTTGCTATGGAGTGAGAATTGTGTCCCTCTCCAAAATCAGAAGTTAAATACTTTATAATGTGGTGATATTTAGAGATGGGACCATTAGGAATTGATTAGGTCGTGAAGATGGAGTCCTCATCATTGAGATAAATTTCCTTTTAAAGAGATCCCAAGAACTCACTTGACCCTTCTTCCATGTGAAGACACTGCAAAACGGCCACTGTCTATCAACAGGGAAGGGACCTAACCAGATATGCAATCTGCTGGCACCTTAATCTTGGACTTTTGAATCCCTAAACCTGTGAAAAATAACTGTTTATTGTTTAAACCACCCAGTCTAAAGTTTTCTTTGTTAGTAACCAAATGGACTAAGTCAGACATTTAGTTAATTTTCAAATGTTTGTAGTTATTTCAATTGATGAGATAGAAGTCTTTATTAATTGTGTCTGTTCATTGGTCTATAATTTCCCTGAACTCAGGTAAATTTTCTTGTCTTTGTGTTCTCTGTTTCTTGAACAATACAGGGGACCCAGAATCTAGTCTATAGACTTTGTCAATTAGTTGAAACCTTGATCTAGTGAAGTGAGTAATTTTTTCAGATAAATTTTGATTAACACACTCTACATTAAAGATATATATATATAAAATATTGCTACAAATATTTACTATTCTTTGACATTTACTACAAATATTTATAATTATTGTGTCTTTTATGCTATAATTATGAATGTTCTATATAAAGATATTATTTTAACATTCTTTTACTTTTTGATTTTTTTCTATCACATCATTCTTAGTAAATTTCATAACCTAATGATTTTATCAATTTTAATCTTTTTTCAAAAATATATACAACCTTTGAAAATATTTTATTTTTTAACCCACCTATAATATATTTTTGTTTGTGATAAGGAAATAACTAAGTTAAAATGGCATAATAATCTTCCATCATAATTATTCATTTCAGTATCAATTTTAAAATTTTCTATTTAGTACATCAAGTTTTACACTGTCAAGGGTACTCATTTTGAAGTAGGGTTCCTTCTGGATATACGTCCAGGAGCAGGATTCCTGGGTTATATGGTAATTCTGTTCCTAGTCTTTTTTGGAATCTCCATACTGTTTTCTACAGTGGCTGCACCAAACTGCATTTCCACCAGCAGTGTAGGAGGGTTCCCTCTTCTCCACAGCCTCTCCAGCATTTGTCATTTATGAATTTTGGAATGATGGCCATTCTGGCTGGTGTGAGGTGATACCTCATAGTAGTTTTGATTTGCATTTCTCTGATAATTAGTGATATAGAACATTTTTTTCTTGTGCCTATTGATCATTTGTATGTCTTCCTTGGAGAATTGCTTGTTTAGGTCTTCTGCCCATTTTTGAATTGGGTTGTTTGTTTCTTTCTTATAAGTTGTATGAGATGCTTATATATTCTGGAGATCAAGCCTTCCCAAATGTTCATAGCAGCCCTATTTCCAATAGCCAAGACATGGAAACAGCCTAAACGTCCATCAACAGATGACTGGATAAAGAAGATGTGGTATATTTATACAATGGAATACTATTCAGCCATAAAAACTGACAACATAATGCCATTTGCAGCAACATGGATGTTCCTGGAGAAAGTCATTCTAAGTGAAGTAAGCAAGAAAGAGAAAGAAAAATACCATATGAGATCACTCATATGTGGAATTAAAAATAATAATAACATAAATACTAAACAGAAACAGACTCATAGACATATAATACAAACTTGTGGTTACCAAGGGGGTGGGGGGTGTGAAGGAACAGACTGGGATTTCAAAATTTGTAGATATTGACAGGCATATATAGAATAGATAAATAAGATTATACTGTATAGCACAGGGAATTATATACAAGATCTTGTGGTGGCTCACAGCAAAAAAAAGTGACAATGAAATGTGACAATGTTCATATATAACTGAAAAATTGTGCTCTACACTGGAATTTGACACAAGATTGTAAAATGACTATAACTCAATAAAAAAAAGTACTCATCTTGGGGGGTCATTCTCCTCATCTTCTCCACCTTCTCCAAAACTTTAGGGTCATTTTGTGAAGTTTGAAGACTCCCCATAAAATGTATTTAGAATGTCATAACACTACATGTTTACTTTAAGAACTACAATTTACTATTTTGTGTTTCTATCCAGGAGGAAAAAAAAACACACATTGTGAATGATTGATTGATGTCTCAATAAAAATTTATAATCATCTTCACAGAGTATACATGAATCCTGCTGTATGTTTTTCTTATTTAAAAAGAGGCCCCTCTTATTTACATTTGATTCATATTTTCAATGATCTGGTCAGAAAGGTCTTTGTGTCTTTTTCTAGCATGAAATACAGCACAGTTCTCAAAGTCTCAGGCATGTGTCTATTTTGAAACAATCTTAGGCCTGTATCAACAAATACACAGGTATGTATTACACCACAGCTCAGCTCTATATCAGACCTCATGAGAATCTCTATGGCCACTTGTACATAGATTTTCAATAGTATGTAGGTCTTTATACAATTGTGTGTGTGTGTCTAAATGTGAAGACACATAGGTGTGTATATGATGGCACATAGATCAGTATCTGACTACCTATCTGAAAGCATTTGTTTATGTACAAGTATATGTATTTGATGTGCTCACACACAGGCCTGCATCTGTCCACACATAGAGCTATTTTGCCTTTCACTGGTCTGTATCTGACAGTATATGAATTTAGGCAGAACTTGACTAAACAATTCTTCTGTCCCATGTGGCATGGACTGAGGTCACTCTCTGGCATTCAGCTGATTGCTGGGCTTGTAAGAAGGGTCAAAGATTATTTCACTTATATGAATGGTTCCTTGGCAGGGATTGCTACAAGACTGGGTTCTTCTGGGTCTTTTTCCTTCTCCATGTGATATAAGACAATGTACAATGTCTGTCCAGTGTGGTTGTCAGACTTGTAAAAGGGCAGCTTAGGGCTCCAAGAGGGAAGAGGAAAAAGCTATCAGGTATCTTAAGTCTCATCCCATCATAACATCAGGTTGAAGTCCGGGATCTCAAGCTCTAAATCCTCACTGTTTCTACACATTGAAGAAAACAGTCAACAAGATGAAAAAGTAACCTATGGGATGGGAGAAAATATTTGCAAATCATATGTTTCATAGTAAGTTAATATTTAAAATATATAAAGAACTACAACTAAATAACATCAAAAATAAATAATAAAAGTGGGCAAAGAATTTGAATAGATATTTTTCAAATAAATAGGTACTTTTCATACAAATGGCCAATATGGACATGAGAAGTTGCTCAACATCACTCATCAACAGGGAAATGAAAATCAAAATTAAACTGAGGTATCATCTTACACTCATTAGGATGGCTATATGAGATACATAGCAGACAATACATTTTGGTGAGGGTGTAGTGAAAATGGAACCCTACTATACTTCTGTGTGAATATAAATTTGTTCAGCAACTATGCAGAACAAAATGGAGCTTTTCAAAAACATTAAAAATAAAAATACCATATGGTTCAACAGTCTCATGTCTGTAAATATATCCAACAATATGAGAACAGGAATCTGCTAAGTTATCTCTACTCTCAAGTTTACTGCAGCATTATTTATAATGAGTAAGACATGGAAACAACCAAAATATCCACTAATGAATGGATAAAGAAAACACTATATATACCTTTATATATATATATATATATATATATATATACACACACACACACACATGTACATCCATTTTTGTCAAAAAAAGTATACCTTAATTCAAAAACTAGTTTTTTGTTTTGTTTTGTTTTGTTTTGTTTTTCTGGATGGAGACATAAGGGAGACACTAATAATGGCTATAGATATTTATGAAATGTTTGTAGAAAGGGAGATTTGAAAAAGGAATTTTGTGCCTCTTCAGGCTGAAATTAGATTAAATTCAATTAGGTGATTGGATTATTAAATTAAAAGTAGGCTGGTACAGGTGCTAGATTTGGTTCCTCTCTGTAGACAGATTAAATTGACTTAAATCCTGCTTTTGAATAACAGATTGTGTGAACTTCCTTGCCTCTGAGTGGTCTGCATTTGCTTTTGAAATCTTTTGTCACTTCGTTAAGTGAATACATATTCACAGTGACCTACGATCCTATTTGACTAAGTGTTTTGAAACTTTCAGATGTTGTTGACAAACTTTCTGTCAAAATCTAATTAAAGTTCTTTTGACTTTCAGTTACTTTGTGATGCTTCAGAAGGCCATCCTGACTGGTGTGAGGTGATACCTTGTTGCAGTTTTGATTTGCATTTCTCTGATAAGTAGCTATATTGAGCATTTTCCATGTGCCTCTCGGACATTTGTACTTCTTCACTGGAGAACTGCTTGTTTAGGTCTTCTGCCCATTTTTGAATTTTTTTTTTTATTAAGTGTTATGAGCTATTTACATATTCTGAAAATTAAGCCTTTGACAGTCGCATAATTTGCAAATATTTTCTCTCATTCCATAGGTTGTCATTTTGTTTTGCTCATGGTTTCTTTTGCTGTGCAAAAGCTTATAAATGTATAAGTCCCTTTTGTTTATTTTTGCTCTTATTTCTATTGCCTGGGTAGACTGGCCTAGGAGAACATTGCTAAGATTTATGTCAGAGTATGTTTTGCCTATGTTTTCTTTTAGGAAATTTATCGTGTCTTGTCTTATATTTAAGTCTTTAAGCCATTTTGATTTTAGTTTTGTGTATGGTGTGAGGGAGTGTTCTAACTTCATTGATTTACATGCTGCTATCTAGTTTTCCCAACACAACTTGCTAAAGAGACTGTCTTCTCCATTGTATATTCTTGTCTCCTTTGTCAAATATTAATTGACCATAGGTCTGTGGGTTTATTTCTGGACTCTCTATTCTGTTCCATTGATCCATAGGTCATTTTTTCTGACAGTATCATGCTGTTTTGATTACTGTGGCTCTGTAGTATTGTCTGGAGTCTGGTAGAGTTATTCCAGCTTCATTCTTTCTCTTCAATATTGCTTTGTCAATTCTGGGTCTTTTGTGATTCCATATAAATTTTAGGATTGTTTGTTCCAGTTCTGTGAAAAATGCCCTGGGTAATTTGATAGGTATTGCATTAAATCTGTAGATTGTCTTGGACAGTATGGCCATTTTAATGATATTGATTTTCCAATCCAAGAGCATGGGATATCTTTCCATTTTTTTAAGTCAACTTTAATTTCCTTAATCTATGTTTTGTATTTCTCCTCTTATAAGTCTTTCACCTCCTTGGTCATATTTATTCCTAAATATTTTATTGATTGAATGCAATTTTAAAAGGAATTGTTTCTTTACTTTCTTTTCCTGCTAATTCATTGTTTGTGTGAAGAAATACAATTCATTATTGTGTGTTAATCTTGCATCCTGCTGTATTGCCAAATTATTTTATCAGGTCTCATAGTTTTTGTGTGGAGCCTTTAGAGTTTTCTACATATAGTATCATATCATCCACATATAGTGACAATTTTATCTCTTCTCTTATAATTTGAATTCCTTTTATTTATTTTTCTTGCCTGATTACTGTGACTAGGACTTCCAAGACTATGTTGAATAGAAGTGGTGAGAGTGGGCATCCTTGTCTTGTTTCAGATTTTAGTGAGAAGGCTTTCAGTTTTTCACCATTAAGTATGCTGGCTGTAGGTTTGTTATAAACAGCTTTTATTATGTTGAAATATGGTCCCTCTATACCCACTTTGGTAAGTTTTTTTTCTTTTTTTAATCATAAATGGGTGTTGAATTTTATCAAATGCTTTTTCTGCATCTATTGAGATGAGATGATCATGTGGCTTTTGTCTTTTCTTTTGTGGATATAGTGTACCACATTGATTGATTTGTGTATGAAAGGAGGATGCATTCTTGTGTAGCCTGCACACCTAATAATTTTGTAATGAGGTTTGTTTTTACTATGGATGGTTGCCATGTCTTTCTTCCATGTGTGTTGGCTGTTATTCCCTTGATTGTAGATGTGGGCAGTGTTGTGGTGACCAGAACCTTCCCTGCTTATTGAGTGGGGCCTCCTTTTTGTTCTGTGGTTCTCATGGCTCTGACAGGGGCCAGATCTTTCCCCCTTTTGGTGGAATGGAGGCTTCCAGACCTGTTTCTGAGCTGTGGTGCATAGCTGGTGGGGTTTGAGTGCTTTAAGTACTCTTTGTTGACTCTGCCTTTGTCCCTGCTTTGACCACGGGAATGTCAGTGCTCTGCTCTAGTGTCCCCCAGGTTCTCTGCTCTCAGTGCTACAAGTGCAGTTTTGCTGACTTCTGGGTGGCACACCTGGATCATGGTGCTCTGTCAGGTCAACACCAGCTCCAGCACCTTGCTAGTCTTAGAGTCCTGCACTGGTAGTGCCCCCAGCCCTCAGTGACTGCATGTTAGTGCTACTGTGTCAGTGCTGCCCCCAGCACCAAACATCACCCCTACACTCACCCCAATGCACAGACCCTGCTCTCTCATTCCAGCGATCCTCAGGTTGGGCCACTAGGTCAATTCTGTCCCAAGTGCCACATCTGCAGATGTAGGTGGGCTCGCAGTAAATGGCCACACCAGCCTTTTCCCCAACGGCATGCCAGAACTCCACTCTTTGCTCATTTGTCTTAGAGACTCAGGTCCACAAAAACACCTGCAGAGCAAAGGGGTCCCCTCTGCTTGGGGTTGTAAACAAATCTCATTCCTGTCTATGAAGCTTAGGAGCCCCTGGGTACAGATTCAAGTTTCAATCCCACCTCAGCCTGGGAGCCGCACACCAGTGGATACACTGGCCTGGGATGAGCCCTGCATCTCTTCTCCCAAGAACGTGCCAGCAATGCTGCTGCAGGTCTGCGGAGACAAAGCTATGACCCAGCTGCATCGCACCCGGCTTCTCCCCAAAATGTACACTAGTAGTGTTACTTGCTTTGTTTCTTCTTTTATTTTTAATGGGTGACACACACTATTCTGTTCTGTATACCCTCCAGGCCACAGCACCTGAGGCTGCCACTGTACAGGCTGTGTCTGTGCAGTCAGCCCCACTCCTCTGTCTCAGGCAGCCTGTCCCAGCCCACACCTGCCAGCTGGCATCGAGGGTTGGGGGTCACAGGGGCCCTTTGTTCCAGTTTCACTTAGGGCTGCTGTGCACAGATTCAAGCCTCAGAGCTTACCCCTGTGTCCCTGCTGACCTCTCCATTGGAGATGGGGAGTCCCAGCATAAGAGCGCTTTTTCTCCTTTGCTTCTTCCTCCTCATGGTACAGGTTGTGCACTAATTTCCTGGTTCTTCTTTTTTTATCCTGCCAGACTTGTGACAAATTTTGTCTTTTGAAATAGGTGATGTTCTGTCAAAGTTCAGCAGGTGTTCTGAGTAAATGGTTGGGTCCCTGGATGTCTCTCTTGGAGTATTCATGAGAGAAGGTTAGCTAAGAGCATCATTCTGCTCTGCTATCTTGTCTACTCCCTAAGCTAAGCTACTTTTAAATTTATATCCATTCAATACTATTTATTAAGCACCTACTAGGAGAACAGCAATATTCTACCCTAGCATGAACAAATAAACATAACCCCTGACCTCACAGGGATTACCACCTTGTGGGGAAAACAGAGAAAATGAAAGCAGCAAATAACTTAGGTTAGTTTGTGATTGTTGATATTCAGGATAAAACCAGATGAAGAGAATTACTGAGGGGAGCTAGAGAAAGTCATCAGGAAAGATTCATCTAAGAAGGTTGAAGTTCAACTGAAAGTGGAAAAAATGAGATTTGGACAGGCAAGTGAAAACTCTGGAAAAGAGCACTCCAGCAGTAAGCTGCATAAGAAAAACAAAATCTAGAACTGAGAAATGCTTGAATTATTGAAAAAGCAGGTTAAAAAAGGAGAGAGACAGAGACAGAGAAATGTACTGGAGATGTGGGCAGTAACATGATCTTAACCTGACTCGCATGATTAAAACCTGTCATTGGCTGCTGTCTCCTCAAAGGATTGGAATAAATTGGGATGGGGAGGGTAACATCTCATTGTCCTTCAGAAAAGATTGGTTCTAGCTTATAAGTTAATGACTACACAAGGTCCCTTCCTTCATCCACAGTTTCCTCGTGGCATTTTTCACCTCTGTGTTCCTCAAGGTGTAGATCAATGGATTTAACGTAGGTGCAACAATGGTAAAGGACACAGCCATTGTCTTGTCTATGGGGTAGGTGACCACAGGTCTCATGTACAAGAAAATGCATGGCACAAAGAACAAGACGACCACCGTGAGGTGGGAGCCACAGGTGGAGAGAGCTTTACGCCGTCCTTCAGAGCTGCAGGTCTTTAGGGAGCAGAGGGTGACCACATAGGAGGTGATGAGGATAAGAAAGATGGACACACACATCACCCCATTTTTGAGGATGACTAAGAGGCCCAGGATGTGGGTGTCCATGCAGGCCAGTTTCAACAATGGAAACAAATCACACATAAAGTTGTCTATGACACTGGGGCCACAGAAGGGGATTTGATACATGAAGAGAAGCTGTATAACTGCGTGGAAAAATCCCACCAGCAAGGCCCCTCCCAGCAACAGGCAGCACACCCGAGGCCTCATGATGATCATGTAGTGCAGCAGCTTACAGATGGCCACGTAGCGGTCATAGGCCATGGCAATGAGAAGGATGATTCCCACTCCACCAAAGAAGTGCTCTGCAAAGAGCTGGGTCATGCAGCCTTTGAGGGAGATGACAGTGCTCTCAGAGAGGGAGTCCACAATCATCTTGGGGGCAATGACAGAAGATTAGGTGGCATCCATGAGGAACAAGGAGGAAAGGAAAAAATACATAGGTGATCTCAGACTCTGATCTGTGACCACGGTTACCACAATGAGGAGGTTTCCCAAGATGGGACACATACATGATTAGAAACACAGCAGAGAGTATTTTCCTCAGCTCTGGATTCTTTGTAATGCCCAAAAGGATGAATTCAGTCACGTTGTTGGGATTCTCCATTTACTGTGGACTGACGTAAACTTATCAGTCTGAGCTGGAAAATCTACAAAGAATGTTATTTTTAATTAGGTATAACTGAAAGTTTTGGACATTCTTTTGCACTCTGTCTCATACCGTCATGTCCTATCTTTTTACCTGGACACCAATTCAGCAACCAGCTGATAAAAATTATATCCTGAGACCAGCTTGATCCTACTAATCCATCCAAAATCTTCTATCTCCAGTGTATATCTAGCTATCCTTCCTGACACTTGTTGCTTGAGACATTTAGAAGACCATTCTTCATCACTGTGGTGCAAACACATACCTGATAATATGAATAATTAATATATCTCAAGGAAATCCTAGATCTTTAGTAGGAGGAGCCAGTGGATAAACGGTAAGCAACTTACTACAATCTTAGATTCACTATCTTTCCTTCCCTGTTTCACTCTCCCCCATTCACTACCTCCCTTCTGTTTTCCAAAATGAACCACCTACACTCAAGCCCTTCTCTCAGACACTGTCCTTCAAGAACCCCAAGCTAATGATCTGACCTTAATTATCACTAGACACACCTAATAACCAAGAACTTGGAAAAATTCATCTTATTTCATTTATGTATTTCATATAATTATCAATCACCTAAAATATGCTCATTGAAGATCTTACAAGACAGATAGGTTGTAGCCCAAGGACTCTTCACTTATTAAGAACTGTACTCTTTCCATCTATATTTCTTCCCCTCAAATTGGAATATTATTATTACTGTGAATATTCAATAAATCCCTACTCTGTACCAAGCAATGGAATATTCTGTGAGACAGTTTCTTCATTTTAGAGATGACACTGAGTCAAAAAGTCATGAAAAAAATGAAACCACATACCCACAGGTAGTAAATATTGAAGCCAAGTTCAAGTCCAGCTTTTCCTGAATCAAAATCAACACCAATAACAAGTGATATTGCTTCTTTTATGATGAGTGCTTGGTGTGGAATAGATACTGATCATTTAATAACTTCAATATCACAACATTCCACTGAGATAAATATATGCTTCCTGTGCTTATTTCATTCAATAGTTATATAATAAAATTCAGTGAGAAATCCAATGATAATTCTACAATAAAGACCATGTTTTATTTATAAATATAATCCAATCCTGAAACTACAAGTTATAACCTTTAACTAAGTTTTCAAGATTCTAATTATTTTCCAGATATGCAAAATTGAAAAAAAATACCTTAAATCTCTTTCTCTGCTCCAGGAAGACCCAGATCCAACTTGTCCAACACCATCCTTGCAGATAAGCTTGAATCAGTGTCAATCATTTATTCCATTTTTTTGTGTGTGTGTAGAGCCACACCCAGATGAAACAAAGGATTCTAAATAATAGTGAAAAAAGCAATAAAACATGACTCATCTATTTTGTACTCCCTATGTACCAGCAAGTTGCTTGGTCTGCTATTTGCATTATTACATCTTTTTATCACACATGGGATGGGTACTGTCACAAATTTTACCTTGAGGATGAGGACAATAAAGCTCAGACACATTATGCTTCTCTTCTGAAATATGTGGAGATTACAAATCCAGGTAATCTCATTTTGAATCACAAATTCTAAGTGTTACACTACACCAATGAATAGTGAACAATAGTCTCAACTGGCTAAATACAAGTGATATTAAAGTCAAATGATGTGGTAAAAGAACTGGTTCAGTAGCAAAGTTCTCTTTGCTTGGGATACTTAAGCAGAGGCTGTCTGTCCCTTGATGAGAATGTAGTTGAGATCATTGCTTTAAATGGGGATGTAAACTACAGGTTCTCTAAGAAACTTCTCAACACTCAAAGACCCATTCTTAGACTCATTTCTCTTATTAAACAAAGGATATATTTTCCAGGACACTTTGCAAATCTGCAGTTTAGATTAACTCCAACCTCTCCCATATCCAGGCCAAGAAATTAAAAAAAAAGAAAAAAAGTTAATAGCCCTATGGGAAGAAAAAGGACATATTCTCAAAAAATCAGGGTATTTTCAAGGACAATTTTCATATCAGTTTTAACTCCTTATGTGGATGTTTAGGGATAGATAATTGATTCTCTATCCACAAAATTTTGAATGGTGTGCTGTGTGCATACCAATTATTTAATTAAATTTATATAAATCCATGAAATTGAATTCATTTAAAGAAAATTTCACTGAGCCACGGCACCCAAGCAAACTGGTGCTAGCCTATGTCTCCAGAACCGAGTACGGTTCTCAGAGCCTGGCTGCCATTCCTCTGACAGTGAGGCTCAGAATCCCATTTCGCATCTTCCATCTTTACCATTTTTATCCCTAGACATGTTTTAGCCAAAACCAAGAGCTGGACCATACCTGGACTCCCAGTTGAATGTTGAATCACTGCCTTCAAATCCTCTTTGTGATGTTGTCTGTTTCCTTCCAGTGTTCCTGTGAAATGCCATTGCTCAAAAGAGTGCTCATATAAAGAAGTGAGGAATTACATTTCATCAATTGTCTAATTATTACCTAGACTGTATATATTTCTGTTTCATAGCATGTATATTAATGCAAAAGATTCAAGGCAATGCCTTCTCCATAAAGAGGGAGACAAGACTGCATGAGCACTCCTGAAACAATGCACGTACAAAATAAGTTCCAGAAGGGAAAATATCAGTATGATCTACAAACTTCAAAAAAGATGAAGTGAGCTAATCCTTGACACGAGCATTGAGAATATTACAAATTTGTAAATTTAGAAACTGAACAAGAAGGACAACTATACAAAAAAGGCATGAAGAAAGAAGGGGAAACACGGTGTAGAGTCAAAATTCAGGGACTTTTGACATCAGAAAACCTGGGTTTCATTATGGACCTTCCAGGGATATAATTAACCAGAAGTTATTTATTCCCCTAAATCTCAGTTGCTTTTCAGAGTTGTGGTATTAAACATTAAGTTCCTAGAATTATAGCTTAAATTTTAATATTCAACCTTATAAACAGTAAAATGTAATAAGAATGTGAACTTATATTCGTTTAAATGTTTATTAAGTAGTATAATGGCCTGGCACGTTTTGTGTTTCTCATAAAACTTAGTCCCATTCCCACCCCCCCATTAATCCCGGGTATGAAGTGTCTTGAGTAGATGCACCCAGCCAGACTGGAGTTCAGTTAGGGATGGGTAGTAAGAGCTATAATCCTAAAGAAATCTGTGTAAATTTTTGAATTTTCACATTAGAGTTACTTCTGTGTTCTGAGTACTTATAATAAGTCAGACAACCTCTCTGTGCCTCACTTTTATTCTCTGTAAAATTAAAAAAAAAAGACACCTATTGTGCAATTTTGTTGTAAAGAATAAGTGATTTTCTAAACATAAAATGCTTAGACCAGCTTCCTTATTTCTTTTCCCAGCAAGAGGAGGATGATACAGACCACAAACTATTTTAAAACAGGTCCCTTGCCTATGGACCATGTGTTTACATATGTTTGCATTAAATGCTCCATGGCCAGCAGGATATCAGTCCAATGACTCCTCCACACTTGGCAACATATAGCTTTTTAAACTGACTTTAAGAGAAAATTCTTCCAAACTTGTTCTCTAAAACACAATTTTAACAAAAAGTATAATAGTTCAAATAAAAATAATATACTTTTATAAAAATTTAAAGTAAATTTAAAATGGACCCAAGGAACATAGTTTATATAGGTAGATAGAGTGACAGAAATTTAAAGTCCAAGAACCTCTCCCAACCATAAGTGCTCATTCTCATTCAACCCTTTATTAACAACTTAGTAAATGCTCCTTAGAGTTGCATTTGTATGTAGGTATATACGCAGTCATGTATGTGTTTTACTCTATGTCAAAGTACATAAGTATATACTAATGCATTTGAAATTCTAGTTGCACTTTGTACGGGCACTATTTGTCAGTACTTATGATTTTTCCTTCGTTTTAATTGCTACATATCATTCCATTTTATGGTTACCACATGATTCCTTTAATAAGTCCATGTTTGCTCAAAATTTATTCTAATAGTTTGCCTTATACACAGGGTTACAATGAACATAACTTACAGAAATCACTACTTGCTTGTTTGAATATTTCTGTTGGAGAAATCTATGTCATCACCAAACAAAACAAATATGCATAGATTTAAATTTGGTAGATCCTGTAACACTGCTCTCAACATCCTGAAGCATCTTTCATTCCCATAAATTGTGTATTAAAGAGTAATTTTCCCCACAGCCTTACAGACACTAAATATTATCAACATTGAATATATACTTTTTTTAAAAATGAGGTAAAAATTTAAATCATTTTAATTTACATTCATTTAATCATTCATTCACAGAATTTCACTGTGAGATAAAAAATGAATGTTGGCCTCCAGATAAAGCTAAATTAAATGCAATGCAATATCTATATAGAGATATATAATCTATACACATATCTAAGTGTCTAACTCAAACTAACAACAATAATATATTATTTAGTATATCTTATGTATTAGAAATTTTTCTAATATTTTATACATGTTTTCTCACTTCATCTTCACAATTAGCTATGATGAGACATACAGTATGGCTGAGATGAAGCAAAATAATTAATGTGCTTAAGAATATACAGTTAGCAAGTAATAAATACTGGATTTGAATCCAAGGAGACAACTTTAGAGTTGATTGTGTTTCTTGTGTCTAAATTTCTTATGGAGCTAGATGATTTATTCAGTAAAATCCTGGATAGCAGGAGGGTGACAGCAGTGTATTTAGGGAGTGTCCCTGTGTTGTCATTTTTAAGGAGCAGTAGGGCCTTGTGCTGCTCACAAGGCCTGTGCACTGAGCATGTGCATCACTAAGACTGTCTCTAGTGCAGGGCTTTGCAGGCTTATTTCAGTCAGTTAGTCTTCCTAACTCACTGTGATTTCCTTGAAAGATGAATAGACATGGAATTATCTACAGTAGAACTTTCCCTGGAAAAAAATTAATATGCATTTGTAGATATAAAAATTAATTCTGTCTTGGAATGCTTCCAAAGGGAACAAGCTTAATTCCTGAGCAACCTAATGCATCACCCATAGCACTGACTTACATGTATATACATATATGCATGCACATATATATTTAGTTCAATGTATTAGTTTCATTAAATAACTATAATAAATATATACTGACCAAAACAGAAAGTCTTTCCAAAACTGATTAGTGAAAGAATAAAGTTAAAGGAAGTTGGTACCAGAGGAACACAGAAATATATACTATATATATTATTATTATATATATTACTTATATAATACATATACAGAGAAAATTGCTGAAAAAGTGGGAAACATAAAATCTGTCTTGAAGTGTCCTATACATTCCAGCTACTCCTGTTCCTCCTTTTCCTAACATATCATCTCTGAAACATAAACAAACACTTATTTACTAATCTCATAATCTGGATAGAGTCCAAAAGGTAAACACTTAAATTTCCATAATGCCAACCAAGAGGAATGTAAATTAAGCTAAAGACTGTCGATAGCTCAAAGCTCTCCATCTTGAGGCTAAAATTTGTTTATACAGAAAAAACAGGTGATCTAGTAGCACATTTAAAATATAGTTGTGCATGTATACAAGTGATTCAATTATTTCAGTGATTTCAAAATAGTACTTCAAATTAATAATATCATGTTTAATACTCAAAACATTTCTAAAATCACCTCCACAACTCAGTCTGATGTGGTCTCTGTGACCTCTAAAACCAGCCACCTCATGGTCCCTGTAAGTGTGAGGCAGAGATTGTAAAAGTAAATTTTCTAGAATCAAGTCAGGGTAACCAAAGGCCTCACCTCATCAAGGATGTACTCATACAAAGTTTTATGTACAAAAAAGGTAGGACTCATAATACATTAGCATTTCAACTTAGCAATTCCTAACACTGAAGTGAGTAAATCGGGACTTACACTGGAAACAAATCATCCAAATACTTAGTGGGAAGTTATTTTGACACAACCAGGATTTCTACTATTTTTGAAGAATTTTCAAATGACACAGGATTTCAACATGTGCAGACTTGCATCATTTCACCTGCATCCCTCTGAGGCTGTGTCTCTGCTGACCGAGGCACTAATCATCATACCAGTGAATGTCCATCTGTCCCTGTGATGATCCACTTCTCCCAGGGGCAGAGCTTCACTGGAGACATGCCAACCCAATGCTCTACCAGCTCAAAGCCAGATCAAGGTATTAAAAGTTCACTTATTTTTTCCACAACTAAACTCTCTTTTTCAATAGAAGAATGGCCACACGATGATCCATCTCCCTGTATTAACAAATGAAAATGTCAGTAGGACTTGTTTTTGGCCACCTAGCTGGTACCAGAACTGAATTTTTCTGTCACCCAATCTGGTGCTGTCTACATCTCTCAAGGCTATTATTAAAATTGTGTCACATCTAACTGCAGGACAGTTGCCATAATAAAGGATTTTAAAATGTTTCTTAGCCAGAAAAATAACTAAATCTTTTCTCACTGCAAAAGAATTAGTATTATCAAATGATTTGTTTTCAACTTAGAAATATTTGGGGTTATAGCCTTCATTCATTTCTACCTTTAAAAGTAAAAGTACCAATACCGTACACTTAATAATACCCTTCATAGATTACAACTGGGTCATTAATATATTTGACCGTACACTCTGGGAAGTCCCTGGAGAAGGAAGACTCTTCCAGTTTTACTGAATATGATCCTCACAGGTGACTGGCCAACCTCTTTGTTTAGATTGCCCTTACTAAGATTCTAAGTTACCCCATATGCTAATGTAATTATTCAGACAAGGTTCAAGGCAATATTCCTCAACTGTTTTTCCACTATTGCCCCACAAAGGTGCTTTTTTTTGGCATTTAGACCCTTAGTCACTTCACCCTCTAAAATAGTAATGCTACAAACGTACAACTTATTTTTATGATTTATTTATATCTGTGTATTATATATAAATACATATACAGTAAAAAAATATTCATACCCCCCCAAACAATTTTTACCTACTTGGGAGAAATAGCACTCCCGTCAAATGCACGTTTTAAAAAACAAACATTTAAAAAAATAGAAGGGGTTTAATGTGCTTATTTAAATTTTGACCATACTGAAATTCTGTGGTGCTTCAACTACACAAATCTATACCCAAGGCTTCTCATTTATCAAATCCATTACTAGCAAAATTATATTTTTGTTTTTTCTTTTTTTGTTTACCTGATTATTACCCATCTACTCCTTACTGGAATTTACTTTCCACACAAAATACAACCCTGTTTGTATAATTTTACCTTGTATACCCAGCTCCTACAATTCTCTTCCATTATAGGCACTGAACAGTCTTTTTTGGTTCAATAAGTCAAAATTTCCTAAGCTGAACTGGCCATGGAGCCACTTTCCCAGTAATAAATGCTAACAGAATGGGACAACAAGGGGAAAAGCCCAAGGGAAATAGCACCTATTCAGCTGTTGAAGGTGCTACCCTCAGTCCCAAATAGAGGATCAGTCTCCTCGATGATTGAGTGGCTCACCTTTCCTCCAAATATCTCTTTCACCCAAGTGTCACTTCCTTTGAAATTCAACCATTTGAATTTCATTTCTTGAGCCTGTTACATCCCACTTTTCATGATGCCCACGAAGGGTAGTATATCTGCACAAATGAGATCATTACATGGCTTTTGGCTGACATGAGAGAAGTCAAGAGAGTGCAAGTATCCTGTTAAATGGAAGTTGACATGTAGCTAAAGAGAAGAAACCCCCTCACCCAGCCCCCATAAACATAAATAAATAAATAAGGGAAGAACACCCAACAGCAATCTTCACAGTGTAGCCAAGATCAGATCCGAGCTTTGGTGTTTTTACATCATGACACTGTTGTGGGTGAATACGTTCTTCCCTTGCACAGGAAAGAATTCGAGAGCAAAGCATGGCAAAGTGAAAGCAAGTTTATTTAGAGAGATACACACTCCACAGAGTGTGGGGTCTGTCTCAATCTGAAGGGAAAACAGCTTAGGAGATACACACTCCATAGGCAGAATGTGGGCCGTCTCAGAAAGGGAGAGAAGATGAAGGGTGTGGGGTGTTTAGTTTAAAGTGAAAGTAGGTACACAGTCCATAGACAGAGTGCGGGCCGTCTCAGAAGGCAAGAGAGACAGCGACCACGAGGTGCAGACTTGTTAGGTTTCAAGGACTCGGTATTTTCATATGCTAATAAATAGGAGGATTATTCCAACTACTTTGGGGAAGGGGTGAGGATTTCCAGGACACACCCCCCCACCCACTTTTTGACCTTTTATGGTCGGCCTAAAAATTGTCATGGTGCCTGTGGGCATGCAATTAGGCTCAAGGTCTACTGGAAGTTGAATCTTCCACCATCTTCATTCTAACCAGTTTGTCCCATCCTCAAGTGCTGTGTCATTCCTTCAGTGGTTGTGCCCTGCACCCTTTCCTCCCACTTCAGTATCAAGGAATAACGTGAAGTAGGAAGAGTGAGGAAACAAAGTCTGAAAGATGATACTGTTACTTATCTTCATTGAGTCTTATTTACTTCTTGTATGAAATGGAGTAAAAACCTCGCTAATGATACCTTTGCTATATTAAGAAAATTAAAGTATGTAAAGAACCTATCAAAATGTATGCCTCATGGTTGGCCTTCAACAATAATTAGCTCATTCCCTTCAACTAATGCCTAATATTTTCACTAAATTAAAAGTCCAGATTAAACCAAAGTATCCTGACACAACATATCCAAACAATACTCATCTCATTAATTTCAGAAGAAACATACTTACTTCCTTCTAGGTTTTTTCTTTAAAGAATCGGAAATAATCAGATAGCAGTTTGTCCTCAGGAGAGATTTTTGATGGTGAGTGTAAAGAAACATCTTAACAGGGCTTAAACTTACTCACAAATTAGCAAGACTTAAACAACTGAGAACTCCAGAAAGTCTTACATTTTGTCCTTCAGTTCTTGTATCTTCCAAGTTTGCTTTTGACAATGTATAATTTTGCCTCAGTAATCTCAGCCCCCTTGCTCCCCTTCAGTGAGCCCTTGTTATAGCCTCTAAGACACAATCATTGGCCTTAGTTTCCCTCTTCAATTCCTCTGTTTGGTCCTAGAGTAAAAATGACTGTTACTCAATACTTTACCTATCCTTACACCTGGATTACTCTCATCTCCTACCTAAGAGTCATAAGACAAAATGAACTACATGTCATTTAGTCTAGATTCTGTTGAAATGGTTAGTTCCCACCAGCAATTGTAAACTTGATCATTTTATAGATGAAATGATGACTATATCATCTTCCAGGCTTAGATTTTGGAGAAAATGTTCTGTTTCTTATGAATTTGAGACAGCCATGCACATTTTAGTAAACACAGTTGCCCCAGTACCATGCTCTGGCTTTATTGTATTGTCAAATTATGGAAAGAAGTAGCTCCATTTGACCAGCAAGTTTGTGAAGGTACATTTGTGAGAAATAACATGAGTTGGAGTGTTGCAATCAGAGAAAGTCTAATTTATAAAGAGTTATGTAATAATACGGAATGATCTAATATTCTCCACATGTATAGAGTAGAGTTGCAGGTATCCCTCACCTTCCAAAAGTTCGCTTGAGCCACTTTGCTTTAATGAAGGCCAACATTAGGACTTGTTTCCACTGACTGAAAGAAATCAGTAGGGGTTGTTTGCTTTAAAACTTTTTTGTTACCATATTAATGTTGATCTTTTGTAAAAGTGAAGTGACATAAGTCAAAATTTCAAAAAGAGGAAAAACTTGTAGTGCTGAAATTAATACCTACAGATGAGACAAGGCTACAACAAGTTTGACAACATTTTCTGGAAGGTCAAAGTGAATCATTAAGACTTTTAATATATATATAACTTTTCTTATCTATAAACAGAAACATACCAGATACAATTGTGATTCATTGAAAGTAAGACTGAGTTTTAAAGACCTAACTGGAATTTTGTAGCTAAAACCTTTGAAAGGAAGGTGCATTTCAGTGTAATAGTTTCTGGCACAATTTATAGGGTAAGCATGTGTGATGTGATGCAAGTAATTAGTAAAATTCTCTTGGCTTCAATTTGCTTCTCTGTAAAACGGGACCCTAATAATGGAATTACCAGTTTAGTGCATGGATGAATCAACTGAAGTGAAGATGTCTGATAGATAATAAGGTGTTCATTTAGTGTAAAAGTATGTATCAGACCTATAGACTAATAGCTTTGAAACCAAAATATATACCTTTTTGTTTAATTGAATGAAAGTAAGTTTACACTTTTTGTTTCACATGGCTCCTGAAGTCTTAATATCACAAAAGTAAACATTTTCTTTATAGTCAAGAAAAATTGTGAGCCATAGGGATGCTTAAGAATTTAAAACCAAATTAATAGGAATCTGTAATTTCTGGTTTATTTGTTGTGCTATGAAAAGATAGAAAGGAGAGAGAGATTTTGAATTATTCTTTCCTCCTTTTGTGAGGTCTCCCTTTTTGCTTTTGGTAAATGCATAGTGCAAGGGGAAAAAATCAGCAGTGACTCCTTCAAACAACTGTCTCTTCCCCACGTACCTATCTAAGAATTTCTATTCCTTACTTACTTTGCCAAGAATAACCAAAAACAAGAGTTCTGAGATGAAGGTGCTATGGAAAAGCCAATTTCATCCAACAAACATATATGAAAAATTTGGCAAAGTAGCAGTAAGACTCTGGAGTAAAATATATTCTACAATCAAACTAGCAGTTTATTGTTGTTTTTACCATTGGTTATTCTGAAGCTATGAACATGAACATTAAAACTTTGGTAAAGTGCATTACAAGTCATCAAAATGCCTAATGAGTGTCTCGTCAAAATAAAATACTCAACAAAATTTAGTCTCTGAGCCATTTTTTTCTGTCAGTGACTGCAAAATTTCTTATTTTTTTTCACAATTTACAACATGTATAACCCTCCCATGTATATAAATCATGAGTTTCTTGGCATCATGAACAGCCTAAGTTACTCTCCTCTTCAACAAACTCCTCATGGCATTTTTCACCTCAATGTTTCTCACTGTGTAAATGATAGCATTTAACATAGGAGTGAGGATTGCAAAGAACATAGTTACCAACTTGTCCACAGGATAGGTGGCCACAGGACGTGCGTAGGTGAATATACATGGGACAAAAAAGAGTATCATAAGTGTAAATTGGGAGCCACATGTTGAGAGGGCCTTGTGCCGTCCTTCAGAGCCGTGGGATTTCAGGGAGCTCAGGATGACTATGTAGGAGATGAGTAGCATAAAAAAATGAGTAAGAACATGCCCCCACTGTTAGCAGTCATTACCACCCCAAGCCTGTAGGTGTCGCTGCAGGGAAGTTTCAACAGTGAGAAGAAATCACACCTGAAGTGGTCAATGACATTGGGACCACAGAAGGTCAAGTCAAATGCAAAAACAAACTGCACAGTGGCATGTAGGATCCCCCCAAGCCAGGCCACCACCACCAGGAACTGGCAGAGCCACTGTTGCATGATGGTCATGTACTGAAGAGGCTTGCAGATTGCCATGTAGTGGTCATAGGCCATGACAACCAGGATGATGATCTCTGATCCTCCTAGGAAATGTTCCACAAAAAGCTGAGTCATGCAGCCACCCCAGGAGATGGTTCCCCTCTGGTACAGTAGGTCAATGAGCATTTTAGGAGTTGTGACAGAGCTGAAGAGGACATCTATGAAGGACAAGTAGGGGAGAAAGAAGTACATGGGAGCTGAAAGTACAGGGCTGAGGGAGATGGTGATGACCATGAGCAGATTGGCCAACACTGTAAATAAGAAAATGAGCAAAAAGACAATAAACAGTATTTTCTGCAAGTGTGGATTCTGCGTGATTCCCAAGAGAACAAACTCAGTCACGTTGTTGGAAGGCATGAGGAGATCCATTCAGCAAGTTACACCTTCCTGGGGACTCAATTATCTAAAAGAATAGGGAATGATACTTATTAATCATGAAAGAATTGTGATCTGAAATTTTTGGTAAAAGAAAAAGCAGTCACTGTACCTGTGGATCATGTCCCTGACACTCCTGCCTCAGTGCTTGTTTCAGTTCTCTCTTACGTCCTCCATGATGTTCCCATCTCTTCAGACACCTCGTACCTGTCACCTGTAAAACATCTATAGGGCAACATTTGGTCAGTAATTTACTGAGAAAATCCTAGGCTGTCTACACAATATCTGGATTCTCTTTCTTGTTCCAGCTCCATGTGACTCTGCTAAGTCATCTCTGTGTTCCATGGTTTTGATTCCTCCTCTGTGTCTGTGGGCTTGCAAATTGTAATTCTCAGGTGTATATTGTAACCTGAAAGCTGCTGCACACACGTAAGAGTTATTTCCTCTTCCATGAGAATTTATATTTGAATCCTCACTTTAACTGTGGAAAGAAAGATATCATCAATAAATATCTACCATAAGCAGGTACTTTTGGGAAATGTATTATGTCATTGGCAACTCACTCTCCTTGGTACCTACCAGAACACATAAGGTATTCACTGCACCTACCACAGTGCCTGGAATAATGTCTGCACTGCCTGAAACTCACTAGGTTATGAGTGAAGCTTGGTGAATTGTCACTCTCCATGGGTAATAATACACCTGCTTCCCCAGACCATAAACCTACAATGAATTCAAGTGTTCTCGTCCTCCTGCTCTGTTTATCACACTCTCTACTTTATGAGAAACATAAATAAACATTTGAAAGTAATCTGTATTCCAGTTTAACATTTTCAAATACACTTATAGGGTAAATATGAAATATTAATTGCCTCTAAGAAAGAATATATTAGTGGATCATTTTACTTTCTAGGTAATTATAGTGTTTGCAAATCAATAGTTTTTATTCTTCAAAATTTGTTCCACATATAATTTAACATAGTCATATTTGGTAAATTTTGAGTTTTCATATTTTTGATTTAAAAAGAAAAACTCTTGCATAGGTGTTCAACACACAAGGATCTATCAAGGAAAAAACCCCTATTTTCAAAATTCTAAAAATAAAAATTTAATGTGGAGAACAAAAAGAAATAATCTGCTAGATAAGGTGGAGAGGTAGGTAATGCACTAGATATTTACACATGTACACACATAATCCTGACACATGCAAAATCTATTACTTTAAATGCCTATGTCAAATTCACTCATTCAAAAAATATTTATTGGATACTTACTATATATATTAATGTATGTTTTTTTACACACTCATGAGAAGTGTCCTTGTTAAATGTCCTTAGTGACTGAAATTTCATTACCAAACAGCAGCAACCCATCCCTCCATGATGTGAGTGACCTTCCCACCCCTTTATGTTTCTGCTACAGGCATTCTCATGCCTACTTCTCCCATCTTTCCACAGCATCCATCTTCCATCATTCCTGGTTACAGGACACTGCATTTCTAATAGAATGAGGACATTTAGGGACATAAATTTCCCAAAGAAAAGAGGAAACATAAACAAAATAAGATGTATTCTGCCTAAAATATGTCTTTTCATTACAAAGATATTTAATTTTCAATTTATTTTTTTTTAATTGAGTTATAGCTAGTTTACAATGTTGTGTCAATTTCTGGTGTATAGCAAAATTCTTCAGTCATACATGAATAAACATGTATTCATTTTCATATTCTTATTCACCATGACCTACTACAAGATATTGAATATATTTCCCTGCACTATACAGTATAAAGTTGTTTATCTATTTTGTATATGCCAGTCAGTATCTGTGAATCTCAAACTCTTAGTTTATCCCTTCCCACCCCTCCCCCGGCAACCACAAGTCTGTATTCTATGTCTGTGAGTCAGTTTCTGTTTTATATATGAGTTCATTTGCCTTTTTAAAAGAGCTTTATTTTTTAATTTCCCAAGCTGGAAAATGTATCCATATGTGAAAACAAAGTGCATCAGCTTCATTGCATTCCCTTATTCTCTGGTTGACTTACCCTATAGGTCAGAAGAGAGTATATTATACATATAGTAAGAATTAGACATAATTAATAAAATCAGTTTAGAAATAACTAAAGAAATAAAAATTAATTTTTTCTTTTATCTTTGGCTCCACAATACACTTTCTAGAAATAAACCCTAAACAAAAATATTCTTAAAACATAAAAATAATTGTTTATAAATGTATTCAACACAATTATTAAAACCTGTGGAAAATTTAGAAACTACATGGACTGTTCAACATTGGAAAGATGGATAATTAAAATATAGTGCATCTCTTTGATTGATGTGTAGTTTTTAACAGAAGTGTTTTAAAAATTGTGTAATATCATAGGATATACTTACATTGTATTATTAAGTAGGAAAAAATGATGCAAATTTGCAGTATATAATTATTATAACTAATTTAATTCTAACTATATTATTCCTATAACTAATTTAAATACATATCACTGAGAAAATAAATCCAAGTATTTTTTGTTCAAAGTTGGTGGTATTGTAGATGGGTCGATCTTTCTTGATGTTTTGCAAGTTGAAGAGGGGTTAAAATCTCAGATTGATGAGGATGACAGTGATTATATAATTTGTAAGATTCATTTAAACTTGAAAATCTATGATTATGTGGTTTCTTGGGGAAAAGGAGATCTTACCTATGAAGTTGTCTAACATAGCTCCATGGCCAGGGTCCCAGGTAGCTGTTAGTTCACCAAGAAAGAAGTAAAGTAGTAAAATGAAAAATGCCAACTAGCTCAGTTACAATCAGTCTTTGCTGATTTACCTTTAGATAAATTATTTCTCTTGAGCCTTAAAAGTGCTACCACATATCCTGTTTGCAGGCCAGTTTGGTGAAGTTTCTTAGCTGTGGCTGATTGGACCTCAGGGGTCTTTCACCATCATTAGGAGGTCTTGTCAGCAACATGAGAACTTCACAATAGAATTATTGTAGCATTTGTCTTTAATTTTGAACTCCTCATTAAGCCTACATGAAGACAAAACACTATGATAAAAAAATGTTTACCATTTCTAAGTTTAAGTATTTGATAACAAATGTGTATAATATGGAGGTTGACTCTTGCCTATTGTATGAATTAAAAATTTGGGTGGTTAACTATCTGATTTAAACATTTTCATGAATGTATTCTATATTTCAATTGATCTACAATTAACGCTAATCACAGCTTTAAATATTGTTTTCAGACGTACATTAAGTGACAATTATGAACCTTATTATAATATTAGCACTTTATGCCTAATAAAGTTCACAGCAATTTTCAAAGTAGTTGGACTTGTCTCATTCTGCAACTGAGATGATATGATAATGACAATGATGAAAATAATTGCATCCTTCAATTACATTCAGAGATGGTGGAATGCATTTATTTCAATTATTTAAACTTAATCTCATAATATTTCTATGGAATAGAAAAAAAATAAGCATCAATACTCACAATTTACAGCAAGTTTATATTACAACAGGAAAATGAACACCATTTGTGGTGGGGAAATAAGAAGCCAGGCCACTAAATTCTGGGCCAGGATTCTTATGTTTCATTTATAGTTTTGTGACTCAAGTGTCCTGATACTCTTATGCTGCCACCAATTGTAAGGCCTATTACAATTATCTACTAAAATAAACAAAATTGATATTTGAAATTATTTTAAAAATAGATTCAGTCCAATTCAACTTATGGATATTCCTATACAGAACCACACTAAATCACCATGTTCCAATATGCTTGAATTAATAATAAGAAAAAAAATTGTACATAACTCTGGATTGGCTCCAAAGAATGTGGTCACTGTGAGCAGCATGTGTCACCAAGGGAAAGAGTTTAAGAAAACTGAAACCACATTAGTAAACCTGGTTTGACTAGACACTTTAATATTATAGTGCCAAAAATAATACTTGTAATGTTAGATGCTGAAGATTGTATGAATGAGGGTCTGAAACCATCTATAAAACTATGGGGAGTATGGATTTTCCTGAAGTGTCATCATGAGAATGTCTTTCAACTTGAATTTTTCTTTCAACTCTGGAATGAAAGCCAGAGTCAGATAAAAGAATTAGCAGGTACAGACAATCATCATTCCAACCTCATAAAAGCTTGACATCCATTTGCAATGGCCCATTAAGTGTCCTTCCATCCTCTACTTAAATAGCTACAGTTTTGGGCAGAGAGATTGCTTTAGAAACCCAACCCCTGTCTAGTGTATCTCCCCAAGCCCTAGAGAAGCAAAGCTTGGAAGGAGAACAGAGATAGGTTTAAAGCAGTGAACATTGTCCAGGAAAATAATTTTTCAAAAAAGGAGTTCCTGGAGCTATACCAGGAAAGTCTGTACCCAGAATACAAATCCAAGGCCAGAGTGTTGTAAACTCTGAAGAGACAGCACCACAGATTCTCAAACTTGAAGAGTAAATCAGAAAGAAATCAGAAGAAAGTTTATATAGATTTTACCACAGTTGATCAGAAATTAGGTGAGGAATGGATTAACCTTGATAGGTTCAGGGACTAATTTCACAAAAACAAGATATCTGCCAAAGTGTTTTGATGACATTTCACTAAGTAGAGGAACATGTTCTCAATATAACAAAGCACACAAGAGCAGAGTTCATGCTGTGTTAGTCCAATCCAGAGACAATTTTATCACAGAAGAACATCTCTGAAGTTGTTTACCAGAAACAGAAAAGTTTTGGGAGGTGGACTGTGGTCTCATAACTCTTCCAATTTTACCTCCAATTGAAGTAGAAACAAAAATAACTATATTTATGGCAATAAACATATTGGTTCAGGCCAAATCACAGAACGTGGAAACACCTTCCAACTTACCCAAACTACTTGTACAAATAGGGGAGGCTGTTTAAGGTTATCAAAAAAAAAAAGATGGCATAATGTGAAATAAAACCCATATCTCTTGATGCTGAAGATGGTGTTCTTACTCTCCATCATGTTTTCATAACCATAATATGCTTGCTAAATAAGTAATTTAGGAAAAGGCAATTGGCAAAGACGTAAAGAGAAGAAGTCACTCCACCACCCAAAAAATAAGAATGCCTCAATGACAGTCTCCACAATGTGGCCAATGTTCAGATCTGTGTTTTGGTATTTTCACATCATTAAAACAAGGAGAATGGAGTGGGAAGAATAGATAGGCAGAGTCTAAAGACAACATATTATGGCTTAAGTCTATTGAGTCTCATTTTCTTCTTTTATGAAATGGAGTAAAATCCTCTCTAATAATACATGTTGCTACATTAAGAAAGTTAAAATATATAAAGAACTTCTCAAAATCTATGCTTCATGGTTGGCCTTTAACAACAGTTATCTCATTTCCCGTGCTAATTTCTTAATAATTTCACTGAATTAAAAATCCAGATAAAACCAACATATTTTTTACACACCAGAGCCAAACATTATTTATGTCATTAATTTACATCATTAATATATCCTTTATATGTTATTTTAAATATCAGAAATAATCAGGTGATACTCTGTCCTCAAGAGAGACTACTGATGACGAGTGCAAAGGAATATCTTAACAAGCATTAACCTTACTCACTAACCAGTGAGACTTTATCCAGTGAGACCACCAGACTGCCTTATATTTCCTCCTCTGGTTCTTGCACCTTCCCAGTTTGCTGCTGACAGTTTATAATTTGTGCCTAATTCATCCTCTCACCCCTCCACTGAGCCCTTGGGATAGCCCCTAAGACACAGTCACTGGCCTTAGTTTCCCCTTCAAATCCTCCATTTGGCTTTAGAATAGAAATAACATTTAATCAATACTTTTTCTATCCGTAGCCTTGGATTACTCTCATCTTCTATCTAATAATCATAAGACAAAGTGTACCACACATCATTTAGTTTAGATTATGCTGAAATGTTTAATACTCACCAGCAATTGCAAATATGACCATTTAAATAGACAAGGTGCTGGGAAAAGGTTCTGTTTCTTATGAATTGGAGACAGTCATGCCCACCTTAGTAAACACAATCACCCCAGTACCATGCTCTGGATTTACTTTATGGTCAAATTATGGAAGAAATAGCTCCATTTGACCATTGAGTTTGAGAAAGGGACATCTGTGAGAACTCCATGTGCAAGAGTGGTGCAGTCAGAGAAGCTTTGTTTTATAAAGAGTTGTGTAATAAAACAGAATGGGCTGGTATTCTCCACGCACATAGAGGAGAAGTGCAGTTACCCCACTTTCTGAAAGTTCACTTTAGGCACTTTTTTTTTATAAAGACCAACATAAGTACTTTAGTACTTGTTTTCAATACACAAAATAAATCTGAAGGTGATTCTTCTTTAATAGAAGAAATCTGTCGCCATACTAATGTTGGTCTTTTGTAAAAGTGAAATGCCATAGCTCAAACTTACAAAAAGAGGAAAAGAAATGTGTAGTGCTGAAATGGACAGCTACACATGAGACAAGGCTACAGCAAATCTGACACCATCTTCTTGAAGGACAAAGTTGTTTTATTAAGATTCCATATAATTTTTTAATCTGTAGACCTAAACATACCACAGACAGTTGTGTTCCAGTTGAAAGAGAGTAAGATTGAGTTTTAAAGACCTGTGTTGGAATTTCATAGCTGACATTTGTGAAAGAAAGATGCATTTCAGTGTAACAGACCCTGACACACTATATGGGGTAGCCATGCATGATGTGAGGCAAGTAAATTAGTAAACCTCTCTTGGGTTCAATTTACTTCCCTGTAAAATGGAGATGCTGATCATGGAATGACCAGTTGAGTTTGTGGATGTGACTCTGCCTGATAGAGTCATAAAGTGTTAATTTAATGCCTTCCAAGAAAGAAATAAAGCAGTATGATATGTGTATCAGACTCATAGTTCATTACTTTTGGAACCTAACCATAGGCTATTCTGTTGAATTTTGGTAAAAAAATGATTATCTATGTTTCAATTGGTTCCTCTAGTCTTGCTATGTAAAAATAAAACATTTCCTTTATATTCATGAAAACTGGGTGCCACAGGATATTTAAGAAAAAAGGAGCAAACTAAAAGTAATTTCAAAATTTCTGGCTTGTTTTTTTTTTTTTGCCAAAAAAGAATTGGGGATAGATTGTGAATTATCTTTTCCTTCTTTTGAAAGTATCTCCCTTTTTACTTTTGGCAAATTCATAGCATACACACACATACAAAATAAGCAGTGATTCCTTCATGCAAATGTCCTTTCATCACATATCTAAGAATGAGAATAAGAATTTCTATCCCTTAATTGGTCACCACAGGCTAAGCAAAAATAGAAAGATTTCTGAGATTAAATTCCTGAGGAAAGGCGAACTCCATCCAAGTAATATACCTGAAGAATTTTGTAAAGTAGAATGAAGACTCTAGAGAAAAACATACTCTATATTCATCATACTAGGGGTTGATGGTTATTCTCTTCATTGGCTATTCTGAAGCTTTAATTCTGAACATTGAAGCCTTGGTAAAGTATATTACAAATTATCAAAACATCTTAAAAATGACTAGCCAATATTAAAAAATTGACAAACACTAGTTTATAGACCTTTTTTTTCTGTCAATGATCTGCAAAATTTCTTCGCTTTACTGCACAATTTACAACATGTATAACCCTCACGTGTATATAAATCATCAATTTCTTGTCATCATGAACAGCCTAAGTTACTCCCCTCTTCAACAAACTCCTCATGACATTTTCACCTCAATGTTTCCCACTGTGTAAATGATAGGATTTAACATGGCAGTGAATATTGCATAGAATATGCCCATAAACTTGTCCACAGGATAAGTGGCCACAGGACATTTGTAGGTGAATATACAAGGGACAAAAGAGAGCACCACTACTGTAAAGTGGGAGCTGCAAGTAGAGAGTGCCTTGTGCCGTCCTTCAGAGCTGTGGGATTTCAGGGAGCTCAGGATGACTATGTAGGAGATGAGTAGCATGAAAAAAATCAGTAAGCACATGCCCCCACTGTTGGCTACCACCACCACTCCAAGCCTGTAGGAGTCACTGCAGGCCAGTTTTAACAGTGAGAAGAAATCACACCTGAAGTGGTCAATGACATTGGGACCACAGAAGGTCAAGTCAAATGCAAAAACAGTCTGCACAGTAGCATGTAGGATCCCCCCAAGCCAGGCCACCACCACCAGGAACTGGCAGAGCCCCTGTCGCATGATAGTTGTGTAGTGCAGAGGCTTGCAGATGGCCACAAGGTGGTCATAAGCCGTGACAATGAGGGCTATGACTTCTGATGCTCCCAGGAAATGCTCCAAAAAGAGCTAAGTCATGCAGCCACCCCAGGAGATGGCTCCCCTCTGGTACAGTAGGTCAATAAGCATTTTAGGAGTTGTGACAGAGCTGAAGAGGACATCTATGAAGGACAAGTAGGGGAGAAAGAAGTACATGGGAGCTGAAAGTACAGGGCTGAGGGAGATGGTGATGACCATGAGCAGATTGGCCAACACGGTAAATAGGAAAATGACCAAAAAGACAATGAAGAGTATTTTTTGCAAGTGTGGGTCCTGCGTGCATCCCCAGAGAACAAATTCAATCACATTGTTGGGAGATTTGAGGAGGTCCATTCAACAAGTAACACCTTCCTGGGACCTGAATTACCTACAAAAGTTATGAAATATTACCCATCAATCATGAAAGGATCATGGCCTGTATATCTCTAAACATAAAAACAGAGCAGTCACTGTACCAGTGGAAAGTGTCCCTGACACTACTGCCTTGGTGCTTGTTTCACTTCTCTCTTACTTTCTCCTTGATGTTTCCATCTCTTCAGACACCTAGTACCTGTCACTTGTAAAACATCTATAGGGTAACATTTAAAGGTTAATTTACTGAGAGAACACTGGACCACCTATGTGAGATCTGAATTCTCCTTCTGATCTAACTCCATGTGACTCTTCTAAATCATCTCTCTGTCCCATGGTTCTGAGCCCTACTCTGTGTCTGTGAGGTTACAGACTGTTATTCTCAGGTAGATCTTGTAAGCTGAGAGGTGCTGCACACAGGTAAGGGTTATTCCCTTTTACATAAGAATTCACATCTGAACCCTCAGCTCTAACTGTGGAAAGAAAGACACCATGAATGCAAATCTCCCATAAGCAGGCAGTTTAGGGAAATGCATATAAGTAGTTGTCAACACGCTGTCCCTGGTATCTACCAGAACACATAAGCTATTCAGGTGTGTTTCCTCAGTGCACCTACCACAGTGCCTGGCATAATGTTTGCACTGCCTGAAACCTGTTAGGTGATGGGTAAGTGCTTGGTGAATTGCCATTCTCCATGGATGAGAATACACCTGCTTCCCCAGGCCATAAATGAACCAGGAATTCAAAAGTTCTCATCCTTCTGCTCTGTTTACCATCTCTCTCTAGCTTATCAAAAAACATTAATAAATATTTGAAAGGAAGTTGCCTTCTAGGTTAATACTTTCTGGCACAGATTATGGGGTAATATGAAAATATTAAGTGTCTCTAAGAATGAATGTATTATTGGGCCACTTTGCTTTCAAAATATATGATTGTTAATTGATATTTTCTATTCTTCAAAATTCTGTATCACAGACAATTTATCAGAGTCATGTTCAATAAACTTATAGCTTCAGTAGACCCGGATTAAAAAAAAATCCTGTATAAGTGTTCAGTACACTAGGACCTATCAAGCAAATGAAAATCTTATTGTCAAAGTTCTAAAATCAAAAATTTTATATGGAGAATAAAGAGAAATAATTTGCTAAATAAGATAGAGAGGTAATGTACTATAGACATAAATATATATTAACACACAAAACACAAACACAAAAATCTGTTACTATAAGTACCTTTACAAGTTCAGTCATTCAACACATATTTATGGACACTGACTGTGTATATTAATGTATGTGTGTGTTCACAGAATATTGTTTAAAATTGTCTCAGTGAAATGCCTTTAGTAATACCTTCCCTGACATTTTATTACCAAACAACAGCAACCCATCCCTCCATGATGTGAGTGACCTTCCCACCCCTTTATGTTTCTGCCACAGGCATTCTCATGCCTTCTTCTCCCATCTTCCCATAGTATCCATCATCCATCATTCCTGGTTATAGGACACTGCATTTCGAATAGAATGGGGAAATTTGGGGACAGAAATTTCCCAAAGAAAATAAAAAACATAAATATAATACAATGTATTGTGCAAAAAAAGTCTTTTCCTTTCAAAGATAAATGAATAAAAAGCATTATTTTTTAATTATGCAATATGAAAAACTTCACATATGTGAAAACAAAGTGTGGCAGCTTCATTGCATTCCTCTGTTCTGTGGTTGACTCCCAACAGACCAGAAAAGAGAAGATTGAACATAAGGTAAGAATTATATTTAAAAATTATATTTAAAAAGTGTTTTAGAAATAACTATAAAGAAATAAAAATTACTTTTTCTTTTTTCATTAGCTCCACAGTACTCATTCTAGGATTAAACTCTAAAAAACTATTTTTAAAAGCTAAAAGTCTTTATTTACAAATATGTTCAACACAATTATTAAGAGTTGTGGAAAATTTAGAAACTACATGAGATGTTCCACATTGGGGAAATTGATCATTAAAACATAGTGCATCTCTTTGATTCATGTGTGGTTTTTAAGAGTGTTTTTAAAAATGATGCAGTATCATTAGAAAAGTCTGATTATTACTAAGTGGGGAACATTTTGTATGAAAATTTGTTATATAGTTGATCTCATTTGATTCTAACTAATTATCTTATTCTTCTAATTGAAATATATATCAATAACAAAAAAGGCCCCAAATATTTTCACTTCTAAGTTGACGATGTTGTAGTTGAGTCGATCTTTCTTGAAGTTTCGCCTGCTGAAGAGGGACTGGAATCTTAGACTGGGGAGGATGAGGGCTGACTCTACAATTTGTAAGGGCCTTTTAACCCTGACAGTCTATGATGATGTGATTTCCTGGGAGGGGGCGGGGAATCTTACCTATGACCTTGTCTGACATAGAGCTCCATGGCCATGGCAAAAGGCAGCTGTTAGTCCTCCAAGAAAGCACTGAAGTTGTAAGATTAAAGTTGCCGAATAGCTCAGCTACAATAATTGTCTTTGCTGACTTATAAATAGTACATTTGGATAAGGTCTTTCTCTTTAATTTCAGACGTGCTACCATGTTTCCTGTTTGTAGGTCAATCTGAAGAAGTTTGTTAGCTGTGGCTGATTGAACCCCAGGGGTATTTCACCTCCATTAGATCTTCCAACATCCCAACTATTTCATGAAACTGAACTGAACTTCAGAGGGAAAATTATAGCATTCATTTTTATTTTGAACTCTTCTTAAATCTACCTGAAGACAAAATATTATGACAGAAAAATAATAGGTTGACCATTTATGAATTTAGGTATTTGAAACAAATGAGCTTAATATTATGTCTGAATATTTGCTATTATATAAATTACTCATGTAGGTGGGTAACTCTCTGATTTAAAGTTTTTTATTATATGATTTTATTATCAATCTACCTGTTATGCAAATCAGAAATTTTAACTATTATTTTCTGAAGTACATTAAGTGATAATTATTAACCCTATTATAATATTGACACTTCACATCAGGTAAAGTTTATGGTACTTTTTCAAAGTGGTTGTATCTTGTGTGAATTCTGGAATTAGATTAACAAGATAATGATGAAAATAATTTCACTCTTTAATTATATTCAGAGGTGGTAGAAATACATTTATTTCTGTCATTGTTTCATTTTATAATTAATGTTGCAATGAAAATGAGAGTACAGCTATCTCTTCAGATTCCTGGTTTCATATCCTGGCTATGAAATATACATAGGATATGCACATACACATAGGATTGCTGAATCATACATTAGATTTATCGTTAATATTTTGAGAAATCTCCATAATGTTCTTCATGGTGTCTGAACAAATTTATATTCCCACCAAAGAACAGTAGAGTTCCATTCTCTGTACATCCTCACCAAAATATCTGCTCCATGTCAAATAGAGCCATCCTGACAAGTGTGAGGTAACGTGTCAGAATGGCTCTGACTTCCATTTTCCTGTTGATTAGTGATGTTGAGCATATTATTCTCATATTCTTATTGGCCATTTGTATTCTTGTATGGAAAAATATCTATTCAGGTGCTTTGCTCAATTTTAAATCATTTTTTTGTTGTCACAATTTTGTTGTAGAAATTCCTTATATATTTTAGATATTAACTCATTATGAGACATATGAATTTCTCTCAATCACTAAGTTACCTTTTCGTTCCTTCATTGTTCCCTTGAATATAAATATTAATCTGAATTTAAAACTTGATATCCTGGACTTCAAGCTGATGTTATGATGGGATTGGCTTAACTGAGCTGATCAACTTTACCTCCTCTCTCTGGGAGCCCTAAGCTGCCATTTTACATGTCTGACTACCTCACTGGGCAGACATTGTCTATATTACCCTACATCTACATGTATAAGAAAGAGACTCAATACAGTCTAGTCTTGTAGTCATCCCTGCCAAGGGACCATTCATACAGTTGAAATAATCTTGGACATTCCTTAAGTGTCAGGCAAAAGATGAATACCAGAGTGTGACCTAAGCACATGCCACAAGGAGCAAAAGAATTGTTCAGTCAAATCCTAACCAAATTCATCTGCAGTCAGATACAGATAAGCAGATGGCAAGATAGCGCTGTGTGTTGACAGATATAAGCCTGTGTGTCATCAAACATACACATGTATATGGCAAGAAACAGCCCTGTGTGTAGACAGATGCAGTCCTGTGTGTGATCACATCAAATACATAGGCATGTACATATACAAATGCATTCATGTTGCTAATCAAATATTGATCCATGTGCCATCCTATACCAACCCAGTGTGTTCACACAGAGGCACATATGTGCAGTTGGATGTAGACCTGAATTTCATTGAATGTAGACATACATGTGGTCATAGGGATTTACATGAGTTTGGGTCAGATCTGAGTGTGTGGTGGGATACATGCTTGTGTAGATTTGGATAGAGGCCTATGAATGTTTGAATATAGACATTTTGAGAGAGGTAAATAGACAGGCTTACTGACACTAGCTGGCTATCAGCAAGGGGAAGGAAGTGCCAGGCTGTTGCAAAACAGGACTTTTTCTCTTATCCCACAGCTGACTCCTTGATCTCAAGCACACAGCCACACAACAAGACACTCATGTCCCACAACTGCTGTGTCAGTCCCAAGGACACATCCTGGTATCTCTTTCTTTGTTCTCTTTTTCCACTGAAGTTTCTGCTTCAGGGCTGAGGTCCATGGGAGGAAAGAGTCTATAATAGAAGCAGATTGGCACCACTGGGATGAAGATTATGATGGCGAAGCCTTTCATAAAAAGACCCTGTGACCCATTTGGGGGATGAAGTCTCAACAGTCTACCTGGATGACTGCTCCTGACTTGATTGGTTTTTTTTTTTCTCCCTTTCCTCTCTGAGCAATGAAGCAGCTTTTCACTTTGACCCTCTGCCTCTGCTGAGAATTCTTTCTCAACCTGGTGGGCTTACCAACTTGAGGGCCTTTGTATCCACTAACAATATGTCCTTGGCTTTGAGAATTGTCCTGTAGTTCAGGACAGGAAAAATCATTAAGCCCCTTCTGATTAGCTCATTGAAAATGTGAATCAAATGTAAATAAGAGAGTCTTCTTTTTAAATAAAGAATCATAATGTAAGATTTATTTACACTCTACAGTGATGATTACAAATTTTTACTTAGACATCAATAAATCTTTAACATTATATGTCTTACTTGGAATGGGAAAATAAAATATTAAAACATGTCATTTTCCTCAAAATAAATATATAGACTCCTGATATTCAAAATATATTTTTATGAGAAGATTTCAAACATTTCAAAATTACCCTAAATTTTAGGTGAGGAAGGGAAAAGTGGGAGAAAAAGGAGAAAGTGCCCCAAATTTGAATCTTCTTGATGGTGTAAAATCTGATGTACTAAATGGAAAATTTTCATATTATTACCAAAATCAATAATTATGTTGGCAGATTATTTTCCCTGTTTGGGCTTAGATATTTCCCCATCATAAACAAAAATGCATTTTAGGTGGGAAAAAAATAAAATTGAAAAGCTGTCATTTAAATAAAGATTAAAATTAATAAAACATTTGGAAGTATGTGGATTTTCCAAGTGATAGAAAAATCAAAAGTAAAAGAATATTAAATAACACATGTATATAGGGACACTCATAATTCTAAAATAAAAATATTTGTAGGAAATTTCAAGGAAGAGTGAATATTTGTAGCATACATAAACATATATATACATTTACATATATTTATATACACACACATACATATATTTACAATTTAACATAGAAAGATTTCATCAAAATTTATCAGAAAAAAATCACACTCCAATAGATCAAGAATTGAAGTTATGGACAAAGTATAGAGTAAATTCCATGTGCCATATGTTGTGTAAGAAACAGAGAGCACAAAGGTAAGTAACTTTCTTTGACTTCTGGGAGATTTAGACCAACAGAGAAAATTAACAAACACTCTTATCTCATCCCTTGAAATGACTACACAAATTTGAAAATTAACTAAATATCTGTCTTGGTCCATTTGAGCTGCTAATACAGAATATCATACACTGGGTATCTTAAACACTAAACATTTATTTTTCACAGGTTTGTAGGTGCAGGAGTCAAAGATTAAGGTGCTGGCAGATTCCATATCTGGAAGGTCCCCTCCCTAGTTCTTAGGCAGCCATTTATTTGTTGAGTCCTCACATGGCAGAAAGGTCATGTAAGCTCTTGGGGTCTCTTTATAAAGGCATTAATCCCATTCATGAGGACCCCACTTCCATGATCTAATCATTTCTCAAAGAGCCCTACTCCAAATACCAGTACATTATAAAGGATTTAATTTATAATTTTGAAGAGGGACACAAATCCTCAGTCTATAGCAGCATCCAAAAGGGGAGGAACAAATTATATAAGATCTGACAAATTCAAATGCTTGGTAGTATTTTGTGCATTGTATTGTATTTGTGAAGACTTTAGGATAATATAAGAACTTTCTCTGTAGTAGGGATAATATCAGAATATGAGGTTTTTTCATACAGTGTCATTTACTGGTGAAACACACCCATTGCTCTAAAGACTTGGCCCATCATGAATCCAGACTAAATAATGGAGGCAGAATAATAGAGTTTTTTTGTAATAGGGAAGAACAAATCTGACTCCATGCTAGATTTGTTCCTTTTACTTTAACCTTTTGCTCTGTATCCTGTGCCTAGTCATGCTGGTTCTGCATGTTTTGTAGATGAATGTTGCCTACAGCCTGAAATATACAAGATAGTGTATTCTCAAGACTCTGACATTTAAGCATGTAACACTTTTCCATTCACATATAGATAATCTGTTGCAGAATAGAGAATAACATTTGTCTCATTGGAGGTTTACAGAGACATCATAACTGATCTACCTGGACAGCTTCAAGAACAAAGTATTTCAACACCAAGAAGTCTGTAACACTCAGCCACGCCCTCTCCCCTTTATCCCCTTCTTAGTATAAAAGGAGCCTGAATTGTGATTTCAGTAAGATGATTCTCTAAGACTTTAGTTCTTCATCTACTCAGCCTGCTGGATTTCCAAAAACAATTGTTATCCTGGTGCCAACACCAGGCCTCCCAATTTACTGGCCTGTCATGTGGTGAGCAGAACAAGTTGGGACTGGGTGACATGTTGACCACATATTTCTGATGATTTAGAGGCAGGTAATATTTTGCTTCAAGCTTCATTCACAGATGGAGAGGATTTTATGAATGATGTCTATCAAAGAAAACAATATATTCTGGCCTCTTTATTACCTAGGAAATTGTATTTCATTAGCATGAGAGATAAGAAGGGCATATATTGTCACCATCTTTCTTAAAAATGATATCATCCAAAATGTCTGGTGTCAGGTTCTAAAATGCATGTTTTAAGCTCATGGATTATGGTGAATGCTAAATTTACACAAAAAGGAAGACCTGGATCTCTACAGAGTTTATGAAACATATAAGCAAAAAAGGAGATGGTGATATTGAAAAATAACAGAGGTATGATCAGATATTTTAAACTATTTGGGAAGGTTAATGAATCATATCTATGAAAATATGGCTCCAAACAAAGCTGCTCCACTTGAGGAGATAATATGATTACCTAATTAGGAAAAGAAGTAAAAGTTGGTTATTTTTCTGCATATAAATCTTGGTAATTCACATTATTTCTATAAACTTAGCTTCCTTATGATTTCTATTACAACACTGAAACTATACTCTTTGATGTTAATATTCTAAGCAATACAAGCTAATTAATTGATTTAAAGTATCTTGCAGATACATGCTTTCAATATTAACATGGGCTGTCTTTGTGTGGGGAGGAGTGAATGAAATGTTTATGTCATATCTCTTCTATTATTTTTTTAAAACTGTAATGCATCATTAATTCTGAGAAAGATTACATCATTTAACAGAGAAACAGGAGAAAATCTTCCCCTAACTAAAATAAATTTGTGATATAAACTGTAGGTTAACTCATCTATAGAATATAAATCTATATTCACAAGAGAGATACTTTACATCCAAAAATTGTACATATTTCCCTAAGAAATGGTGATAATCTTAAAAATGTATTTCAAATTATATATATATACACACACATACACATATATATATTTGAACTAGAAAATTCTGAAAATCTTAAAAGTATATTTAGATCATTGGAAGTATTCATGTAATAAATGTTTTTTAACATGTCCAAGTTATTAAACCTGAGGAAACACCTTCTACAGGTAAATAGTCACACATGGCTTTCCTGAAAATAGCAATTTGTCATTGAAAATAAGTGATAACATTTACCTCCTGTCTCATTTCCTTTTTCTGGTCCAGAGCTTTTTCATGGCACTTTTCATCTCTCCATTTCTCAGAGTATAGATTAGAGGGTTCAACATAGGGGTGATAACAGTGTAAAACACAGTCAAGGACTTATCAATGGGTAAGGTAGAAGGAGGTCTCACATACAGAAAGATGCAAGGGACAAAGAAGAGGACCACCACAGTAATGTGGGAGCCACAGGTGGACAAGGCTTTGCACCTCCCTTCCTGACTAAGATTCTTCAGGGAGTGCAGGATGACCCCATAGGAGATGAGTAAGAGCATAAAGATGACCATACACATTGCCCCATCACTGGCAACCACAGTGAGGCCAATAATGTAGGTGTCAGAGCAGGCAAGTTTTCACAAGGGGTACATGTCACAGCCAAAGTGGTCAATGACACTGGGACCGCAGAAGGGAAGGTTATAAACAAACAGAGGATGAGCTACAGCATGTAAAAACCCACCAACACAGGTCAACAGTGGCAGCCGTACACACACTTGCTTATTCATGATTGCTGAATAATGCAAAGGTTTGCAGATGGCCACGTAGCGGTCGTAAGCCATGGCCACCAGGAGACAAATCTCAGCACAACCAAATAAGTGCCCTGTAAAAAGCTGGATCATGCAATCTTGGAATGAAATAGTTTTGTTCTCACAGAGTAAATCTACAATCATACTTGGGGTGACTGTAGCAGAATAAAGAGCATCCATAAATGATAAGTAGCCAAGAAAGAAGTACCTAGGGGAACCCAGGGTTGGACTGACCACCACAGTCACAACAATGAGTAGGTTGCCCACCATTGTCACAACGTACATAAGCAGGAACACAACAAATAATATTTTCTGACCCTGGGGGCTCCAAGTGAGCCCCGAGAGGACAAACTCAGTCACATTCCTCCTTTGTTCCATAGAGTCTTCTGTATGTTTTATTTCAGTGTTCAGGGCAAAAAATTCTGTTAATATAATTGTTTCTAGGGGCTTCCTGAAGTCTTAGATATTTTGTTTATTCAATCAAGGAATAGACAGTATGGTTTATTATGTTCCAGTACTTTCAGTGATTATAGTAAAGGCTGATGAAAACATTATCCCTAACCTCAAAAAGCTTTTAGTCTAATGGAGCAGCAAGTAATTAAGAGATATATGTGGGACAAGAACATATTATTCAGTAAATGAGTTGGCACAATTAGCTTTCCATCTGGAAGCTAATTAAATTGTATATATAGGTAATACGTTATACAAAAATAAAAATTGATTGAAGTTCTAATAAAAAAGAAAAGAAAGATTTACTTTATTTTAATTTCCAGCATTAAGGAAGTGAACTTTTCTAACCTAGGGTTTGAAGAAACTTCTTAACCAATCATTTAAATCCCAAAGAGATATATTTAACAATTTCAGAAAAGTTTTTAAGGTCTTAGGAAAAGATACTACAATGTAAATAGACAAAGGCAGTTTGGAGAAAGATTCACATTGTACAGGATCTACACAGAGTTAATGTCTAAAATAGACAAAAATGTCAAAACAACTTATGCATAAAATAAAAATAAAATATAAAATAAATAAAAATACAAACAAACAGTTAAAGGAAGAATACATCTAAATGGCCCACAAACATGTTAGTTCACTGAGGCTGGGAACAGAAAAGTGGGAACTGAAGTAATGGCTTACTTACTACAGTATTACTTTGTGTCCTTGAAAGCCACTCAAGGTCTACAGATGCTACATCATCTTTTAATTTTTAACAGATTAACAAACAATGTTTAGAAAACATATTGATTGAGACTATCATCATATTTATAAATATCTCCTTATGAAAATATCCCAAATTAGTTACACTTGAAATTAGTTTCTAAGGCTACTTTATGTTAAAGAAGGTCTCTTTCTGTTAGAGAGGGTAATATGAAAATATTCAGGAAGAGTATTATAGAATAGAATCAATCTCCATACACTTTAGTGATCATAAACGATTAATAACATGGCTGATTATGAAAATCACAAAGGAGAACCTTTAAAAGACCGAACTCTCATACCACCATTGTACTCCGGCAAAATGTAAAGCTTAGTTCAGAATCTTGTGTATAAACACCCTCCCTGGATTACCTACACAAGGAGACAGCCATTCAATCCACATTCTGGATTCTCTGCCTTCTCTTTTGTCCTTCACCCACTGATGTCATCTCTCAGAACACAGAAAGCAAGATACATATACCATCACTGGACCTTGAACTGTTTCCATGTGACCAACCCATTCCGTGCTGGCAGGAAATCTATCTCATCTCAGTCATTCAGAAAAATATTCCTTTTCAGATAATTGGGATTTTCAAAATGAGTATCAATGGCCCATTACAAAAGAGCTCTGAATCTTGAGTCTGAACACAGAACTGAAATAGTCATTGTTGGCAGGATTTGTCCGAATCACCAACTAATGTTAATTCAACATTTTGGTTGGTGACAAAACTGTAAATTGTGTCATGAATTGTTTACATAGAAACAATTTTATTGGTGACTTATACCAATAAAAGTGAAATAGTGAAACAGCATTTGCAGTCTTTTTAGTCTCAATCAGTTATACTGTCCTGCCTTGACACAGCATTGCTGAACTTTGGGTTTCCTGAAAGATGGAGAATGATTATGTATACATACTTATATTATGTTTGGAGTCAATCATTTCAGTTCATGAATGCCTTTCCTGCAGGAAAGAACAAAGGTCCGTAAACCCTTTATCTACATTTGAACTCGTGAACATGTTATGGAGTCATTCACCTGGTGCATCTCCAAGGGTGATTCTTGTCTAATTAAATTCATTGGGACCTTAATCATAATTTTGATGGTAGACTCTGTTCTCCAGGGATGCCACCAAGATAATCACCACATAGAACAGGACTTACAGGACAATGCTCCCTAAGGAAAAGCATGAAAAGATAAACAAACAATCAAACAAAAACAAACTTGAGGTCGTGTCACCAAAAGGGAAGAGCCCAGTCTAGGCATCAATGGAATATGTAAAAATCTGTTTAAATCATGACCTTCAAAATAGGAACATCTGTTTAAGCTTTGTATTTGAAGATAACATCTGAACTCATTTCCAAAATATTATGAGTGCTAATTTCAGAACAAGACACTTAAAACTCATTTCAAATGCAGATACATTTTATCACATAGTTGGTCACATATTTTCAGACAGGCAAGTTGATAGAATGTATGTTAGTGTGGAAATGGGGAAAGAAAACTTTTGTGGGGCTATTCTACTCATCTCCAAGTGCTCATGGGGCATTCACCAAAGGAGACTATTCACTAGGCCATGACACAATCATAATACCTTTCAAAGAACTTAAATCATATAGTGTGTGTATGTGTATATATATACACATATATGTATACATATATATACACATATATATATTTTACAATAATGTAATTCAATTAGAAATCAATAACTAAAATATATGATTTTTCAATTAATTACAAAGTAAGCATTAGAAATCTAAATTAACTGTGAACATTCTGAAAGGCATATTTTCAACACAAGGATAATGATACAAATTTCTCTAAAAGGTACATGAAAGGTACTTATGAAGTATATGTATATGTATAAAAGGCTATATATGATGTAGTTTATTATATATAAATCCACTGGGAGTAGCTAAAGGAGTGCTTAGAGAGGAATGTATACCTTAAATGCAAGTGTTGGAAATCAAGAAATGTTACAAGAAATGAACTGAGCTTCTGTCCCAAGAAGCTAGAAAAAGATAAGAAAAATGAAACCCAGAGGACATTGTAGAAAGGAAATAGCAAATAGAAGACAGAAATCATAAATAGAAATTAAGCGAAAATAGAGAAAATATTTAAAACCAGGAATTTGTTTCTTTGAAAATTTGATATAATTGATAAGATCCTAGAAAACAGATTAAGAAAAAAATAAGAAAAAAGAACAATTTATTAGAATTAATGGTGAAGGGAGGGTCATCACTGCAGATACTGCGGATCTTAAAAAGAATAAAATGATATGATGAACAAATTTATGATGGTGTACTCACCAACTAAGGGAAAATGGACCACTGCTATAAACAGACAAGTTTCTAAACACACAAGGAAAAATAATTAAAAGCTAGAATAACTTAATACCTAAATAAATGAATTCTTTAGAATCCTATCATTCCCAAAACAAAATTTCATTTCCACATAGTTTGAATCAATGAATTCTATAGACCCACTAATAAAGAAATAGCACCCAGTCTACATAAATACTTTCACAGATGGGAGGAATTAATACAATTCCTAATGCATTTTATGCACCCAGCAAAACCCTTATACTAGAATGAACAAAGTATGGCAAAGAAAAGAATTAGATTAATACTTCACATTAACAAAGACACAAAACCCTGAACACAGTATTTAGTATTTAGTTTCATTCTATTGGATGCTTTTTTTTTTTATTTTTTTTTTCCTTGCTTATGTGGTTTCTGAGGAGGCCTTGAGATGCACTCAGTCCGGGGGTAATTATGTCCCACGACTGATGCTAAATGTTCCTAAGTGTTCAACTCAGTGCCCTGGCCTGGGGCCCTAAGAGCTTTTCCAGCTGGTAAGAATGTGCATTATTCTGGGTCCAGTGTGAGGACCAAGCACTGTTCTCAGTAGTCCATCTGGTTAAAACTTTCCCCAGCCTCAGGGAGTTTCTTGAAATGCATGCGCTGGTCAGTACTCTAATGCTTAGCTGAAAGGGATCCCCTTTAGTTCTCCAGAACTCTCTCTGTCAGCGTCAGTCTCTCTCACTCTATTTCTATGGACAAAAACTACTTGCATTATTGTCAGTTTTCTACAACTTCAAGCAGCTTAAAGTCAGTAAAAGGTATAAATCCCATAGACTCATGACTCCAAAGGAATGCTATAGATAACACACAGTGTTTTTCTGTGAGTGTGTTGCATTTCTGCCTTTTGCAATATTTTCTCCAAACAAAATTTCATTTATTTATCATCTATACATCAAAGGAATTATAGATGCGTCATGAACAAAATAAATGTACATAAAGAGAAAACTATTTTCATATTTACATTTTTACAAAGGAATAACCACAAAATTTCAGCATCCACTGGAGTTTTAACAAGAAATAGCATACTCAAAATGAGAGATTAAAATGAGTTGATTATATTTACTTGTCAAGGTATGGGTTGAGTTGAGGGAAACTAACAGGGAATGATAAAGACCCCAGGGTTAGTAACAGTAGGAAGACATGAACACAATAGGGCTTCAGAGATAGATCACAGGAACCCAGAAGGTCCATCCAAGGGAGCCCTTCCTCAGTGGAAGGCACCCAGCTATTGACTAACCACTACAGGGAACCAGAACAATAAATACAATGACATGCCTCTTTTCTTCTCACCTTCCCTGAAATATTCACCTCATACTACCCCTTGGCCAGAAGGAAAGGGCACTGGTTAAAGTACATCAGGAAAGAGTGCTGCTCATGATGGAGAGAGTGAGGGATCTCAATGGGTGAAAGAAAGATCATTTTTAACATTCTAACTGTTTATTCAGTTATTTTATTTGTTTGTTTTTGGGGGAGGTAAGAGAGTAAATGCTATGTTTTAGAGTTAGCTTGAAAAAAGGAAAAAAAAAAAAAACAGAGGGAACTGAACATCTTCCAACTTGTTTATTCACTTAATTTTATTGAACAGCAGTGTGAGTCAGACACTGAACCAAGTGCTGGGGAGACAGGCCTATATTCCTCAGACTTATTTAAGTGGCTTTTAAATGGAAGGGGTGGGTGAATTAGACTCAATTTGTGTATCAACTGTGTGCAGAACCAGAGTCAATAGTTGTACAAACATTTTAGTAGTTAAGGAAGAGTTTTTAGCATTTCTTATTGGCTGAGAAGCAGTCAGATTTATTATATTGTGAGCTCCCTGTGCCTAAAGGTCCTCCAGCAAAGGCCCAGGGACAAGCTGTCAGAAGGCACTGAAGAAGGATTTAAGCTTCTTTGTAAGAAGCTGAATTAAACAGCCTCAGTTGTTCACTCTTTTTTTGTCATGTTGCTTATCCTCTAGCACACTATGGAAAAAATAGTTTGTATTATCAAGGAGCTTTGGGTTACTTGAAAACCCAATATATTAAGTTTTAGTCACGTTGCTACTGAAAATATTGTCTTTACACGTTAATGCCCCAACTCTGCATTCATGACCAGCATTAAAGTGAAAGAAGACAGGATGAATATGACTGAATTCATTCTAATGGGAATTAGCGGAATCCTCAGATACAGAAAATCCTTTTTTTGTTGTTATCACCTAATTGTCATTGTCATGGGCAACCTGCTCACTGAGGTTGCTATAATCTGTGCCCAACTTTGGACCCTCTCATGTATTTCATCCTGACTTTCTTGTCTTTGATAGATGCATGCTATTCCTCTTTCATAATCCCTAAAGCATTAGGTAATTTGCTCTCTGATTCAAAAGCTGTCTCCTTCTCAGTGGCTATATGACACAGCTCTTTACTCAACATTTCATGGGAGCTTCAGAGATCATCCTCCTTGTGGTCATGGCCTATGACCCTATGTGACCATCTGTAGACCCCTGCACTATAACACATTGGGCACAAATAGATACTTCATACACATTGTTTTAATTGAATGGATAAATGAAAGATAAAACTTGTAATGCATTTAAAAGTTTTCTGCCTTGATTTGTAGATAAAATGCTTCTAATTTGTGAAGTCAGCTCCTGTACAGACTAGATGGAAGCAAGGAACAATGTAACTTATTTCATCCTCTTGTGCCTCACACACCATCTCAAGGAGCAGAGTCCTTTTTGCTATTTTCTTGCTCTTCTGCATTTTGACATTATGGGCAACGTGCTCATTGTCATGACAATAACTGTCAGTAAGACCCTGAACTCACCAATGTACATTTTTCTTGTGAGCTTATCATTTATGGACATGGCTTATTCCTCTTCTATTTCCTCCAGATTGCTTTCAGACTTGTTCTTTGGGGAAAACACCATATACTTTGAAGATTACAAATCTCAGCTGTTTAAAGAGCATATTTTTGGTGGATCAGAGATTGTTATTCTATTGGTGATGGCTTATGTCTACTATGTGGCCATCTGTAAACCCTTGCATTATTTGGTTATCATGAGGCAAAAGGTGTGTGTTGTGCTGCCAGTGGTGTCCTGGGTGGAGGTTTTCTGCACTCAGTAATTGAACTTGGCACTATTTATTGGCTACCGTTCTGTGGTCACAATGTCATTGATCACTTTACATGTGACATGTACCCCTTATTGAAACTCATCTGCACTGACACCTATGTCATTGGCATCTTAGTGGTGGCCAATGGAGGACTGATCTGCACTATTGTGTTTATGCTCTTACTCATCTTCTATGGAGTCATCTTGCACTCTCAAAAGAACCTGAGTCAGGAAGGGAGGTGGAAAGCCCTCCAGACCTGTGGTTCCCACATCACTGTGGTTGTCTGCTGCTTTGTTCCCTGTATTTTCATATATGTGAGACCAGCTAAGACTTTCCCCATTGATAAATCATTAAGCATGTTTTTAACAGTCATCACCCCTATGCTGAACCATTTAATCAATAGTCTATGAAATTCTGAGATGACTAATTCTATGAAGAAGCTCTGGAGGGAAAAAAGGCAGATCAAGTATTGAATAAGGGAATTATCCTTCACAAAGAAACTAATTTAGCATTAGGGCCAATCTCCTTGGAAGGTAAAAGTCTTCGTAAATCTAATGCAAATTTTCTTTTTCTCTAAAGGATTTCTGATAATTAAATTAAAGATTGAATTATATGTTCAAAAACAATGATGGTTTCCATGTTAGAATGTACATCCTATAGTATCTGGTTGATTACTGCACCTAGCGGGGTGGAGAGGGGTGGAATGCATTAAATAGGGAATCAATAAATAATATCTAATGAATTAGTCAATGATATTTTTATAGAGTTACACTAATTTTAATGAATTTCTGCATTTAGTTTTATTACATTCTCATTCTTAGTTTCATTTTTTCAGAATCTTGTGTTTAATCATCATTCTATTTATTATATTAGTTAAAATATTTAATGCTGTATGGACTATTGTCTTTACTTCATTTGCCTTACTTGTGAAATTTTAATGTAATATTTTAGTTTTAAAATAAAATTTGGATGATAGACGATAATAAATATTAAAAATAGAATCCATGGAAATGAAAGAGTGTAGAATAAAACCTCTTCCACTTCCCAAACAATTGTCTCTCAGTCTTCCAGGTGCAGTTACTCTGTTCTGAGACTTGACTCATAACGTTTGCAAATACCAGCATGTTGTCACACATGCATGTGTTTATGTCTGTGTTGCGAGTTTGCATTGCACCACTTAGCCTTCTGAAGGCTATTACATACGAATCTATATAGAAGTGATTAATTCTCAGTTTCCTCACACTTGCACTTTGTTACACAGAGACACTAAACTGGATGCACCTGTGATCGGGAGGAACTGCTATGACTTCACAGTGGGTCTGCTTTCACCTTTGTGCCCTATTGCTTTTGCTACAAGTTAATCACCAAAGGGGGGGTCACCTGTAGCTTAAAGTATACATAATGAATGGCCCCTCTCTGAGAACCGGTCTCCCGTGCCTTAGCATTAACCTAAAATAGCTCTGTTAAGCTCAAGGAAACATCCTGACCAGGCCCACCTGTGACTGACCACAGGACATTCACACACACACCCTCTGGAGTCTGGCCAGAACCAGCAAATATTTGCAACACCTTTCACTTTTTATATTTTACTGTCTCACTTACCCTTTCCGTTCTGTAAGGAAACTAGCATCCAAACCCAGGCAAGATGGTTCTTTGGGACACTAGTCCACCCTATCTTTGGTCTGCTGGCTCCCCAGATAAAGTCACTATTCCTTGCCCTAACAACTTGTGTCTCAGTGTGTTGGCCTGTTGTGTGGTGAGCAGTATAAACTTAGATTCAGTAATAAAAACTCATTTTTGTTATTATCTTAACTAGCTATTCACTTTAAGGAACTCATTTTCACAGTTTTGCTTTATTGGTGGGGATTTTACATTATTACAAATTTCACGTACATTTTTGAGCTTTGGGTGACCAGTTCAAGTATGGTATAATGTTAAAGAGCATAGTCTTTTTGAGGAAGATTCTTCTGAGATCAAATCTTAACTTTCCCATTTTAATATAAACTTTGGCAAAACACAACTTCCTCAAGTTTTGTTAAATGGGAAATGGTGGAGATATTTTCTAGATCAAATAAAAGAATCTATATAAACTCTTAGATAACTAAATGCTCAGAAATATTAATTATTGTGAACACTTTATTATTAGAGTCTTTTAAATTGTAATAGAACTCCTTAACTCACATAGAGTATTAAGTTAATATACATGTTAGTTTTATAAGTATATTTATAAATCAATATGTTAATTAAATAATAATTAATTAATCTATCTCTAGGAAGCCTCATACATAATTTCTCTGTGTCTGCAGAGAGGAACATGATGAAAGCTGGCTGACCTTGTAAGCATTCTTAGTGCTGGAATGGTCCTCTAACCTCCTAATATATTAAATCATCTCTTTTTTGTTGTCTGACTCTATTATAAGAATATAAGATCCATGTTGGAAGAAACTTTCATCTGATTTTTTTTCCCTTCTTTTAATGATTGCTGTCTCCTCAAATATAACACAGTTCCTTGTATCACATAGTTGTCTTCAGCATTAAAATAAATAATAATTAGACACAGTATTAGATATCATATCTGAAATGGTGATAACATTTTCATGAATTTAATAAATGTCAAGTCAGCACAAATCGAATATTAAATAAAAAGGATGATAAGCTTGCTATGGCAAGTGGGGAAACACTTGAGGAATCAGTCATCCCTGAAACAAGATGATTTGGCTGCTATTTTATTCTTGATTCGCAATAGTTTGAAAGCAGTTATAAAGCTGTTTTTCTTTTTTCTTTTTTTTTTTTATGTGACATCTTTTTTACCCTAATTCTGCGATGAGGTTTGGTAGCCTCTTTACATACTGATGAATTTTTAAAATGTAGTGGAAAATCCCAGTGAATTTAATTAAGTGACAATCAGTTTTGGAAACTTTCCAATTCTAAGGCTTAACAACAAATGAGTTTAGAAGGAATAAAATGTCCAGTGATCTAGCCCCGAGTGGGAACAGAGATACTATCATTTAAGAACTGATATAATTTTTCAGGAGATCTTTTTTAGGCTTCAAGCAAATCACAACAAAAAGAAAGAAACAGAATGCATCTCAAACTCTCAAATCAACTAGTCTGGCCACACTAACAAGATAGATGAGAAGGATTAAAAAATTAAATGATATTTTTCTATTTTGAAGTTTAGGAAATGAAGTTACTTGAGATATATTTCCCTCAGAAAATGGCTGGTTACAATCTTCCTATGTAAATATAGGATTTGCTGACCTTTTTGATACATTATCCAAACATGATAAACCTTTGTTTTTTGTAGTCACCATGGTATTTCTTTTAAAGAATCTGCAGTGAAAATAAAATATCTTCTGAATATTCAGGAGACTCCATACAATAAATAAACATAGCAGAATGAAATAGGATATATCCTCAAGTAATAATGCAGTCTCTTGACCTCTGCTGTCAAATCAGATGAAAACAGAATTCCAGGTTATGAGTAATTTAAAAAGTCATCCTTTAGATTATGGAACAAGCCTCCACAAGGTGAGAATAATAGTACATAGTGGGAACCAGGATTCACAATTGTGTGACTTCATTATGTAAGAAATAAATCATTTTGAGATAAATTGAACCTAGGTTCCAATTCCAGTTTTATCATGTAAAAATGCGTGACCTTGTGGAAATTAATGAGATGGTCTGAGCCTCATTTTTTTCAGCTATAAAAAGGTGAATACAGTTCTTATGACTCAACGTTAAATGTGACACATAAAATTCTGAGTACATGACTGGAATCCACTAGAAGTGTTTAGAGCAGTTGGGTGATACAATCAGAACAAAATTTAAGGAGCAAACTTTGGACTACCTAAGGAGAACAGATTCATAGAGGCCAGAATAAAAGTGGAGAGACTTGGCAAGAAGTGATTACAATGGGCAAAAAAAGAAGTGGGGGGAGGTAGGAAATGACCCAATTTGTGATGTATTTTGAAAGTAGGGACAACAGGAAGTATTCAAAGTATTAATAATTAATATGAAAGCAACAAAGAATCAAACGATACTGTGAGAACTTTTTATCTGAACAATTACTTTGAAGGTGGTACCATTTCATGAGGTGGGAAACACATTGGTTATTGTGGACATTTTAAATGATGTTTTATATATATTAAATTGATACCCAGCTGGAGATGACCAAAATTGCACATGCTGCTTATACATGTAGAGACAGAGGCTGGTGGTACAAAACTGGACGGCTTCAGCAATGAATCATCAGGAAAAGGGGGAATGTCCACCTAAGACAGTAATAAAGAAGTTTGGGTAGTTCTGAGACAGTTCAGGGCACTGGCCATCTATTCATATTTTGATCTACCTACACTGGGATGTGTAAATTAGCTTATGTGGGTGTCAAGTATTACATTTTTGGGACTTACAAATGGTATACCTTCATGGAATTTCCTTCCCATCTTTTCTTGTCCTTTCACTTTCTCTTAGAAGCTTAGCTAAGGAATTACATTTTTAGAGAAGCCTTCTTTAACTTTAGTTTGACTAATACATTCCTACTCTTTGACTCTTAGCTTTCTGTAAATATTAGTGATGCTTTTCATTACGTGGATCTGAAGCTGTTTGATTCCTGATAATATATCATATCACAGAGAGGGAACTATGCCTTATCCAACTTGGTAATCACAATATCTATGATACATTGGGCACAAATACTTCATACATATTGTTTTAACGGAATGGATAAATAAAATATAAAACTGCAATGAATACATTTAAAAGTTATCTGCCTTGTTTTGTAGGTAAAATGCTTCTGATATGTGAAATCACCTCCTGTACAGACTAGATGGAACCAAGGGACAATGTAACTTATTTCATCCTCCTGGGCCTCACACAGGATCCAAAGGAGCAGAAAGTCCTTTTTGTTATGTTCTTGCTCTTCTACATTTTGACCTTGTTGTGCAAACTGCTCATTATTGTAACTATAACTGTCAGTACGACCCTGAAGTCACCAATGTACTTTTTTCTTGCTAGCCTATCATTTATGGGTGCCACTTATTCATCTTCTTTTACCCCCAGATTGATTTCAGACTTATTATTTGGGGGAAAATACCATATCCTCTGAATCTTGCATGACTCAGCTGTTTACAGAGCACATTTTTGGTGGGTCAGAGTTCTTCCTTCTGTTGGTGATGGCCTATGACCACTTTGTGGCCATCTGTAAACACTTGCATTATTTGGTTATCATGAGGCAAAGGGTGTGTGTTGTGCTGGTGATGGTGTCTTGGGTTGGAGGTTTTCTGCACTCAGTTATTCAAGTTAGCACTATTTATAGGCTCCCATTCTGCAGCCCCAATGTCATTGATCACTTTATCTGTGATGTGTACCCCTTACTGAAACTTGTCTGCACTGACATATATGTCATTGGCCTCTTTGTAGTGGCTAGTGGAGGACTGATCTGCACTACTGTGTTTCTGCTCTTACTCATCTCCTATGGAGTCATCTTGCACTCTCTAAAGAACCTGAGTCAGGAAGGGAGGTGGAAAGTCCTCCAGACCTTTGGTTCCCACATCACTGTGGTTGTCTGCTTTTTTGTTCCCTGTATTTTCATATAGGCAAGACCTGCTAAGACCTTCCCCTTTGACAAATCATTAAACATGTCTTATACAGTCTTAACCCCCATGCTGAATCCATTAACCTACAGTTCAAGAAATTCAGAGATGACTAATGCTATGAAGAAGCTCTGGAGGAAAAAAGTCAGATCAAGTATTAAATAATTGCTTTATTCATCATAAAGGAAGTAATTTAGCATTAGGGCTGATCTCCCAGGATGTAAAAGTCTTCATTAATCTGCATGAAACTTTCTTTTTCCCTGAAGGATTAATGGTAATTATAATTCAAATTGAACTGTATGTTTGTGCTATTAATAAAAATTCCTTGCTAGAATATAAACTATATGATGTCTGGTTTGTCACTTTGCCTAAAATGTTGGAATGCGTTTCTAGTAAGGAGTCAATAAGTAATATATAATTTATTAGTCAATAAAATTTTTATTGAGTTACAGTGATTTTTAATTTCTGCATTTTCTTTTAGTAGTTTCTCATTCTTAGCTTTATTTTCAGTTGATTATCTTTTTTATCTTTCTGTACTAATCAAAATATTTAATTTTGCATGGACTCATTTATTCAATTTCATTTTCCTTACATAAGAAATTTTTAGTGTAATATTTTAATTTTTAAAATAAGTTCATAAGTGTGATGAAGAATAATAAGTATTAGAAATAAGATGTATGCAAAATAAAATAGTGTAGAATAAACCTCCTACATATCCCATGCCAGTGTCTCCTAGTCTTTTTAGATATAGTCACTATACTCTGATTTTAAGGTTCTTCAAGTCATTATTCTTGTATTTTTCCATATATGTGTATGTTTATGTTTCAAGTGTACAAATTTTGCAGCTTATTACTCTGTGTTCTGAAAATCTTTACATACCATTTTATATAGACTTAAATCATTCTCTGTTTCTTCAAAATTCTTTAGTTTATAAAGGATACACAAAAGTCGATATATCTGTTTTTCTCTATGTTTTTTCCCAGTTTTTTATGTTAAATAGTTCTGCAATGAAATATTTTTGAAATTTTGTAAGTATAAGCTCCTAGATATGAAATCATTAAGTCAATTGGTATATGTAGTTATAATGTTGATACAAAGGTAAAATTGTTGAGTCAATTGTTATGTGATTTATAATGTTGGTGGCCAAAATGCCATCCGTAAGCTTGTACCAAACTCACTACTCCTTTATTTCTGGAAAATACCTGTTTTGTGGCATTATCAAACAACCAATGTTTAGTAAACATTTATGGTATTTGAAAATCTAAATGAAGAAATATTGTTTCACTTGTATACTTTAATTATAAATAAATATAATTGAATTTGGACATCCATTCACATGTTTAAAGTGATTTGTATTACTTTCTCATGAATTGCAAAGTAATTAATTTTGCATTTTATTTGACTGCTGATACTTTTCATACTGATTTAATGATTTAATCATATGCAGATGAAATTGTCCCATTCCCATGCATATTAAATTATTACTTGTCAGTTTGTGATTTGCCTCAGAGGGTTTGTACTGTGCAGAATATTTTGGTCCATATAGAAATATTTTTACCTTTACATAATTAAATCTATCAACATTTCCTTTGTATTTTATAACTTACTTAGAATTTTCCTATTTCAATGTTACCAAATTATTTTTCCACATTTTCCAACATTTAACTTTTGAGGTCTTTTTGTTGTTTCACATTTTATGTTTAAATTTTTATACAATCTACACATTATCTTGATGTAAGGAGTTCATTAGGGATCATATTTCAATTATTTTTTGAGATGGTCATTTATATAGATGCATACTTTCCCCATAATTTTGATATTCCAAGTATTCATTCTAAAAATGGCATGTGACTGGATCCAATTCAGACCTCTATTATCTTCCATTGATCTCTATATTCATGTGTCATTCAACACAGGATGTAACTGTATTTGATTTAAAATACACTTTGATACCTTATGAGCCAAGGACTTCTTCATTACAATTACTTATCAGAACTATGTCTATTCTTGCATAATTATATTTCAAAATAAGCTAGTCTGGTAAAAAATTAGTTAGTTGGTATTTGCAATAAGTTTTTATTTAGAAAGAACTTGTATCTTTAGAGAATTGAGAAATTTTATTCACAAACTCGGTAGGTCTTTCCACTTAACAAGTCTTCTTTTATGTTCATGTATATCTAGTATGTTTCTTTGTAATTTTAGTCATTTTGATTTTTTTTTTTTGCTGCTATTATAAATAGAATCTTGTCTTATACTTTCCAAGTGTTTCAATGTAGGAAGTATTTGTACTTTCCATTTTTACATAATATTTAATCTTTACAGTACAGCATTCTTCCTTTTTAGTCTGCTTTATAAGTTTTGACAAAATGCAGATGGTTGTGTACCACTATCACAATTATTACGCAAAATATTTCATCACAAAAAATATTTCCTCATGTCTCTTTGTAATCACTTCCTCCCTTCACCTCCAGGTCCTGGCAAACACTAATCCATTTCTATTCCTATAGCTTTGTCTTTTCCAGATGGTCATATAAATTGAATCACATAGTATGTATTCTTTCTTTCTCCCAGCTTTGTTGATGTATAGGTGACAAAATAAAACTGTATATATTTAAGATGTACAGTGTGATGATTTAATATACATATAGATCATGAAATGATAATCACAATCAACCTAAATAACACATCCATCACCTCACATAATTATCATTTTGATATTTGGGTTAGTTTTTCTTTTGGTAAGACCCCCTTAAAATCTACTCTCTTAGTAGATTTCAAGTGGGCAATAATGTATTATTAACTGTAACCACCTTGCTGTATATTAGATTCCCCATAACTTATTTATCTTATAACTGGAAGTTGGTATGTTTTGAGCAATTTATCCCCAGTTATCCCACCCTCCAGCCCCTGGGAATCCACATTCTGCTTACTATCTGCTTCCTTGAGCTTGACTGTTTTAGATTGCACAAGTAAGTGAGGTAATACAATTTTCATCTTTCTGTATCTGGTTTATTGCACTTAATGTCCTCCATGTTCATTCATATTTCCAAAGGCAGAATTTCTTTCCTTTTGTGACTGAATAATATTCCATTTGTATATATATCCCATTTTTTTTTGTCCATTTAGTTGTTGAAAGACACTTAGGTTGTTTTCATAACTTGGCTATTGTGAAAAATGCTTCAATTTATGTGGGAGTGTAAGTATTTCTTCAAGATATTGATATTATTTCCTTTCTACATGTACCCAGAAGGGGGATTGATAGATCATATGTTAGTTCTTTTTTAAATTTATGTTAGGGATGTCTGTATTATTTTCCATAATAGTAGCATCAATTCATAGTCCTGTTAACAATGTACAAGCATTCTAAATTTTCTGCAACTTCATCAACATTCCCTTTTTATGAGGACTTCAATGACATAAAATTAGAAATCAACCACAGAAAGAAAAATAAGAAAAAAAATGACTGCATGGAGACTAAACAACATGCTTCTACAAAACCAATGAGTCAATGATAAAATCAAAGAATAAATTTAAAAATACCTTAGGGCAAATGACAATGAAAACACAATCACACAGAATCTATAGGATGCAACAAAAGCACTCCTAAGAAGGAAGTTCATAGAGCTAGAGGCCTTTCTCAAAAGATTGTTCCACCTAAAAGAATAAAGAAAGAAGAATAAACAAAACCTAAAGTCAGCAGAAGGAAAGAAATAATAAAAATCAGGGAGGAAATAAATAAAAAAAGAGATTAAAAAAAAGAAAAAATCAATCAAATCAAGAATTGGTTTTTTGAAAGTGCAAACAAAATAAACAAACCTCTGGCCAGTCTCACCAAGAAGAAAAGAGAGAGGGTGCAAATAAACAAAATAAAAAATGAAAATGGAAAATCACAATCAACACCACAGAAATATAAAAAATAAAAAATAAGGGAATACTATGAAAATGTATATGGAAACAAGTTGGAAAACCTAGGAGAAATGGGCAAGTTTCTAGAAACATACAGTCCACCAAAACTGAATCTAGAAGAAATAGATCATTTGAACAGACTGATCACTAAAAGTGAAATAGAACCAGTGGTAAAAAAACCTCCCTGCAAATAAAATTCCAGGACCAGCAAAAATAAACAAATGGGGCCTGATTAATTAAACTCATAATCTTTCAGAGCAGGGGAAACCATAGGCAACACAATATAAAAACCTATGGAATGGGAGAAAATATTTACAGTGATGCAACTGACAAAGGTTTAATTTCCAGGATATATTACAGTTAATATGACTAAATGACAAACAAACAAGCCTATCCTACCATGAGAAGATCTAAACAAGCAATTCACCAATTAAGACATACAAATGGCCAATAGGCATATAAAAAATGCTCAATATTGCTAATTATCAGAGAAATGCAAATCAAAACGAGTTATCATCTCACATCAGTCAGAATGGTCATCATTAAAGAGCCCACAAACAATAAATGCTGGAGAGGGTGTGGGGAGAAGGGAACCCTCCTATACTGCTGTTGTGAGTGTAGTTTGGTGCAGCCATTATGGTAAACAATATGGAGACTGCTAAAAAAAAATAAAAACCAGCTTGTCATATGATCTATCAATCCCACTCTTGAGCATAGATCCAGAGGGAGCTCTAATTGAAAAAGATACACACACCCCAGTATTCATAGCAGCAGTATTTACAATAGCCAAGAATGGAAATAATCTAAAAGCCCATCAACAGAAAACTAGATAAAGAAGTTATGGTGTATTTGTACAATGAAATAGTACTCAGTGATTTAAAAAAAAAAAACTAAAATAATGCCATTTTGCAGCAACAAGGATTGAACTGGTGATTGTCATTCTAAGTGAAGTAAGCCCAAAAGAGAAAGAAAAATAACATATTATATTATTCATATGTGTCATCTAAAAGAAAAAATGACACAAATGAACTTACTTACAAGAGAAACAGAATCTCAAACATAGAAAAGAAACTAATAGTTACAAAGGGGAAATGAGGGTGGGAAGGAATAAATTGAGGGTTCGAGATTTGCAGATACTAACTACTGAACATAAAAATAGATGAAAAACAGGTTTCTTCTGTATAGTACAGGGAACTATACTCAATATCTTATAGTAACCGAGAATGAGAAAATATGTGAATACAACTATGTGTACATATATGTATGACTGAGACATTATGCTGTACACCAGAAATTTACACAATATTATAAACTGAGTATACTTCAATAAAAATAAAATAAAATAAAATAAATAAAATAAAATTAGTGTGATTTACTCTTTTTCATGTGATTATGGCTATACTCTATCTTCCTTGGAATTGTTACTTCTCTCTTTTTTTCTCTATAGTTTTTTTCAGTTTCCTTCACTCTCCTCTCAGGCTTGGATCATAAGCTCCAGAGATCTCTCTAATGGAATTTAAATCTTGCTTCTTTAGGATTATTTTGAATCTTGTGTATTCTTTGTTATGCTGCATGTGTGAGTTATGTGCGATCTTATGTGCCTGTTGTATGTTTTATTAGACTATGTGTACAGAGATTCAGATTTAAGGAGCTGCAATAGCTATGTTAAAGACCTCTGGATTTAGTTTATGTATTCCTTATATTAATTTATAATTGTCTCTTTCAAATTATGAGTCTTTATCTATTTTTGCATTTCTTTTTAAGAGAGATTCTTTTCTCTTGGACAGAAGTTCTGAGTTGGAATTTTGTATGTGGATGTTATCTGAGTTAAATTGAAACATTTAATAAATCACTTATGGATAATCTCACTAAGTACATCTGCTATACACAAAGACCATCTTTTTAATTCACTCCAGTACCACCTTGGATTTGAAGATTTCACTGAGTAACTGAAAATAAAGGATTCTTGTTCAAGCAAGCTTATGTATTTGCTATTAATAAGTGACTCACTCTTTGGTATTAGAATGATATTTTTCTAGTTAATTCCCCTAATGTGATTGGCAGGAGAAGCCTCTGAAAATATACAATGCATTGGAAGGCACTTATGGAAGATCTCAGTTCTCTAGAGCATGATTCCTTGGTGAGTTTAATGTTGAATGAGCAGCCTTGGGGACAAACTGTTTTGACAACTCTGAAGTAATTTATTGTTCATTGTTGATTAAGTTCCCAAACACATCTTCAATTAACTGGGGGAAGATTTCTCCTTGGGTATTTATGTCACTGTCAAGATGTAAGAGAGAAGCTTAGTAGATAATAAAGAGATAATCTTAGTAGATGAGAATCATATTAAAATATTCATATAAATGCTTTTGAAAAATCCAAAATAAAGCCCATTTTAAAAAATTATCCAGCTTTCTGTATTATTGACTAACACTATTTTCTTTTTTCTTTTTTTAAGTTTCATACATATATTTTTTTAACATTTTTTATTGATTTATAATCATTTTACAATGTTGTGTCAAATTCCAGTGTTCAGCACAATTTTTCAGTCATTCATGGACATATACACACTCGTCACATTTTTTTCTCTGTGAGTTATCATAACATTTTGTGTATATTTCCCTGTGCTATTTCAAAATTGTAGAATAGACTAACACTATTTTCAAAGCTTTATTCAATTAATTTGGTCAGTTAAACATCATTATAAAGTTTTAAATTTGATCTGGAAATATATTTCCAGTGACAGCTTTCAAATTCAGTGACTTACCATCCATATCAATTGCATATTCCTGAAGCCAACTCTGAATAATTCTATAATCTAAACTGCAAAATGTTTATCAAAGTTGAAGAACATGGTCATGGTCAAGAGATGTATGCTTATGTGACAAAATGATTAAGTGTATCCTGATCTCTCTGCAGTCATACCAGGTTTGATGTGGTGGAAATTCTGACTTATCTTCATAGAACTAAACTTTCATCTTCAAGGACCAAAGACAGAAGTGGGGAAGTCTGTATTTGGAACAAGGGACTGAAGAGGAAATAGAAAACCCAGGTAACATATTTACAAAAACTCTTTCCTGCTATAAGAATGGGGAAAAGAGACTTACTTGAAATTAATGATGTATATTTCTTAAGAAGCAAGTTTTATCATATGACCTCAAACATTTTATACCAGAAGCTCCAGGAATAATATAATGCATGCATTTTCTCCATTTTGTAAAATATTATTGGAATAAGAACAATGATAATAATTTTCTCCAATGTTTTGTATTAGAGTTCTTTACATGCATACTGAGCTATGCATTTCAGAATTCACAGAGCAAAACACAACATAACAACATAACCTGCCACTTATATAGTCTTCACAATAATTTATTTTAGATTTCATTATACAGTGTAGAGACTTCAACAACTATTTTATATTTTAATATATTTAAAATAATGGAAACAATATAGCTCTTTATAAATTGTTACCTTATGCATGATATCTTTAAATGTTCTGGTTCTCTGTAGAGATTTTATTTATTGATAATTTTTAATGTGGTAAACTATACATAACACATTTTTGTGTACCCATCACATTCTCCATCTCCAGAACTTTACCATCATCTCAAACTGAAACTCTGTACCCATTAGACAGTAACTGTCCATCTCCTCATCCCTCCAGTCGCCGGGAACCACTGCTTTACTCTCTGTATCTTAGAACATGACCCTTCTAGGTACCTCAGAAAAGGGAGATCATAAAATATTTGTCTTTTTCTGTCTGGCTTATTGCACTTATAATAACCTCTTCAAGCTTCATCCATGTTGTAGCATATCTCAGAATTTCATTTCTATTTAAGGCTGACATCTACCACAATTTGTTTATACATTCATTAGTTGTTGGACATTTGGGTTGTTTCCACCTTTTGGCTATTGTGAATAATTCTGCTATGAACATTGTTATAAAAATATCAGTTAGAGTCTCTACTTCCTATTCTTTTGTGTATAAACTCTCAATAACATTTTTTAATATGTAAACTAACAGCCTCATTACAAAGGGAAACTCAAAACTTACAATGTGAAAACTCGAGTTCAGAGACATTTAGTTACTTTTTAGATTCATTGACCTATGACCTATACTTATCCATTATTGGAAAATGAATTTTAGTATCTGTGGAAACAGAATTCATGTATATTTTTAGATACAAGATTTACAGACTCAAATAAAATGCCAATATCTATTTGTCCGTGGGTATATGACATGGATATTTTCTCATTTTGAGGGACTTAAAAATACTGTAAATGAAAAAGAACACATCACATTATGCACTCAGTTGACCTCTTAATTTATGGAAAGATCCCTCAGATTAAGATTAGTTTTAATGATACATTTCAAAGAGAATGTGATTTGGAGAAAGACAGACAGGGCAATTTCCACACATTAATGTAAACAATGAAAAGAAGACAGTTTCCAGAATTGCATACGGTAATGACACAGTCAATCCATCCATCACTTGGGGAATGATCCTTTGGATAACTAGACAAAAGAGTGGATTTGGGGGAAAACTTACATAAAACTAATGTAGAGATGAGACACTGAAATTACGTGGGGAAACAATCAGCTGCTTGACAACTTGGACTCAGGTGGCTGTGCCTGTCTTAGGTTGCCCCCTCAGGGGATCTTACCCGGCATTGGCTACCCAGCCTTCTCACATCTGAGTCTGCAGCTTTTTATAACTTGTTTTCCATTCCAGCCCAAGGCTGTTTTGGGGATAGAAGACTAACAGCAGGCACACCCATTGTTTATAGCCAGGGGCCTGGGTCATTTCTAAAACCTCAAGGCAGTTGCTAAGCACATTTTCTTTAAGGAGATAAGTGGCTGGGATCTGTTACAATTTGTTAACCCAATCATGGGCTCCCACATTTAAATTTTTTTTTTTCTTTTTAAAAAGTATGATGAGCTGGTTAGGTGTTTAATAGGACCTCAAAATTTTTGCTACATCATTTTTTAGACAGTGCTCAATCATTAAGAAAAAGCTATTGGTTCCATGGGAAATAACTATATAGAAAGTTAAATAGGAACACATCTAGGCATGAATTGTGATCATATGTTTCAAATGGATCTAGACTGAAACAATATTTCAGGGTCTATAATTTTCAATGTCCTTCTAATTGAGTTTTTTCCCAGTATTTTATATCTTTCATACCATTTGTTTTCCATCTAATGTTGCTGAATTTGACACAGTGTAGACCTACTTAGTTTATCTTATTTTATTTATCTTGGTGGGATAGTTATCATAGACTTAGATTTTTGAGCATTCTTTAAAGATTTTATTTGTTCCCATTGAATATGTTAAGAAATTTGAAGAGTCTCACAAATGTTTGAGACAGGTCTATTTAGTCTTAATAAAGTGCAATATTGATAAAGTATAGAAATTTTTATTACTCTAAGTCAAATTAATTAGTTTTGAACAGTTTAGAATAGTAATCATGTTCATAAGAACATTTTAACAGTCAAATATTTATTGATCACTTAAAATGCATAAGGCACATTCATAGATCCTAGAGATACAATTATTGATAAGGTATGGTTATTGACCCAATAGATCCAACCGGTGACAGTGGAAAAGCAGCTAGAGACACATGAGTTGTAAGTGCTCCATAGGTCAAGGACTTAGACTCTCCTATTAGAAGTTACCTCTTGAATCCTCAGACAACTCCTATGAAGTGTATTTATTTTCCATTACAAATGTGGATGTAGCATCCTCATTGTGCTCGGGGACACTGAATTATGTATTATGCAATGAAATGCCGGAGTTCAGAAGATGGAATTCCTTTAGGCAGCTGGTTTTGTCTACTCATGCATCTGAAAGTTCAGGTTTTGATTTTCTCATTTTCCTTTACTCTGGAAGTCTAAAGGTTCTGAGAGGCAAGTCCTGGTGCTGATGCTGAGTTAACACTCCAATCCACCTCCAGATTGACAGCTCAGGAAATTCAAAATTCCTTTACTTCTAAATAACTCACTCAATGCCTCTAAACAAAACCACATACAAATTTCAAAGCATATTTTATTCAGCTGATAGTCTTTGACATTTTCTAGCTGCCTTTTTTCTGTCATCTCTTAACTTCTCTCCTCTATACTTTTATTCTTCTGCTGATGTCTGAGTACAAATTGGTTCATGAGAGGCACAAAGAATAGAAAAAAACCCTGCCCTTCACAAATGGCAGTCTATAAATGTAGACACTGGAATGGAGCACATTTGAGATAGTCCTGCCAAAATGAAATTATCCACATTACATGTAAAACTGGACCTGGATCATATCAGAAATGCCCAATAGATGACTGAGTTTCCTCAAGTGAGTATGAGTGTCCTAAGTTCCACACAGACTAAGATAATCAAGAACTTACAATATGAACAAAATAACTAATCTAGTTTACTCATTACTTTAATAATCAAATAACCTTTAATGCACACTAATTCACCCTGATTAATATAAAGAGAGTCTACCAGTGGAAGTGTTAGAATCCAGTTTGAGATAAAGGCTTCTATGAAAAGAATTCAGAAACACATCTGGGAAGATAATCACCTTTTCAGTAAGAATGAATTGGGACATGATTTTTCCAAGATGACTGAGCCAAATCAAATAATATATTTCTTGATTTTGGTATAGAATTCTTTCTCCTATACCACAACTATGTCTCAAATTTTATTTTGGCATTTTTAATTAAGCTATGCTTAGCGACAATTGATTCTGAACAATTTGGAAAGTAGGAAAAATGTCAATGTAGTATCAATCACTTCGGTTTATACTGTCTAATTTTCTCTAATAACATTGTGATAAGTGTCATTTTAGTTTGTGTTTGTTGGGGGTGCATCTTTAAATAAAACATTACTTTCATTGTACTTTATTGGGAAGAATTTTAGACATTATCTCTGTTCAGTTGTTCTCTAATGAGTTTTGAAGTTCAGTTTATTTAAACAGAGTTTAACAAGCTTCTAATGAATACTCGTGATGAGCCTGGTTCTTTCACACTGTGGGTGACTTAATTCTTGATTTTTGGAGCTCACAGTAATTCAGAGAGATAGTTATCTAAATGTAAGCCAATAGTTTTATGCTCCATGACTAAGCATTACTTTACATAAATATATAAATCAGTTATTAGAGATGAGATTGTTTTCACGGTGGGCCTCAGAAGCCAAAATGTGTTCAGGAAAAATAGAAATGGTATATCAAGGCAAAAGTGTCATCTTTGTGAGAGAGATTGTGGAAAAAGCAGCTTTCTTATTGTGTGGTATGCCACCTCTCAGGTATGCCTCCCAGTTAGAATACTGACCTCTCATCACTGTAGTTGAAGCAAGGAATTTGTGATATTGAATGGAGTGCTTGTGGGAGGAGATTCCAAAATCTCATTGTGTGAACCCTCGTGGATAAAACACTGTGCAGTAAGATATCACAGTTTTGACAGAAAGCTTGCAATCCTCTCTAAGTCATTGTTGGCCCTTTTGTTTGCAGACTCTGACACTTGATCAACACCTTTGGATCACCATGGAAAATAGGAACAATGTGACTGAGTTCATCCTGCTGGGGCTCACACAGAACCCTGAGATGCAAAAAGTTCTATTTGTCCCCTTCTTACTCATCTACCTCGTGACCATAGCGGGCAATCTGCTTATCATGGTGACCATCATGGCCAGCCGGTCCCTGGGTTCCCCCACGTACTTTTTTCTGGCTTATTTATCATTTATAGATACTGTCTATTCTACTGCCATTGCTCCCAAAATGATCACCGACTTGCTTCATGAGAAAAAGACTATTTCCTTCCAGGCTTGTATGACTCAAGTCTTTATAGATCATCTGTTTGCTGGTGTTGAAGTCATTCTCCTGGTGGTGATGGCCTATCACCGATACGTAGCCATCTGTAAGCCTCTTCATTATTTGGTCATCATGAATCGGCGGGTATGTGTTCTCATGCTGCTGCTGGCCTCGACTGGAGGCTTTCTGCACTCATTGGTTCAATTTCTCTTCATTCATCAGCTCCCATTCTGTGGCCCCAATGTCATTGACAACTTCCTGTGTGATATGTACCCCTTATTGAAGCTTGCTTGCACCAACACCCACCTCATTGGACTCTCCATGATAGCTAATGGAGGGGCAATCTGCACTGTTGTCTTCTTCACTCTTTTAGTTTCCTATGGGGTCATATTACACTCCCTTAAGGTGCATGGTGTGGGAGGAAATCACAAAGCCTTCCACACTTGTGCATCACATATGACGGTGGTCATTTTATTCTTTGTTCCCTGTATCTTTCTGTATGCAAGGCCTAATGTCAACTTTCCCATTGACAAATCCATGATGGTAGTTGTAACTTTTATAACTCCCATGTTGAACCCCTTAATCTATACCTTGAGAAATGCAGAAATGAAAAATGCCATGAAGAAACTCTGGAGTAAAAATCTGACTTTAGGTGGAAAAGGGCTGTATCCCTCATGTAGGACATGATATTCATTCTTTTACAGAATCATGGAATACTTTAAACTACACGTGATTGCATTTAAAACATCATTTCCTTTGGGTTATTTAGCCTATTTGTTCTGAAACAGCTATACAAATTAATCTTTTTGTAAGTGGAATATTTTATAGTCCTTAAGACCAAGAGAATTGCATAGGTTTAATTTCTTATATATGTATTCATAGTGTATGAAGATTCCTTACCTACAACAATTTTTTGGTTTTATTTCAAGTTCTTGTTTGTGGGGTATGGTACCATTCTGGTATAGAGAAACACGACCTAAAAGAACTTGTTTCTTTTATTCTGAGAGGGTGAAATTTGAAATTAAAAATTTAGATTGTTTTAAAAACATTAATCTAACAATAAAAATAAATGTCTCAGTCAAATTAATTAATTTAAAGTTTCACAGCACATGTTCATAGCAAAGGATAAATCCACAAGACATGAACTTTGTGAAATTTATGCTGTAATGGTAGGGTGTGGTTGATTTTCTTTACTGATCAAGTTTTTGACTAAGAATTAAATTTTTAAACCCCTTGCTGTGAACCTAGCTCAAGTGGCCTCCCCAGTAGTTGAATATATATTTAAGTCACTCAAATCATCTATATCTTCAGAGTCTGGCTTCATTAAATTAAACTATCTGGGTTTAGAGCTTTTTGTTTAATGCAATAAATATTTAACATCAGGGATACAGATTATTTTGATTTACATAATGAATGCTTTTCTGATTCTCCATAAACTATGAGTTCTTGACTTAAGTGATGAATCGAAAGTATCTTCTCTGTTTACAGTACCTCTATGGTGGCTTTGGGGAACAAATACTGCATTACAAAGATCGGTTTTAAGGCTCTGGCATTACAAGCTTCCTGTCAAAATGCAACTCACAACTTAGACACTCAGGTCCAAAATATGCCTTCTTTTTATTTTTTTTCTCAATTTATAACTGAAATCACTCAGTGTGCTTAGCAATACTAATGCCTCCATATGTTTGAGATGTTTTGAATTGATACCAACAATAAAGTTTTATCTATTCTTCAGTGAAGGAAATAAAAAGTACTCTAGGTCTTTTAATTAGAAAGAAATCTAATACTTCAAAAACGGTCAGATTTTAAGGAGCTAACTGTTGGATTTGAAGATGCTCATTAGAGGGAGCATGATTGGGATCAAGGATTCACCACCTGTGCTGTACATAGGGATGAGGAAGCTGGACTCAGGGTGAAATATCTCTGCATGCACTTCTCAAATTCCTTCCCTGCTCTGAGATAAATAATTTTCTTTAAATATTTTACTTTTTTTATATTTACATCTTTCAACCACAAAGGATATATATTTTTAGGTATGGTATGAGATGGGTGTATATGTTGCTTTCTTATAAGGATAAGTACCTTTCCCCAGTACATTTATTGAACAATTCTGTTACCAATTAGCCTGCAATGCCACTACTTCTTTCATATATAAAGATCTATGTATCTATTATTCTATTACTTAGCTTTCTATTTTGTTCATTTAGCGTATCTACCATGAGCCAGTACTACAACATCTAAATTACAGCAGTGTTACACATACCATTGCCATATAAAAAAAAAAAAAACACCTCAAAATTTAGTGATTTAAAACACCAACATTCACTTTATTTCAGATGGTTTCAGTGGGTCAGGAATTTGATCAGTTCATTTGGGACTTCAAGTCTTAGCTACTCCCATAAGTTTGCTGTTAGAAATTGGCTAAGACAGAAGTCATCTAAAAAGTTTCTTCACTCATACCTGTCATGCAGGCTGGAAAGCCTTGAGCAGCAGGGACTGGAATAGCTGTACTCTTTGAGATAGTAAGAGTGAGGTTCTAATCCAATGGAACTGGCATTTTGATAAGAAATGAAAAGTACACCAGAGCTTGCTCTCTGATGTTTGCTTAGAGGAAAGGCCATGTTGTTGCAGAAAAATTGGCCCCCATCCATGATGAGCCTAATTGAAACTCAAAGATGTGGTCTTGATGCAGGAAAGATGGATGTGGGGCATGAGGAGGGCCATGTCCCAGGCTTCAGCTGAGCCCCTGGGATGTGCCCCACCAAGTGTGAGTCCTTGGCTTTGCACAAGAAAGAATTCAAGAGTGAGCCACAGTTGAGTAAAGGTAGATTTATTCAGAGGTACATTTTAAGGCAAGAGAAAGGCCACAAAGTGTGGGTGTTGGCTGCTCAAATTAACAGTAGGTACACACTCCATAGACTGAGTGTGGGCTGTCTCTGAACAGAGAGAGAGAGAGAGGAGAGAGATGTGGTGGTTGTGAGGAACCATGTTGCCAGTTTTTATGGTCTCAGTGGCTTCATATGCTAATAAGTGGAAGGAGCAGTCTAACTAGTCTGGGGAAGGGGCTGGGATTCCCAGGAAGTTGGCCATTTCCCACTCTGAGACCTTTTGTGGCTAGCCTTGGGGCTTCCATGGCACCTGTGGTCATGTTACTCACCAAGGTAATATGTTACAGTGAGCATATAATGAGGCTCAAGGTCTGCTAGAAGTCAAATCACCCACCATCTTGAGCCTCAGGGCCTACTGGGGGTTGAATCTTTCACCATTTTGATGTTAATTGCTGTAACATTCCTTGAATGGCTGTGCCCTGACCCCTTTTTGTCTCAGTCTTAGGGCTTAGAAGAGAAGAAACAGCTTTATTGATTTGCCAGGCAAAGGGAGTTCACAGCAGGCTAGTGCCTTCAAAACTGTGAACAGGGTGATTACACAGCCATAGCTTAAACAAAACAACAATCAACAGAATTATTTTCTTCTCATAAGACTCAGAGTGGCATCATGGTGTCTCCAGGTGACCAGTTCTATAGAGGCTAGTAGTTGTCACTCTTTCCATCTCTTTATTTTATAAGCACCCAAGGTGTGGTCTTCTTGGGAATTCAGGCTATTTTGTAAGGTTACAGTCCCGTGACTTTCTCCCTGGTGAATGACTCAGAGACTTAGCATGATTATTACTTTTGATTACTGGAATAAAGTAGAAACAGTAAAATTAATAGCTTTACTTTAACAATGGGCCTTGAGCTGTGAGTAGAAACCGGTCAGTCCAGTTAGTTGACTGTGTTAAGGGCAAGTATAAGAATAAGCAATCTGTTAGCCTAAGTGCAGCCATTTTATTAATTCTCCTCCAACATGAGGATAGAGGAGAGAGAAGGTGGCCATTTTTAAATTGGGAAGAAAGTTCTCACCAGAACCCCACCCTGCAGGCACCTTGATCTTGGATGTCCAGCTTCCACAACGGTGAGAAAATAAATATCCATTGTTTAAGCTATCCAATCTGAAGTATTTTGCTGTGAAAACCCAAGCCAAGTAATATGATGATGATGATGATGATGATGATGATGATGGTGATCAAATATAATCTAAATTTGGTGAACAGTGGTCTGAATTGAGTAAACAGATTCAATTCAGAAAAATCATGGCTCCTCATCCAATCACCAGATGTGGATAATTTCCAAATCAGAGGGTCTTTTTGTTTGTTTTTGTTTTTTTAAATGAAGGCTACATCAGGTAATTTTGAATGGGAACTCTGTGATAGCAGCACAAATAGGTGATGTGGATCTTCAACCTAATCTTTCTCTGAGGGAGGTGAGACCATTTACTGGGGTAATTGTGCTCTGGACAAATAGAAATACTTAAATCTTTCTGGAGATTACTTGAGATAGATTCTAAGCTAACACTCACTCCTGGGTGGCAGAATGCCGCTATGGTCCACTGGTCAGAAAGCCAACTGATGTTTGTTTATCTGAAACATACAGATTATCAGATTTTTTTTTCTAAAAAACAAATGGGCTTGTTTGGCACCAGCAAGAACTGCAATTTGAGACCTGTAACCATGTTGAACAATGTACAGTTCTATCCATGGCAAGGAAAAGAGAATGCTTTCATAAAGGGGTAAAGGGATTTGGGAGGGCTATAGTAAGTAAAGGGCCCATGACTTTTCATTGGCTGAGCCCTTGTCAGGAAAGAAGAATCTTTCTTCTTTTGTTAGTCTCTGCTATGTTGCAGAACAGAAGAGTTCCCCCTCATGGTCTCCCAACTCTATTTAATTGAATTTCTATTTATTAATTGCTTTACAAGATGAGAATATTGGCCCAAAGCTCTCTCAATGGGTGAGTTCTGCATATCTAGTGGACTATGGGTATTCTACAGAAGGCATAAATTTCCATATTGTGTCCCTGATGCATGAGTAAATTTATTTCAATATAAAGGACTGGGTAGAAGTATTTGGAACTAATCTCCCCTTCCAAATAGTAAAGAAAAAGCAGCACCACATTCTTGTGCTGACAAAGAGATCTGATATATACAGGAAATAACATCTTATCATGTTCCCACATAATTTACTTGTTTGGTTTAAGGATAAAATGGAGAGACATACTAAATTGGTATGGAAAATGGGAGCTTAAAAACAATCCTGTTCTTTTTAAAGAAAAATCTCTTTTAAAAATATCATTTCTTTGTGTGATTTTCCTTTATATAAGAAATCCTATAGGATAGAGTCAAAGATGTATTTTTTTATGACCTCTCAACATCTTCATTTCCCCAGGCACATCTCACTTGGGAAACAATGAGGCTTATTAAAGTAATTACAGAGATCAATTGGGCAAATGTAACAATGTCTTTTGTTTGAATTACTTTTGTTTGAATGTAACAAGTAAGAATATCAGCTATTCTGTGTAGAGAAAAGATTAAACAGGTTGGAATATAAGAAAACCTGAATTCTTATTTTTAATCTGACAGCATCAGAATGTGCAATTTTAGATATGTTCCTTTCCTTCCCTGGGTGTCAGGTTTTTCTATGTAAAAGAAAAATAATGAATTAGATACTTTCTAATAACCCTTTCAATTCTCAATGCCTATGATTTTATTGCATGTTTGTTTATTTGTAGATCAAATTCTGGCCTCCATGTATGCAAATTTTTAGAGAGCTCATTTATAATATAGTATGAAATCCAGGAATATTATTCTGCTTATGGTGAACCATACCCAACACTTCTAGAGATTTCAGCTCTTACCTTATACTAGCTAACAGCTTGGAACAAACTTGAAATAATGTATACATCTCATAGGGTTACTCTGAGATTAAATATGAAAGAGAAGTCAAGAAGAGCTTGTCACATGATTTTTAATTTTTTTTAATTTTTAAAATTTTTGAAGTATAGCCAGTTTACAATATTGCATCAATTTCTGGTGTACAGCATAATGTTTATGTCATACATATACAAACACATATTCTTTTTCATTATAGAGTACTACAAGATATTGAATATATTTCCATGGACTATGCAGTATAGAATTGTTGTTTATATATTTTATATATAATAGCTATTATCTGCAAATCTTGAACTCCCAATACACCTTCCCAACCCCTGTCACCCTGGTAACCCTGTTTGTTTTTCATGTCTGTGAGTCTGTTTCTGTTCTGTAAGTAAGTCCATTAGTGTCTTTTTTTAATATTTCACATATAAGTGATATCAGATGTTATTTTTCTTTCTCTTTCAGGCTTACTTCACTTAGAAAGGTAATATCCTGGTCCATCCATTTCAGATGCAAATGGTATCTTTATGGCTAAGTAGTATTCCATTATATAAATATATCATAATCTCTTTATCCAGTCATCTGTTGATGGACACTTAGATTGCTGCCATGTCTTGGCTATTGTAAATAGTGCTGCTATGAACATCAGGGTGCATGTATCTTTTCAAATTAGTTTCTTCCAGATATATGCTTAGGAGTGGGATTGTTGAATCATACAGTTGTCTAGTTTAAGTTATATAGGAATCTCCATACTGTTTTCCATAATGGCTGCAACAAACTACATTCCCACTAACAGCACAGGAGTGTTCCCTGTCCTCCACATCCACTCCATATTCACATAATACTTTTTTAAATAGCAAATTTAGGGAAGATTAGAAATGGACAAAGTTATATGTTATTAACTGACTTAGCAAAGTAAATAAAATTACTATACAATTCTTAATTCTCCTGAGAGAGGAGATGAGAAATTCTCAGAGGAAGAAGATGCCATCTTACAAATTCCCAAGTGTATTTTGAAACCGTTATTCAATGCCTCCACAAATTAAGATGAGAAATAGTCTTCTGAAAGCCTTTGTTGAAGGATAAATGTTAGAGAAATATCTGGCTAATTATTTGGTAAGTTTTTATGTGGGAGGTAATGTGGAGCCAAGATCAAGATCAAGACTTGAGGTCAGACTGTCATGAATTATATCTTCAGGTCTGCCCCTTATTAACTGTATGTCCTGTGATGCAAGGCTTGACTTCTCCTTGTCTCAATTTTCTTATTTTCCAACCACATGTAACAGAAATAATGCAGCATTTTATTAGAACCTCTCTTGTTTTACAGTGACTGAAAACTTTCCTTTTTAATTATAGAACTGTATAATGTGTCTGTGTATATAAGCAGTTGTTACTCAGAAAGCTGTGTGGCTTGTTGGTATCAAGGATGATGTGGAATATATTATAGAAAAAAACATATTTGCCAATGTTCCCTTGGCACACACCTGACATACCCAATATTTAAAATTATATTGGATTTCTTATTTTGTTTGGTAAAAGTTGTCAGTGATTATAAAAATTGATTTTACTGTACTAAGACTGACATGAAAAATTTAAAGTGTAATCAAATTGTCACAACAGCATTATAAAGTTAAAATTTAGTGTTCTTATTTTACAAAAAAAAAGAAAGCAAGATCAGAAAAGTTAAATTACTAGATCATAGAACATGAAAGTCAGCTTTGAGCCCAAACACTCTTACTCCCCATCCTGTGATCTTTTCATTATACAGAATTTTGGAGGGCTAGAATTTGATTACATTTTGGTATATAAATATATTTTTGATTATATACCATAGGAAGTTGCACTATATTATACTAGCTATTATTAGTAGCAATTAAATGCAGATGTTTTTCAAGAGCAGATAGTAAAATATATTTGTAAAACAATTTTGGCTTTACATTTATTTCTTTGAATCTAGAATCATTTTTGAAAACTGCTTTAGGAGGGTGTTTATGATAGATATAAAAAAAAGGAATATTTAATCCACAGTTGATCAAAAAAGTATTTCTCAGATAACTTACCTAAGTCATTAGACTCTATTGTGAATTAGTTTGTCTCTTTTCAAAAATGAAGTTTGCTACCAAAATACGTGTGTGTGTATATGCCATAGAGATGTGTTTATAGTTTTCTCTCTTGACAAAAGGATTCAGCCTTCCACTTCACGGATACCATATGTTTTATTGAAAACATCAATGGACTCTTTGATGTAACAATATTTAGCAAGTATACTATGAATAAAAACATGATGGAGTGTAGGAGCACTAGCTTTAGGATCAGCAGATGCCCGTTTTATTTCACACTAAGCCATTATCTTCTCCCACAATCTGGAACAGCTTCCCCAATTTCTAGAAGTACTTAACTTAGGTAAATTGGAAGGTGTTTCCAAGTTCTGTGACCTGCCCAAGCCAATATATTTATTGCAATAAGTGTTGTCATATTTGCTTCTACTTAAATTAGAAGTAAAACTGGAAGAGTTATGACACCGCAGTCTGCTTCCCAAAGCTTTTCTCTTGCTTGTGAACAGTCTTGCAGACGTCCTTTTGGGTACAGTTGTCTCTGGATTGGACTAAGACAACAGGAGCTCTGCTCTTAGAAGTGTTTCCTTATTTTAAGAACATGCTTTTTTATACCTAGTGAAATGCATGAACCTGCTGTCAAAACACTTTGTCGGGTATTTATTTGTTTTTTGTGAAATTATTCCCTGAACCTGTTGGACATTAAACCATAATTCACCTAGTTTCTGATCAACTGTGATAAGATCTCTATATAATTTCTTCTGCTTTCTTTCTGATTTACCTTTCAAGTTTGAAACCCTGTGTCTCTCCAGGGCTTTAAACAACTCTGGCCTTGGATTTGTATTCTGGATACAGACTTTCCTGGTACAGCTCCAGGAATTCCTCTTTTGAAAAATGATTTTCAGAGACAATCCTCACTGCTTTACACTGAACTCTGCTCTTCTTCCATGTCGTGCTTCTCTAGGGCTTGGAGAGCTAGACTAGACAGGGGTTGGGGTTCTAAAGCAATCTCTTGCCCCAAACTGTAGCTATTTAAGTAGAGGCTGGAAGGTCACTTAATCTGTCACTGTGAATGGATGTCTGAGGGAGCCCATGATTGGGTTAACAAATTGTAACAGATCCCAGCCACTTATCTCCTTAAAGAAAATGTGCTTAGCAACTGCCTTGAGGTTTTAGAAATGACCCAGGCCCCTGGCTATAAACAATGGGTGTGCCTGCTGTTAGTCTTCTATCCCCAAAACAGCCTTGGGCTGGAATGGAAAACAAGTTATAAAAAGCTGCAGACTCAGAGGTGAGAAGGCTGGGTAGCCAATGCCGGGTAAGATCCCCTGAGGGGGCAACCTAAGACAGGCACAGCCACCTGAGTCCAAGTTGTCAAGCAGCTGATTCTCATACGTTCCGCCCTGATAAGCTGAAAGGCTCAACGTGAACATGATTCACCAAAAAGGGTCTTCTGACCTTGAGCCAAACACCAACAATAAACAAAGCCTTTGTACTCATTGTGATCCCACCCTGTCCTTCCCTAAATTCCTGCATTCCTCCTTTGACTGTACTCAATAAATATGAGAGATTTGAGAAGCTCTGGAGTTGGCTCCCAACTCTCTCTTGCTCTCTTGAATTTTCCACAGAGTCTTGAGTAATTCATTCCATCTCGGAGGGACTTCTGCTGGCCAGAACCCACAACTGGTGATGAACCCACAGATGTCAAGCTTTTATGAGGTTGGGAATGATGACTCTGTACATGCCAATTCTCTGGTCTGATTCTAGTTTTCATTCCAGAATTAAAACACTAGTTCAAGTAGAAAAACACTTTCACACTGACACTTCCACAAAATCCATATTCCTTATAGATCTTTAGGTAATTTCACATCCTCATTCAGTCTTTGACATCTATCATTACACATATTATTACAGCATTACACTATTAAAGTGCCTAGTCAAACTAAGTTTAGTCATGTGGCTTCAGTTTTCTTAAACTCTTTTCCTTCATGGCACATCCTGCTGATAGTGACCACATCCTCTAGACCCAATCCAGAGCTATGCACAATTTATTTTCCTTCTTATTAAAAAAAGCATACTTTAACATGTTGAGTGAGTGTAGTTCTATATAGGAATATTCCTGCATTGAATTGGTTGAATTTATTTACAAAATAGTTTCAAATATTCAAATTTATTTATTTTAGTAGGTAATTGTAATAGATCTTACTGTTGGTGGCAGCTTAACAACATCAGGACAATTTCACTGTAAAGCAATAATTTAAAGATAAGAATCCTGGCCCAGGGTTTAGTGGTCTGGTTTCTTATTTCCCCTTGCCAAATGGTTTTCTTATTCAATGTCTTATATTTTCTTGTTATAAATTGTGAATATTATTGCCAATTTTTTCAGTTTCCATAGGTCTATCATGAGATTAAATGACAAAATTGCATTTTACCATCTCCAAATATAATTGAAAAATTGAATTATTTTCACCATTATCATGTTAATCTAATTCCAGCATTAACACAAGATATGACCACTTTAAAAAACTACTGTAAACTTTACCAGGTCGAAAGTGCCATAATTATAATAGTGTTCATAATTATCACTTGTACATCTAAAAACAATATTTAAAAATTATGATTAGAATGAATGGTAGATCAACTAAAATGAAATACTATCCTGAAAAATTTTAAATTCAGATAGTTACCTACCTAAATGATTAGTTTATACAATAGTCAATATTTGGACTCCAAATTATGCTCATTTGTCATCAAATGCCTAAATTCAAAATTGTTCAAACTGATGATGTTTTTCTCTTGTCATAGTGTTTTGCTTTCATGCAGGTTTAAGGAGGAGTTCAAAAATAACATGAATGCTCTAAGAGTTCTCTGAAATTCAGTTAAATGCAATAATTAGGTTGTTGGCAAGATCTACTAATGGTGGTGAAGTACCCCTGAGGTCCAATTAGCCACAGATAAAAACTTCACAGAACTGGGCTACAAGCAGAAAATGTGGTAGCACTTTTAGGTTTCAAGAGAAATGCCTTATCCAAAGGTCCTGCTTACAAATCAGCAAAGACACATATTATAGCTGAGCTATGTGGCATTTTTAATCTTACAATTTTACTTCTTTCTTGGTGAGCTAACAGCTGCCTGGCACCCTGGCCATAGAACTATGTCAGACAACTTCATAGGTAAGGTTTTTTTTGTTTTTGTTTTTGTTTCTGTTTTTCCCCCAGGATATCATATAATCATAGGCTTTCAAGATTAAATGGATCTTACAAGTTTTATGATCACCCCTCATCTTCACCAATCTATGATTTCAATCTCTCTTCAGCATGAAAACATCAAGAAAGACTCAATTACACTAACATCAATTTATAAATAAAATATTTTTTCTCAGTGAGAGATATTTAAGTTATGATAATAATATAATTAGAATTAAATTAGTTAGAATTATTATATAATTCAAATTCACATCCCAAATTTTCCTTACTTAAGAAAACAATGTAAGAATTTTCCTATGATACAACACAAGATTTAAACATCTCTGTTAAAAAGTACAAATGAATCAAGGAGATGCACTATATTTTAATCATCCAACCCGCCAATATTGAATATTCCATGTAGTTTCTAAATTTTTCACAGCTCTTAAAAATAGTGTTGATCATGTCTATAAATAATGACATTTCTCTTCTAAAAATATTTTCCTTTAGGGCTTATTCCTAGAAAGAGTTCTGTGGAGCCAAAGGAAAAAGGAAAAAATAATTTTCATTTCTTCCTAGGTATTCCTAAATCACTTTTATTAATTATGTCTAATTCTTACTCTATGCACACTCCTCTTGTTTCCTCTCTGCTGAGGGATCCCACATCACAACAAGGGCATGTACTGCAGCTGCTGCACTTTGTTTCCAGATATGTGTAAGGTTTTCATTTTGGATAATTAAAAAAATAAAGCTTTCAAAATGTATCATTCAAAGGAAAAGATATTTTTGGTCAAATACATTTTATTATGTTTATGTTTTCCCTCTTCTTTGGGAAAACTTTGTCCCCAAATTTCCTCATTGTATTAGTAATGCCGTGTCCTGTAACCAGGAATGATGGATGATGGATGCTGCGGGAAGGTGGGAGACGGAGGAATGTGAATGCCTGTCGCAGAAACATAAAGGGGTGGGAAGGTCACTCACATCATGGAGGGATGAGTTGCTGCTCTTTGGTAGTGAAATTTCAGGCATCATTGGCATTTAAGAGGAATACTTTTCATGATTGTGTGAACAAACATACATTAATATATGTCTAGGAAATATGTGTTGAATGAGTGAACTTGTAGTAGGTATTTACAGTAAGTAAGAGATTTTACATGTCTGTGTTGTGCGTGTTTTTACACATATATGTATATTGTCTATCTCTCTGTTGTATCTAGCAGACTATTTCATTTTTTATTATTTTTAGAATTTTGAAAATTGGGATTCCCTTTGTGTGACAGATCCTGTGTACTGAACACCTATGCAAGAGTTTGTTTTTTTTTTCCAAGTCTACAAAGGCTGTAAATTCACTGAATATGCCAATATTAAATTGTGTGTGGAACAGAATTTTGAAGAATAAGAATTATCAGTTAAAAAACACTATAATTATCTTGAGAGTAAAATGATCCAGTAACTTACTCTTAACTAGAGATGATTCATATTTTCATATTTACCCTATAAATGTGTTAGAAACTATTAAACTGGAATACAGCTTCTTTTCAGATTTTTATTTATGTTTCTCATAGAGAAGATAAACAATGATAAACAGAGCAGGGGACAAACACACTTTAATTCCTGGTAGGTCTGTGGTCTGGGAAGCAGTCGCATTCTTACCCATGGAGAATGGCGATTCTCTAAGCACTTACTAATCACCTAATAGGTTTCAGGAACTGCAGGCAGTGGGCCAGGCACTGCGGTCGGCTGAGTGACAAGACTCACATGAATAGTATATGTATTATGGGAGGTACCCAGGGAGGGTATGTCAACAACAACATATACACTTCCCTAAATGGCCTGCTTATGGTAGATATTCACTGCCACTGTCTTTCTTTCCAGTTAGAGCTGAGGGTTCAAATGTAAATTCTCATGAAAGATGGAATACATCTTACCTGTGTTCAGCACCTCTCAGCTTACAGACCCATCTGAGATTTACAGTTTGTAACCTCACAGACGCAGAGGAGGGCTCGGGATCATGGGACACAGAGCTGACATACCAGAGTAGCATGGAGTTGGAACCAGAAAGAGAATCCAGATCTCACGAGGACAGCCCAGGTTTTTCTCAGTAAATTTCCCATCAATTGTTGCCCTATAGAGGTTTTACAGGTGACAGGTATGAGGTGTCTGAAGAGAAGGAAACATCATGGAGGATGTAAGAGAGAACTGAAACAAGCACCAAGGCAGGAGTGTCAGGGCCACGCTCCACAGGTACAGTGACTGCTCTGTTTTTGCACCAAGGTATTCAGACCATGATCTTTTCATGATTAATGAATATCTTTCCTTATTTCTTTTCTAGGTAAGTCAGGTTCCACGAAGGTGTTACTTGCTGAATGGATCTCCTTACGCCTCCCAACAATGTGACAGAATTTGTTCTCTTGGGACTCAGACAAGACCCACACTTGCAGAAAATAGTCTTCACCATCTTTCTGTTTACTTTCCTATTTACCCTGCTGGCCAGTCTGCTCATTGTCATTACCATCTCCCTCAGCCCCACACTTTCAACTCCCTTGTATTAATTTTTCAATTGTTTGTCTTAGATGCCTCCCTCACTTCTGTCACAACCCCCAAAATGCTCATTGACCTGCTGCACCAGAGGAAAATCATCTCCTGGGGTGGCTGCCTGACCCAGCTCTTTTTGGAACACTTCCTGGGAGGCTCAGAAGTCATCATACTGGTTGTCATGGCCTATGATCACTATGTGGCCATTGGCATGCTTCTGCACTACACGACCATCATGTGACAGAGGATCTGCCAGCTCCTGGTGGTGATGGCCTGGACTGGGGAGATTGTGCATGCTACTCTGCAGATTCTTTCTGCAGATGACTTGACCTTCTGTGGTCCCAATGTCATTGACCACTTCATGTGTGAGTTCTTCTCACTGTTGAAACTTGCCTGCAGCGACCCCTACAGGCTTGGAGTGGCGGTGGCAGCCAACAGTGGGGGCATGTGCTTACTGATTTTTTTCATGCTACGCATCTCCTACATAGTCACCTGAGCTCCCTGAAATCCCATGGCTCTGCAGGATGGCACAAGGCACTCTCTACATGAGGTTCCCACTTTGCAGCAGTGGTGCTCTATTTTGTCCCTTGTATTTTCACCTACAAATGTCCTGTGGACACATACCTGGTAGACAAGTTGGTGAGTGTGTTCTATTCAGTCCTTACTCCCATGTTAAATCCCATCATTTACACAGTGAGAAACTCAGAAGTGAAAAATGCCATGAGGAGTTTGTTGAAGTAGAGAGTAACTTAGGCTGTTCATGATGCCAAAGAAATAATGATTTACATAGGGAGGATTATACCTGTTGAAAATTGTGAAAAAGAAAAATTAAGGAAGTTTGCAGATCACTGAGAAAAAAGGCCTAGGAACTAGCATTTCTTGACTATTTAGTAATGGGTAGGCATTTATTCTGATAACTTGTACTTTACCAAGACTTCAATATTCATGGTCGTAGCTTCTTAATAGCCCATGGAGAGAACAATCATCAACCCTTAGTAATGATTGTAGCATATGCTTTTTTCTCCAGAATCTTCCTGTTATGTTACCAAATTCTTAGTATATGTTACTTGGATGAAATTAGCTTTTCCATAGGACCTTCATCTAAGAACTCTTGTTTTTGCTTAGCCTTTGGCAAAACCAATAAGGGATAAAAATTCTTATACAGACACACAGGGAAGGGACAGTTGCTTGAAAGAATCACATCTGATTTTTTTATCCCTTCTTAATGAATTTACAAAACCAAAAAGAGAAACATACCCAAATGGAGGAAAGAATAATTCAAAATCCATCTCTAATTCTTTTCTTGGCACAAAAGTAGCCAGAAATTTTGAAGTTACTCTTTTTATATTGAAGTATAGTTAGTTTACAGTGGTTCAGTTTCTGGTGTTCAGTATAATGTTTCAGTCATACATATCCATAAATGTATTTGTTTCCATATTCTTTCCTAACTATCCCTATGGCTCACAATTTGTCATGAATTTAAAGATTTTTTTTTTCAGTGTAAATACTTGTGGAGCCATTTGAAACAAGAAGGGTAAACTTTTTTTCATCCAAATTCAACAAAAAATGAATATAGTTAGGTTCCAAAGCTATTGATCTGTAGGTCTGATACACATTTTTACGCTAAATGAACAACTTAGTATCTATCAGGCATATCCACCTCAGTTGTTTCATCCACATATTAAGCCTGTTGTTGCATTATTAATATGAACATTTTACACTGAAGCACATTGAAGCCAGAGAGGTTTCAGTAACTTACTTGCCTTTACTAATTTACTTACACACGCTTACCCCATATAGTGTGTCAGGGACTATTACAATGAAATGCACCTTCTTTTCAAAAGTTTCAGCTACAAACTTGCAATCTAGGTCTTAAAAACTCAGTCTTACTGTCTTTCAAGTGAAACACAATTGTCTGTGGTATATTTAGGTCTATATATAAGAAAATTGTATACAATACAATTAAAATATAGTACTCTGCTGGCATCAATTTCATTCATTAAACTTTCTGAACTTATTACTTCACATATTAAACAAATATAAAGTCAAGGACCTCACTCCAAGGTTCTTCCTCATATTTTCATTATGTAATTATAATAAAGGTCATCCTAAGGGTTTTCTAAAGACTCAAGTCATTACACTAACATGAATTTAGTCTTTATGGTGGAAAAGAAATAAAGAAATTTAGGACTAAAATGAATCTTTACTTTGAAGTATTTTTAAGTGTATTGTGAAGTTTCTTCTATAATTGAAAATTAAAGGGCAACTAGAAGCGAACTACAAAAGCTTTTCACACCATGTTTCCCATCTCCTCTATAGCACAAAAGTTAGAGTTATCCTGTGTTCCTAAAACATTTTTGTCTTTGGGTCATTTTTAAGAGACAACAACATTCATGCTCTCTGGGGGCTCAAGGAGGACTACAAATATCAGCATTACAGGATCTAAGCCCTGTGTACATTTCTGATCTTGCTCCTTGCCACATCATGCCTGGATCATTGTGTCCCATCCATTCTGGTATTTCATAGTTCCTTGGAAATGCCATGGTATTTCTTGCATTAGAGTCTTTTCTCTCTAGAGTCTTCATCCCACTGATCCTCATATGGCTGTTTCATTTTGACCATGTTTTGTCAATTATTGGTGCTCATCAGTATTAAGCTTATTAATTAATATATTTCATAACATTTCCTAAGAGAACCTCAACAGAGTTCAAAGTCAGCTGAAACATTACCTGCTAATAGAATCCTTCTCTGACTATCCAATATGAAGTATGTTCCATGAAATAAACACAGCCTTCCATTTCCACAAACTCTGTACTTATGGCCAGTTTCTGCCTTTTGGTTTTCCTTTGTTTATTTTTCATTTTATTGATTGCCTTCTTTTTTCCCACATAACCACTTGAATTTGGCTATTTGAATTTGGTTATTTGGCTTCTTGTATTCTATAATCATTCAACAGGTATTTATTGAAAACTAAAACAAATGCCATGCATAAATAAAATTTCCTCTTTTGTAGTTGTCCAATCTAGACAGAGATAGAAATTAAAAAAATCCAATGATAATTATACACAAATAACTTTTGGTCATTGTTACTAATGAGACAAAGAAGATGTAGACATAGAGAGTAATGGTAAGAGTAGAAGAATCATTGACTTGACTCATGGCGGGATGCTCTCTGAGGGAATGTCAATCTCTTAACCTGGGACCAGAAGCTAGAGACAAACAACCACTTGAGTAGGTGATGACTTGTTTTCAGAGAGAGAAGCAACAGCCCTGAGGTGAGAAAAGGCTTTATCAGCTCTAAGGGCAGACGGAAAAAAACCCAACATTTCTGGTACATGGTGAGGGGTGGGGGAAGCACTCAAGATGTGGTTGGAGAATTACAGGTAGCAGAGAGATTAACTAGGAGATTCTAGGACAAGTCAGGAGGTTCTAAGGGCAATGGGAGGCCAAGGAAGGATGTGAAGCAGTAGAGTACCATAATCCTTCCATTTTAAACACCCTAAATCATAAATCACATTTATATTTTTAAGAGATCCCTCTGGCTGTTGGTGGAGAATAGTTTTACTTTTTACATCTTTCAAAAAGAATGACTTCTTCTTACAGGAAATACGTGATTTGCTCAGCATGTGATCACTTGCCAACCGAAGGATTTCCTTGTTTCATCCACAGTTTTCTCATGGCATTTTTCACCTCTGCATTCTTCAGGGTGTAGATCAAGGGATTTAACGTGGGTGTGATGATGGAATTGAATACAACCATTGCCTTGTCTGTGGGGTAGGTGGCCACAGGCCTCACATACAAGAAAATGCATGGCACAAAGGACATGACGACCACCATGAGGTGGGAACCACAGGTGGAAAGAGCTTTGCATCACCCTTCAGAGCTGCAGGACTTCAGGGAGCAGAGGATGACCACATAGGAAGTGATGAGGATAAGGAAGATGGCCACACACATCACCCCACTTTTGAGGATGACCAAAAGGCTCAGGATGTGGGCATCCATCCAGGCCAGTTTCAACAATGGAAACAAATCACACATAAAGTGGTTTATGACATTGGGGCCACAGAAGGATACTTGAAAGATGAAGAGAAGCTGTATAACTGCATGGAAAAATCCCTCCAGCCAGGCCCCTTCCAGCAAGAGGCAGCAAACCAGACTTCATGATGGTCATGTAGTGCAGCAGCTTACAGATGGCCACGTAGAGTTCATAGGCCATGACAATGAGAAGGATGATCCCACTCCACCAAAGAAGTGCTCTGCAAAGAGCTGGGTCATGCAGCCTTTGAGGGAGATGACAGTGCTCTCAGAGAGGGAGTCCACAATCATCTTGTGGGCAATGACAGAAGAGAAGGTGGCATCCATGAGGGACAAGGAGGTAAGAAAAAAATACATAGGGGACCTCAGACTCTGATCTGTGACCATGGTTACCACAATGAGGAGGTTTCCCAAGATGGTGAACACATACATGATTAGAAACACAGCAGAGAGTATTTTCCTCAGCTCTGGATTCTTTGTAATGCCCAAAAGGATGAATTCAGTCACATTGTTTTGATTTTCCATGTATCAGATGATGATATAAGCCCCAGTTGAGAGTTATAAACCTGAAAAAGAAGCATACCATTTATAATTAGTGATTATTTGGCTTCATGTATTTCCAGGATCTCGGGGAATTTATGTTTTCTTCTTCTTCTTCTTCTTCTTCTTCTTCTTCTTCTTCTTCTTCTTCTTCTTCTTCTTCTTCTTCTTCTTCTTCTTCTTCTTCTTCTTCTTCTTCTTCTTCTTCTTCTTCTTCTTCTTCTTCTTCTTCTTCTTCTTCTTCTTCTTCTTCTTCTTCTTCTTCTTCTTTTCCTTCTCCTTCTCTTCCTCCTCCCCCTCCTCCTCCTCCTCCTCCTCCTCCTTCTTCTTCTTTTTCTTCTTCTTCATTTATTCACCATCTAAGCATTTGTCCTTTAATAACATGCTAAATAAAGAGCTTAAAAGAGAGCTAGTTCACTAAGGCTAGGATCTCCCCAGGCCTTTTCTTCTCTCTCTTTAAATGGTGCTTCCATGTGAAATACATTTTTCCTCCTTTTATTGTTATCATTTATAGCCAACATTTTAAAGCACCTACTTTGCTCCAGGCACTAGAATAACCCTAAGACTGACTCTTTTACAGATGAGGCAACTGCTTCTCAGAGAGTTCAGGAAACTTGATGAGGGCTGCATAGCTAGTGGGTAGCGAGGCTGGAAAGTGAGCCACATTTTCTGACTCTAGAATCAGTGCCTTCAAACATCAGTATTGCTTCTCTAGTAATTACACTGTGAGTTTATCATTTACCAATCTCCATGCTAAGTATGTTACAATGTATTATCCTGTTTTATCTTCAATAAACATGAAGTGGATTATTCTTCTGGGTTCTTTTCCAAGCAATGTGACAATTTTTCATAATTTTGTGCTATGCTCCTAAACATGAAATGATCAAAATACATTGAAAACCAATGATAATATCATTTCTGACTAATAAAGTGTCCATTGATGAAAATTACAAAGTATGATGATTCAGCAAAGACCCAGGTCACAATGTAATTGACTCAAACCTGAATCAATCCAGGTCATTCCTTTCAGTTTCTCTGTTCTCTACATGGAGCAAAGGACTCTGGAACACAGTAGTGACAACAATTCAATAATTAGACTCACTAACTGTGCTGCCAAGCAGTGTCAAGTATGATGCAGGTATTACCTCATTTAAACTTCATGGTACCATATGAAGTGGGCACTGGTACTACACCGATTTTAAAGAACAATCGAGGTCTTGGCAAGTTAAATCTCTTTCATAAGATTATACAACTAGTGTGCTACAGAGCTGGCATTTTGATCACAAAGCTCAAATGCTTAACTGCTATTTTCTGCCCCTGGAAGAGAGAAAAGATTATGTGGGGTTTCAGGATAGTTACTATGGCAACCTAGAAGAAAGTTACAATGAAAACATACTTTCTATTTGTGAGATTTCTAAGCAGAGGTGGGCTGCCTCATCTCAGGAATTTTGCAAATAGCGTAGCTTTACATTGATCTTTGGACTGTATCACTCTGAGTGATGAGAGGTCAGCCATGCTATTCAACAACCCCACCACCACCTCCACCCCGTACACAAAATGCAGAGTGTCCACAGTAGACTATGGGAGTAAAATTTTATTCATGTTACTTAACCTTCTCCTCTCCGTCCCAGCTCGAGAACTGAGATTATTCTTAGAAAAGCCTTTGTGCATCATAAGGAACACTGGCTCAGGAGTCAGGAAGGGAGAAGTGGGTCTTATCCCAAATCATGTCACTAACCTAGTCTATTAGTTTCCTCACTTGCATGTAAGGATGGTTCCCTAGCTGAGTAGCAACAGAAGGAACTCTGTTCTCTTCATACACAAACATTCAACTCTTAATTACATTCATTATTTATGCCTCTGGGTAAGATTTCCTTAAAGAGGTGATTCATTTCATGCTAAAAAAAAAAAAAAAAAAGGAAGCCAGGGCTCTAAGTATTAACTCATGCCCCATCTGCTTGGAACTTACAGTGATTCCTACCTGACATTCAACATTTCTCTCCAGAACCCCATCCCTTAATTATTCAACTTTATTTCTGTTTTCCTTACTTTATTTATTTCACTGTCATCCCACTCACTTCCTGCCAGTCTCATCACTTCTTTTCACATCTGCCTTTCTGTGTCCAGGGAACATCACTGGATACAGATAGAACAAACATACCCCTAAATCACAGCCAGGCCACTGGCAGGCTTAGTACATAATCTCAGCCTCCCCAGTCCTCAATTCCTTCAGCAGTGCAATTAGTCAAAGAGAAACCATAGATAACATGTATGCATTGCTTATTGTTTGAGAAGAATCTACACAGGTTTTTTTTTTTTCTTCCTCATTTAATTACCTCAAACAGCCAAATGATATAAGTATTATTGTTGTGTGGATTTTCTGAAGCAGCTACTGAGCCTTAGAGAAGATGTATGGCACCCCCAAAGTTTCTTGGCAGGCATGTGATTAATTCCAAAGCATACAGCACTAACTACTGTGCTTTCAGGCTCCCTAGAACCTACCTCCTGCCTCACAGAGCTGCTGAGAAGGTCAAAGAAGGGAATGCATATGAGAAAACTCTGGAAAGCAGCCTACATATGTTTTTCCTGACGATATCCTTATGTCTGTAAGTTCTAGTCTTCCTTACTGCCTCTGTCCACTCCTTTCTACCAACCAATCCATCGCTGGGCTTCCCAGATGATGCCTTTCCCCCCAGTGCCTGCACCCTCACCAGCCTGTATATTTGTTCCACTTACTCATGAAACTTTTTTTCTGTGTATGACTGCTTCATGTTGATTTCATGTTTCTCTTATTTCCATAGAGGCATGTTTAAGGATTGCCACTCCTTTCATATTTCTCAGAGTCCTTCATAAATTAGTAAGGAAGCAGTGGGATCAATACAACCCAAGACATCTTATCGACTAGCAGGAAACTGAAAGGAGCTGAAGGGCACTGGTAATACTGGTGCCCCCTCTTCTCCAGGTTTGAAAACAGGTCTGTTATCACAGTCTAGTTGCTGTTTCTCTGTCAACCGGGCATAATGATGCCATTTACTGGCTGCTTTTGGATAATCTCTGCTTTAGCCAAAACCAAGAATGAAACAGTGCCTGGAGCTTCAGTCCAGTGTTGAATCTCAGCATCAGCTGCACTCCTGATAAGTCCTTTCACACTGGTCAGCAAGGAGTTACTTTTTCAAAGGCTGTTCAAGAAAAGACAGGAGCAGTTATGACAAATGCTTTTCTTTTATTTGATAGTCTGCTTCCTTCACTTTGCCCTCATTACTTGAGTAGACAACAAATATTTTGAAAATTTTCCAGAGGTAATCCATTTCCTTAAATAAGGGCAGAGCTGGTAAATTTTAAATAATTACAAAGGAAATCATTGTAAAGTAAATAAGTAAATCAAGAAACTATTAAATAAACAGTGTTTTAAAGCTAGATCTTGTCTAAGAGAAAGGAGGACTAGGGCTATTCCCAGCAGAGAGAACATGGGCAAAGGCCCAGCGGTGGGGCTGAGAGACACTGTGCAGTGAAGGCCGGAGAGTAAGGGCCTTGACTCACATACACAAGCTCTAGTTTTGATTCTGGACCACTTTCAAGCTATGTGATTATTTTGCCTCTGTAATTTATTCTTTCAGCTGTATATTTGTATCTATAAATATTGAATTTGTATATTTATGTATGCAATTTAATAATAAAATTTTACAACAGGTACATATATACACTGTACATTTTAACAAAAAAAAAGTTACCATGGACACCACTCCATGTCAGTTCATGAAGATTTATTTTATTTCAATTTCTGCTATTTTAACAATGCTGTAGTGACAATCATTTCATGTTAGTGTGTCTATCTATCTGTATAAGTTTTTGTAAGGTAATTTTTTTTTACAATGGAATTGCAGAATCAAAGACTATGAACACTTTACCCTGAACAGGTATTGGTAAATTCTCCTCTCAAAATGTTTTCCCCACCAATATTATATCAGACACTTTGTTCTTTCTATAAATTATTGTCTTTCTTTTTTATATCCACTCTTTATTTTTTGCTGTTTATTATTACTTTTTTAAATTTCACAGTTACTTATTTTTTCAGTTGAAGTAGAGTATTTCTTATTTTAAATTGTAGTTGTATTTTATAGTATTTTTCTTTTATCTTTATAACCTTATAAGAATGCATTGTATAGTCAAAAATAATTCAGAAAAGTTATTCAACAAACATTTAAATTAGTTTCATAGATAAAAGAGAGTGAAATTTTTTTTTTGATTCATCAGTATACCCATTTCAAAATAACAACTGTGGTAACTAGCTAGTCATAGAAAGTGTCACTTCCTTGAGGTCATAGAGTTAGTGAATGGTGTAACTTGGATTTGGATTCCAGGAACTCTGAAATTGAACCCTGTGGCTTGGCTTTCTCATTTCTGCTTGAGATTTATAGATAGATAGATAGATAGATAGATAGATAGATAGATAGACAGACAGACAGACAGACAGACACTATCTATATATACACACAAATACTGTATATATAAATACATGTATACTTTCTCCAGTGACCACTTGAGCAGCTGCATGATCCTAGTGCTTGCATCTGGATTGTCAATTTTACGTGTAATTAATGGACCTGTATCCTATAGAACTCTGTGAGCATTCTAACTCAATAACTAGATTTATCACTGAAAGGCTTCAAAACAACTCCTTCACACAAATATCTTCCCAGTACTTTTCTTCTTTTGTAAACCTAAGGACTAGTTAATAGAGTGCAGCTAACTCAAATAGAATTTTTCAGAATGAATATGGCAATAATTTTGTAATTTAAAAAAAATTTAAGGTCCACAGTAACTTATTAGTGTTTGCCAGGGTGCTCCTAAGTTACTTCCCTGGTTAATGTCATGAAACCAACATTATCATCGCTGTCATCACCACTGCCACCATCATCATCATTGTCGCTGTCACTACCATCATTCTTATAGGTAGATCTACTTACAACTAAATTTAGTACTTATGTTTTGATACATAGAGAAATGTAAAATTTCAACCCATCCTTAAAGCCATCAAGCTAACATTATTACTGACTAAATATAATACATTGTAGAAAAAGTAATAATTTAGTTTTTCTGTTTTGTTTTATTTTCTTAACCAGAGATTAGAGATCAATAGTAAGAAAGAAAAGAGAGAAAAGTCTTGGGATGTAGGAAAAAGAAGAGGAAGAAAACAAATAGAGAGTGGGAAACAGATGTAAACTCATAGGGAGAAAGTGGAGACATAAAATGAGGGCAGAGGAGGGAGGGAGAGAGGGAGAGAAGGAGAAAGGGAAAGAGAGAAGCAGAGCTTGAGATAGATAGATAGAAAGATAGGGAAGTGAAATTGGGATAAAGGTCATCTGATAATTAAATACTTCACCAAATAACAAAGTGATTCCTAGAGCTTAGTTTTAACAGTTGGTTAAAAATGACAGATTGTGGCAAATAAAGATTCCAAAGTCATCTGAAGTCTAACCTAAGATCTTACCAAACTGAATATTCATTCATGTAAAGTAACATTAGAGAGTCCAAGAGCCAGGAAAAACTATTCCAGCTTGGTTTTTCTCATGAGGGTGGCAAGCTGCCCTATATAATGATATATCGAATGTAAATGAAGTAAAGGTTATCCAATTATTTCTTTCTGGTCAAATTTGTAGAGATAGGATTTTCATTGATTTCAAAGAGAGATTGAAAACAGAAGTCTTAAGTATTTATAATCTTAATGAAGAAATAACCTTTCTGATTTATCAAAGGATTTCCACTCTCTCCAATTAAGGATAATTGCTAAAAGACATCCAAGTACAGTGCTTACCATAATAATTTTGTTAAGGAAAAGCCCAGCTGGGCTAATGAGCTAAGTCACAAATCTAAGTGTGATAAGTGTCGGTTTACTGATCCAAGTTCTGCCTGGCTAACTTGTAAATCTGAAGTTTAGAGTCAGTTTACTGGGCTAACAAGCTAACTCATAAATCCAAGCTCAACAAGTGTCAGTAACGTAATCTGCTCTGAATTGATAAGCTTCAGTGTACTGGTTCCTTGCTTTTTGTTGTTTGAGCCTTATTGGCTAATAGCCCCATACTTGTAATTAACCCTATAAAACCTCATGTGCACATCTTGGAGGGGCTCAGAGCTTCAGAGCAGAAGCCCCTCTAAACCCACTGGAGTAATAAATCTGAGTACTCCAACCCTCTGTATGGTGTTTGTTTCTTGGCTGGCCTGTTGTTTATGTAACATTTCAAGTCCCTTCTTGAATCCTAATTGAGTGTATTCTTAGATCAAATAGAAATAGTTTTCTTTCAGCTTCTTAGAAGCTTCATTATAAATGTAATGTTTTCCATTGGGTGATGAACCTGGGCTGTAAGATGTCAGAGTGACTGTTCCAGCAGCTGTGACAAGGCACGGGCTGGCATCATTCTAATCGGCCCCCTTGTGGTTGATTCCCCACTGATGGAGGTGCTAATCCTTAATCCAGTGAATTTCCACCTTCCTACTTTAATATGGTGCTCCCAGGAGAAAGAAAATCACCCATAACTGAGACCAGATCAACATGCCTCTCCACAAGCAGAAATCTAGATCACAGAATTAACCACTTAATCATTTATTTCTGCACCATGATCTGTATTTTAATTACAGAATGGCCACACATGGTCTCGTCCAACAGAGCCATATGCTTCTTAACACGCATTGTTCTTTTTCAAGCTTTGGAAAATTTCTTTCTAAAGCTACAGTAGTTATTGGATACTGACTGGTATCCTTGAGCAATTGCATGACATAAGTAGAAAGCGAGACTTGGTTCCTTGAAAGAATTCCTAACCTATCAAGATTCTCTAACTTGAGGTAGTCATACTGACTTCTGTTACATCCTAGAGTCCTATTACCTCCTGATTTGCTGTTGCCAGTTTTTTACATTGGTGTCTCATTCATGATTATTTTAACTCCTCCCGCACTAAGCTCTTGATACATTTCTATCAGACTCCCATTTTTCAGTTTGATATTATTTACATACTTGCTTATGCTCTGGGTTAAATGGTAGTTTTTTAATACCTCTCCACTGCTGACCCTTGACTTGCCTTTGGTTGTATTTCCATCTCCCAGGTAGGAGATGACTAGCAGATGATGAAGAGTAGCCAAGAATATAGCATTTTCATGGAGAAACACAATTGCCAAAAGTTATGGATGATGAAGTACTACAACAATTTTGTCATAATTTTCTAGCTCTCTGGTCAAATTATTTGTAATACTGAAGATGCCACTGAAGTTGGATTAACAAAATACCTACAGAAATTTACACAACAACATAAAAAGCTCTATTTTAGTCTACAGGCCACTGAACTAAATGAAGTTAAAAGATATGAATTGAAACACTTTAACTGTAACTTAGCAGCTGTGAAACACTGGGTATACATATATTACTAATTTTCTCCAGGTCTCGTTCATGGGTCTGTTGCCAAAAGCTGAAAGAAGACGGTCTCTGCAGTTATCACCTTACAAATCCCTTAGGTGCGCATACAATGGGAGAAATCTAATTCTCATCCAGAGACCAAGCTCTAGGGCATGCCGGCAGCATGGCTTTTAGCATCCCAATGCATTCCAAAGTGAAGGTAGGTGGAATGGAGCTCGAGAGAACCAGTACAAACTGCTAAATACAAGTTTAAAATGCAGACTACAGCTGTTCACAGGAAAAAAAAATCAGCTTTTCACACAGGGCTATATTTAAAGACTAATTGTTTCAAGGTATCTCTGAAGTAGAAAGTGATGTCATTGGTTTGGGATAGAGGAAAGAGAATAAAGTATTGGGATTTTAAAGAGAGAGGAAAACGTGGAAATATTCCTCTAGCAGATATGGTCCTGTATCACTAACAGTCCTAATAGCCCTTTATTCACTTTAGAACAATGAGAGTGTAAATGGATGGTGGAAATGCAGTGTGATGGTCTAATAGCATCAAAGTCTCACTTGAGATCTAGGTCACGATTTTAAGAGGGATTGGTTAGTGTGGTCCCAAAGTAATGGGACCACAGGATGAAGCACAATTGTAGGTTGAAAATTCACACAGTCCATTAGCGTTTTCTGAAGACAAATCTACAAAATTTCTAGGTGAAGTTTGAAGGAGCTGGGCTTAGCCTACTATTTGACTTGGGCGCCAACTTGTGGGAAGATAGCTTAAGGGCCAAGTTAACCAAAGGGGTGTTGGAGCTACAGAAATTATCATATATGGGTTTGCCCTTAATCTGTGCAGGGATAGGTTTGTTTGGCATGTTCCCTACCGGTTTAGAAGATCTTCCTGGGGATTGATATTTATCTGATAAAGGACTTGATATTTATCATTGCATCAGCTTAGCTTATTGGTCCACAGATGTGACAAATTCCCCACTTCAAAAAAAAAAAAAAAGTATTGTCAACTCTTTAGTAATACGCTTTTCCTTTTCCCTCCAGTTTAAGAGTCTTTGTTTCTGTTTTCTTCTGAGAGATCTGAACAGTGTTGTGCTTCAGTTAAGAATTCTGTAAATGGTGCATTTGGCAAGTTCTCCAAACAGATTTCAAAACATCTTGAATCTGGCAGAAAGCTGCTCCAACTGCCCTGGAAATAGTCTCTAGAGCATCATCTATTCCTGATTTTATCCCAAATATTTATAGTTAACTCTTCTTATAATAGGAAGTTTCTTCTACTTTGTGTTACCTATAGTTGCAAATGTGGCTCAAATTAGTTTTCATGGGATAAATTGTTAAAGTCACTTTTCTCTCACAGTTTCATTTTCCACCTAGAGCATGTTACAATTCCAGGAGTGCAGGGCTGGCTCATTTAGCTTCTGCCTTTTGATGACATTTCAAACCTCACAGGGCAGAACGGTTATAGAGTGACAGATATCTGACGAAGTGGGATTATTTCAGTGTAGAAATGCCCCATTCTTTAAATATGAGGGTATTGTTGGATACATTTCTCATATTCCATGAGGCTTTAAAAATTACAATACACTCAAACTTTAGCCTGATTTGGGGCTGTTTTATAGGGACCAGCACATTTAACTTTCAGGGGATTTAGGAGGGTAATTGTGGCTATATAGAGGGGCTATTTAAATTTGGGGTTTCAATATTGGGAACATGGATAGAATAGCATTAAATGGAAACTTATTTGAGACAAAAATTACATTTTGCAGGAAGAAAAATTGAGTTAATGTTGACTTTTTTCTGACAGAAATCTCATCACTTGTGTTTACACACTTACCGCTTTGGGGGCTTTCGTTGCTTTCAGCAGACCTGGATTCCCATCTGGTGTTCTCTTCTGACTGGAGGACGTCTTTAACCTTCCCTGTACTGCAGTTGGGTTTTTATGAACTGCCTGGCTTCTGAGTATCTGAAAGTCCTTACTTAACCTTTGTTTTGAAAACTATTTTTGATAAGTATTGAATTTTAGGTGGACAAGTTTTTGTTTGAATACTTCAAAGATGTTTTTCCGCTGTCTTTTGACTTATATTATTTCTGGTGAGAAGTCTGCTGTAAGTTTTATCTTTATTCCTCTGGGCATAAACTGTACATAAAGTTTTTTTTCCCCCTCTTTGGTTGCTATTAACATTTTCTCTTTATCACTGCTTTTGACCAATGTATTATAATGCATTTTTTATTATAACATTCTCCAAGATTTTTTGTGCTCGAGGTTTATTGGATTATTGGATCTGTGGACTTACATAATTTTTATTAAATTTGGAAAAATGTGGCTATTATTTTTTAAAATATTTTTCTGTTGCTTTTCTTGTTCTATTTTTTTGAGGATTTCAATTACTCATATGCTAGGCAGTTTGAAAAATTTTCATAGCTAACTAGTATTCTGTGTCCTTGTTTTTCAGTTTTCTTTTCCTTTGTTTTTCATTTTGGATAGTTTCTATTGCTGTATTTTCAATTGTGAAGTTTTATATTCTTATGGGTACAAAGCCCAAACTAGCCCAGGTCCTGTGTGAGTTCCTGGAATTATTTCCTCTCAGATCACTAATCTTGCCTGACATCCTGAAGATACCCAACATCCTGACCATCTCAGCTCTCCACAAGTTCACCTGCATGTTAACCAGTCCCCCAGTAAAATAAGTAATAAGATACTTTTTAACCATGCCAGTTTGTTCATATTGAAAAATAAATAGACAAACTATGGGCATGGTTTTTGTCCAGGCTTTGACAACTGGGTTGAGAGCAGAAGTGCCCAAATGTATCCTGAATGGCATTTGCTTCCATTCCAAGAAACTGCGGGCCCTGAGGTTAGAGTTTGCCAAAGCCAAAACCAAAATAAACAAGAGCAAACTAATGAAGATTCCAAATCTAATCAAAGTCAACTCCAATTTAAGAACACATTTCATTATGGATTCTTACTATCTAATTATGGGATGTTGGGGGAGGCTCTGATTCCATGTTCCCAGAGGCCTGGATCCCCATAGAACTGATTCCAGATGATCACCCATGATAAGTGATGTTTACTATACATGTTTACCATACACCACTAATGAGTTCTCTTTACCATGCACCACTGATATTACAGTGACTTCTCTACTGACTCCGGTGTGCTAGCAGCCTTCTCTGATAACACAAAGCAAGACTAGAAATATTGGCGATTGTTCCTCAGTCATATTCTAGTATTTGGGAACTCTAGGTCAGTTCCTGCTGAAATGTAGGAGGATCATTTTGTAAATATTTATGGGCACTAGAAGCTAAAGCATCCAGCATCCCCTGGTGGTTCCATGAAAAGCTCATTTTCCTCTCCTCTAAAGACTGTATTTTTAACCTGAACCATCGTATTTCTTTCTTCTTTTCCTCCTTCCTGCCCTTATTCTAGTAACTTTATTCAATGTGTCATTAAAGGAATTCCCCAAAATCCCTCCAATGGTCATCACTCTATAAAAATGATCAAAGTGAACAACAAGTAAAAGTTTTTAAAGAGAAATTTCATATACTTTAAGGGATTTTGCAGGTGTGTGTGCATGCACACACACACACCAAATTTACAGAACTGTGGAAGACTTATCAGATAATTTTATTACTTAGTTTGTGGCAAGAAAAATAATAAGATTCCATTTTTTTTTTATCAATGAGGTGTTAGGTTTGAAAAAATGAAGAAAGAAAAAAGTTGTGCAAAGTCATTTTTGCTTTGTGATCTTTTATGTGCTTGTCTCTCAAGTGATGAACTGTCAGTTGTAGCTGTGTTTGTCATGTCTGTGTTCATGTTTTGGAGATGAGGTTAATATTATAATAATTGGTATTATAAGAATGCCAACTTGTTTAATGTTTCACATCCAAAGAAAACAAAAGTGAAAAAAATACAAAACAAATAACATGTTCTCTCCAAGTCACACCTAGAATGTTCACCAATATTTGAGAGTAAATATTTATATGTTAATAATAAATCTGAATGCTGTGACTAATCTGTGATTATGCCATTATGTAGATTGGACGTGGAAGTAATCTATGCAGGCATATCCCTGAAAGGCAGAGATGTCACAAATGACACTGATGTAGGCATTTCAATTTCAGCCTTTCAAATGCTGGAGTTCAAGCTGATAAATAATGTTGGCTGAAGACCAAGGCTGAAGCTGAACTTCAGAGCATCCCTACTTAAAAGTTTTCTGCAAGATATTCAAATTTGAGAAACAATTGTCTACACATTAAAAAGGTAACCTTCTGTGTTATATATATAAATGATGGTGAGTTCAAAGGGACACCCAGTCTTGAATGTGATGGTGGTACTGTGCCCATGCTCTGAGTGACAGGGAGAGGGTGAAGAGTGATCTTACAAAGATGCTTTGTGTAAAAGCAGAGAGTTGGCATGAACTCACAGATGGGGAAAAAGGAAAGAGTCCTCAGTCACAGTTCTTGACTGGTCAGGGCACAGGAGACAGAGATATCATTCAAGGTGATGTAATCTCTTGAGAGAATCTTTCATTATGTTGGGGGAATTGGGACTTGCTAGTGGGAGCCATTTTCAGAAGCTCAATAGTAGTGTTCATCTCTGAAGCTTCTTACCAAGAAACCACTGGTTGCTAAAATAAGTTATCACTGGAGAGTTCATAAACAAAAGAGCCCATTAGTGTGGAAGTGGTTTGGCACCAAGCATTCTGAATAATTATAATGTTGCATCAGCCTTGGAGACCATGAGACCAGGTTAGAAGGAGAGAATGACCAGTCTGCCACATGCCTCAGGGAATGCACTTTTTCCTGGCCTGCTTTATTAGCCAAAGGCAGGGGCTGGAGTTTCAAGGCATCTGTAAGTAATATTGACTAAAAGAATATATCATAGTCATTGCCTCAGTGTAGCTCAAGACCCCAAGAAATTACACCCTAGAAAAACACTTGGCATTTGCATACAGAAGTCTATGCATCAGCAAATAAATCATATTGGATTAATTTTTCTTAAAGATTTTATTTTATAGAGCAGTTTTAGGTTCACAGGAAAATTGAGAGGAAGGTAGACATATCCCATACGCCCCCTCCCCCCATACATGCTTAGCCTTATCCATTATCAACTTCCCCCACCAGCGTGGTACATTTGTTCCAGTTCATAAACTTATATGTACACATAATAATTTCCCAAAGTCCATAGTTTCCCTTCGGGGTCTTTCTTGATGTTATACCTTCCATGAGTTTAGACAAATGTATAATGATGTACATCCATCATTATAGTATCACTGCTCTTAAAATCCTCAGTGTTCCATTACCCATCTCCAGACAATCACTTCATATTGCATTTTTAAATTATGAAATAGAATAAAGATAAACCTGTCTTTAAATAGGACATCTTTTTGAGTTCTTCAACCAACATTACAAATTTCTTATAGGTTATAGTACTTGTAGACAGGGTTTTCCATTAAAAGTTATGAGGTCCACTTAGGACCCAAGGTCCTGGAAATTCATCTAATAAATAGAGCTCTTTTACAAATAAATGGGAGAGTAAAGATGATACATCTCATCATCATTTTTCTAACAGAAGATCTTATTCTACTTGGCTAGGCTTCTGAGCTCAGACCATATTCTAGGGGTCAGAGAAATTTATAATATCATGCTGTCATTATAAATTTATATCACTAAGATCTTTCATTGCGATGCCTCCCCCAAACTCTGCAAGTCATCTTTAATCAATGTAGGTATGTAGGAGTAGTTGGAAATGTTTTTGTAAATATGCTTCTCATTAATTGAAGCAAAACCATATGCCTCAAATCTAAATTTACAGACCACATATTTTAATAATATTTAATAAATAAGGGGAAGCCTTTCCACCACAAAGAAACTCTCTTCCCTACACAGGACACTGGTTTATTTTGGGGTTCAGAATCTTGTAATACAAATATAACAACGTTAAAGTGCCTAAGAATTGACATTTTTAAACTGACATTAAAAAAATATGAACTCAGGTTGCTTTGCATATTATAATTTTATCCATGGTCTTAATTAAAATGACAAAAAAATAGAACATTCTTCCACTTAACTCTTTGCTACTCCTGTGAAGGTTATTAGATCTACTCACAAATATTCCAGTACTCTTCTCTGGCACATAATTTATTGTATCTCCTGGGCCCCTTGTTGAAATAATATTATTTTGCAAAGTTTAGTAATGCAACCTGCAACCCATCCTGCAAGCTATCAGTTACACTCATTAAAGACATGTTTAAAAATGTTCATACTTACTGTTCATAGTAGTCAAATATCCACTGGTTGGATAACAGATAAACACATTTTGAAATAATCACACAATGGAGTATAACATAGCAGTGAAAAGGAATCTACAACTATATTCAATAACCAATGAAAAACTTAGTAAGATAGTGTTGAATGAAAAAATAAAGCCACTCCTAGAAGTTTGCATATAAGATGCTAAGTTCTTTAAAATTCAAAGCCAGGGGGAATATATATATATATACATTTTAAGATAAATTCAAGATATCACTTACTTTTAGGGTGAGGTGGGGGTAGAGAGGAAAGGGATTAAAATAGATTTAATTATTAGTAATATTTTCATTCTTAAGATGTTAGCAAGTTTACTGGGATTTCTTTATTATTTACATAAATGTAAAAAAGCAATAATATAAAATGAGTAAAATAAAAGATGGTATAATAGTTTGGAAATGGTTGAATTCTCGAGTTGAAAATTTACTATCAGAATGGGTTTCTTCTGTGTGTTGGATCTACTTATTTTTTTGTTGACTCCATTTTCAATCAGGCTCTGTCCATTTGTAGTAAGATTAGGCAGGAGTTCTGAGTCTATACTTTGAGAAATTATTAGGAAATTAAAAAAAAAAAACTTCCTCAATAGTCCAAAGTATTTAGTTTGCATCTCATTTGTTAATACGTTCCTGATCCATCATTACAACCTGGGGAAACACCTTCTCATCAACCATGCAGCAGTCATACTCCCAGCCTCGGGAGAAGCACTCACGACTCTTACTTCTATACACTGAAAATGGAGAGTTTATAGATTCTCAGTGGAAAATCAGGGTTCAGTAACTCAAAGAAGGAAAACTGGACTCCTGTCAGGCAAAAAAACAACCAGAGCCCACTAAGACAGTTTTTACAATTCATCTTTAATATTCTTATGAGGCAGGCAGGATATGTCTGCAGAAGTATTTAGATTTTTTTTTTTTTAGCAAAATAGCAAATGTCCTGCAAGGATTGAATGCATCTTCCTTATTGATGCTACATTCCACACTACATCATGAAAAATGTCATACTCTATTATGGGAACAGCATGACATTTTCAAAGTCCCATCTGATGTTTGGTGGGATTCAATGTCCTATTTCTGCTGATTCTAAGTGCTGTTGAGGCACACCAGTGAAAGAGACTCCTGGAGGAGTATGTGTTGTGTCCCAAGGCCTGACCTCACTTCTACCTGCTGTCCTAAATCAGTAGACTTAGTGTAGCTCAGAAAGAATCTCATTTGCCATGACAAAGGTAATTTTTCAGAAAAAGTAATTATATGCTGTTACTCAAATTTTTTTTTCTTTTTTTTATTGAGTATGATCATTTTACAATGTTGTGTCAAACAAATTTTTAAAATTTCATTAACCTGTTTTATGGATTCATAAGTTAGCAGGTAAACAATTGATAATCTAAACAGTTTTTCATAAGTACTATAGTAGGTATGGTGGGGGAAAAAGTCATAATTCCTACTCTAGGTGAATATTTACAGTCTACATAATATGCTAAGAGTTTGAGGAACAAAATAGGAATTTTGTCCTGGTTTTTCATCCTTATATAAAAGATTCCTATTTTTAATTTTTCAGTAATTGATCATTTTGATCAGGATTTGCATGTATATGAATTTTAGACACTAGTGCTCATGAGGCCCTCTTGTGCAGAATTTCACTCACTTCTTCCTAAAAGTCTAATCCTTTGGGTTCCAGATCCCTGTCCTTTTGTGATTTATTCATGATTCTTTGAATATGCTTCTTAAGAGTCTTCAGGGATTATTTAAATGTTGATGTAACTCTACATTTTGTTGGTGCCAAACTCTCCACCTGTTTTATTTGGATGACCTCACCTGATCCCATGATTTAAACTACTACTCGCAAATAATGATCCCCAAATCTAGCTCTATAGTGCTAACTTGAAATTCATATTTAAAAACAAAATCCAATGGCCTACTGAACATCTTCATTTGTATATTCCAAGACTACCTGAATTTCGACCTGCCCTCATTGTCTTATTATGAATTCTAAACTTTTCAACCTGAGATAATATTGCCAGCCATTAAAAATTTCTCTTCTTACCACCAGTTTCTAGAACAACCTGGTTTTTGATTTGAGCTGGTGTCAGGAAAATATGTGGATAGAGGCTAAATTAGAAAAAAAAAAAAAAAAGTGTCCTTAGTACAGATAACCATATTGAACTTACTAAATTGGCAAACTGGACAGGCTGCTTGACTTCCTTGAGTTGTAGTTTTCTTTCATGTGAAATGGCATTGTTAATACATACCTCATGGAATAATTATGTAAATTAAAAATATAACTTATGTAAAGTGATAAGCAAAAAGCCTAGGATATAAATTGTATTCAATCAATACTCAGTGGAGTAAACTAAATCAGTAAGTTGTATATCTTAATGAAGGTCTTTTTTACTAACATTAATTAGCAAAACAAATGAAAATAAATTAGAAAAAAATGAGCTATCTACTCAATATTCAGTAGACATTTTAATGTCAGACCACTTACTACAGACCTGTGGTTTCTTGGTGAGGGATGGTTATAGCACAGAATAGAACATCTGGTCTCAGGCACTGTGATGTCATCCCTGGAATGTACTTGCAGTTAAATTACAAGAGCTGGTGAGGTGAGGTTTGTCTCATAAAGCACAGAGGGGCATCTAGGGCACCAGGTGGGAGCAGAGAGGCTTCCTGGTGATCCACTTCTCCTTTCTCCAGAGAGAGGATTTTACCTTCTTCCTGTTCTCTGTCATCCTCTCTGCCTTCCATTTGTATTTTCCTCTTTTCCTGTGATGACTTTGGACAGCCTGAGGGACCTGACACCTCCAAAAGATTGTCTGTATTCAGTTCCTGAATGCAAGGATGGCCAACTTGCTTTTCTACAGGCTGAGTGGACAAACCAAAAATTGAATGTATTACAACATCTGGGTTGTTTCTGATTAGCAAAGGTAGGGAAACTTCAGGGAATACTACTTTCTAGGATGCTAATGTCTTACATCACTCTGTCTTAAAACATTCCCTTTAGAGTGCAGAATTTTCAGTATTCTTTGGGAAAATTGCTTTCAGAAAGGGATAGAAAGATTTGATACCAATGTAGAGTGTTCTAGCAGGTGAGTGGCAGAATGCTTACCTCTTTGCACTGAAAGAGGCCACATTACAGAATAATCTAACATCATTTCAACATATATTTCTGTTTGTGGTGTGACTATATTGCTCCTACTCTCTTTAAGGAAGAAAAATAGGAAAAAGTAGACTATGACTTCCCTTCTGGAGAACGCCAGCTTTTCTATATAAAAGAGACAGCTTTAAATAGACTGCTGTATATCACAGATTAAAATTGTTACTTTTTGCATGTTTCTAAAATGCTATTTTACAATATAATTTACAGTTGACACATATCTGAGATTTAGTTTGAAAAGCTGAATAACTACTCTTGATTGAAAGTTCAGAGAAAACGACAATGTGGTGGCTCAGAACTAAATAATGAAGCTGAGAGGTAGTGTGTGATATACGTGGAGGTGGAGTTTTTATCATTCTTTAATGTGGACTTTTGAGGGATAAAGAATTTTGGGACAATCTGTTAACCTTCCCACAGAGAAAGGTACTTTTTTTTGGTATAAATAAAATGAGTATAGGGATTCTCCCAAAGATAGAAATGTGGAGTAATCCAACCAGGGAGGGTTGGCTAGTTTAAGAGAGTCCTAGGGTCAGCAATGCTTCTCACTGTGGCTTTTGTAATAAGACAGGTTTTTAGGGTATAGGGCCCACCTAACAGCCTGTAGTCCACCCTCATCTGCCCATCAGCTGTTCTGTGTGGTTTTCTTTCAGCTCTTCTCTGTTGGCTCCCAACTCAACATCTTATCTCTTCATTATTGTCTTGACAAACTTAGCCATTGTTAAGCTGGCTAGCCTTGTTGGAAAAGCTGAGATAAGTATAGTAATTACTAGCAGATGTGCCATTTTACCAGGGCTGTTTTGTGTCCAGATCATTGCAACATAGGTTTTTTATGTCAGATTCCTTTGAGGAACTGGTGAAAGTTGTTAATATACTTCTGGAAAAGCTGAAAAAAATGGATATATGGTCATACACAGAGGCATGCACAAAAACATGTATAAATATGAAGAGGATGGGAAAAAAATGCCAGGGTGCTTCTTGCATTCTTCAAGGGTCTAGGATACAGTAAAAAGTGTTAAATACTCAAGATGAGCATTCTTGTGTGTGTCAGAGTCCCAAATCTTACATCACTATGTGGTGCTGTGCAAAGTACAGGATCTTCTACTCCATGTTGTAGAGCTGTTTTGGTAAGTTATTTAAAATTTATCACATTTTTTTCCCTGGATTTATAAATTGTGGGCGTGTTTGTCTGTTCACCATACATAATATGTGGATGATCAAAGTAGGTTAATAATGTAAATGTATTTTATATTCAGAATAGTGCCAAAACAAGCAGATAATTATTATGAGTAACTAAGAAAGTTCAATTTAAAAACACTTCCAAAGCACTTACATTGCACAGACCATCAGGTTTGGAACTGAAGAGAATAATATCCTGAGAGTAGGTGGTTTTCAAAAATTCTCCTTTTAAGAAAGAAGGTAAGGAAAGCCCACACAACTGAACTTAGGCATAGTATGTAATAATATAAGAAATGCAATAAAACAAGACATTGAAGAACAGAAGAGAGAATTTCCTTTATTACAAATCAATCACTGGAGGCTGTCAGAAGATTTCTTAGCAGTTGGATTCTGAAGTTTTGAAACAGTTAAAAGTAGCTAGAAATAAAACTACACTTTAGTAACAATGGAGACTATTGATTAAGCTATTGACTGAATATTTGATGAAAATTCACAGTTACTAACAAGTTAGTGAAACTGCATGCATTTAAGATTCTTAATTTATCTTAAAAATATATGTCCTAATCTATAAATAAGGTTGTCCTAGAAATGGACAGTCTAAAGGGATTGGTAACATGCAAACCAAAAGCCATACAAAAGGATGACCACAAACACAGGCCGTATTTTCACAAGTACAAGTACAAGTACTACATGATGGATGACTCAAATGAATAAGAAAAGAATGAGCTTATTGTACTAAGATACTAAGTTCCCTGAAAATTTAAGATCTTTACCAAAGATTACAAGGTCCAAAGAGATTTTTTTTTTTAAATTGGGAATTATAAAGTAAAAAACATCTTCAGACACTTTCCTGGGAGTATTTTTGATTTGGAGGATCATAAGATATATTTCAACTTTGCTGAAGGGAAGAAAATTTACCAAGTGAGAGGAAAAAAAAATAAAGATATATTTTGTGTCTATTTGGCCTATCATAGTCTGTGCTTTGACCACTTACAACTTTCAAGACAATGCAATGAAGGTATGGATGGGATTGAGGTGAAACACAATGGGGTAAGTATTCCAAATTATATTTAAATTTGTCATATTCCATTTATATTTTTATTTGAATTGTTTTCAACATCATCTTGACAAGAAATACCTAGGGGAAATATTTTGTTCTTGGAAGTGAAGCCAATGATAATATCCCTTTCAAATCTGAAAAAAGAAAAAATAAATTAAAAATCTTCATTGAATGAAGTGAAGTTTTAAAGTTGGATAATCATAATCATTGATTTTTCCAGGACAGAAAACAAATTGAAATGTCAGTTACTGACCATCCACTATCCTTCTGACCTAAAACTATATCTCCTTTCTTCTCTGACTCTGCCCTGTTACAAGTATGTGGAGATTTCAGGTACCTGGATAAAACAAACTCTACATGACATTATGAACATGATCTGGTCCTACACAAACTGCCTGGTGTCATCTACCTTAACAACTTCAGATCTAAAATGCTTAAGCTAAACACTTGAATTGTGAATGTATGAACTTTCAAGTGATAATACCTACCTTTCATTTATATGTAACCTGTAAAACTTTGCATCTTTTAGAGGATGCGTTTCAGAAATTGGAGAAAGAAAAATAAAAATGGGGATATTTTAGTAATTATCAACTACTGAAAAACATTCACTTCCTTACACGAGTGTGTGTCAAATATTAAAATATCATAAGGGTGTTTAAAAGTAACTTGTGTTTTATTTAGAGATTTTTAGTACTTCCTCCTTTAAGCTGTCATATCTGGGAAGGAGTGTACAATGAAGTGGGACATATATATATTTATAAGAATATACATTTCTATAAATAAGTGTATCAAATATATGATGTAAATATCTCTATAAAGAAGACATTTTTTATGGGATGGGAGTGGGCTGTGATTTTACATTTAGATTATGAACTTCCAGAGGCAGCCAGATATATCCAAAATGCCAACTGATACAACATCCAAATATGGTTCCTAGAATATTGAATGTGGAAAAGTAATAAAGTTAAAAAAATTGAGCCAAATTAACTTTACATTCATTGAATTAGCAAAATTAACCAGAATCATGTAAAAGCCACAAAGAGTTGTATTTGAAAAGTGCTGTAGGAAATGCAACACTCACAAGCTCATTTGAGACTCATAAAGCCCCTATGATGTGGTCATTACAAATTAAGGAGCAAGGGATTGAAGTGACTTATTAAGAAACTACAATTAAATTGTCCATGATGAGGAATACTTATTTTGCTTAAAATATTCTGTAAAATCATTATCACATCATGAATTATTATTATTTATTATTATTATTATTATTATTATTATTATTATGATTATTATTTTGCAGATAATCCATTTCACAGTCATCCCATCTCCTCACTCATGAAATCATGCAGCTGAATAATAATGTGACTGAGTTCATTCTGCTTGGGTTGACCCAGGATCCCGTTAGAAAGAAAATAGTATTTGTCACTTTTTTTGCTTTTATGTCTGGGGACACTGTTGGGTAACTTTCTGATTATTACTACTATCAAGACCAGCCAGGCACTTGGGAGTCCAATGTACCTCTTCCTTTTCCATTTATCCTTATCTGATATCTGCTTCTCTACTTCCACAGCCCCTAGAATGATTGTGGATGCCCTTTGAAGAAGGCCACTATCTCTTTCAATGAATGTATATAGTCCAAGTATTTTCATCCCATTTCTTTGGCTGCCTGGAGATCTTCATCCTTATCCTCATGGCCGTTGACTGCTATGTGGCTGTCTGTAAGCCCCTTCACTACATGACCATCATAAGCCACAGGGTCTGTATTGTGCTGGTGGCTGTGGCCTGGGTGGGGGCCTGTGTGCATTCTTTAGCTCATATTTTTCTAGCCTTGAGTTTACCTTTCTGTGGTCCCAATGTGATTGATCATTATTTTTGTGACCTGCAGCCTTTGTTAAAACTTGCCTGTACAGACACCTATGTGACCAACCTACTCCTGGTGTCCAACAGTGGGGCCATATGCCAAGGGAGCTTTCTTGTGCTGATGGCCTCCTATGTTGTTATCCTGCATTCTCTGAGAAGCCACAGTGCTGATGGGAGGAGAAAAGCCCTCTCCACCTGCATCTCCCACATCATCATGGTCATCCTGTTCTCTGGTCCTTGTATGTTTATATACACACGCCCTGCAACCACCTTCTCCATGGATAAGATGAGAGCTGTGTTTTATACACTTGGAACACCTTTGATCAAACCTCTGATATATACTCTGAGAAATGCAGAAGTGAAAAATGCCATGAGGAAATTGTGGAGCAAAAAGGTGATCTCAGATGACAAAAGATGAATAGAAGTTTCAAACTTTTCTTCCATAGTTTTGATTGCTCTAAAAGAAAGCCTTAGAGAATATCTTCTTATTGTAGAGTTACTATAACCCTAACTAGAGGCATGAGAATTAGTTTCTTTAGGAAAAAGGCAATGTAAACTCATATGCTGGTTAGTGTTGAGTCAGTTTTATGTAGAAGAAGACACAGCACTAGGAAGAAACAGTCCTGTAAGACACACTGCCTTTGATGTTCTCTTCTATATTCTTTGCCTCTCTATCCTGACTAATAGCACGGTGGTTTTGATCAATTTTCCATGCGCTTCTTTGTATTGACTTCCAGTGTTCTCTGTTTAGAGTTACACTTCTATAAGCTCATAGCCACAGCCTGACAGGTTTTCCTCCCTAACAGCTTATTTACTGGAAACTGTGGTCTCATGCCTGATCATGGGCCTTCAACTTAGTTGTCTTTCTTAACTCAGCAGGCAGCACTAGGTTCAAATAATTGTAAAATCTTCATGTTTTAAGGGACGATATGTATAATCTTGGTAATACCCATTCTTTGGGGGGGGTTATACTTCAAATTCTTATCTTGTTTACCTAGATTCTTCTAGAACAGTTATAGGATATGATGAAAAATTTCACCACTTTGTAGGAGTCTTTTTTCCTTAGGAAGTTTCTGATAGTTGAGGTAGACTTCATAATAATTTTATTTTTCTAAAAACTAGATTTTGCTCTTAAAATAATCCCTTCAGATTTGTAGGAAATATTAAATTTTCTCTTGAATTACACCCATTATAATAATTTGTTTATAGTATTAGGTTATTATGATTGTAGCATAGATGTTCTGGACTAAGGTAGGTATATTTACGTGAGCTAGAAGTAAGGAGTACATTTAGCTGATGGTTAGGTATTTGAACATAAATTAAAGAAAGAATGTTATAATTCAGAAGAGGGTTTTTAGACTTTGGAAGATAGTTACATCACAGACATAAATTATTGTCTTTTAATACAGTCCAGAAAAAAAGAATAAGTCAAGAAAGACAGATATTGGGATGAAAATTTATGCAAGGGAATGGATATCGCTTTTTGTCACCATCCATCAACACTGAAATCTCTAATTATATGATCCCTAAGAATCTTTCTCACTTCAGTTTATTTTCTTAATTGTATTTTTATCCATGTAGAAAATTCAATATGAATATTTTTGTTTATTTGTAACTTCTATTTCTATTTATAAATAATTAAATTTTATTAAGATGACTAAATTTGTATTAATTTTATTGTACCAAGAACTTTAGAAAATTTTAGCTTGAGAAAAAGGCTATCTATTTCTTCATGTGGGAAGGGAATGAACTCTAGGGACACATTTGCATCATCTGTTTTTTTCAGATTCTGTAAATTTCAAGGCTAATCCATCTCAAATAATTTATCACTGATCACAGATTCTACAGTTTGATTCTTCCCTTGCAAGGCTTATATAGCAGTAGATTCCCATTGGTGGAGTTTTAGTTGAAGTCTTCTATCAAGACAAGGAAGTAAGGAGAGGATAGCTCAGTAGTATAGTGTGTACCTGGCATGAATAAGGTCCTGGGTTCAATCCTCAGTACCTACATTAATACATATATACATATATACATACATAACCTAATTGCCTCTCCCACCAAATAAATAATTCTTGAAAAGACAAGGAAAATATGAAAATGGTGTATACTGGATCCAACTTAGGTACCTCCCCAGACACACTCTATTTAATACACCTTCTGGACATGCTTTGAATATAGAGCTCCCATGGTCACTGTCACCATATCTCTTGTAGACAGAGATTATGATGAAATTTCTATCCAGGATTATGTAATAAAGATTATAGAAGCTGAAAGATGACTGAGTGTACAACCTCACCATGATGTTTTTGTTTAAGTCAGTGTTCTGATAGAGAAAGAGTGGAACTCTGAGGTTTAAAATACATGTTTGTGTGAAGAAGAATAAGAATCACAAACTCAAAAATTATCTTGCATTGTCTTGGTTGTCATAAGTAGCTTCCTCTTTCTTGAAAGACAGGAAAGAACAGTCTCCCTTAGCCTAGATACCATGTTATCACCTCATTTAAAAGAATTGTCATGCAATGCTATTTATTCTGTGCATAAACTTCCTCCATCATTCTATATTGCTTCCAAACAGCTAACCAGGGGTAAGTGGGAGGAAGCTCCAAAAAAGAAAGTACTGTTTTCTGTAGACTCACACCATGGGGAATGCCTCATAGAGTAAGGATGTGGTTAGCTTCACTCACAAAACTAAGCACTAGATCTCTGGGGAAAGAAAGCAAAAAGACCTACAAGACAGAGGTGCTAAATTATGATTTATTATTTTGATCTTAGGAGTTGACAATATCTTAAAAATCTGTACTACTCTTAAGTATGATAGCTTAGGAGTGAATATGATATGAACTTAATTCATAGTTAGAGGTCCCTAAAGTAAATTGTTTGAAGAAATTAGATCTCAATGTTTTTAGGGCAGGGGAATCTTTTGAAGTATGTCATCAGTATATCTATATTCAGGGAAATAAAAGAAGCCCAACAAAAAGAACTGTGGGCTGACTGATATGACAACTAATTATTTATTTATTTACTTTAACGTTGTCAGAAACCTCTTTATTATAGGTGTTTTTAAAACCCTTCTCCACGTGCATTGCAGAATAAATATAACTTCCATTCACTGATATAAATTGTTCTCAATACAGCTTGTAAGTTCTTATTTTTTTCAAATAGCAATCATATTACAATATTTAACTGGATCAAATCAAGATGTTGTACATCTTAAATTTACACAATGTTATATGTCTAATATATTCAAATAAAAGAAAAGTATAGGTTCTTTTCAAAAGTGTTATCTTGAAGATAAATTTTGACTCAGACTTTGGAGGAACTTGATGGGCACTGGAGAAAAAAATCACAACACGTGAAATTCCTTAAATAAAAATTAATTAACTTTAAATAATGTTGTCTAATATTACACATAATTTTTTTAAAAGAAACCTTTGCATTTAAAATGTTGTCTGGTGAGTGAAGAGTTTTTGACACAAAGCACTCACCCTTGACTTGAAGTTGGATGTCATTATGAGCTGAATTGTTTCCCCCAAGAAAATAATGTACTGTAGTCCTAATCCGTAGTAACTCAGAATGTGACCTTATTTAGAGAGAGGGTCTTGTGGTGTAAGTGAAGGAGAATTGATAAATGGCTGCACTTAGGCTAACAGATTGCTTATTCTTACGCTTGCCCTTGAAAAGGTCAACTAACCCAACTGACTGGTTGTTACTCAGAGCTCCAGGCCCATTGTTAAAATAAAGCTATTAATTCTACTGTTTCTACTTTATTCCAGTAATTGTTATGAAAAAATCTCAATAACTTCAACATTAATAAATAATTAGCCTTTGGTAATGGACACAGAGGAAGACTCTTAATAAATATAATGAATGTTTTAGGGTTTATTCCCTGTGTAGAAAGTAATAAGACTAAATTTAAAACTTTTTGGTTACTGAGTATAAAAACCCATAATTGTTATTTAACAGTATACATTTGAAGCAATCTAACATAATATATTCTTAAAAGCACACTTGAAAATCCAAAGCAGTAGCAAATTAAAATCACCAGGGTTAATTTTTATTTTCAGTATCCAAGAATTATCATAAGGCTTGCCATTGAGGTTGCTCACAGGTTCCTCCAGTGCCTTTAAATACGCTTCCTGCCTCTTTCAGTGCAGATTCTCCAGGAGCCATCAGACCCTATGCATTTAGGGAGCTGGACCTTGCTGCACATTATTGTACTGAAGGGAAAAAAGAAGAGAGAAAGGCCCATATGCATTAGACATTTTCCCTGCAGTTTTGTGATGTAAGCCTCATTCCTATTCTGAATATTCATAAAAGTGGTTTTTAAAATATTATTATTTTAAATATAATTTGAAAGCTAGATACAAAGCATGATACTCTTCCACTGTTTTTTTCCCCTAAGAGATGCATCTGTTATTTTGATTTAGAATATATATATTCTAATATATATATATACCTTTTTTTTAACATGTTGTCATGAGTTCAAGTATACAAGGATCTCCCTTCAAATATTGATTGGAATTGGCTGATACTATATATGTGAGTTTTCATTTTTTCTTTTCCTTTTTCCATCTTTTCTTTCTTTCTTCCATTTTTACTTTGCAGGTGTACATCTGCAGAGAGTCATCTCTTTGTCTAGCTGTAGAATAACCTATCCTTACCTGCTTTTTTCCCTAGGAAATTAATTTTCCATAAAAATGTATTTCTAAAAATATATATCTGCTTGATAACTATTTCTTTTACAACCCTTAAAGGCTTCTAAGCATATAAATTGTGTCATGTCACAATTTGACATTAGTTCACAAAACAACTTAAAGTGTGCTGTAACAGCAGATAGATGGCAAGAATGCTATCCTGAAATTGTGGTATCAAACTTAGGACTGTTAGACACTAGGACAGGAGGTTTAGAGGATTTTGAAATGTGTTGGAGTCTATTTTGGATTGAAAAATCAATGAGAAAAAACCATATACATTTGAAAACTATTAAACAATTAAATAAGATAAGAAATAAGTAAAGATGATAAAGCTGATGAAAATGAATTGATAAATGATTTAGTAAACCACTTGATTTAAAAAAAATAGCTCCTTGCAGCTGAAAAATAATGCATGAAAGTTATGATTCCTCATTTTCTTAACAGGAAATAGATACTCATCAAATGTGAGGGACATTTTCCTAAATCACACAATCAGGGAGTTTCAGATCAGGACTTGAAACTCTATTCCCTGGCTTCCTCTGTCACAGCTCTGTAATATTTTGCAATAATCCCTGATATTTGAAATGAATAGAGGTAGTTCAGAGGGAAATTTATGAGGCCACAGCTGGAGAAGTGCAAATTATATAATTAATGACTATTTCTTTAACAAAGGTACATCATGCATATATTATTAAAATTGAAAGAAATTAAGAAAACTATAAAATGACCTATGTGAAACATATGGATAAAATTATTAACTTCTTGAAGTGTTTGATTCAATTTTTCCTAATTGTACAAGACAGATTATCTTTTGTAGGATTCTGGTGGTCTTCATGAAGAAAAATTTACCTTGATTTTAGTTCTTCCATCCGTGAAGTGAGAAATCCTGTTACCTAACCCTTGTCCTGGTAGTTGGGACTTTCAGTAGTGGCCAGTGGTCAAAATATTTTGTAACTTCATTATAAATCTATATTCAATGGCATGTTAAACTCATTGAAGAAAATTTATTCCCTGAGCTCCCCTTTCACTCTGGTGAAACACTTACAGAGTATTAGTCCTTTTATGATGAATGAGTCAGTATTCAGTTAATTCTTGCAAAGTATTAGATGTACATATCAATACTGAAATATTTTATATGGATATTTTAATTGGTTTCCCACAAGAATCCCATGTGGTAGGTGCTAGTATTATTACTATTTTCATAAAAAAAAAAACAAGGCTCAGAGAATATGCAATTTGTCTAATATTATTCAACTGTTAAGAAGTGGGCCACACATTAGAATTCATTTAGTCTAACTCAAGTACCCTCACTTAACATAATAACTTGCCTCCCTAGTGGCGACAATTGCTAATTTATTTTAGGAGTTAAAGATTAGTTAGTCTTGTTTTCTAAGAAACATTTCTGTGCGATTAAGGAAACCAAGAAGACCCTGAAAATCAGAGTTTAGATTAGGTTTTATTTTATTTTTTTCATTTTTTAAAAATTCCTTTTTAGAGATTATGGTAAGGCAGGATGGACATTAGTCTCTTAACTGTCTCTTTTAGGATGCTCTCCAGCCTAGATTTTTCAAATGAACTTGTAGTAGAGCTGATGTTTTCAGTTAATTAGCAGCTTTAACTATGATGTCTTTTCAGTTGAGCCCATCACATATCAGATATCTTTCATGTAGCACACCCTAATTCTTCTGTTACAAATGCATTGTTTCCTTCCATTACAACTTGTAATAAGAATCAGTGTTAGTTCAGCAAAACAAGGAACCATGAGAAATCAGAGTCTTCAATAATAATAGCTATTAGGTTTAACAAATGATCTTGGAAATTATTTAAATCCTATTAGAATTGCCAAAGTATAACTAGACTTTTTAATGCTGATATGAAAACCAAATCCAGATATGTGTAAGAAGAGATACAGATATTAGTATAAATATAGATTCATATACAAATGTGTTTCCTGTTTCTTTATACCGACTATCTCCTTGTGGAGCAGAGTGAGGGTGATAGAAATGCATTAGTCTGTTTACATTTTTTAAATGACAATTGATGGCATATAATGATTGCAGAATAACATCCATGTCTATATTTACTAAAGTAATTGAGGAAATGATGAACCTAATGAGAAACAAGTTATATGTGTTTCCTGAATTCCAGTAAAGAGTTGTGGTTTATATATTATTTTAATTTCATTTATTATGTATTGTATTCTTAAACCATGTTACCAAACAATGAGCTTTAAAATGAACTTTTACTGAAGTATAGTCGATTCACAATGTTGTGTTAATTTCTGCTGCATATCATAGTGATTCAGTTGTACATACATATAAACATATTCCTTTTCATAGTCTTTTTCATTATAGGATTTTACAATGTATTAAATATAGTTTCCTACAGGGGGAAATTAACTTTAATTATGCAAGTAATAACTGATATACACTGTCTTTAGTAAAGAAATCAAGATACTGTACACCACTATATCCCCTTTGATCATCACTTTATTTCTGAGAAGTGACTCTTCAGTGTTTTCCTATTACTTTACAAACACAGAGGGTCTCATAGAAACTACATGGTATTCAGTGGGTGTGATTTTTTTTTTTAACATACAAATCCTCATACTGTGCATTTTATTATATTTTCCATTTAAAAAAATATCTTAGTGATTCATATCATAGTAGATGTGCCACATGGATCAAACATTAAAATTTCTGCCTAGTTTTTCATTATAAGAACATACCACAACTTATTTTCATTGTATTTGGAGGTAGTTAGATTATTTCCATTTTCTAAATTGGAACAATTCTGCAATAAATAACCTTCTGCATGCTCTGTGGGAAGATTCCACTGGGTCACTTATCAAAATGTTATATGGAGAGGTTTTTTAATTTTATTTTTACAAAATTGATGAGTGAGGATAGTATCTCATTGTTTAATCTGAATTTCTCTGATTTTTATGAGATTGACTATTTTTATCTATACCCTATTGGCTAATGGTAACTTCCTCTCCATATGTTGCCTAGAAAAAAAGGTTATGTTCTTTTAGAAATTGAGTTACTCATCTTTATGTTTTTGATTTGTAGGATTTATATTTGCTCTCATTTTGTTACTTTTTGAAATACTTTGTCCATATGGGATATTGTCATACAGAAAAGGTAAATGTATTATATTTTTCTTCATGAATTTGATTTAGTGCTTTGCTTAAAAAAAGTCCCTATCCTAAAATAAAAATCATTTCTGATTAATTCTCAAATATTTTTTCTAGTTTTGTTTGATACATTTGTATCTTCCAACCATCTGGAATACAACTTTTTGAGCCTTGTGAGATATTTTTTTCCTATAGAGGGAAATTCAAAGTCCTAACACTAGTTACTGAAAAGTCTATTATTTCACATCAATTTAAAAGTTCAAATTAAACTTAGAATAAATTCATATATATATGAAAACACATATATATAATATGTTTATTTATTGACTGTGTTCAAGTCTAGTGATCTGTCTTTCCCAACAGCTTAATTGCCATTGTTATATAATGTACTTCAGCCCTGAAAGGTAGGTGTATTCTTTTTGTGCTTTTTTAAAAATATATATTATTTTCTGTATCTTTTTTTTAACCGAAGTATAGTTGATTTATAATGTGTTAATTTCTGGTGTATAGCATAGTGATTCAGTTATACATATATATATATTCTTTTTCATATTATTTTCATTATAGGCTATTAGAAGATATTGAATATAATTCCCTGCGCTGTACAGTAGGATCTTGTTGCTTATCTATTTTATATATGGTAGTTAGAATCTGCCAATCATGAACTCTCAATTTTCTCCTAAGCAAAGTAAGCCAAAAAGAGAAAGAAATGTACCATATGATATCACTTTTATGTGGAATCTAAAAAAAAAAACAATGACACAAATTAACTTATTTAAAAATAGAAACAGACTCATATTTGCCAGGGAGGAAACAGTGAATGGTGATGGGTAAATTGGAAATTTGGGATTTGCAGGTACTTTTTGTTCTTTCTTTTAATAAGCTAGGTTAACTACTTTGAATATTAACTCTTTCTGAATTTTGGAATCAGATTATCAAATTTCATGAAAAACTTTGTTAGAACTTTTGTTTTAATTATTGAGTACATTGATTAATTTAGGAAAAATTGACTTTTTAAAAAATAAGTTGGAGTAAAGTTCAGTGTTCAATTACTATTATAACTGCTCATAAACAGACTGACAAATGCTCTCAATGTATAGGTTTTATCTTTTTATAAAACTGAATTTAGTAGTTTTTTGATACATTTTAGATCAGGTTGCAGAAAGGAAGTAAGGGATTTATGTTATATTTTGCACCAAAGAAATATTTCCTTTTTAACTAAAATATTCAAGGATTTGTTCCCATGAAGTATAATGAGACTGGGAAGAAAAGTGATTCAATTCAAAGACATACAAGGTGATGGAAAGAGATTGAGTGAAAAAGAATCTTCATACGCAATCTGCCCCTCCAAGGGTGACGTCATAAAAGGATGTGTCAGAAAGTGTGACTGAAGGGCAAGAATGATGAGATCTCCTGGGTTAGACTGGAAAATGACCTGGGGAATAAGGTTGATTTCAGGAAGCCATAAATATGCCAGAAGACCATACAATGGGGCTACCTTTTCCCCAAAATTCTGATTCTTGCTTTATCTCTTCCTTGATTTTTAAATGTTCAGGGAAAAGTCTCTTAATGCATTATCTGAAATTATCATCCAGAGGATCAATATTTAAAATTATGACATCACGAAGTCTAATGACATGACTGAGCTTTCAGGATTTAGCACAGATTTAGTGACTGGGAAGGGCTAAGACTTATAGGGTCCTTCTTGCCCTTGAAGAACCGATCACGTCAGTGCTGTTTCATATATACCAGAGATTCAAACATCATCCTTAAGGGACAATACTGAAATTGCATCCCCAAATTGACTCCCAAAACTTTGAGTGTTTCATCTTTTAAATACTCATCCTGCTGATCTTGGTAAGTGCGAGACTTTGGAATTTATCGTAATTACAATGAGTTAATTATTTGTGCTGTTGCCGTCTCTGCGTGTCTGCTCTAATGAACTTTACTTATGGGTAGAGTTTGTGTGTATTTTGTACACTGTTGTACCCTCAGTGCTGATTATAGTGATTGTTTCATATGAAACAATCAATATGTATTTACTGAAAAAATGAATGACTTTTAAAATAAATCATTTCAAAAAGTTGCATGTTTCAGATATACTAACATCCCCCTCTAAATGCTTACACCCACAGAAGCAATGGGACATAAAAACATCACAAAATTCATCCTCCTGGGGGCTTTTCAGTGATGACAATGTGAAGGTCACCTGCTGTGTGTTGTTCTTACTTTGCTATATTGCGATGCTCTCAGGAAATCTGCTCATTCTTCTCACCATCAGGGGAAGCCGCCTCAGAGAGCAGCCCATGTACTTTTTCCTCAGCTACTTGTCCTTCACAGATGTCTGCTTTACCTCCACCATGGCCCCCAAGCTGATCACTGACTTACTGGCCCAGCAGAAGACCATCTCCTACAACAGCTGCATGGCCCAGATGTTTTATGCTCACTTCTTTGGTGCCACTGAGATCTTCATCTTGGTGGCCATGACCTATGAACACTACACAGCCATCTGCAGACCACTTCAGTACATGGTCATCATGAAGAGACAGGTGTGCTATGGCCTCGTAATGGCGTCTGCTGTCGGCCCCTTTGTCCATTCCATCATGCAAGTATTGATTATTATCCAGCTTCCGTTCTGTGACCCCAGTCAGATAGACCACTATTTCTGTGGCATATTCCCCTTGCTGAAGCTGGCCTGTACCGACATTAGTCTGTTGGTAATTGCAATCATCACCACCACAGGGGTGCTGTCCATTTTAACCTTTGTTGCCTTGGTAATCTCTTACATCATCATCCTGTGGACCTGCTCCTCTGAGGGCTTCCGCAAATCCCTCTCCACCTATGGCTCACATATCACTGTCGTGTTCACTTTATTCTTGCCCCTCATCTTCACCTATGTCCCCATGGCTGCTTCTGTCAGTAATGACAAGATTTTTGCCTTGTTTTACACTATGACTGCCCCCATGTTCAACCCTCTTATCTACACCCTGAGAAACACAGACATGAGGAATGCCATGAGGAAAGTGTGGTGATGGGATAAACTCTCTCGAGGGAGATGAAGCCTCTGGTGTTTGCACCCTTTGCTGGACTGGGCTCTAATCACAGAATCTGTAATGTTGACAAATCTTTTAGGTGCAGATAGGTGGTGTGCTGTCATCAAAAGCTGCAAGCCGTGAAGACAGATGACCCCTCAGGCAAGTTCAAGTGCCTGATGCACCATGAGACTAAAGAAACTGAAACATTGGAGTTTGGAGCAGAGAAAGGTTTATTGCAGGGCCAAGAAAGGAGAATGAAGTGGCTTATGCCCAAGAAAATTTGAACTCCCCAAAGGTTTCAATAAAGCATATTAAAGGCCAGGTAAGGGAGGAGGGGTGCAGGGTATATGATTAGCTCATGCATAGTTCTCTGATTGGTTGATGTTGAAGTAACAGGGCTGTCAACACTATCAACCCCTAGGTGCCAGAAGGTCTGGGGCTGCATGCTCATGATCATCAGGTAGTTAACTTCTCCCCTTTGGTGGTGGTTTTTAGCACCTGAAAAACTCAGGAAATCTATAGGAGATACTATTACCTGGGTTCTTCAGAGCTGAGCTACAGCAGAGGATATGGGGGAGGGCCCTGTCCTGGGAAGGCCCCACAAGATCCTGCTTGGTTACCAATTTCTGTCACTTTAATTTTCTGAGACTGTGTACAAGGGGAGTGGATCTGATGATCTCCAGATCCCTTCCAGCTCTGACACTCTGGAACTTGTGACTGACATTCTGGAATGTTCTGCCCTTCATAACCCTGACAGATGGGCATCAGAGAACTCTTGTCAGGGAAAATTGTAAAGGCAGCATGGTCTGGCAATTGTGACCTCCTTTAGGAAACAGATACCCTGACTGCAACATCTCTCACAGAGTGGCCCTAAAAACTTCCATAGTTTTGAGGTTTCCACTCAATAATTTTTAAAAATGCCAAAAATTTTACAAGTGTTTTATACTTTAATTTTTTTTACATTAACAAATCACTCTTCTAAAATAATTCAATAGAATGTAATAAGACTGAGGTGCCAACTGATGCCTGCTGAGGCCCTTTGACTCCCCCCACCCCCACCAGCTTCTGGCCCTTAGGCATCGTCCTGCTCCTCTTTGGGAGGTAAACTTCTGACTGCTGTTTAGCACAGTTAACAGCTGGGAAATGGGAAATGACTAGCCTCACTGTAGCTCAGGCTGACCTGTCACAGTTCATGTCTCCCCCTTATCAGAATCATAAATTCCACTACCTTCATTTGTCAGCCCGTGTCTCCATTTTACTGGAGTTGTAAATCTACTATCCTCCTGTGTAACACAGTCCCTCACCTCAATTACAGCCAATCAGAAGGCTGTTCCCCTACTTCTTTATGTTCACAACCCCTTCCCCAATAAAAGAATCTGCACATTCCTCCTGGAGGACACGCAGGCACCTCTTGCCTGTGTGACCCACTGCTGCCTATAGAAACATTACAATTAAACCTTTTCCTTGCTCTTAAACACCTCCCTTTCTGATAAATTCTTCTTACCAACTCACATCACTGGCCCCACCAACTATCTCCCAACAAATAATACTCACACTATACTTCCAGAAGTTGTTCTAATTAATACTCAGTACTTTATTGGTGGTAATTAGAAGTTTCAAAATGGATAATGAACATTTGTTCAATCCATAAATGTAATTCTATGATTATAATTATCATCTCTTTTTAAAAGTCTTCATGAGTAAGCAAACTGACAGTCTTTGTAAATGTGCAATTTGGAAAATCTCCCAGTCTGTGAAAGGCCATGAATTTGAGAAGGCACATAGCTAAAGAGATGGGTGTTTTGGGATGCCTTTTGTCAGTCCTCACTGTTCCTCATGCTGATAGTATATTTTGATGTTTTCTTCCATCATGCATACTATGCAAATCTGTCTCATTTCCACTCAGGCAGGACCTCATATTAGGGAGAAATAAGGGAGATTAGACTAAGACACAGGTATAGCCAACTGGAAAGCATAAGCTAAAATCACTTTTGGTACATTGAGGTGTTTCTTTAATTTATACAAGAATCCTCAAGCCTTATGGATTGGAAGAGACTTCTGATGTCATCTAGGATCACCTGAGACCTGGAGGCTGGAGTCACCAAAGTATCAAGAAGGTGCCTCAGGACCCCCATGTCTACAGCTTGATCATGCTATCCACGGATCAAATCTTGGTGATCTTCTCCTTGACAAGAGTCACCCCTAGTGAAACTGGGGAGAGTCTGAGTTGCCGTGATTCTTGGCCACCTCTTTCCAAGGAATGAAGAGCAGACTCTCTGAGCTCTTCTGATTAGAACTGACTCTGAGGAAGTTTTCTGAACAGGAATAAGTTTATAAAGTCACTGGTAGAAACTTGAATACTATTTTATATGTTCTGTTTCTTGGTCTTGGAGAGTAGTGAATCTGTCACCTTTTACCTTCCTAGGGATGTGAGACCATCAATATTACTACTATTCCTTAATAGTTAAGGCTTTAGTGGAGAGACACAAAGGAAAGAGTATCTTGGACAAAACTTATCAAATAGATAACATTTATTTATTCCACAGTTTCTTAAGTTCAGTTCAAGTTATAGGAGAATGGATGGGAATATACATCTGAAGTTAGGGCTCTTTTGGTTTCATTGTTCATAAACCCCTTGTGCTCAAAGAACATCCAGTATCACCTAGTCCCAGTGTTTCCAAATCTAAGATCTTAGATGCACCACTGCCTGTTTAAAAATTTCCAGAGGAGATTGTTAAAGATACTGATTTTTTTATACCCTTTAACACTGGCCGACTGAATCAGAAACTCTTTGAATAGATGCCGTTATTGGTTCAAAAACCTCTCATGATGATTTCAATGATCAGATAAATTTGAGAACCTAATCACCTCTTTAAGTTGAGCAAAGAGAAGTTCATAGAGATCCAGTGAGTATATGTCCAAGTTGGGGATAATACACACGGATCCCTGTGGTCTGGGGCAAGGGTTTCTTAACTATATCTTCTAGTCCAGATGTCTTGCTGCCTTTTGATCTTTCTTACCTTTTATTCTGTGAGTGCTCCAACATCAGAGATTACTCTTTAAAGCACTAACGATGCATAGTCCTTGACATAATATGTTTGTGCTGCACACACACCCCCCACAACTGTAAACACATACCCAGGTATGGGAAATAACTTGAATAATCATACTTGTAAAACAATGAATGAAACAATAGCAGAGAGATAGTCAGTGATGTGTTTATTGCTGTGGAAAAATAAAGCTCAGGTTGGGTGAAGTGAAGGAGGATTGTGTCATCAGGGTGAGTTTCAGTTTGTTACTGAATTCAAGCCCATACTACTTGCTGTATGACAAACCAATAGATTGAGAGATGAGTTGTTGGGTCATGGAATAGTGGCTTTATTTGGAAATTCAGTAGATTGAGAAGATAGTGGACTAGTATCCCAAAGAACCATCTTATCAAACTTGTACTAAAAAAGGGGTGGATATGGCTGGTTGTTGCAGACTTCTTGGTGCTGGAATCCTTTGTTCTTCCAGCTGTCCTGGTAGGTCCAGTCACAATCTTCCTATGAACCTCCAGTAAGACAAATGTTTGCAACTTATTTCTATATGAATGGAAAAGTATTATACCTTTAAAGACCAGAGCCTTGAAAATGGGCTATCCTCTGTATTTCAGGGTATAGGCAACAGTCTTTTACAAAAGGTGTGGACAGCATGACTAAGCACAGGGAACAGAGCACAAAAGTTAGAGCTAAAGGAATAGATTCAATATGAAATAGGATTTGTTCTCCTCTGTTACAAGTTCACTTAAGAAATGCATGTTTATTTCTCCAGAGTAAATGTGGATCCACGCTGGAAATCAGGTTATGTTAGCCGAGCAGTGATAAATGGCTCACTATTTTCAGTGAAGCTGGCTGGTTCAAATATTGGAGGAAATACGGAGGAAATTTCAGCAAATTGACCCTGTTGATTGAGACACAATCATGTATTCATCAAAGATGTCTTTGTTTTTTATTTAGTTTCTCCAGCTTTTCTTGTTAGTGCTTTACATACATAAAGAGTGCTAGCTACAGACGGCAACTAAAGGTGAGAGTCAGTCAGCAGAAGCACATTAATGGGATGCTACAGTTAAAATGGGGATCTTAGAGGTATTTGTTTTTCCAATTTAGTTATCATTCTGGTAAAGAAAATGAGTTGTAGAAAAAGCAAGAACTTTTCCCCAAGCCCAGAGGATGAGAACAGGCTTTTTGTTTTCTAAGCCTGTGTTTCATCTCTTTGAGATTCTGTACATACTTTCCCTGTCTCCCCATTCCAACCAGATGAGGCTGTTTTCACTGTTTTGGAGAACTTACATCAGGATGCCTTAGCTCAGATCCTTGCCACTGTTTCTGTATACTTTCATTCATACAAACTACTTGTATCGAGTGCTCACAGTTCTAAACACCATAAAACAGCCTTAGGTAATTCACAGTAGACTCTCATTCTTTAAAGAAAATGAAAAAAGGGAAAAAGGGCAAGGAGGAAATTGTCATGCTGAGTATGATCATCCTGAAATCCGAGTTTAATAAGATTTCTTTGTCCTAGATATTTCAGAAAATCATCTGATTATGAAGAATTAGAACAATAATAATAATAATGATAAATCATAACATACTTCTGTAAAATGTTTTATTCTCTCATCTGTTCCTTAAAGAAAAAAAAAGACCCTGTGAAGTTGTTATTGTTTTCACTGTGCAGAATGGAAAATTTAAGATCATCCACCTTGAATTTCTACTTCTATTTAGCATTAGCCTCCCATAAAACCCTCCTGCTCCACAGTTTTTTCATTGGACTTTTTACTTCTGCATTTCTCAATATATAAATCAGGGGATTTAACATGGGGGTGATAATGGTGTAAAACACAGCCACCATCTTATCTTCTGAAAAGGTAGTATCAGGGTGCACATACATGAAAGTACAGGGACCAAAAAAGATGATGACCACGGCGAAGTGGGAGCCACAGGTAGAGAGAGCTTTGTGCCTGCCTTCAGCTGACTGGTTTCTCAGGGACACCAGGATGACAGTAAAGGAGATTAACAAGATGACAAAGCTCCCCAGAGTGATGGTATCACTATTGGCTGTCACAACAACACCAACCACATATGTGTCTGTGCAGGCAAGTTTCAGCAGAGGGTGAACATCGCAAAAGTAGTGATCAATCTCATTGGGTCCACAAAAGGGTAGTTGAACTATCAGAGCCACTTGGATAATGGAGTGTACGAACCCACCTATCCAGCTCCCCAGCAACATTTTATTGCATCTGTCCCGGTCCATGATGGTCATATAGTGTAAAGGTTTACAGATAGCCACATAACGATCATTGGCCATCACAGTAAGGATGAAGATCTCAGTGCAACCAAAGACATGTCCCCCAAAGAGTTGCAACATGCACCCCACGTAGGAGATAATTTTGCTCTTGGCTAATAGGTCAACGATCATCTTTGGAGCTGTGACTGAAGAATAACAAATGTCCACAAAAGACAAGTAGTTGAGAAAGAAATACATAGGAGAATTGAAAAGATGTCCCACATAAACTGTCAATATGACGAGGAGGTTTCCCAGACGAATGACAGTCTAGAAGAAAGAAAACACCATGAAACAAACTTCTTCAACCTCTGGGTTCTGAGAAAGAACCCAGAAAACAAATTCAGTTACATTGCTTATTTTTTCCATGGAATTAGTCTGGCAGGCAAAGTTCCCAAAAGGCACTTAAATTACCTGGAAAAAAAAAAAAAACATAAGAAGGACCAACAATATTTATTTCTAACTCAAAACAAATGAATAATTGGAATAGTTAAAAATAGATAAATGTGTACTTACTACTAATTGGCATGTATACCTAAAGAAATTGAAATGCACAAATTCTGATCATCTTATTTCAATATGATAGTCCATTCATTTACATCGAAGTCCAGAGAAACAAAACAAATCCTTTAAGTCACACATCTAACCAAGAGTTTCACCTCCCTCATCTTCCATGAAGGTTCTTTCATCTGTTTCTAACAAATTGCTTTCTTCTAATCTGTCCAAGGCATGTAACCTAAATTTGAATCACCTTTTGAATTTGGGGATATGGTAACATTTATATTTTGAAAATGTTCATCTTATTTTTGACATGGAAATGAAAACATAAGCCCACATTTCCCTTCTGAATATTGCCATGAGCACTCAGGTAGTTAAGATTGGGTGACATTGCAGGTCTTCCTTCTTATTAAACTCTGATCTTTGTGTACATGAATTTTCAGTCCCCTATTTAATGTCAATCTCTCACATTCAAGAGTATTGTGTTGTAATTTGACACAACATTGTAAAATGACTACTAATAAAAAAAATGTTAAAAAATAAAAGAGTGGTGTGTTGTAGTAAAAAGAGAACCAAGATGATACAAATCTGATTCTGAGATGTTGGTGCTGTAACTCTAAGATAAATCATTTAGTTTCATGGAGCGTCTGTTATCCCATTTGCAAAATGAGAAAGTCTTAATTTCACTCTCATCTGTAATATTGACCGTTATTTCTATTATGAAATTAAATCAGTTCTTTCATCTTGGAAAAGCCATGAAACCCTGAAAAGGAGGCAGAGGCAAAAGAAGATAAAGTGACAGAAGAAACTGCTGGAGACACATCAAACCTTGTTTGATTTCAAAGGAAAGGAAGGGAGATCTCACCTTAAACTCAGTGTTTGAGGATTCCCGAGGATTTGCTTTGTCTTGGTAATTTAAATATTTGTCTGTTAGCTAAAATAAATGAATAAATAAAAAGACAAAGGAAAAAATGATTCTGCACTTAACCTCACCACCACTTCATATTCAAATTTAATGGGTGACTCTTCAGTGGAGGAAATTCAGACACTCTAGTGAGGTCACTGAAATGAATGTGTGGAGAGGGGACTGTGGAATAGTTTTGATTAAAGGGGCTCACAAGTTATTCTTCAAATCAAGCCAAAGATGTAAATGACTCCTTTAGTTCTAGGGTTGCATAGGATGGCACGGTGTCTTCGGTATTATCAGGAATTCTGTCCGCCTAAGGACACATCCCCCAGCGATCTCTCACGTTCAGAGCTTACAGTTCCTAATGGGCTCTGTGCTCTCAGCCGCCCTTTGCAGCGATGTGGTGCCTGGCATTCCCAGCTTTTGGGAAACTAGATCTGCGTATTAGACTTGTTGGAATGATCGTTACCGGTGTGCCTTCTCTTATACAGTACAAAATAATGATAATGCTGCTGGTGGATGTAACCGGTGTTCCAGGTTCTTGTTGCGTCCTAGAAAGAATTCTGAGACAAGATGTAGTAAAAAAAAAACACAGTGAGAATTTGTTAAGGGAAGAGATAATTTATCAAGGGGAGAGTGGGCAGGCTCAGGTGAGTGGCTTCCCCGAGTTTTGTTGGCAAGTTGGTTGCATAGAATGTAAAAATGAATGGGCAGAATATGCCCCCTTCATTAGGAAGGAAAGGGCCGAGGTCATATTCCCTGATTTTCATCCCAACTTCACTTTACTGAAGAGACGAGGGATTTTTGTCCTTATTTAGTCTGGATTGGAAGTGTCATGGCTTCGGTGCGTGATGATACTTCTAATCTGCAAGGCTTATTTTATTGAAATGAGGGCATAATGAGCAAAAGGTCACATTCAGACACTGGAGATTCCTACCTTTTCCTACCTTTCTTCATTGGCCTCTGGGCCACTTATCACCCTCAAAGGTGTGACCACTTATTAACCTAGAGGTTCCTGCTTTTCTTTCTCTTCCCAGGGACCCCTGGTGCTTACATGATGTGTGGTTTCCAGCATTTGGCCTGTGGCCCTTTTTTCTGTCCAATTTCTGCCTTTTGGTCTGTGTTCCCCTTTCTCTGCTCATATCTAGCTATCTGCCTGTTCTAACAACAATAATAATAATGGTGCTAATAGCAGTGGCAATAATAATAATTCAAATTCACACTCAAATACATCTCCCTGCTTTTACATGCTCATCCTCCTTTGGCTTTGGATCAAAAGCAAAAAACAAAACTATTCTCCACTGAGAGAACCCTTCAATTTAAGAGAGCTCAAGACATAGCAGTTTTTGACAACGGTGAATTATGTTACCAGGTTCGCATCCAGGAGAAACTGAGCATTTAAACACAAGCCTGGCAATTGCTCCTCCAACGTCTGTACATTAAGATTCGAGAGGAACACTTCTTTTTCCCTGAATTAAGACGTGTCTCAAAGAATTCCTTCCTCCATTTCCTGAACATTTCAAACATGGTAACATCTCACTTTCTTTTAAAATTATTGGCATTTTCTTACTCATAATCCTAAGTGTCCTATCTCATCATCTTGTATGAATGCACTTCATCAACTTAAACCTTTTATTCTCTCCTTATTTCTTAGTATCTTGCAATTATGTTACAAGCATTCAAAATATATAAATTTGATTAAATTACCCTTTCCACAAAACTTTAATATTAGTTTTAGAAGAATAAAAACTCACCAGTATTGTCCACGACCCTAGTTTTGCTTTCTTTTCCTACCTCTCCTGAGATAATTTGGGTGCAACTGTCCAAAATAAAGTTAAGAGTGATGCCTTAAGAATCTCTTTGTAAATAATTAATTTCAGAGTGTCATTGCTCCTAAAAACTCAAAAGTTAGTAGAAGTCATATCTTGTTCCTGGTCTGTCTCTCACCAAGTGAAATCTGCCATTTCATAGTGCCTTTGGCAATAAATACTGTTTTCTATTCTTCTTATGAGGTCATTTTAAAGAGAATGCTACAAAATGTCAAGGACCCTGGGGGAAGCCTTTCCCCCAAAGTCTCCCTCCATAATCAGGGCCACTTCAGAGAATTAAAAATGAGCTTTAATTTCTAGATGTCTTTTCAACTTGTTAAAAAAAATAAAAAAACTTTAACTTGCTATATTTAAAAACCAATTAATCTTTGCATTTAGAACCATAGCACTAATCCAAAGCATTGCAGCAAACAGAGATATGTAATTGTCTTATCATTGTTTTTCTTGTTTATTGGAATAATGTGCATATATATTTACATGTATTTAATATAAATTACTTGATATTTAATATAACATATGAATTAAAATTATTTTTGAAGGTATTTTTTTATTTTGAATTGTCCTACTCTTTTGAAATTCCTTTTGATTGGAAAATAGTGGATTCAACAGTACTATTGGGGTTCACTGTTTTTATTTTTAATTGAATCTCTGCAGATTTCTGGAGAAACTGATGGGAAAAAGTTCACTTTCAACCTATACCTGGAATGGATCATAGTGCAGAATTTCATTCTTTTACTGTTTGACTTCAAACCATTAAGGTTGACTTTTGACAATTAATATTTTTTCTTATTCCTTTCCTAATTCTACCCTTTCCTTTCCCCTCATTCTTGCTTTACTTTCTTTCTACTTCCTACTTTCATCTCACCTCCTTCCTTTTTAGTACAGTGTCCAAAAAGGAAAATAATATTACTGTTTCATACTTTCTGAGGGCACTTATGAGTTGCCTACTACAGTTGATTTCTTGATCTCGCTGGACCTTTTAATAGAGGCTATATGTTTATTTTCCAAACAATTTGTAAATAGCTAGGAAAGGCAACAATATATTCATTAACACCCCTTTCCCACTGGCCAAAACTCACCTCACAGTGGGCCAATTTCTCTGCAGTCTCTGACCATGTCACTGGACATTTCCTGCAGTTGTAGGAAAGGACAGAGTCCAAACAGCACCAGGGGCATTCAGAGCAGGAGGGAGTTTGATGCAAAAACACTGAGCATATTTAGGCTCCGATCATGTCATGCAGTAGCTACCACCTCTGAAGCAACAAGGAATCTCTGAGGAGGATTCCAGAAGTGTCCACATAGGTGTGAGCCCAAGGTCCTGTCAGGTCATGACCATAAGAGACATGAAGATGGAGAATAGTTTCCAAAGGTCTTTTCACCTGTGGTCTCTCAATGTCATGGGTGAAGTGAAGGCCACTGCTAGGGAATCTCTGGCTACAAGCAAGGCAAGTCCAGGAAAATGGGTGATGCAAAGATGAAGTCCAGTACAGTTAACCCTTGTATCATGTATATCTGTTTATATTTTCTAATGATACAGGATCTTGTGGGAGAGTAAATTACATCACCTTTTTCTATGAAAGGAGAGAGATCAGAAGTACAAGACAAACTTCTTCAAGAAGGTGGTCAAACAGAAACAGACTCACAGACATAAAATACAAACTTGTAGTTGCCAGGGGGGAGGTGGGAAGAGAAAGACTGAGAGTTCAAGATTGGTAGATATTGACAGGTATATATAGAATAGATAAACAAGTTTATACTGTGTAGCACAGGAAATATATATAAGATCTTGTGATAGTTTACAGGGAAAAAGAACATGAAAATGAATATATATATATTCATGTATAACTGAAAAATTATGTTGTGCACCAGAAATTGACACAACATTGTAAACCGATTATAGCTCAATTTAAAAAAAAAAAAAAAACAGAAAAAGTAAGGTGTTCATTTCTAATTACTTCAGGGGACTTACGTGGGGTGAGAAAATCAAGCCCTGTTCCCCACTGCGGCAGCTGTTCTCAGAGCTGTAACTGATAGTCATCATCTTACTCCTCCAACCTCTTCAGCTTGATCTCTCTCACACTCAGCTATTAGCTCTCTGTTTCTTAACTTTGCAAGTGATAATTTGCTTCATCCAAAAGTGACTCAACTCTCTCTTGCTTGGTCCATGCCAGCAGATTCTGCTGAAAATTGTATCCAGTCCCCACACATCAATCCTCCATGATTTAGAGTAGCACCCCAATGTACAGGCTGTTATCTCCAAATTTAAACACCCATGAAATTCTCTGTCTCTTTCCTAGGGGTAAGAGGTTGGATAGAATACATTTGTTTAAATTTAAATTAAATTAAATTTTTATTTATTGAAGAACAGTCAATTACAGTGGAACACATTTCTTTTTTATGGAGGAAGACTCTATCTCTCAGACCACAGGTCTCCTCAGAACTCTATGTATGTCCCGTGAAACTTTCGTGTTTATCTTCCACTTTCTGCCTTGTGTATGTAAGGTATCTATTGCTATGTGTTGGCAAACATCACTAAGCCAAAACATTAGTGGCTTAAAACCACAGAATTTAATAAAAAATTAGTAGTTTCAAATTACAAAACCAAAACTTATAGGCTTAAAGTAAAAACCCTTTATTCAATTATGGTTCTGCAGTTTGGGTTGGATTCAGCTGGGTGGTTCTTCTATTGGTTTTACCTGGCCACGCTCTGATAGTTTGGATGGAGCAGATGCCTCCAAGACAGCCTCATTCACTGGCAATTAGCTTAGGTACCTGAGTTATCTCTCTGTTCTCCAGCAGCATGTATTGAGCTCCATAAGCCCAGGGTTGTTTCAGGACAGTGGTTGTTTTACAAAAGCTAAGTCTTTCGGGCCTCTCAAGGCAAGCTTCAGGATTTGCACATCACCTTTACCACATTCTACTCCTGTGGTTAAAATGTTAAATGTGATATTGCTACCGAACCTTTGAATCAGGCTCTGAGTGTCCTCCTGCCCCTGTTGTTCAAGGCAGTAGACTGAGACTGGGTTCAGTTAAGAAGCAAAGAAAAGCTTTAGTCTTTGCTTAAAGGACAGAGGAGTGAGCCGGTATTCTAGCGCATAAGCGCTGCAGGACGGACAGGTTGAGGGCGGGGTTCTCGTCGGCGGGGCGGGCAGGGGGCGGAGCCATCGCAGGGCCTCTGCAGCTGCGCAGTTCGAGGCTCCAGACCGCATGGCCCGGCGCAGCATCTCTGCACACGGCCCGCGGCGCCATCTTGAATTGCAGCGTCATGCTCGGCGCTTCTGGGCGCTGCCCGCCGGGCTGAGGAGCCGGGGCAGCAGTTTCACACCAGGGGCCCTGCTCTGAGGTGCCGGGTGGAGACCTCTGCATGCAACACCGCAGGAACAAGTGAAACCAGACATGGCACAAAGGAAAAGAAAGAGGTTAGACTTTATTTTATTACCCAGATTCTATTTTTGCCTTCCCGGGAATTGTTAATGGGCCGTTACTGGGCTTTGCCGATGACAGATCCCTCCTTTGTCCTGCTCCTCATTCTTGTGCGGTGTTAGGGTTGGGGTGGGGCACAGGTTCATCTCCTGTGACTGCTTCCTGGTGATTTGGGGCATCATCATGACCCCAGGCGGTGGAGGGGAACTCCCCCCAGCTGCCTATGATATATGGTTGGTCGTCACCAGACTTCAGCCTAATTGTTCGTGTTAACTGAGCAGCCCGTGTTTGTCTAAGCTTCAGGAGGCAAAGGACACCGGGCACTTTCAGATGCACGGGGACGTGAAAGCGTCTAGGCCTTCTGCCTGTAGGCGAGTGTGTCCTGTCGTTGCGGCTCACTGCCGGGGCCTGACCCTCCCTGGTCACACTTTTGTTGTTTTTCAGAAGAGAAGCTTCCTGTGAGAGAGAGGGTCACACGCGTAGTCACGGGGTCTGCTGCCCCAGGTTGTCTCTCTGGAGGTTGGTGCTCAGGGGCCGTCCTCACTCCATTGTGATGTCCTCATGGAGTGACCCCTTGCAGCTTCAGGCAGAATGGGTGGCTAGGATGCCCTAGTGGAGTTTGTTCCACTTAAGAGTGAGCTGATTCTGCAGGCTTGTCTTCCAGGTGTTTAGGTGCCCCCAGTCTCCTGGCTGGAGGGGGTGCAGGGCCAGGTTATTTGCGCAGCACTAGCTCATCATATCCCGTGAGGGCTTTTCTGGTTTCTCCTGCCTGGAGAGCAAACTTGAGTTGTGTCATTTCAAGGGGCTTAAGGTGTCTCTTCTTTACAGGCTTGGGGAATGGGTCTACTATATATGATTTCAAATGCCTTTAATTTTAACTTATTCCTTGGGGCTAACCACACGCACAGTCAGGCAATTGGAAGACACAATCCAATTTCCTTGGTTTTGCTGACGTAGCTTGGCTAAGGCTAGTTTCAAGGCCTGATTGGTTCTGTCTATTTTCCAGGGTGAATGGCATCTCTAGGCTGAGAGCAAGATCTAGTTTATGCCTAGGGTACCGGTTATCCCTTCATCACTTGAGGCACACATGCTGGACCATTATCACTTTGTATGGATCCCAGGAGCCCAAGCCTGAGGATTATTTCTTATAGTAACACCTGAGCGACTTCAGCTGTCATTTCAGTTGTTTATTTTTTTTTTTTTGGAGGGCGATGCTTCTATCTATCCAGAAAATGAGTCTATTAGCACCAAGACACCAAGAGATACCTGACATTGCTCAGTACTAGCATGACAGTAAAGTCAATCTGACAATCTTCTCCACGATGTGTCCCCCTGGTCTGAATGGGCCTTATCTGGGGAGGACTCTTGGGGGTCTGGTGCTGGAGTTGTGTATTGTGCAGGTAGGGCATGTCTCAATTATCTGACTGATTATGCTTTTCATGCCAAGGTTTACCATGATCTCAGCTAACCAATTATATTGGACTTGGGATCAGAATGTCATCTACATACTGGAGAGGGGTTCCCAACTCCACATGTAGATATTTGAGGTCTTTAGCTAAAGTTTGCCCTAAAATTGTGGGGAAATTTTTGCAGTCTTGGGGTAGAACTGGCCAGCAGTGTTATTTTTGTGCATGTTCAGGTTCTGACACTCTAAAACAAACATTTCTTGTGACTCTGAGGCTAACAGAATACAGAAGGAGGTATCTTTTAAATCTAATGCAGAATACAGGTCCATGTGGACTGTAGAGAGGCCAGCAGGGTATAGGGATTAGGGACTACTGGATGTATATACTCGGTGGCTTCAGTGACTGTCCTGAGGTCTTGTCCCAGTCAGTATTCCCCTTTGGGTTTCTTTATGGGGACAGTGGTGATATTACACACTGATTGTCGTGATCTACTAAGGTCCTGGCCAATTAGGTCTTGCATCACAGGGACAATGCCCCACAAATTCTTCCCTATGGAGAGGGTACTGTTTTCTATTGGGCCATGTATGTCCAGTTTTAGGCATGCTATCACTGGACTGGCTCCCACAGCTCAGTCTACTCATCTCTGGGCCCAAACCTTGAGGTTTACTCCAAGGAAGTTTTTCCTCAACCATTAACATTATCATCTTGTGCCCTTCATCTAAGGGGATGCCAGTCTCCAGTTTGTTTCTTATTAGGAGGATAGTAGCCCCCAATTTATATAAGACATCTCTTCCTAGCAGGGGTATAGGGCATTCTGGGGCATGCAGGAAGAAGTGGGTGGGTGGGTGGGCAAGTGTTCATCCAACTTATGTTCTAATGGCTCTATGAATGCCTGTTCTTGGGCCTTCCCTAAAACCCCTATGATTTTACAACTCTTGTGACTGACTTTGCCAGATCTGGTGCTCAGAACTGGCTAAGTGGCACTGATGTTGACTAAATTTGACAGGCTTTTCCCTATGTCCAATGTTAGCCGGTGCTCCTAAGGGGGCAACTGGAGTGCCAGCTCAGGACTCCTCTGGCTCTCTCATTCTTTTATTTCTTTGGAATTTCTGCCTTCAAGGATAGTGGATGGGATCTGCTATTTCTTTCCCTTTTTGGGAGCGGTAAGGGCATCATCTCAGTGTCCTTCTTGTTTACGTATGACACACTGATTGGGTCCTGGTTTTCTTGCCTTAGTAGCCCTCAGTGGGGTCTGGAGTTGAGAGTCTCCATGGATGGTTAGTCCAGATTCCTGTGCTGCCCTGTTGACATTGGAGGGCAACAGCCAGTGTGGGCTTGAAGAAGGGCTACAGACCAATTGCTAGAGACTCTGAAACTTAATATAGTAAAGTTAATATATTTTGCATTGAAGTTTCCATTGGGGATCCTTCCTAAGTGAGATTATAGTAGTCCATAGTTACATGCTATAATCCATCTTTTTTTTTTTTTTGCATGAATCAGACCAATTAATTAAATAGCATTATTATGGGAAATTTGAATCCTTCATATCTTTTATGATTGCTTTTATCTTTGAAATTCCTTTTAAAATGATTTGCTTCTGATTTTCTATTTTATCCGTGATATAGGGGCGCTTATTGGAAAGTAATCAACATGAAGTTTTTTCCAGGTGCTAAGTATCCATATATTCCAATGATATATTTGAAGAATAGGGAAATAATTACAGGATATATTCATTGACACATCAAACCTTCTCTGAGGCAGACTTGCACCAAAATTTAATTTACAACGTGGCCTTTATAAGCTTTTACTTTAATTGGAAGATTGTAATAGTATTTTAGGTCTTCTTGTAACAGTGATGGATCAGATATTATATCCAGTATTTCTCAAGAAGTTTGAGTAGTCCCCTTTTCCCAACACATAGTTCCTCAGGCAGATTGATTCCTTGTCAGTCTCTCCTCTCTCCCAGGAAACTTATCTGCCTCCAGGAATTTGTTATAACACACAAGCTTGTCCAGACTCCAAGGATATGCCTGCCAAAGGCTATTGCCAAAGTGCTGAACCCCAAGTTCCCACTCAAAACTCAGAGTGTCCTTACCAGAATTAAGCTCTTCCTAGCACTCAGATCTAACACTTTCAAGGTTCATTCCTCCAAAATGTTCTCCCAGCTCACACAAGTTCATATTTGTGTAGTCCTGCAAATACTTTTGGGATGCAGGTTATTTCCTTTCACATTCAGAGCTTCCTTTGCATTATGCTGATCTTTGAGTCATTTATTGGTCTGGAGATAATGAAGATTATGCCATCTAATTTTGAAAAGCAAACATCAATCTTTTGAGGATCCTGTTTCAGGTGAATTTCTTGTGTATTCTCCAGTCAAAGGGACACTATTATTTTGGAGCATGGGTAAGGGAATGACTCTCTCAGCCCAAAGGCTCAGAGAAGTGGAAGGTTCAAGATCTCAGGTTTTTACACCCTGAGGCACCTCAGTCAATGGGACTCCAGCAGCATGTAGGACATTTGTTCCCACTGGGCACCACTGTGCTCTGCACTTGGCTGCTGAAGCAGATGTCCATGGTGTTGCTCACAGGCCACTATTTCCAGATTAGAAACAAGTGGCCTTTTCTCATGCTACATGCTATTTGTTTCCCAATAATAAAATTTCTGAATCTTTCTGTATGAATTGTATAAATTAAATTATATAGCATAATGTTGATTATTTGAAATCTTAATCATGATAATTAGGAATTAAAAGTCACTCATGTATTGATTTTAATAGAATCAATTTGTGGGAAGGAAATTTTTATGATAGCTTCTATATGGTCTTTTATTCTGTAGAAATGATCACTAGATTTAGCATTTGTTTATTTTTAACAGCTTTATTGGTATATAATTTACATACTATGTAATTCACTCATTTAAAGTATAATATTTAATGGTGTTTTAGTATACATCAACATTATTTAATTTTGCAACATTATTGTCACCCCCAAAAGAAAGTCCCTACCCATTAGCAGTCACTCATTTTTCCTTTACACCACCATCACCAGCAACCTTAACCAAACAATCTATATAGATTTTCTTTTCTGGACATTTTGTGTAAAAGGAATCACCTACTTTTTCCACTTAGCATAATGTTCCTAAAGTTTCATCCCTGTTGTGTTAAGAATCAGTACTTCTTTCCTTTTTATCACAAGTAAGATTTCATTGTATGGATATGACATTTATCCGTTCATCGGTTGATTGATGTATGGATTGTTTCTCCATTTTGGCTATTATGAACAATGTTGCTATGAACATTGATGTGCAGGTATTTTTGTGAATATATACTTTCCTTTCTCTTGGGTAAATATCTCTTGGGTAAAGTGGACATGCAGGGTCATTGGTCATTATATTTTTATCCATTTGAGAAGCTGCCAAACCTTTTTCCAAAGTGACTGCATCATTTTACATTACCCCCAGCAATATAGAAAACTCCACTTTCTTTACATCTTCACCAACACTTATGATTGTCTGTAATTTTTTATTCTAGACATCCTAGTGGGTACAAGGTAGTATCTCATTATGGCTTACATTTACATTTCCTAATGAGTAAAGATGTTGACATCTTTTAATGTAGTTTTGGCCATTTGTATGTATTCTGTGGACATATGTTTATTCATATATTTTGCCAAATTTTTGATCAGGTTATCATCTTTTTATTATTAAGTGGTAGGAATTCTTTATATAGTCTGGAGACAAGTTCCTTATTAGGTATATGATTTGCAGTTATTTTCTCCAAAACTGTGGGATGGCTTTTTACTTTGTTGATAGCACAAATTTCAGCACAAAATTTTTCATTTTGATGAAGTCCAGTGTAACTATTAAAAGTTGTTATCATGTACCAATTTAAACATAGCTATACATATTTTATTCATGGGAATGAAATTCTTAATGACACTTGCTGTTCTGGTTTTTTTTTTTTTTTTCCTATAGAAATGATCACTAGATTTGATAAACATTTTTATTGGGACTTAGAGATAGTAATTTTATTTTGTATTACTTTTTCTGGGATAGATTTTACATACAATGTAATACAGAGATTTTAAGCATATGATTGATATTTATATTCATCAATATTGATAAATTCATATATTCATGTAACCATCAACAAATTCAAGATCCAGAATACTTTCAGTAACCCTGAAAGTTCTGCCATCCCAATATTCAGTCAATCCCCCAAGATGCAACCACAGCTCTTGTGTGTGTCACTGTTCAGTTTTGCCTGTTCTAGAACTGCATACAAATTGAATCACAGCACTTACTAATTTGTATAGTCTGTTTCTGAGAGTAATCATGTTGATGTGTTATCATTAGTCCACTACTTTTCTTTGCTGAAGATTATCCTATTATATCTAGTCTGACAACTTCTGTCTTTTAATGTCATGTATTTTCATTTAATGCAATTGTTAAAATTTTTGGATTTAAAATTCTTATTGCAGTTTACATTTTCTTTGTCCCCTTTATGACTTATTTTCTTTCTTTCCTGTGTTCTTTTAAGCTGAGTAGATGATTTTTGTTTAGTATTAAATTTTATCTTCTCTATTGACATTTTTTAAAACTTTATATTTTTAGAGCAGTTTTAGGTTCACAGCAAAATTTAACAGAAGATATAGAGGTATCCCATGTACCCCCTGTCCCACTCATGCATTGCCTTCTCCATTGTTAATGTCCCACAGGAGTGGTACATTTGTTCAATTGATAAAGCTACCCTGGCACTTCATTATCACTGGAAGTCCAGAGTTTACATTAGAGTTCACTCTTGGAGTCGTATGTCATACAGATACAGACAAATATATAATGGCATGCATCCACCATTGCAGTACCACACAGAGTAGTTTCATGGTTCTAGAAGTCCTTTGTTCTCCACCTATTGATTCTTCCTTCCACTTTAACTCTTGGCAAAAACTGAACTTTCTGCTGTCTCCATAGTTTTGTCGTTTGCAGAATGTTACATAATTGCAATCATACCGTATGTAACCTTTTCAGATTGGCTTCTTTGACTTAATAACATGCGTCTAAGTTTTCATCATGTTTTTTTATGGCTTGATAGCTCATTTCTTTTTAGCACTGAATAATATTCATATGGATATACCAGTTTATCTATTCACCCACTAAAGGATATCTTGATTATTTCTAAGTTTCAGAAATTAAGAATAAAGCTGTTATAAATGTGAGTGCAGATTTTTATGTGGACATAAGATTTCAACTTCTTTTGGTAAATACCAAGAAGTGTGACTGCTGAATGGAGTTTATAATTCATATTCATCATATAAATATTAGTGTTTCAAAGCATAAGATCCTCCTCTATTTCATTATTTGTTTTAATCTATCAATATGTTAATATTCATCAACGTCAACTGCTTACAGTCTCTACTTCTGGACCATATCAATATATCACCCTTAATTTGGGCCATCAGTTTTACAGTTACAATAAATCAACATTGAAACAAAATACTAACATTTGTATAATTCAAGAGAAAATATATACCTCCTAAATTTAGAAGGAGTCAAATTAGAAACATACATTTTTCCAAAGGAATATCATTATAAGTATAAACTCAGTAGTCAAAGCCTTCCTATGGTCAAAGAAGTTCTTCAAAGGTGGACTTTTATCTCCATATTCTGTAGCTGTTAGAAGGATCTCAGTAAACACATGGTAGGAATTCAAAGTATAACACCAAGAAATGAAAGGGAGACTATCTAGATTTTATACTATTCTTACTATTCTTTATAACATTACAATTCTGTATTATTTGAATCTAGTGCTTTCTGCTGAGTCAGGAAGAGCCACCAAGTTGAAGGTCTATGATGAGGCAGATGTGACTAAAATATTTAATAAAACCATTTAAAAGAGGGAAAGTCTGCCAGGCTGTGGATATGAGCATTTAAATGTATAACTATACACAGAGGAGACCAGAAGTTAGAATGAAGGAGGGCATGGAAAATATTAAATAAATAGCAATGTAATATTAGGCAGGCAACAGAGGCAGAAACAAAGCAGTGGAAAACATCTGTGGCAATGGACCTTGTATACATGTTTACAGCTGGTGCTGTCTCATCTTGTACATAACACTGACTGAACACTAATCAGTGTATGTGTTTACTATGCTTATTTTCCTGAATTAAACTAATGCTAATGCCCTATGACAGGATTACATTAATGCCACAATAAGAGATAATATTCTCTAGGGGCTTCTTCTAGATCAATCTAAACTATGAAGCTTCCATTTATCTTTTGTCATCTGAGATCAACTTCTTTCTCCATAACATCCTCATGGCATTTTTTGCTTCTGCATTCCTTAGTGTATAAATCAAAGGGTTAAGAAAAGGTGCCCCAATTGTATAAAACACAGCTATCATCTTATCCATGGGGAAGGTGGTTGCAGGGCATGTGTATATAAATATATAAGGACCAAAGAACAGGATGACCATGATGATGTGGGAGATGCAGGTGGAGAGGGCTTTTCTCCTCCCGTCAGCACTGTGGTTTCTCAGAGAATGCAGGATAACAACAGAGGAGACCATCAGCACAAAAAAGCTCCCTGTGCATATGGCCCCACTGTTGGACACCAGGAGTAGGTTGGTCACATAGGTGTCTGTACAGGCAAACTTTAACAAAGGCTGCAGGTCACAAAAATAATGATCAATCACATTGGGACCACAGAAAGGCAAACTTAAGGACAGAAAAATCTGAGCTGAAGAATGCACACAGGCCCCCACCCAGGCCAGGGCCATCAGCCCACCACAGACTCAATGGCTCATGTTGGTCATGTAGTGAAGGGGCTTACAGACAGCCACATAGCAGTCAACAGCCATGAGGATAAGGATGAAGATCTCCAGGCAGCCAAAGAAATGGGATGAAAAGTCTTGAATCATGCACTCACTGAAAGAGATTGTGGTCTTCTTCAAAAGGGCATCCACATTCACTCTAGGGGCTGTTGAAGTAGAGAGAAAGGTATCAGATAAGGATAAGTGGAAAAGGAAGAAGTACATTGGACTCCCAAGTGCTTGGCTGGTCTTGATAGTAGTAATAATCAGAAAGTTACCCAACAGTGTCCCCAGATATAAAAGCAAGAAAGTGACAAATACTATTTTCTTCCTTCCAGGATTCTGGGTCATCCCAAGCAGAATAAACTCAGTCACATTATTCTTCAACTTCATGATTTCATGAATGAGAAGATGGGATGAGTGTAAAATGGATTATCTGAAAAAGTAAAGAAATTAATATATGGTGTGTTATTTGATATTATGGAATATTTTAAGTAAAAATAAGTACTGCTTATCAGGGATGTTCCAGCTGGAGTTTCCTAATAATGTATATTATATGTTGGTTTCTTAGTAATAACACTTTGTTTTCAATTTGCAATGATGACTTCATAGGATCATTATGAGTCTCATATAAGCTTGTGAATGTTAAACTTTCCTATAAAATTCTTCAAATATAATACCTTGATAGATGTGATGTGATTCTGACTAAATTTATGAATATATAGTTAATATATAGACTCCATTTTGTTACTTCCTTTGTTATTTTTGGCCATATTTAATATGGCTTTGATTTGCATGTTTGACATTGTGTATTACTCATAATTACAGATATATTTGACTGCCCTTGGTGGTTTATGATATAAATATAAAGTCATACAGCACACTTAACATCTTAAAGAATATCATATTTGCCCATGCATTTCTACTTCTCATATTTGTTATACATATTTATAAAAAGTATTTTATTTATAAATTTATATAATTTCATATAAATATGTATACTCATACATTCAGCACAAACTCTCTGCAGGATTCTCCAGTCTGTAAAATGAAATGTTGCCTTTAAATAATCTGTTGCAAACTTCAAGCATGTTTATATTTAGTCCTTGACATATGTGATGAACAGAATGAATGTTCTCAGTTATTTAATGTCTCAAAAGTGCCCATTACTATTTTTTCTTTCTCCAATGTGAAAAGCACATTTTAGAGTACTCAGATTTCTTTGTTACATTTCTAAATGAAAGGAACTTTGCTTATTTATTAATAAATAGTTCATGTTTTCTAAATTCAAGGTTTTACTTAAGAATGTTAGATCTGGGCTGGTTTTTTGGGGGGGGAAGATGTCACTCAGCAGTTGGTATAGGACCTGATCATGGTTATATTCCCAGGAGAGTTTGTAATATTCAAGTATTTGAAAACCCCACATACACAGAACAGAGCAGAAAGTCAGAAAAGGGAGGCCAATGTAGGTTTCAAAAAGAATCATAGAAGATAGTAACTGACTTCTTCATTTAATTTGTTTTTGTCCTGGCAAATAATTATTCAACTTGAAATAATGATAATTTCTTTCAATGAAGGCTTTTTCTCCCCTCTCACATTTGGAAAGAAATATTATCATGGGGTTATTCCAACAAACAAACTTTTTCTTTAGTTCTTTCTTGTGAGAATGATGCTGGCAGTGGTGCTATATACAAGTAAAAATATAAACTGAAATGTAATGCATTTAAATATAAGCTGAAAGACTTACTTATTCCATTGTATTTCTCCTAAATGCCATCTAGTCTTCAGTACATTGCCTTGAAAGTTGTAAGCAGCCAGAGCACAGATTATGATTGATCACATGGGCACAAGGTTTCCCTTCAATATGTTTTCCTCTCCTGTGGTGAATTGTCTTCCCTTCAACAGAGATGAAATATCCTTCATTTCTGCAAACAAACAAAAACTCTTGAGCAAACATCTAGTGAATTTTTCAGTTTGGGTTTCCAAGTATTAAAAAATAAAATCTCTAGATTTGTGCATAATCCTAATCTATAAGGAAACTGAGTCTTATTAATCATCACAATGAGATCCTTTCATTTATTAATTTAAAAGAGTGATGTATTATAAAGTATTGACACTTGAAAATATGCCAGGCATTGGAAGCAATTTGATGTAAAAGTCTGTGTCACTTCAGTATTTCATGATGTTGGCCACTGCATTGAGTGTACAGTTTTGGTTTGTATGTTATCAAGTCTAATTTCCTATCACTTTCCAGGACAAACTTACTTTTTTTTTAATTTTGGACTTTCAGATTTAAGATAAATTAAGAATTATAAACACATATGGTCATATTGGCTCATTAATAATTGTGTGTCCTTATCAAATATTTAATCAGTGGGTTCAAAAATACATTAAATGTCTCCACCCAAATCTGCAGCCATAAAGCCCATTTTTATGTATTGATGTTCCAAATAATTCAGACTACTTTAGTATTAAGTAATTTATTTGAAAAACATTTCCTGTGCCCTCAAGTACATTTCAGGGATGCACATTGTATTTTGAAAGAGGGGTTATTAACCTATTTTGTAATCTGCAGTACTTCACAATCTAGAAAAGGAAGACTGTAGTTCTCAAGTGAACCATGTGGAAGTCTTTGTGTAACCAGGGTGTGTTCATGATGCCATGTGAGCATGTAAAGATTAGCAGGTGTATTAGGTGGGGTCTCCATGATGGAAGTAATGTTGTAGCCAGGGATTAAAAATAAATACATGCAGAGTATCCAAACTCAGCCTGCCTTCTTCTTTCTTCCTGAAATGCCTTTCCATATCTAGTTGATTCAACCTTCCAGGAAATTGAGAACCACACTTCTAAGAAATGTCCTCTGGATGGCTTTCAGTTATTGCCTATGAGAAATTAAATTCACACCTCTGCTCTCTAAAGTCTTTCTCTGTAACTTTTCTTATAGTAGTCTGTATTGTTGTTTATAACAAGAATGTGTATGCTTCTTTTAGCTTCTTTTTTGGAATAAGTATGTCAGAAAACTATGTGCTATTCAGATGTTATTCTCCACAGTTCCAACCCAATGCCTTGTACAGTGTAGATGCTCAGTAAAATCTTTTAACTTAAATATTTCCTGTAACCCCATAAAAGGTAATATTTATCTCACTTTTTTAGCATTATGCTGACTATAATCCACATTAGTATCATTAATTTACTGGGATCTCCTATCCATAGTGCACGGTAAGTAGACAAATATGCCCCAATTTCATATAGCCAAAATAAAAAAAATATAAAGATGAAAATAATCTATTACTTACTGTTAGAAGACTCTCTGAATTAGCATCAAGTCTGCCTATCCTTTTTTGTTACTAGCTTTCATACAGAACACTGGGGAAAAAAACAGATTCCTTTTTGCATTCCAAAGGGAATATTTTAAGACTTAATGCTGTAAGGTACTAGCATAATAGAAAGTTAATTCCCCAAAGTTTCTCCCTAGTTAGCTTCATCCCAGATGTAATAACTCAACTTCTATTTGTCCAGTTAGCCTGTAAGAATAGCAAGTTAATCCATCACATACTCAGGAACCAGATACAAAGATTTTGTTTGTAATTACTATTTTCCTCTGTCTGAAAAAAAAAGTATCAGGGAAAAAGGAAAAAGAGAGGTGGAGAATAGGAAGAAGAAAAAATTATATCACTGGTAGAGGAGAAAATAGATCACCAAGAAACTATTATGCTTCCACCCAGGGCCCTAAGTTATGCACCCCTGCATTAGGAAAAAAACTTTTCAGGCCTTTATATCTTTGTCTTCCTAGTTCCAATTTTTTTTGTGCAGGTACAATCCAGAGATGGCACTATGATGTCTAAAACCTGAGACATCCCCCACCAAGGAACAATAGATGAATAGCAACTGGTCTGATGATTAATATGTATATCAAGCTATTTTTGCAAACTGAATATATATCTTATATTTTTCAAGTTTATTTTTATGTTAGTAAAAAGACATATTAAAGGAAATAACTTATTGAAATAATTGTTTTCATCAAATATTTATTGACTAGCTTTCGTAAAATAGGCCTTGTGTTGTTTTCATATGCTGAGTATTGTAAATAATGCCACAATAAAAATAAGAATATAGCTAACTCTTTGCATTCCCGGTATCAATGCAATTGTATATACAGACCCAGAGATGGAAAGTTGAATCATATGCTAATATTATTTTTCAATTTTTGGAGGAACCACCATACTGTTTTTCTTAATGTTGTATTATTTTACATTGCCACCAGCAGTGTACAAGGGTTCTGGTTTTTTGACATGTGTGCCAACACTTGATCTTTGTTATTTTGATACATCCATACTACTACAAGTGAGGTGATATTTCATTGTAGTTTGGATTGCATTTCCCTGACAATTAATTATGTTGACTATGTATTCATATACCAGTTGGCAGTTTTTTGTGTCTTCTTTGGAGAATAGTCTATTCAAGTTCTCTGTTCATTTATTAATTCATTTGTTAATTCTTTGCTGTTGAGTTGTGGGATTTTTTGGGTATATTTTCAGTTTTAATCTGTTATTGTGTATGTGATTTACAAATAGTGTCCCCCATCCTGTAGGCTGATTTTCCGCCGGGCTTGTGGTTTCCTTTATGATGGTTAGTGATACCTCACTTGCCTAAATTTGACTTTGTTCCTTTTGCTTTTGTGTCTTTTCCAGAAATGACTGCCAAGCCTAATGTCATGAAGGTTTTCACCTCTGTTTTCCTCGGGGAGTTTTGTGGTTCCAGTTCCTACATTGGAGTCTTTAATCCACTTTGAATATGGTGTAACATAAGGATTCAATTTCTTTCATATGATTTCCTTATCCAGTTTCTCAGTGAATTTGTTAAAGAGATTCTCCTTTCCCCAGTGTGTATTCTTAGCTTACTTGTCAAAGAGCTGTTTATGGTGTATGCTTGGGTTTTTGGGTATCTATTGTGTGCCATTGGTTTGTGCATTTGTTTTTATGCCTCTATCATACTGCTTTAATTGTTGTAGCTTTTTAATAAATTTTGAAATCAGGAAACATGATAGCTCTATTTTTATTTTTTCCTCAATGCAGCATTGGCCAACTGGGGACATTGGTAGTTTCATATGATTTTTAGGGTTTTTTTAATTTCTATGAAAAATGGCATCAAAATGTTGATAGGGAGTGCATTAACTCTGCAGATCAGTTTGGAAAGCACAGGCATTTTAACAATAGTAAGTCTTCCAAAGTATGAGCACATGTGCCTATTTATTTTGTCTTTTTATTTCATTATTTATTTTATTTCATTAATTATTTTCATTAATGACTTGCTGTTTTCAGTGTAATAATAATAATATTTTACCTTGTTTGACAGGTTTATTTTTTAAGTGTTATTTCCATGCTATTGTAATGGGATTGTTTTCTTAACTTCATTTTCAGAAAATTTGCTGTCAGTGTATATCAAAGCAATTATTATTTTTTATATTGATTTTAAATATAAAAATTGTTGTATTCTTTAGTAGTTCCAATAATTGTTTCTTGTAGAATGTTTTGGATTTTCTGCATATGAGATCATGTCATCTGTAAGCAGGTGTAATTTTTTTCTTCTTTGGTGGTTAAGAAGCCTTTTATTTCTTGCCTAATTGCTCTGGTTTGGACTTATAGTACTATATTGAATGAAAGTAGTGAACATGGGAACCTTGGCCTTATTCCTGATCTTGGAAGAAAAGGTCTCAGTTTTTCACCATTGAGTATGATGTGAGCTATGGGCTTTTAATTTATGACCTTCACTGTAGCAAGTTCAGTTCTTACTATTCCTATTTTGGTGAGAATTTTTATCATAAAGTTAATGTTGAATATTATCAATTATTATTGCTACATCTGTTTAGATGATAATGAGGTCTTTAACTTCTATTCTGTTAACGTGCTGTAACACACTAATTAATTGGCCTGTGATGAACCAATCTTACATTCCAGGGATTAGTTCCAATCGGTCATGGGGTATACTCTCAGTGTGCTGTGTCTTTCAGCTAGCTAGTGATTTGTTTAGGATTTTGTGCCTACTTTCACCAGGGATATAGGTCTGTAATTTTCCTTTCTTATGATGCCTTTGTCTGCCTTTGGAAACAGGGTGATATTGGCCTCATAAAGAAGAGTTTGCAATTGTTTCCTCTATTTTTGGAAGAATTGTATTAATTCTTCTTTAAGTGTTTGGTAGAATTCACCTGTGAAGCTATCTAGTTCTGGGCTTTTCTCTGTTGAAAGGTTTTGATTCACTAATTCAATTGATTCACAAATTCAATGTCCAATTGTTATTGTTTTGTTGTCTTCTTATTTCTTCTTTATTTAGTTTCGGTAAGTTGCTATCATCTAGAGAATTAGACATTTCTTCTGGATTATTTACTGGTTAGTAGTTGTTCACAGTAGCCTTGTGATCTTTTTTTTTTTTTAATTTCTGTGGCATTGGCTGTAACATCGCTTCTTCCTTTTATTTTTTTTATCTGATTTGATTTTTCTTTTTAAATTTGTTAATCTCTTTAAGGGTCTGTTGATTTGTCTGACTTTTCAAAGAATCAACTCTCTTTTTTTGGGGGGGTTGTAATGCTCTGAAAATATCCACCAAATCTAGTTTTTCTATTGTATTATTTAATTTCTCTGTTGCCTTGTTTATCTTCTGCCTGGAAGATCTTTCTAGTGATGTTAATGCCGTGTTAAAATCTCTAACTATGATTGTATTCCCATCAATATCCCCCTTTATCTCTGTTAGTAATTCTTGTATGTACTTAGGTGCTCCTATATTGGGTGCATATATATTAATGAGTGTAATATCATTATAAAATTTCCTTCTTTATCTTTCTTTATGGCCTTTGCTTTAAAGTCTATTTTGTCTGAAATCAGTACTGCAACACCTGCTTTTTTGGCTTTTCCATTTGCATGGAATATCCTTTTCCATCCTTTCACTCTCAATCTATATGTGTCCTTCTCCCTAAAGTGGGTCTCTTGTATGCAGCATATTGAAGGTTCTTCCTTTATTAACCAGTCTGCCACTCTATGTCTTTTGACTGGAGCATTTAGTCCATTAACATTTAGAGTAGTTAATGATAGATGTGTGTTTATTGTCATTTTGAACTTATCTTTGCAGTTGAATTGGTATATCCTCTTTGTTCCTTTCTTCTTCCTTTTGTGGTTTGTTATTTTCCTTTGTATTATCATGGGTTTTATTTAATTTTTGTGAATCCCTTGTAAGTTTTTGGCTTATGGTTACCTTTTTTTGTAAATCTATTAGCCCATTACTATAACTATCACCACTCCTATTCAACATAGTCCTGGAAGTCCTAGCCACAGCAATCAGGCAAGAGAAAGAAATAAAAGGGATCCAAATTGGAAAAGAAGAGGTAAAAGTGTCACTATATGCTGATGACATGTTACTATATATAGAAAACCCTAAAAGGTCCACACAAAAGCTACTAGAACTGATTGAAGAATTCAGCAAGGTAGCAGGTTACAAAATTAACATTCAAAAATCAGTTGCATTTCTTTACACTAATGATGAATCAACAGAAAAAGAAAGTAAAGAAACAATCCCCTTTAAAATAGCACCCAAAGTAATAAAACATCTGGGAGTAAATCTAACCAAGGAGGTGAAAGAATTATACACAGAAAACTATAAACCATTGATGAAGGAAATTAAAGAAGACTTTAAAAAATGGAAAGATATCCCAAGCTCTTGGATTGGAAGAATCAATATTGTTAAAATGGTCACACTGCCCACAGCAATCTACAGATTTAATGCAATCCCTATCCAATTACCCAGGACATATTTCACAGAACTAGAACAAATCATAATAAAATTTATATGGAACCATCAAAGACCTAGAATTGCCAAAGCATTACTGAAGAGAAAGAAAGAGGCTGGAGGAATAACTCTCCCAGACTTCAGATAATACTTTAGAGCTACAGTCATCAAGACAGCATGGTATTGGTACAAAAACAGACATATAGACCAATGGAACAGAATAGAGAGCCCAGAAATGAACCCACACACTTCTGGTCAACTCATCTTCGACAAAGGAGGCAAGAATATACAATGGAATAAAGACAGTCTCTTCAGCAAATGGTGTTGGGAAAACTGGACAGCAGCATGTAAAGCAATGAAGCTAGAACACTCCCTTACACCATATACAAAAATCAAGTCAAAATGGATCAAAGACTTAGACATAAGACAAGATACAATAAACCTCCTAGAGGAAAACATAGGCAAAACATTATCTGACATACATTTCAAAAATTTTCTAGAAGAAATAAAAGCAAAAATAAACAAATGGGACCCAATGAAACTTACAAGCTTCTACACAGCAAAGCAAACCAGAAGTAATAGAAGAAGAAAACCTACAGAATGGGAGAAAATTTTTACAAATGAAACTGACAAAGGCTTGATCTCCATAATATATAAGCAGCTCATTTGACTCAATAAGAAAAAAATAAACAACCCATTCCAAAATTGGGCAGAAGACCTAAACAAGCAATTCTCTAAGGAAGACATACAAATGATCAAAAAGTACATGAAAAAAATGCTCAATATCACTAATTATCAGAGAAATGCAAATCAAAACTACAATGAGGTATCACCTCACACCAGTCAGAATGGCCATCATTCAAAAATCCACAAATGACAAATGCTGGAGAGGCTGTGGAGAAAGGGGAACCCTCCTACACTGCTGGTGGGAATGCAGTTTGGTGCAGCCACTATGAAAAACAGTGTGGAGATTCCTCAAAAGACTAGGAATAGACTTACCATATGACCCAGGAATCTCACTCCTGGGCTTGTATCCAGAAGGAACCCTACTTCAGGATGACACCTGCACCCCAATGTTCATAGCAGCACTGTTTACAATAGCCAAAACATGGAAACAGCCTAAATGTCCATCAACAGGTTACTGGATAAAGAAGAGGTGGTATATTTATACAATGGAATACTACTCAGCTATAAAAACTGACCACATAATGGCATTTGCAGCAACATGGATGCTCCTGGAGAATGTCATTCTAAGTGAAGTAAGCCAGAAAGAGAAAGAAAAATACCATATGAGGTCGCTCATATGTGGAATCTAAAAAACAAAAACAAACAAAAACAGCATAAATACAGGGCAAAAATAGACTCATAGACAGAGAATACAGACTTGTGGTTGCCACGGGGGTGGAGGGTGGGAAGGGATAGACTGGGATTTCAAAATTGTAGAATAGATAAAGAAGATTATACTGTATAGCACAGGGAAATATACACAAAATGTTATGATAACTCACAGAGAAAAAAATGAGACAATGAGTGTGTATTTGTCCATGAATGAATGAAAAATTGTACTGAACACTGGAATTTGACACAACATTGTAAAAAGATTATAAATCAATAAAAAATGTTAAAAAAAAGAAAGCAGCTTCTTGCTGCAGAAATGGGTCTTTTCTAAGTCCACTAACTAGAGACAAGCACAGTGAGTATTTCCAGAATGCCTTGTGTGCTTTCTTATATTTAACCGATATAACCCAACTTTAAATAAAATAACATAATACACTTTTTTCTTCATACCATGTTCTACCTTTCAGTACTTCAGTTTCAGAAAATATGTTGCATGTTCCCTATATTTTTAAGTTTTTTTAGTCGACATAAATTATTTTACTTTTTAGCCTCATTGAGTTATAAACTTCTATTATTGTAGTTTATTTTCAGATGTATGATCATCCATAAATAAAATGTGGCTAGTGTTCTATAATTTGTGTCATATCAGTCACATAATTTATAAAGATCTCAAGGTGTTTGTAACACTATGTTTATAGATACATAAGTATATTCATATATATATATATATATATATATATATATATATATATATATGTATAGTCTCAGTTATCTTAATAACCAAAGGAAACAATAAGAAAATTATTTTAAAATGCCATTATATATAAAATAGCATTTGATTCAATAATATTCAATATTTCAAAAATAAAATGATGTCATAATGAAGTTGATTGATACATAAAGTTAATTTTCTTGCTCTGGAAGTATTCAAGAGAAAACAAGAGACCTAATTTGAAATGCATGATAGTGGGGATTGCAAATTATAGAGTACTAGCTACATTTTCTTTGTGGATGATCATGTGTTTGCAAGGTTGTGATTATATAAATGTATTTTTTCTTATCAAGCATAGTGTAGACCGTGTTGTGAGTTGTATTTTACAACCAGTCATGCCAGAACTCTCAGGCAATGCAAGAGTCAGGCTGAAAATGTGAGGGAAGCTACTAATCTGAGGACAGAGGTACAAAAAGAAGTAAGAAAATCTGGTGCAGTGTAAAAGATTGTATGGAGGAGTGACGAGATACACTATTATGTTTTTTTATCTGTACAGATTCAGCCAAACTATGACTTAATAACTAATCAAACAAAGCCCTCAATTCATCTTTTTCTTTCTGATGTGATTTTGACATGCCATAACTTTCTCATGGCGCTTTTCACTTCTGCATTCCTCAGTGTGTAGATGATCGAATTGAGAAAGGGTGTTCCGATAGTATAAAATACTGCCACCATCTTGTCCATGGGGAAAGTGGTTGGGGGGGCGTGTATACATAAATATACGTGGACCAAAGAATAAGATGACTGCAATGATGTGTGAAGTGCAATTGGAGAGAGCTTTCTTCCTCTCTTCTGCACTGTGGTTTTGCAGGGAATGCAGAATAAGAATGTAAGAGGTCATCAGAATTACAAAACTGCTGGAGCAAATGGCCCCACTGTTAGTTGCCAACAGCAGATTGATCACATAGGTGTCCATGCAGGCAAGTTTCAACAAAGGCTGCAAGTCACAGCAATAGCGATCAGATTGGGTCCACAGAAGGGCAGTCTCAAGGCCAAGACAATCTGAGCCATGGAATGTATAAAAGACCCTATCCATGCAAGAGTGATCAGGATAATGCAGACCTGGCGGCTCATGATAGTTGTGTAACGCAAGGGTTTGCAGATGGCCATGTAACGGGCAACAGCCACGAGGATGAGAACAAAGATCTCCATGCAGCCAAAGAAATGTAGTGCAAAGCCTTGGGTCATGCACTCATTGTAAGATATGACTTTTTTGGCAGACAGGGCATCCACAATTAGTCCGGGGGCTGTGGAAGTTGAAAAGCAGTTATCAGCCAAGGACAAATAAAATAGGAAGAAGTACGTGGGGCTCCCAAGTATCTGGCTGGACTTGATGGTCACGATAATAAACAAATTCCCCACCAAGGTTCCCACATAGAAAATGAAGAAGATTACAGACACCATTTTCTGCCTCATAGGATCTGGTGTCAATCCTAAGAGTATGAACTCAGTTACACTGTTATTTGGCTGCATTGTTTCAATCAAAGTGGAGAAAGTACAGATTAAAAGTAATAAATCTGCAAAGGAAAAAAAATTAAGACATGAATACTATAGTTGGAGGTCAAATGCATGTGCTCATTCATGGAACTGCCACTTTCCAGTGGGTAATCACTTACTTTCCATGTTGTTTATTCCTGAATAAAATGAAAATCATGACATTTATTCTGTCTACTTAACTGATTGCTTATGAAAACAGTGATACATTTAAATAATGAGAAAATAAATGATTCTTCAGGTATAATAAACATGACTTTAGGGGATTTGGCATGTGGATAATTTCCTGGGCAGAATTTTTTTTCCCAGTTTTCAGCAAAGACCTAGTAAGATAACATGTTGCAAAAAAAGGGAAAATTTATGCATGACTTACCCTAATATGCTTTCGCATTACTTGAACCTGCTAGGCCATTTATAAAATAACTTCTAGTAAATATTCTGAACATTCAAAGAATTATGTTTTAATATTTGATAGTTGATTAAGCTTCCTTAATTAAACCTGAAGATACACACTCACATACACACACACACACACACACACACACAAGTGGGTGGAGGGGGCGAGAGGGAGAAGTAAGTGAACGGAAGAGAAACATAGTTTTAGCAATGAACACTCAGTTGGTTCAGCACATCTTGCAATTTACTTTAATCTTTTGCCTTTGACTAAGCTGATTTCTTTTTACTTTACCTCTCAAACATTTCCAGTTGTTTACTGTTACAAATTCAGCTTTTATCATTAAACTTTGTACTTTTAAAATCATACTGTTTTGTTCAAAGTTAAATTCTTCCCCTTATTCATTATTTTTCTGAGTCTGTCAACATTTTCTTAAAACAAAAGGAGATGCTACGGCACAAAGATGAATAAAGTGAGAACATTTGTCATACATCTGAATAGTTTTTCAACTTTTATTCCTGTTAAGCACCAGAAAATATGGAAAATTAGCTCAGGATGCCCCAAGTTATAGAAACTTCAATAGAATTGTTTGGATCTATATTCTTGAGTGTCCCAAACCCTGACTTCAGTAAGAGAAGATAGAAAAAGGAAAGAAATTATTATTTATTCATATATACCAAATGATGGGCAAATGTTTTTATGTACTTCATCACAAATGTTTTCCAAATAATAGTGCAGTTAAGAGCATAGCATAAGTGTCAAACTGGTAAAATATATTTATGGCATAAATACCAGAAAAAAGCATAATTTACTCAAATATAAGTGAATTTCAGAGATCAGTCTTTTAAAACACAGCACACGTGAATTAAAGCAAAATAACTAATTTCAAAAGAAACATTATTAAAAATAATTAAGCATATGAAAATATGCTCAACTTCATTCTAGTTAAATAAGTTCAAATTTAAATCCCAAACAGATATCTTTCTACACATTGAACTAGCAAAATGATCCTCTAATAAGAGTCTTTTAAATAGTGCTGAAAATGATGTGGAAAAAATCTCAAGACTTTTTTGCTAGATATTTAAGTGGGAGCAGTCTTTATGAAGTGATTTCCAACATTGATGATATTACAACTGTATACAGTCATAGGTCTAGTGATTCTATTTGCTATAGATAACCTCATTCACAGGCACAAAGGTAATCACTGCAGCCGCTTTTGTGGTAGCAAAAGATAGGAAACAACTTCAGTGCCTATCAGAAGTGAGCTGAATAAATCAGGGACCAACTCATCGCTGAATCAATCATCAACCAAAATGAAGCAGATATATATGCAACAGTTTCTAAAATACACTGTAAAGTGGAAGAGTTCAAAACTGTGCTTAGGATGGTAATATTTGTATCAACAGCAGAATAATGTAGATCACATACAGATACATTCATATAAATTACTTTTAGTTAGGAGCGCATCAAAATAGCATGAAATTTGTGGTCTCTGAATGGGAAAATTGCATCTTGGTATCAAAGTTGGGGGATGACCCACCTTTTAAAATATTCCCTTTGGTAATATTTTAATACATGTCATAATTATGCTGCATTAAAAATAAAACTTTCAAAAACTTTATCTTAGTAAATAATTTGTTTATATTTGCATATTACTACAACAGCTATCTTCTAATGTAGGCAGTAGGGATAGTGAAATTCTTAGAGCAATATTAAGATCTAGGAATTTGAATGAGAGATGGTGAGTCAGCTCAACAAATTTCAAAAAGTTTTCAAAATACGTGTTTTTCACAACTCTTCAGCAATCAGAAATGAAAACTAGTTTGCAGTTTCTAACAACTATTATGCCGTAATTGTCTTTATATTTATCCATATATCTATCTGTATCCAGATACAGATGGACACTGACACACTTGTATATTTAACTAACTTATATGTATATGAATGATAATGTAAGAATGGCATAACTTAGAATGAAGTAACACAAGGAAAGAGAGTTTTATCTCTTTACTGCCAAATTTAAGATTTTACAAAAAAGTAGGTGTTTAATAGTAAATATTTGTTGCGTGAATGAATTGAGAATTTCCCATAGATACAATTCAATCGTGTTTGACACCATTCTGTACTCAGTTACCCACTGATAAAGGAGAATTCTGTTCTGCTATATATACAGCAAAATCATCATATTCATGGAGCATTTCCTGAAACGCTCAAGTAGCAATATTTCTATTTGGTTATCTCTCACACCACGTCTACCAGTAGTAGTGCCTATTTCCATCAGGTGCTGTGTGCACCTTTTTATTCCCATCTGCTCATTCGAGATTGTAAAACACTTTTAGGTTCCCTAAAACTACACGTCTGCAAGTGCCTTAGAAAACTTACCAGTTATGATAAGAGCTTATGTAGAAGTTAGGATGTTCACTGGGAGCCAGGATCTCTATGATCTCACAAAGGGGCTTAGCTTCTGACCTGCATGCCAATCTGAGTTGATCCCAGATTCATTGCAAACTTTCTGAAATCCACTCTCACACGAGATTTTGACTGAAAAAAAAAATGCTTCTCTTTTGTATTCCCTGAAGGACTATTTAAGTATGAATGATGCAAAATATAGGAGTCTGGGGAAAGTCATTCCCTAAAGTGTGCCTCCCATTCCAATTGAAAAACAGATGTTATAAAGAACTTAACATTTATTATACATTATTAGATTATGAAAAAATAAAGGTGGACTATGCTTGCAGTCAAAGATGTTCATTTGTGCCATAAATGACATCTTTTGACTAAAATCAAAAACAATTGTCTTCTAGTACCCAGGTCTTGTTTCCTAATACTGTCCTCCAATAAAATAAACTAGGACCTCTTAAAGAAATGGCTGATTCTAGGTCTGGGGTAGTGAATGGACAAGATGACATGGAGCATCTTGTAGTGCTAGACAGTAAGGAATAATGAAAAGACACAAACAGTGATGAGAATATGCCAGTGTGACACAGGAGCTGAGTGAATGTACCTCCAGTGGACAAAGATAGAAAGATAATTCAGCAGCAAAATAACAATGAATTGAACTGTAACTCACAGTATAAAAGTCCATGAGTTCATAATGACATAAATAATTGAATAAATAACTAAATGATAGGGGAGTATAGACAAATCTCACATCAAAAATAATTCCTAATAATTATGTAGATACTCTGCTCTCAAAGAGTCATCTCTTTTTTTATGGATGGTACATAGTGACTAATTTCTAAAAGGTAGAGTGTGGAATGTGGGGAAAAAGTAACTATGGAGGAGAAACATGACAAACACTGTCTCAGCCAGGTGATCAAGGTTAGCAACAGTGGTGGTAAGTCACACTGAGAGTATGTAGCTACTGGTGTGTGGTGAAAAGAGTGATTTACCCCTGCAGTTTTTCTCCCAATAACCTATAACGCCGGTGTGATCTTGAATAAAATATCAAACCCCAATGTAAGATTTCTGTATAAAATGTATGATTAGTATTTCTCAAAACTGTCAAGATCGTCAAAGATAAGAAAAGTCAGAGAAACTGTCACCGTTTGGAGCAGCTGAAGGAAATATGACAACTAAAAGTAATGTGGTATCCTGGATAGATTCTGGAGAAGAAAAACAGAATTATTAGTTGAAATTTATATTTTTTACTTTTAATACAATACTTTTTAAATACTTTTAATGTATTTAATGTACAAATGTGTTGACATCAATGAATTAGGTGTGACAAATATACCATATGATGCAAGATTATATATATTATATATTACATATATATATATATCACATTTTTTAATCCATTGGCTGATACTTAGGTTGTTTCCATATCTTGACTATTTTGAACAGTGCTGTAATCAACATGGCAGTGCAGATATTCATTTAATTTCCTTGGATATACACCCTGAACTTGATAACTGTATCATATTGCAGTTGAAGTTTTAATTCCTTGAGGAAACTACATACTATTTTTAAAAGTGGCTGCATCCACTTACATTCCCACCAACAGTGCACATGGACGGGGCTACCTTTTCTCTGTATCTTCACCAACACCTGTTACTGCTTGTCTTCTTGAAGATAGACGTTCTAACAGGTGTGAGGTGGAATCTTATTTTAATTTGCATTTTCCTGATTATTGAGGTTGAACATCTGTTTTACCTGCATGTTGGCCATTTTGATGCCTTCCTTGGAAGAAATATCTTTTCAGGTCCTCTGCTCAGTCTTTAATTGGTTTGTTTGTTTGTTATTGAGTTTCTGTCTTTATATATTTTGGATACAAACCTCTTATCAGATACATGGTTTGTAAATATTTTCTCCCATTTTATAGGTTTTCTTTTCATTCTTTTTATTGTTTCTCTTGCTGTGCATAAGCTTTTTAGTGGATATATTCCCTATTGTTTATTTTCACTTTTGCTGCTTGTGTTTTAATATATCCAAAAAATCATTCTCAGGACCAATGTCCAGGGGCCTCTTTCCTATGTTCACTTCTAGGAGTTTATGGTGATTTGCCTTATGTTTAAATGTCTGGTCTATTTTGAGTTAATATTTGTGAGTAGTGTGGGTTGGGTGAAGGCAAATTTATTTTTCTGCCTGTGGTTAACCAGTTTTCCCAATACCATATATTGAAGAGACATTAATTTCCCAAGTAAGCATTCTTGACTTCCTAAATGTGATATACCACATTTATATAATAAAATATAAAAATGATGTTATCAGATCAATAAATGCAGAAAAGACATTTGACAAAATACAACATCCTTTCATGAAAAGAAAAAAACCACTTAGAATATAGGGTGTAGAAAGCACATACCTCAACATAAGAAAAGTACTGTTAGTATGTATATATAAGATGGCTGTTATTATAAAAATACAAATTTCAGTAAATATTCATGAAAATGCATTTTCTAATGAAAATACATAGCACATGCTATGTTGTCTCATTTATTCAACGTTCTTTATGTGTGCCATCATTTTTAACCTCATGACAAGCCAATGAAATATGGATTATTTTCATTTCTAATTTGCACAGAAAAATTGAGGGCCAAAATTTCATCTGTATTTCCTGATGTTACAGGGCTACAAGGTTGCAGAGCCAAGATTTGGATCCATCCAGTCTGAGTCTAGAGCTCATATTCTTAATCTTTATGTTCTGCTACCCATCTTGAAGCTAAAACAAGGACAGTGATCACTGCATCAATTCCTGTGATATTTGTGATCACTGCATCAATTCTTAAAGTTTCCTGTGTTTTAGGCCATTTTGCAGATGTTTGAATTATGGGATAAAGTCGAGTAGAGGTGTATATTACTGACTTGGAAGACATATGGAAGTGGTTTAAAACCTTGCTTTGGTACTTAGCAAAATAACCTCAAAGATTCATTTACTTCTCTGGACTTTGGAGTTTTAATCTGTATACTTTCAATAGATGTACCTAACTTTGTCCTTTTTTTTTTTTTTTTTTTTGAGTTGAAAGCATGATAACAAAAAAGCACTTGACACATATCAGTTACTCTACTTCTTCCTAAAATGAAAAGATATTTAGAATTTATAGTTTCTCTTTTAGGTAAATCACTTTGGAACATAAGTGATAACTGCAAAATTATACATTGGATGGACATTGTGTCCCAGATATTTTTAAAAAATCATGTAATGCTCCCAGTTTTAATTTGATTTCAAGTACTTTGAACCACACAAACTCCTAGGTTTTCTTTACCTTTATGACTTCTTCTTACTCTATTATTTTAATTTTATATATACAATAACAGATTAGCTTATTTTATTTTCTTCTATGTATCTTACCTTCATTCATTCATTTCTCTGGAATGCAAATAATCATAAACCACTGTATTGTGTGTGTGTGCATGTGGTGTAATGGAGGTATAGTTAAATGAATTTATGACCAAATCATGGTATGTCCATTCTTTTTTATATATTTGACTCTACATATGCATGACATGCCAATTTTGTGACACCAGTTTGACACTGAACTTTGTAATGTCCCAGAAGGAAAAAAGAATTGATAATAAGAAAATTTAATGCCATTTTTCTGAATTTATTTGAATAAACTTTGACTGGAGACACAGTTTGAATTGGTAAGTTTGGGCCACTTAAAGTATAAGAAGACTTACACAACATTATAAACTGAGTATAACTCCATAAAATTTTTTTAAAAAAAGGAAAAAAGTAACTATAAGAAGACTTGTCATTCATTTTGCATGTAGACTCAAAAAGATAACAACTCACAATCATATATGATTATATGTCCTTCCCACAATAATCAGACACCCTCATGTTTGATATCTGTACAGATTCAGTCAAACTATGTTTCAATTCATCTTTTGTTTTCTGATGAAATTTTGATATGCCATAACTTTCTCATGGCATTTTTCACTTCTGCATTCCTTAGCGTGTAGATGAGTGAATGAGAAAGGATGTTGCAATAGTATAAAATATTGCCACCATCTTTCCTGTGGGGAATGTGGTTGGGGGAGTGGATATATATAAATGTACATGGACCAAAAATAAGACAACTACAGTGATGTGGGACGTGCAAGTGGAGAGAGCTTTTATCCTCCCTTCTGCACTGTGGTTTTGCACTAAATGCAAGATAACTGTGTATTAAATTATCAGAATTACAAAATTGCTTGTGCAAATGACCCCACTGTTAAACACCACCAACAGTTTCATCACATAAATATCCATGCCTGCAAGTTTATACAAGGGCTGCATATCACAGAATTCATCAATCAAATTGGGCCCACAAAAAGGTAATCTCAAGACCAGGTTAATCTGAGTCATGGAATGTGTAAAAGACCCTATCCATACAAGAACAATCAGGATGATGCAGACCTGGAAGCTCATGATACCTGGGTAACACAAGGGCTTGCAGATGGGTAAATAGTGATCCATGGCCATGAGGAGGAGAACAAAGACCTCCATGATGCCAAATAAATGCAGTGAAAAGACTTAAGTCATGCACTCATTGTAGGACATGATTTTCTTTGCAGATGTCATCCACAATTAGTTTGGGGTCTGAGGAAGTTGAAAAGCAGGTATCAATCAAAGACAAAATAGGAAGAAGTACATGAGGAATCCCAAGTGTCCAGCTGGACTTGCTGGTCACAGTAATAAGCAAATTTCCCACCATGGTTCCCACATAGAAAATGAAGATTACAAACACCATTTTTTGCTTCTTAGAATCCTATTCACATTCATAAAATGAAGAAATCTGGCTAAGAGCAGGGAGAATATCAAAGCAACCAATTTGTTCATATGATGACATCCTCAGTTTCAATTTCTTTCTTATTCATACTTTAAGCAGGAGGTGAAACAAATTGTGGTTTCTCAAAGAAATATAGCTAGAATTCTTCTTAGAGTCTGAAAAAGATAAAGGTAGAAAAAGTGTCCTAGTCTCCAGCAGTAATTTTTTGCTCTGTATTTTTTTAAATTGAGGTCTCATCAGTATACAATGTGTCAATTTCTGGTGTACAGCATATTTCAATCATACATATACATATACATATATATATATATATTTGTTATCTTATTCTTTTTCATTATAGGTTACTGTAAGATATTGAATATAGTTCCTTGCTCTTAGACAGTAGAAACTTAACTTTATTTTTTATGTATTTATTAGTATCTGCAAATCTTGAACTCCCAATTTATCCCTTCTCACTGCCTTTCCTCCACTGGTAACCCTAAGTTTGTTTTCTGTATCTGTAGTCTGTTTCTGTTTTGTAAATAAGTTCATTTGTGTCTTTTTTCTTTTTTTTAGATTCCATATATGAGTGACATCATATGGTATTTTTCTTTCTCTATCTTACTTAGAATGTATTTTATTAAATTTGTTCATCATGCATTATATCTGCCTTTGTTAATTCAGCATTTTTTGTGAACCAGACATTGTGCTACTTGTAGAAACTACTATTATCAAGTAGGTAAGTACTTTATGGAGTATGACTATTTATTTATGTTATAAATTTAAATTCATGCCTGGTATTAAAATATTATTTTATTGAATCACTACTTTTTCTGATGGGTTATCAGCATAAGATGGTGAAACGAGTGATAGAAAATGATTCTGAATGCTACAAAGAAATTTGGAAATGTGGTGTAATATGCTTTACTACCCCTTGGAGGTTAAATGGTCCATTGCATTTATACTCCTAAAGTGGTTACAGTCAACACATGACTGTCAACTACAATATATTAAAATGGGCAAAGTTATTAATATAAAGTTTTAGAATTTAGTTATATGTAATAAATAATTTGTATATAATAGTATAATAATAATACATACAATTATATAACATATACATGCATACATTATATATTCCAGCACAGTCCTGTCTCAATAAATGGTAAATAGTATAATTGCACTACCTTTCTATCATATTGTCTGGCAGTGTATGACAGTGACATAAGAACATGGTCTGAGAGGTCGGTTAGATTCTGGTTACTGGTTCTTTAATATTTCTGTTCTGGAACTTTCCCCCTTGTGTTTGTTTCCTGACCTGCAAAATGTAGATAATAGCAGTGCCTACTTTGGATTGTTATAAAGATTATTGTTCAATAACAAGATGTTTTTATTTTATTTTATTACAATGAAAGCTTACTAATCAATGTACATTAAAGAAACAAGTAATATTAAGCCCCAATCTGCTAGAATGTTTCAAGCAAAGTTTAGTCCTGGGCTAGGTGTTTCTCCCTTTTCTTGCATCCATTTCTTATCCCCTCTGTGCGGAATCAATGATTTGTAGTGGTTAATTTTTGTCTTTATCTCATAGGTATTCTTTGCTGAAATCCCCAATAACATCCTTTTGATCTTTTCATCAGTTGAGTGAACATTGGACTCCACACACATTTTATTGATAACCTGAAATTACTTTCCTACTACATAATTTCCTAGTGGCATTTTACATCTGGCCATTTCTCAAGGTATAGATTAAGGGATTTAACATGGGAGTTATCATCGTGTAGAACACAGCAACTGCTTTATCAATAGGCAAAGTAGCTGCAGGTCTCAGATACACAAATATGCAGGGCACAAAAAAGAAGACAACTGCTGTGATGTGGGAGACAAAGGTAGAGAGGGCTTTGCATCTCGGCTCCAAGCTATTTGTACTTAGGGAGTACAGAATGACTACATAGGAACCAATCAAGAGAAGGAAGTTTCACAGACACATGAACCCACTGTTTGCAGCAATAAAGAGTCCTAAAACGTGGCTATAAAAGCAGATGAGATTGAACAAAGGATTCAAATCACATGTTCTGAACAAGCTAGCTAAAGGACTGTTTCCACACACATTCAGATCTCAGAAGTGAGCATGTGGAGAGGCGTTCATTCATCCAGCATAAATGGCCTGGGTACAACTAGAAACAGTGACTCTGATTTCTCAGCATGTTTCCTAGATCTGGTTTCCAAGTAAAGGCAGTTTGCATTGGAAAACCAAGTTGAAATGAGTGCCTCCCCATAGATATATAAGTAGTGTACTTCCCCTAACCCAGAAACTCTGCATTCCCAACAAGCCAGCTGAAGGATGGCTTCCACACACCTTCAGATCTCAGAAGTGAGAATGTGGAGAGGCATTTATTAATGCAGCATAAAGGGCCTGAGTACATCCAGAAACACTGACTGATTTCTCAGCATATTTCGTAGAACCGGTTTCCAAGTAAAGGCGATTTGCACTGCAAAACTGAGTTGGAGCAAGTGCCTCCCCATAGATATGTAAGTAGTGAAGTTCTCCTTACCCAGAAGCTCTGTGTTGCCAACAAGCTAGCTGAAAGATGGCTTCCACACACATTCTGTTCCAAGAATGGAACACTTGGAGAGGCATTCTTTTATCTAGCAGTAGGATCATGGGTACATCTATAAACAATTACTCTGATTTATCAGCCTGTTTCCTAGAGCCAGATTCAAAGGAAAGGCACTTTGGGCTGGAAAACCAACCTAGAGCCAGAGCCTCACCATAGATAGCTAAGTAGCATAGTTCCACCAACCCGGAAACTCTGTGTTGCCATAAATCTGGCTGAAGGATGGCTTCCACAAACATTTGGGTCCCAGAATGGAACAAGTGGAGAGGCGTTCTTTCATCTAGCATAAGGGACATGGGTACATCAAGAAATACTTACTCTTAATTATCAGCATGTTTCCTAAAGCCGATTTCAAGGGAAAGGCCCTTTGCACTGGGAAACTGAGCTGGAGCCAGTGCCTCCACGTAGATATGAAAGTAGAATATTACCCCAACACAGAAATTCTGTTGCCAACAATCTAGCTCAAGGACGGTGTCCACACACATTTGGATCCCGGAATGGAGCATGTGGATAGGTGTTCTTTCATCAAGCATAAGGGGCATGGGTACATCTAGAAGCAGTTACTTTGATTTCTCAGCAAGTTTCCTAGAGCCAGTTTCAAGGGAGAGGCCCTTTATGCTGGAAAATATAGCTGGAGCATCTGCCACCCAATAGATATATAAGTATCAAAGTTCCCTTAACCCAGAAGCTCTGTGTTGCCAAGTTAGCTGAAGGACGGCTTCCACACACATTCAGGTCAAAGAATGGAGCACGTGGAGAGGCATTCTTTCATCTAGCATAAAGAACCTGAGTATATCTATAAACAATTATTCTGACACCTCACCATATTACCTAGAGCTGGTTTTATGGGAAAGGCACGTTGCACTGGAAAATCAAGCTGGAGCAACTGCATCCTCATAGATATGAAAGTAGCGTAGTGCCCCTTACCAAGAAACTTTGTGTTGTTAACAAGCTAGCTAGGAGAGTTTCCACACACATTTGGATCCCAGAATGCAGCATGTGGAGAGGCGTTCTTTCATCTTTTATAATGGCATGTGTACATATAGAAAAACTTAATCTGATTTCTCAGCATGTTTTCTAGAACCCATTTGACGGGAAAGGCACTTTGCTTGGGAAAACGGGACTGGAATGAGTGCTTCCACACATATATGTAAGTAGCGTATTTCTCCTAACCCGGAAACTCTGGGTTGCCATTACATGTCTATGGGGAGGCACTCGCTCCAACTGGGTTTTCCAGCGCAAACTGCCTTTATTTTGAAACTGGACCTAGGAACCATGCTGAGAAATCAGAGTAAGTGTCCCTAGGTGAAACCAAGCTCTTTATGATGTATGAAAGAATGCCTCTCCACGTGACCACATCTGAGATATGAATGTGTGTGGAAGCCGTCATGCATGTAGCCTGTTGGGAACACAAAGTTTCGTGGTGAGGGGAACTACGTTACTTCCATGTCTATGGGGAGGCACTAAACCAACTGGGTTTTCAAGCACAAACTGCATTTATTTCAAAACTGGCTCAAGGAATCGTGCTGAGAAATCAGAGTAAGGGTTCCTAGATGTAAGCAAGCCCTATATGATGGATGAAAGAACGCCTCTCCACATGCTCACAGCTGAGATCTTAATGTGTGTGGAAGCCATCATGCACGTAGTGTGTTGGGAACACAGTTTCATTGTGAGGTGAACTATGCTACTTCCATGTCTATGGGGAGGCACAGGCTTCAACTGGGTTTTCCAGCACAAACTTCCTTTATTTGGAAACTGAGTCAAGGAACCATGTTGGGAAATCAGAGTAACTATTCCTAGATGTAACATTACACTTTATGATGGATGAAAGAATGCCTCTCCACATACTCACATCTCAGATCTGAATGTGTGTGGAAGCAGTCATGCATGTTGTTTGATGGGAACACAGAGTTTCATGGTGAGGGGAACTAAACTACTTATATGTCTATGGGGAGGCACACTTCCAACTGGGTTTTCCAGCAGAAACTCCCTGTATTTTGAAACTGATTCTAGGAACCATGCCGAGAAATCTGTATAAGTGTTCCTAGGTGTAAGCATGCTTTTTATGATGGATGGAAGAACGGCTTTCCATGTGACAACATCTCACATCTGAATGTTTGTCGAAGCTGTCATGCATGTGGTGTGATGGGAACAGAGTTTGGTGGTGAGGGTACTATGCTACTTACATGTTTATGAGGAGAGACTCACTCCAACTGGCTTTTCCAGCACAAACTGCCTTTATTTCAAACCTGGCTCTAGGAACCATGCTAAGAAATCAAAGTGTTCCTAGGTAAAACCATCTCCTTTATGCTGGATGGAAATTCGTCTATCCACATACTTACATCTCAGATCTGAATGTGTGTCGAAACCATCATGCATGTAACATGTGGGAACACACTGTTTCGTGTTGAGGGTAACTGTGGAACTAACATGTTCATGGGAAAGCACTCCCTCCAACTGGGTATTCCAGTGCTAACTGCCTTTATTCCAAAAGTGGCTCTAGGAACCATGCTGAGAAATCAGCATAAGTATTCCTAGGTATAAACATACTATTTATGCTGGATGAGAAAACAGCTCTCCACATGCTCACATCTGGGATCTGAATGTGTGTCGGTGCCATCACGCATGTGGTGTGTTGGGTACACAGAGTTTCATGGTGAGGGGTACTATTACATGTCCTTGTGGAAGCACTCCCTCTAACTTGGTATTCCAGCACAAACTGCCTTTATTTTGAAAGTGGCTTTAGAAAAAATGCTGAGAAATCAGAGCAAGTGTTCCTAGTTTTAGCCATGGCTTTATGTTGGATGAAAGAACAGCTCTCAACATGCTCACATCTCAGATCTGATTGTGTGTTGAAGCCATCATGCATGTAGCATGTTGGGAACAGAATTTTGTGGAGAGGGGTAGTATCAAAATTAGATGTCTATGGCGAAGCAGTTGTTCCAACTGTGTATTTCAGCACAAAGTGCCTTAATTTCATAACTGACTCTAGGAACCATGCTGAGAAATCAGATTAAGAGTTCCTAGGTGTAACCATGCCCTTTATGCTGGATGGGAGAACGGCTTTCCAAATGCTCACATCTCAGATCTGAATGCACTTGGAAGCCAACATGGATGTAGTGTATTGTGAACACAGATTTTCATGGTGAGGGGAACTATGCTACTAAAATGTCTAAGGGAAGACACTCAGTGCAAATGTGTTTTCCAGCACTAAATGCCTATTACTTGGAAACTGGCTCTAAGAACCATGTTGAGAAATCAGAGTAAGTGTTCCCAGGTATAACCATGCCCTTTATGCTGAATGAAAGAATGGCTCGCCACATGCTCATATCAGATATGAATGTGTGTTGAAGCAGTCATGTATGTGGCGTGTAAGGAACACAGAGTTTCATGGTGACAAGTACTATGTAACTTACATGTCCATGGGGAAGCACTTCCTCCAACTAGGTATTCTAGTTCAAACTGCTTTTATTTCAAAACTGGCTATAGGTTTCATCCTGAGGAATTAAAGTGATCCTAGTTGTAACCATGTCCTTTATGCTGGATGAAAGAATGGCTCTCCACATGCTCACATCTCAGACCTGAATCTCTGTCAAAGCTGTCATGAATGAGGCCTGTTGGGAACACAGATTTTCATGGTGTGTGGTTCTGTGTAATATACATGTCTATGGGGAAGCACTCGCTCCAACTATGTATTCTAGGACAAAGTGCCTTAATTTCAAAGCTGACTCTAGGAACCATGCTGAGAAATCAGTGTAAGAGTTCCTAGGTTTAACCATGCCCTTTGTACTGGATGAAAGAACGACTCTCCACATGCTCACATCTCAGATCTGAATGGGTATGGAAGCTGTCATGCATGTAGCGTGTTGGGAAAACAGAGTTTCATTGTGAGGGAAACAATGTAGCTTACTTGTCTATGGGGAAGCACTCCCTCCAACTGGGTATTCCAGCACAAACTACCTTTATTTCAAAACTGGCTCTGGGAAACATGCTGAGAAACAATACTAAGTGTTCCTTCATATAACCGTGCCATTTATTCTGGATGAAAGAACGGCTCTCCATATGATCACATCTTAGATCTGAATGTTTGTCTAATTAGTCATGCATGTGGCGTATTGGGTACACAGAATTTCGTGGCAATGGGTACTATGTAACTTACAAGTCCTGGAGGAAGCACTCCCTCTAACTGGGCATACCAGTTAAAACTTCCTTTATTTGAAAGTGGCTCTAGGAAACATGCTGAGATATCAGTGTAAGTGTTCCTAGGTATAAACAAGCCATTTATTCTGGATGAAAATAACAGTTCTCTGCATGCTGACATCTTAGATCTGAATTGTATCGAAGCCATCATGCATGTAGCGTGTTGGGAACAGAGTTTCATGGAGAGGAGTAATATGAAAATTACATTTCTTTGGGGCAGCACTCCCTCCAACTGGGTATTCCAGTGCAAGCTGCCTTTATGCCGCAATTGGCTCTAGGAACCATGCTGAGAAATTAAAGTAAGTGTTCTTTGGGGTAACCATGCCCTTTATGCTGGATGAAAGAATGGCTCTCCACATGCTTGCATTTGAGATCTGAATGTGTGTGGAAGCGGTAATTCATGTAGCATGTTGGGAACACAGAGTTTCGTGGTGAGGGTACTACGCTACTTACATGTCTATGGGGAGGCATTCACTCCAACTGGGTTTTCCTGTGCAAACTGCCTTTATTTCAAAAGTGGCTCTAGGGACTATGCTGAGAATTCAGTGTAAGTGTTCCTATGCGTAACCATTCCCTTTATGATGGATGAAAGAACACCTGTCCACATACATCTGAGACCTTAATGTGTGTGGAAACCATCATGCATGTAGCGTGTTGGAAACACAGAGTTTGTGGTGAAGGGTACTAGCTACTTACATGTGTAAGGGGAGGCACTCGCTCCAACTTGGTTTTCCAGTGCAAACTGAATTTATTTGAAATCTGGCTCTGGGAAACATGCTGAGATATCAGAGTCAGTGTTTCTAGATGTACCCAGGCCCTTTATGCTGGATGAATGAACGGATCTCCACATGCTTCTGAGTTCTGAATGTGTGTTGAAGCCATCCTTCAGCTAGCTTGTTGGGAACATAGATTTTCTGGCTTAGAGGAAGTATGCTACCTACATATCTATGGAGAGGCACTTGTTCCAACTCGGTTTTCCAGCACAAACTGCCTTTAGTTCGAAACCGGCTCTAGGAAGCATGCTGAGAAATCAGAGTCAGTGTTTCTAGGTGTGCCCACACCCTTTATGCTTGATGAATGCACGCCTCTCCACATGCTCACTTCTGAGATCTGAATGTGTGTGCAAGCTGTCCTTCAGCTAGCTTGCTGGGAATACAGAGTTTCTGACTAAGAGGAACAACGCTACTTACAATTCAATGCAGAGGCACTCACTCCAACTCCATTTTATGGCGCAAACTCCCTTGGAAACTGGCTCTAGGAAACATGCTGAAAAATCAAAGTAGATGTTTCTGTATGTACCCAAGCCCTTTATGCTGGATGTATGCACTCCTCTCCACATGCTCACTTCTGAGGTCTGAATGTGTATGGAAGTCGTTCTTCAGCTAGATTTTTGAGAACACAGAGTTTCTGGCTTTGGAGATCTACGTTAGTTATATATCTATGTGAAGGCACTCACTCCAACATGGTTTTCCACACAAACTGCCTTTACTTGGAAACCGGCTCTAGAAAGCATGCTAAGAAATCAGTGTAAGTGTTTTTAGATGTACCCAGGTCGTTTTTACTGGCTGAATGAATGTCTCTCCACATGCTCACTTCTCAGATGTGAATCTGTGTGGAAGCTGTCCTTCAGCTAGCTTGTTGGGAACATAGAGTTCTGGCTTAGTGGAACTATGCTACTTATATATCTACGGGGAGGCAGTCCCTTCAACTTGGTTTTCCAGTGCAAACTGCCTTTACTTGGAAACCGGCTCTAGGAAACCTGCTGAGAATTGAGTCAGTGTTTCTAGATTTCCAGCGGCCCTTTATGCTGGATAAAAGAACGCCTGTACACATGGTCACTTCTGAGTTCTGAATGTGTATGGAAGCCGTACTTCAGTTGGCTTGTTGGGAACACAGAGTTTCTGACTTAGAGGAACTATGCTACTTAGATATGTATGGAGAGGCTCTCGCCTCTCTGTGGTTTTCCACGCCAAACTGCCATTACTTGGAAACTGGCTCTAGGAAACACGCTGAGAAATCAAAGACAGTGTTTCTACATGTACTCAGCCCGTTTATGCTGGATGAATGAACGCCTCTCCACATGCTCACTTCTGCGATCTGAATATGTGTGGAAGCAATCCTTCAGCTAGGTTGTTGGGAACAGAGACTTTCTGACTTAGGGGACCTACGCTACTTACATATATATGGGGAGGCCCTTGCTCCAACTCAGTTTTCTAGAGCAAACTGCATTTACTTGGAATCCGGCTCTTGGAAACATGCTGAGAAGTCAGAGACAGTGTTTCTAGATGCAACCAGGCCCTTTATGCTGGACGAATGAATGCCTCTCCACATGCTCACTTCTGAGATCTGAATGTGCGTGGAAGCCGTCCTTCAGCTAGCTTGTTGGTAACAGAGTTTCTGGCTTAGGGGATCTATGCTACTTACATATCTATGGGGAGGTACTCTCTCCAACTAGGTTTTCCATTGCAAAAGTCCTTTACCTTGAACAGGCTCTAGGATCCATGCTCTGAAATCAAGATTACTGTGTCTAGATGTACCCTGGCCATTTGTGTTATATGAAAGTACGCTTCTCCACATATTCCATTCTGGAATCTGAATGTGTGTGGAAGCTCTTCTTCAACTACTTTGTTGGGAACACAAACTTTCCGGATTAGGGGCCCTATAAAACTATATATATAAGGGGAGGCCCTCTTTCCAACTCGGTTTTTAAGCGCAAGCTATCTTTATCTTGAAACTGTCTTTAGGAAACATACTGAGAAATCAGGGTAAATGTTTCTAGATATACCCTTGATCTTTGTTCTAGGTGAATGTACGCTTCTCCACATATTTCACTATATGATCCAAATGTATGTGCAAGCAGGTCTTCACCTACCTTGTGGGGAACAGAGTTACTGGGTTAGGGACACTGGCCTACCTATATATATTTAAGGAGAGGACTCACTCCAACTCGATTTTCCAGCACAAAATGCCTTTACCATGAAACCTGTCATAGAAAATATATTGAGAAATCAGGGTAAGTGTTTCTAGATGTATCTTTGACCTTTGTCCTAGATCAATAAATGCTTCTCCACGTGTTCCATTTTGGGATCCGAATATGTGTGTAAGCCAATCTTCACCTGCCTTGTTGGGAACACAGAGTTCCTGGCTTAGGGGCATGGTCCTTCCTATATATATTAGGGGTGGCACTCACTCCAAATCAGTTTTGCTGTGCAAACTTCCTTTACCTTGAAAGCGGCTCCATGATACATGCTGAGAAATCAGTGTGTTTCTATATGTACCATTTACCTTTGTGCTAGATGAATGAATGCTTTTCCAGATGTTTCATTCTGGGATCCAAGTTTGTGTGGAAGCCATCCTTCATGTACATTGTTGGAAACACGGAGTTTTTGGGTTAGTGGCACTGGCCTACCTTTACATATAAGGGGAGGCACTCACTCAAACTCGGTTTTACAGAGCAATCTGGCTTTATTTTGAAAGCGGGTCTAGGAAACTTGCTGCGAAATCAAGGTAATTGTTTCTAGATGTACCCACGTGCTTTGGGCTAGATGAATGAAAGCTTCTCCACATGTTACTTTCTGGGTTCCGAATGTGTGTGGAGACAGTCCTTCACATACTTGGTTGGGAACATGGAGTTTCTAGGTTAGGGTCATTGGCCTACCTGTATACATAAAGGGAAGCAATTGCTCCAAGTAAGATTTCCAGCATAAAATGCCTTTACCATGAAACCTGTTCCAGGAATCATGCTGAGCAATCAGGATAAGGGTTTCACTTGCCCCTTGTGCTAGATGAATGAATGCTTATCCACTTGTTCCATTCAGGAATTTGAATGTGTGTGAAAGCCGTCCTTACCTACCTTGTTGGGAACACGGAGTTTCTAGGTTAGGGGCACTGGGCTACCTATATATATAAGGGGAGGTACTCACTCCACCTAGGTTTTCCAGCACAAAGTGCTTTTACCTTGAGAGCAGGTCTAGAAAACTTGCTTACAAATTAGGATAAGTGTTCCTAGATGTACTCTAGCTTTTTGTGCTAAATCAATGAAAGCTTCTGCACATGTTCCATTCTGGGATCCAAATGTGTGTGGAAATGGTCCTTCACTTACCTTGTTGGGAACAAAGAGTTTCTAGGTTAGGGGCACTACCTACCTATATATATAAGTGAAGGCACTTGCTCCAACTCAGTTTTTTAGTGCAAACTTTTGTTACCTTGAAACAGGATGTAGAAAACATGCTAAGAAATCAGGGTAAGTATTTCAAGATGTAAACTTGTCCTTTGTGCTAGATGAATGAAAGCTTTTGCACATATTCCATTCTTGGATCTGAATGTGTGTGGAAGCCATCCTTCATCTACCTTGTTGGAAACACAGTTTCTGGGTTAGGGGCACTGAGCTACCTGTATATATAAGTTGAGGCACTGGCCCCAACTCGGTTTTTCAGAGCAAACTGCCTTTACCTTGAAACCGGCATGAGGAAACATGCTGACAAAACAGGGTAAGGGTTTCTAGATATAACACTGACCATTCTGTTGATTAAGGAACCCTTCTGCACATGTTCCTTTCGAGGATCCGAATGTGTGTGGAAGCCTACCTTCCACTACCTTGTTGGGAATACAGAGTTTCTGGGTTAGTGGCACTGGCCTGTTTATATATATATATGGGGAGGCACTCATTCCAACTTGGTTTTCCAAAGCATTCTGCCTTTACCTTGAAACCGGCTCTAGGAAACATGCTGAGAAATCAGGGTAAGTGTTGCTAGATTTACATTACCCTTTGTGCTAGATGAATGAACGCTTCTGCACATTAGCTATTCTGGGATCTGAATGTGTGTGGAAGCCGTCCTTCATCTACCTTGATGGCAACAGAGTTTCTGGGTAAGTGGCACTGGCCTACCTATATATATAAGTTGAGGCACTGGCCCCAACTCGGTTTTCTGGAGCAAACTGCCTTTACCTTGAAACCGGCTCTAGGAAACATGCTGAGAAAACAGGGTAAATGTTTCTAAATTGCCCTTTCTGCTTGATTAAGGAACGCTTCCTCAGATGTTCCATTCTGGGATCCAAATATGTGTGGAAGCTGTCCATCAACTACCCTGTTGGGAATACAGAGTTTCTGGATTAGTGGCACTGGCTTACTTATATATATATAAGAGGAGGCACTAGCTCCAACTCGGTTTTCTAGCACAAACAGCCTTTACCTTGAAACCAGCTCTAGGAAACATGCAGAGAAATCAGGGTATGTGTTGCTAGATGTATATTACCCTTTGTGTTAGATGATTGAACACTTCTTCACATTATCCATTCTGGGATCCAAATGTGTTTGGAAGCAGTCCTTCACCTACCTTGTTAACACAGAGTTTCTGGGATAGGGGCACTGGCCAACCTGTATATATAAGGGAAGTCTCTCGATCCAACTCGATTTACAGCACAAACTGCTTTTACATTGAAACCGGCTCAAAGAAACATTCTGAGAAAAGAGGGTATGTATTTCAAGATATATCTTTCCCCTTTGAGCTAGATTAGAGAACGCTTCTCATCATGTTCCATTCTGGGATCCGAATGTTTGTGTAAGCCAACCTTCACAAACCTTGTTGTGAACACAGAGTTACTGGGTTAGAGTCACTGGCCTACCTATATATATTAGGGGCGATCCTCGCTCCAAGTCATTTATTAGCACAAACTGCCTTTACCTTGAAACTGACTATAGGAAACATGCTGAGAAATCAGGGTAATTGTTTCTAGATGTACACTTTCTCTTTGTGCTAAATAAATGAATGTTTCTCCACACTTTCCATTATAAGATCCAAATGTGTGTGCAAGCCATCCTCACCTACTTTGTTCAGATAACAGAGTTTGTTTGTTAGGAGCACTGGCCTAGCTATATAAAAGGGGAGGCACTCGCTCCAACTCAGTTTTCCAGAGCAAACTGCCTTTACCTTGAAACCGGCTCTAGGAAACATGCTTAGAAATCAGGCTAAGTGTTTCTAAATGTACCATTGTGCATTGTGCTATATGAGTGAATGCTTTTCCAAATGTTCCATTCTAAGTCTGAGTGTGTGTATAAGCCACCCTTCACCTACCTTGTTGGGAACACAGAGTTTCTGGGTTAGGGTCAGTGCCCTACCTATATACATAAGGAAAGACACCTGCTCCAAATCGCTTTTCCATCACAAACTGGCTTCACCTTGCAACTGGTTGCAGGAAACATGCTGAGAAATCAGGGTGTTTCTAGATGTATCTTTGCCCTTTGTGCTAGATGAATGAATGCTTTTCCACATGCTCCATTGTGGGATCAGAATGTTTGTTGAATCTGCCCTACACCTACCTTGTTGGGAACACAGAATTTTGGGTTAGAGGCACTAGCCCACCTATATATATAAGGGAAGGCACCCACTCAAACTTGGTTTTCCAGCACAAACTGCCTTTACCTTGAAACTGACTCTAGGAAAAATGCTTAAAAATCAGGCTGTTTCTAGATGTGCCCTTGCCATTTGTACTAAATGAATGAACTCTTCTCCAATGTTCAATTCTTGGACTGACAGACTGTGGAAGTTGTCCTTCTCCTACTTTGTTGGTAGAACAGTGTTTCTGGGTTAGTGACACTGGCCTACCTATATATATATATATATAATGGGAGGCACTCTCTCCAACTCGGTTTTTTAGCATAAACTGCCTTTAAGTTGAAATTGATGCAAGAAAACATGCTGAGAAATCTCGGTAAGTATTTCTGAAGTACCATTGCCCTTTCTTCTACATAAATGAATTCTACACATGGTCCATTCTGGACGTGAATGGGTGTGACAGCTTCTTTCACCTACCTTGTTCAGAACACAGAGTTTCTGTGTTAAGGGCACTGGGCTACCTACATATATATAAGGGGAGGCACTCACTCCAACTCAGTTTTCCAGCACAAACAGCCTCTAGCTTGAAACAAGCTCAATGAAACATGCTGAGAAATCAGGGAAAGTATTTCCATGTGTACCCTTGCCCACTCTGCTAGATGAAAGAATGCTTCAGCAGATGTTCCATTCTGTGATCCTAATGTGTGTGGAAACCATCATTTACCTACCTTGTTCCAAACACAGAGTTTCTGGTTTAGGGGAACTGGCCTACCTATATATATTAGGGGATGTACTCACTCCAACATGTTTTATTAGCACAAACTGCCTTTTCCTTGAAACCAGCAGTAGGAAACATGCTGAGTAATCAGGGTAATTCTTTCTAGATGTATCCCTGCTCTTTGTGCTAGAAGAATGAAAGCTTTTTCACATGTTCAATTCTGGGATCTGAATGTGTGTAGCAACCATTCTTCAACTGCATTGTTGGGAACACAGAGTTTCTGGGTTAGGGGCACTTGCCTAACTGTATGTAAGTTCAGGCACTGGCCACAACTTGGTTTTCCAGTGAAAACTGCCTTTACCTTAAACCTGCTCTAAGAAACATGTTGAAAAATCAGAATAAGTGTTTCTAAATGCACCCTTGCCCATTATGCTAGATGAATGAATGCTTCTCCAAATGTTCCATTCTGGAATCCGAATGTGTAAGCAAGCAGTCCTTCCCCTTCCTTGTTGGGAACACAGAGATTATGGATTACGGGAACTTGCCTATCTATACATATAATAGGAGGCACTCTCTCCAAATCAGTTTTCCAGAGCAAACATCTTTTACCTTGAAACCGGCTCTAGGTAACATGTTGTGATATGAGGGTTCGTGTTCCTAGATGTACCCTTGCTCTTTGTGCTAAATGAATGAACGCTTCTGCACATGTTCAATTCTGGGATCTGAATGTGTGTATAAGCCATCCTTCACATACAATGTTAGGAACATGGAGTTTCTGGGTTGGGGGTCCTGGCCTACCAATATATATATTAGGGGAGGCTCTCACTACAGCTCAGTTTTCCAAAGCATTTTATCTTTACCTTGAAACTGGCTCTATGAAACATGCTGAGAAATCAGGGTAAGTGTTGATAGATGTACACTGCCCTTTGTGCTAGGTGAATGAAAGCTTCTCCATATTTTCCGTTCTGGGATCCGAATGTGTGTGGAAGCCCTCTTTCACCTACCTTGCTGGGAACACAGAGTTTGTGGGTTAGGGACACTGGCCTACCTATATATATTAGGGGACCCACTTGCTCCAACTCAGTTTTTTAATGCAAATTGCCTTTACCTTTAAACTGGCTCTAGGAAACATGCTGAGATATCAGAGTACGTGTTTCTAGATGTACCCTTGCCCATTGTGCTAGATGAATGAACACTTCTCCACAAGTTCCATTCTGGGATTCAAATGTGTGTGGAACGCATCCTACCCTTATGTTGCTGGTAACACAGAGTTTCTGGGTATAGGTCACTCCTATATAAATAGAGAGAGAGGCACTCCCTACAACTTGATATTCCAGTGAAAACTGCCTTTATGTTGAAACCACACTAGGAAACATACTGAGAAATCAGAATAAGTGTTTATAGATTTACCATTGCCCTTTCTTCTAGATAATTGATCATTTCTGCACATGTTCCATTCTGGGATCCGAATGTGTGTGGAAGCCATTGTTCACCTATTTTGTTTGTAGCACAGAGTTTTTCGGTTAGTGGCACTGGCCTACCTATATACGTAAGGGGAGGCAATCGCTCCAACTCGGTTTTCCAGTGCAAAAGCCTTTACCTTAAAAGCTGCTCTAGGAAATATGTTGAAAAATCAGGGTTAGTATTTCAAGAAGTATCCTTGCTCTTTGTGCTAGCTCAATGAACGCTTCTCCACCTTTCACATTCTGGGATCTGAATATGTGTGTAAGCCACCCTTCACCTACCTTGTTGGGAACACAGAGTTTCTGGGTTAGGGGTAATGGTCTACCTGTAATAAAAGTGGAGTAAATTGCTCCAAATCAGTTTTCCAGCACAAACTGCTTTTAACTTGAAACCGGCTCTAGGAAGCATGCTGAGAAACCAGGGTAAGTGTTTCTAGGGAGTGTCTTTTTCCAGCCTAATTCACATAAATATTTCCTTTCTGAAATCCATAAGACCAGCACCATTTACTGTAGAGGAATTCAGTAACATTATCTCATGTATCACCTTTCTGTGAAACTTTAAATACATAATTCCTTGATATATCTCCCATGTAATACCTTATTCTCTTAAAGATGTAAAAAACTTACTTTTTATAAACTTGTCAAGTTTCCTCTTGATATTTATGGCAAAAGAAGAAGAGTGACTGTATTACTTAATTCCTAAGACCTAACAGATTGCATGCAGTGGCTACTTATTAATGTCACTGGACTATCACCTTATTCTTTGAATACCCTAGGTGACTTAGCTTGTGAATACCCTAAGGTTCTTACAAGAAAAATCTCCAGTGGGCAATATGTTTACCTAGAAGCTAGTTTGTGACTGTCTGCTTTACCTTCCACTTCTAGATTCACTCTCAAGTAGCTGGCATAAAATTTGACTAATTAGGCAACTTAGGACCATAAAGAAGTGGAATAAAAATATTGGTCAGGAAAAACAGTGTATAAATAAATAAATCAAGAACCACGCTGTATCTGCAGCTAGTATTCCATGGGACAAAATCTTTCCAATGTTAGTATGTTCCTACTCTTCTTACTTACTTACAGAGTAATAAGAATTTTTATTCTGGAAATTGGAAATTGGATTATTTTCCATTGTATCTTTAGCACAGAGAATCCAGCACATACAGGCACTCAATGAAGTAGAAAAGTAAATTCAAAGTGATATTTTAGACACACAAACATACACCAAACAAGTGAGCTATAGTCACTTTTGTGAAAGACACATCAAGTTTATTGAAGTAAACCTGGAGGTAAACTTAGAGGTAACTTAGACTACTTAAAAAAAGAAAAAGAAAAGAAAAGAAAGAAAGAAACCTCTGAATTTAATGATTGGGTAAATTGGCTTGATTCACGTCCAAAACTCTTAGGCTCCCAAAATGCACATTTTTCAACTCTCATCTGTGGACCTATGATTTTATTGAAAACCTTAGCATCTCTCCTTCTTGTGCCACTCTTTACTTCCAACCTTAGAACATTGCTCTGCATTCAGTAGTATCTTTTATCTCAATACTTATTGACAGGCAAACTATTCTCATCCAATTCGAATAGTTCTGTCAACAAAATATTTCTGTGCAGGGCTGCTGATCTGCTTGACTCCTGCATAAAACTGCCTGGCCAAAAGAGCTGGAAATCTAGTGTCTTGGTGGTCGCAGGGAGCCTCAGCATCCCTCTAACCAATCACCCTCCTCTCCTCCTGTTGTGACTTCTCTCCCACACTGACCAGCACAGCCGCCTCAGCTGAATTCTGTAACTTATTTGCTCAGTTGACTCCCACAGACTTGGACCTTTTTCCATATTTCTTTGTTCAAAAACTTAAGAAAGATTTCCAGTTTCTAGTTCCACATGCCAGGAGACTGGAAGTAACTACTTCATTCTAACAATAAGTAAAAAGTTTAATGGATTGAAAAATCAGCAACTCTTCTAGGATCCATAAGAAAAGAGAGGACACATGGCAAGCTGCTACCTCCAAGTTTGGAGAGACATACAGGGAAATATAGGGAGACATGGCTCACTAGAGCAGAGACACATCAGCAGAAACTGCCACAGGAACCAGTGCTGGAGCAAGAAAATGTGGTCTGTAATGGATAGATATTAACCCAGCTATATCAGAGATCACTTTGAACATCAATATTCTAAGTGCATCCGTTCAGGCTGGGGGACATAGCTCAGTGATTCAGCACGTTCTTAGCATGCATGAGGTCCCAGGTTCAATTCCCAGTCCCTCCATTTGAAAAAAAAATCGAATAATGACTGAAAATATAAATCCATCACTAGGGGCAGTACTGTTTTGTTTTTAATTTACAAACAACATTCTTTTCAGTCATCTCAGGAGTAAATAAAAGAAGTGTCTTAATGGGGACCCATCCCTATCTTTCACAAATTTCCCTGGCATTTTGTTTTAGATAAGACCAGAGACTGTCCCAAAGACAGTTTCTTATCTACCTAGCGCCAAGTTAGGATAAGTTTTGTGATCTTTTTGTTTTCTAAAAAGTGCATCATTAATTTCACATTTTAAAGAAGACACTGAGCCCTAGTGGTTATGAATATAATTAAGTGTATTTTCAAAGACTCAAATTTCAGGAACTGAGCCCAAGGTAAATTCATTCTTCTGGATCATTGTTGAATATTTCCACTATGTAATTTTCCCAACTCTGTTGTTATGCCTTAAAAAAAAAAGTATATCTGGTGGATGAGCCAGTGCATTTGGATTATTTTATTTTCTTTTAAAAAAGAATCATAATATCTGGATCACATTGTGGACAAGAAGTTCGAGTTTAGCTTCATCAATATGTTTTATGTGTTTCTCTTTCTGTACATTTCTAGCAATATTTGAGCCTTCTTAAAGTTTTACACACTTGCAAACTTTCTATAATGTATAATCCACTGATTAAAGGGATTAATTATAAATAGCAATCATGAATTTCACTGTCATTGTATCTAATTTAAAAATATGTTCATTGTGCAAATCTCAACATCTGTAAAGTTAAAATAGAAAATTCTCTTTCCTTCTCTCCAATTTTACATGCAAGAGATAACCATGGGTAACATTTTGACATGTATCTTTTCAGATTTTATTTTCCTATTCACATAGAAATATGCATGTACATATATTTTAATTTAGTTTAATCTTTATTGTAGAAAATTTCAAAGTTGTGGAAATTAGAATATTATAATGAGCCAATATATACCTTTCAGCCAACTTGAACTCTTTCAATTTTTCCACAGTCTTGCTTCATCCACACTCCCACACACTTTCTTCCATCCCTCACTGGGTTATTTAAAAAAGGCATAATATTTTATTAGACAATACTTTAGTATTTGTTTATCTCTAAAACATAAGACATTTAAAAACCATTACCATATGTAAAATTTTCTAAGTAAATAACTTCAAATAAAATGAAATACTGTTCAAGTATTCCTAAATAACTGAAAAAATATATAAACTATGTACATATATATAACAGAACTATACTAGATATAATGCTAGTTTATTGCAGAAAAATTTAAACTTTAAAAGAAAATGGTAGATGAAAGAACATTATTGGGATCCATTGGGATCTTTGAGCTTATGTTTTACACTCCTATTAATTTATGAAATTCTATCTGAGGTCAGGCTTAAAGCTCACTTCCTCCATAAATGGCTACTAATATAACCTATCTTTAAATCTGTGTGTTTTCCAATCCTATATCATTAGTGAAATGCCTTTTAATGCCTTTTGCCCATTTTTTGAATTGAATTGTCTTTATTTCTTTATTTGACTTTGGAGTTTTGATATGGACTTAAGAGATGAATCCTTGGTCAGATGTGTGGTTATCAAATATTTTCTCCCTTGCTCTAGCTTGTCTTTTTATCCTCTCAACAGGCTCTTTCATATAGCAAAAAAAATTTCATTTTGATGAAGTCCAATATGCTGATTTCTTTTCCTTTATAGGTCATGCTTTTGGTGTCAAGTCTAAGAAGTCACCACTCAGCATCAGCTCCCCATGTTTTCTCCTATGAAATCATCTAAAAGTTTTGTAGTTTATGTTTTACATGAAGGTCTATGATTCATTTTGAGTTAATTTTTGCTTAAGGTGTAAGACTTAGGTCAAGGTTCACTTTTTTCTATGCATATCCAATTGTCCCAGTACCATTGTTTGAAAAGACTTTTCAAAAATTGCTTTTTGTATATTTGTCAAAAATCAGTTGTCTGTTCTTGGGTGGGGGCTATTTCTGGCTTTTCTATTCTGTTCCATTAACTTATGTGTCTATTGACAAATATAAATCTTATGTAATGGTTCTAAATATTTCCTACTATACAATCTAGTCACCTGTCTACTTTAGTCTCCTGCTCATTGTTGTCCTCAACCAGGGACACTTATCATTATTTTCCTGGTGTAAGCTTTTTGTTTTGGGGGTGTTTTTTTTTGGTCTATAAAGAAGATATAGAGAATCTTGAATATTATTCTATATAACGGTATTTTGTGAATTTCCTTGTGAAGAATTTAGTTTTTTTATTAACCTTTCTTAGAGGGAAAGCTCTCAGCTTCACCACTGAGTATGTTAGCTGTGAGCTTTTCATATGTAGCATTTATTATGTTGAAGTAGTTATCTTTTATTCCTAGTTTGTTGAGGGTTTACATCATTAAAAGTTGTTAAATTATGTCAAATGCTCTTTCTGCATAAATTGAGATGATCATGGGTTCCCTTCACCTTTATTCTGCTACTGTGGTATATTAAATTGATTAATATTTGTATGTTGAACCATTCTTGCATTCCAATAATAAATTCCACTTGTTCACAGTGTATAATACTTAAATGTGCTGTTAAATTCTGTCTGCTGATACTTTCTTGAGAATTTTCATCAGGGATATTGGTCTGCAATTTTTATAGTGTCCTTGTCAGGATTTGGTATCAGTGTAATGCTGACAACATAAAATGAATCTGGAAATGTTCCCTCCTCTTCAATTTTTTGGAAGAGTTTGGGGGAGAATTAGTGTTAATTCTTCTGTAAATGTTTGGTAGACCTCACAAGTGAAGTCTTCTGCTCCTGAGCTTTTATTTGTTGAAAGATTTTGATGACTGATTCAATCTCCTAACCAATTTTGGATGTTTAGATTTTCTATTTCTTTATGGTTCAGTCTTGGTAGGTTTTGTGATTCTAGGAATTTGTCCATTTCATCTGAGATATGCTATTTGTTGGTGTACAATTTTTCATAATGCTCTAATAATACTTTTTATTTCTGTAAAATTTATTGTAATATCCCTTCTTTCATTTATGATTTTAGTTATTTGAGTCTGTCTCTTTTTTCCATAGTCAATCTAGCAAAACGTTTGTCAATTTTGTTTATGTGTTAAATAAAGCAACTCTTAGTTTTATTGATTTTTCTCTGTAGCTTTTCTTTTCTCATTTTGAATATCTCTGCTTGAATCTTTATTAACTTCCTGCCACTAGTTTTGCATTTAGTTTTTTCTTTTTTAGTTCTTTAATGTGTGAATTGTTGAGTTGGGAATCTTTCTTTTTTTAATATAAGCATTTGCAGGTATAAATTTCCTTCTTAGTACTACTTTTACAGAATCCCTAAGTTTTATATGCTAGGTTTTCATTTTCATTTGACTCAGTTTTCCTAAATTTTCTTATGATTCTTTCTCTGGCTCATGGGTTGTTTAAGGGTGTTAATTCCTCACATTAGTGTATCTTCCTGGGTTTTTTTTTTTTCTGCTATTGATATCTAGTTTCATTCCATTTTGATTTAAAAGATTATTTGCATGATTTCAATCTTTTTAAATTTATTGAGACATTTTTGTGGCCTGACATATAGTGTAACCTGGAGAATATTCCATATGTACTAGAGAAAAATGTGTTTTGCTGTTGTGAAGTGGAGTTTTCTATATATATCTCTTAAGTTCAACTGATCTGTAATGTTGTTCAAGCCCCCTATTTCCTAATTGACCATCTGTCTTGTTCTACCTGTTATTGAAAGTGTGTTATTGATGTCTCCTACTATTATTGTAGAGCTGTCTACTTCTCCCTTCAATTGTGTCAATGTTTGCTTCATATATTTAGGAGCTTTAATGTCTGCTACATATATCATTATAAACTATATTTGCATAAAAACTCAAGTGAAAAATAGGCAGGAGACCTGAATAGACATTTTGCCAAATAAGACATACAGATGGACAACAAGCACATGAAAAGATGCTCAACATCACTAATAATCAGAGAAATGCAAATCAAACCCACAATGAGGCATCACCTCACACCTGTCAGAATGGTCATCTAAAAGAACACAAATAACAAATGTTGGCAGGGATATGGAGAAAAGGAATCCCTCATATGCTGTTGGTGAGAATGTAAATTGGTGTAGCCACTGTAGAAAACAGTATGGAGGTTCCTCAAAAAGCTAAAAATGGAACTACCATATGATCCTTGGTGTATATCTATATATATATATATACAAATATACACGCACACATACATACAATGGAATACTAATCAGGCATAAAAAATGAAAATTTGCCATTTACAACAACATGGATGGACTCGCAGGGTATTATGCTTGGTGAAATAAGTCAGACAAAGACAAATACTGTATGATATCACTTGTATGTGGAATCTAAAAATTACAACAAATTATAAACTGGTGAATATAACAAAAAAGAAACAGACTTATAGAGAACAAACTAGTGGTTACCAGGTTACATTGTCTTTGTGTTGCTTTGTTAAGTGACTGTGCTAGTTTGTCATCATTCAGGATCATCAGGGTGTGCTTAAATAACACATTACTCATATCAACTGAATTATCTTACTTTTTGGAACTCTTAAGAGTTTCTTCATTTCTAACATATGAGAGTTTTCTCCTGCATGGTGAAAAAAAAAAAAAGTGAAAATGAATATACGTATGTTCATGTATAACTGAAAAAATTGTGTTCTATACTGGAATTTGACACAACATTGTAAAACAACTATTACTCAATAAAAAATTTAAAAAGAGAAAAAGAAGAAAAAAAGAAACATTTTTAACACAAAGTAAAGCACTCAGATATAAAACAGAAAAAAAAAATAGAGTTTTCTCCTGGATCCATCTCAATGTACCCACTTGAAACTCTCATTATAAAATGTTGCTTTATGGTTTGGTTTGAAGATTCTAACCCTAGTCTCTATTAACTTTTATATCTTTTCCTTTTTTAAGTTTAATTGAAAAGAAAACTAGGAAAAAAAAAAAACACTTCTGGCAGCTGTGATACCAAACAGAATTATATTACAATAAACATCCTATAAATGATGAAATGCATTTTTAAACACCTGTAAACAGAATTTACCTGCATGAGGTATGGTTATGAAGCCTAATGTATGGATGTTCCTTGCTTCTGCTTTTGAAGTCCATGATGCTGAACTAGCAGAGGGTTTTGTTGATGTGTCCCTCCATGGTGTCATGCAGGTGGACCCCTAGGGTGGGACGAAGAAGGACCAGTAATACACCAGGCAGGATATTGTGCCTGGTGTGAAAGCGGTGATCATGGCCTATGCTGGGAGGAAAACAGTAAGGGGAGCATTAATTTACAGCCTTTATAGTTATGGTCAACAGACATGACAGAACTTCATTTTCAGCAGTAGATTTTTTTTTTTTTTTAAGATTCAGAAAACTTAATTCTTTCCTGTAAACTGGATATAGATATTGAATGTCTTAAAATCTTTGAGCAACTGCTTTAAAGTAGAATAGTTACTTTGCTTTTGGTCTTTAACCTAACGGAATATCTAGGAGTCCAGTGGCAGTTCAAAAGCAAGGGTCTGATCCTTGCCTATTACATTTTTTAAGTACAGTAAGGTTAACTGTATACTAGGTCACTGTGGATAACTCAAGAGTTGCTTGGATATGTTATATGTAAGTTATATTTTCAAAAATTAGAAATATCATGAAAATCAATCAACCTTGGAGATCTATTTGGTATAATTTAATCTTTAATAATGTAGATTTAGATAGACCTTTTGTATATGTAACACTTATGAAAATAAGTTGGCATTATATAACTCCTTTGTAGATAAATGATTAAAAAATTTTTATCATTTGCTTCTTAAAAATAGAATATTAATTGCATAAAATATATTTTCCTTCAAATTCATACTTTTTTCCCTATACTATCTTGACTTGTTTAGATAAGTCAACCCATAGTCTGATTTATTTGAAACACTCAGTATTGCTTTTGTCTTTTGCTTTATTAGAGAACAAGAATTCTTTATTATTTTTAATAAAATACACTAGCAGGAAGCTATACTGGGATTGTTCCATTCACAGAGTCAAGCAATGATACCTGCTTTGTTAGATCAAGTGTCTAAGCCTCTCAACTTCCAAAAGATTACATGGACAAAGTTAAAAACGTCATAAATGATTGACTAACAAAGTTTAGTGTGTTCCTTGATTAAAAGTATAAATATGGGTCAGTCTTAAATTCAGAAGTAAAGCTCTTATGAATTATATGAGTTTTCTCCAAAATTCTTTAATTTGGGCTTTAAACCCTCCAGTAAAAAACTGGTTTGAAGGAAGAAGAAAGTCGAGAATAGATTCAATCCAAATTCTATGGGAATAAACAAAGCTAAATATTTCAGTCATTTTTTGAAGCAGAACAGGTATGTTTTCTGCACCATATGATTTTAATAGTATTCATCTGAATACACAGTTTAGACACCGTGAGACCACAAGCCAACAAACGAAATCTCAGGCAAAGCAAGAAAAACAGCTAAGGGGATTTTTTATTGCAAAACTTCCCCAAATGGAAGTGTAATAGAGGAGAACAAATCTGACGCCATATTGGATCTGTTCATTTACTTTTAAGCACTGTGTCCTGTTTTCCAGGCTTAATCTTGATGGCTCTGCCCCTTTTGTAAAACAACGTTGCCTTTAGCCTGAAGGCTACAGGAGAGCATATTCTCGGGTCTCTGACCTTTAAGGATGTTAGCACTTCTGCACTTATGCAGAGATGGCAAGTTGCAAAATAGAGAATAACCTTTGTTTTGTTGGAGGTTTACAGGGACACCATAGCCTGACCCACATGGATGGCTGCAAGTACAAAGAATGCCTGCAGCAAAAAGTCTGCACAACCAACCACACCCCCTCCCCTTTTTAGTTTAAAAGGAGCCTGAATTCTGACTTGGGCAAGATGGTTCTCCAGGACATTAGTCCCCCATCTTCTTGGTCTGCCAGCTTTCTGAATAAAGTTACTATTCCTTGCCCCAAAACCTTGTCTCCTGATTTATTTATGTATCACTGTTGTGCGGTGAGCAGAACAAGTTTGGCCTCGGTAATAGAACCAGCTTTGTCATCCCCTCTGATGTGAAATCTCTCTGGGTGTTCACGTGCTTGCCTGGTGGTGGTGGTTGTGGTGGTGGTGGTAGGCAAAACTATTTCACTTCTCCTAGATTTCAATAGGCTAAAATTTTCTGCTATTTAAGTCAACTCTAGACTTTTACAGAATCACCTGCAGATGTGCTTCTGGAAACTACAAAAATTCCAACAATGAAAATAAGTCTGTTGTCTCCTGACAAGATAGTTTTTCTCAAAACTGAGCAGCTCTGAGAAACACTTCAGGAGTACAGATAGATGCAATGTGCTTCATTTCCCATGCTGTTCTGACACAATTTTCCACTTATATCAAAGTAAGTTAAAATCGGTCTTCAATAGCAGATGCTCTGGCATGATACAACAATGTCAATTCCACTTATTTATTGAGCCAGAGCAGCTTTATAATAAATGATTTTATACCAAACTCCTGCTTGATGTCCTGTCTTCTCCCTGGTGGCTAATTCCTTCTTCTTTCTTCCTAAAAGTTCTCTTGTTATGGGAAGTTAGCCTTTACTGTGCACATTCAATTGTGAAGGCACAAATTAACTATGTGAGGGGATGACATACATATTTAATTCTTACTTATACATATATGCTAGCACACAGGACCTGTGTCTTGGAAGATGTCACTTCCTAATGTGGGCAAGAGGATGGTCTATAGTTCAATCAATGATCTAAAAGCAGTTTTCTAGGGTATAATAAAGCAATGCCTGAGTTATAAGACAGAACAACTCCTGGATATGAATCAGTGGCACCAATCAGTGGGTGCACATGTGTGCACGCACATGCCCATGCACACGGAGCAGCCTTGGAGACACTCCATCTGTGCTGATGAGCAAAGTCATGCTGGGGAGATGAGGAAAAAGTGCCTAATACTCTCAAACCAGGACACCTGAGTAATGGGTAATAGGAGTCAACTGAATTTTCTGGTTAGCTGAAGGTCAAACAAAAACACTTTTAGTTTTGAACATCGTTGCTAAAAATTTCCTTAAAGCACAGGAGCCTGTTTTCTTGCCTTGCTTAGTGTCATATGACTTATTAAACATGACAGATTCATACTTCTCTGACTGTGGAACGGGAAAGGCCTTGCTGTCATATTTCTGAACATTAGTCTATGTTTTGCAGCACAGTGGATACTGAAAATGGGGCAATTTGAGTGGATGGGAATGGACATAACCTAGCAGTCATTGACTGTGTGTGATTTGCCAACTTTCTCCAAAAAGTAGGGGTAGAAGGAAATCAGATAAATTGAGGGTTCTTGGGGTGGGGAGTCGGGTGGGCTGACAGCTGGGTGGTCCCAGGTAGCTTGTTTTACTGTGTAAAATTGTGACTATGATCCAGACAGTGACACATTGTCAAATTCTTGTGCCTGCAGCTTTGATACCTGGGCAAGTCTGTGCAGCCAATTTTATCAATGGTTCATAATGAAGATAACTAACATTCCCTGAGGACCAGGCTGTGTGACTTCCATGTATTGACTCACTGAATTCCCTAAGCACCCTTTGTGGTACATAACAGTCTTAAAATATGCAGCATGGAATTATTCTGTTTGCAGATGATAAAATGAAGCTCTGAACTGTTGAAGCCTGGCCCGAAATCATGCAGATGGGAAGACGCCGTGCTGGGAGCTAAGCTCGGGCCAGACTGCAGAACCTGAAGGACCCAGCAAGTCCCCTCACCCAGGAACCTGGCCAGCAGCCACTGCCAGGCCCTGTTCTGTCTCTATGAGTGCTCATAGGAAAATGCCAGGTACTCAGGGTCAATGTGACTTGGTTAAGAAATTCAAACTGGGATAGCCTTTTGTTGGGGACTGTAACCTGGGAGTGAAACTGGCAGTGAAGTGAGGGAGGAAGCAGCCCTGGTTGTAAGAATATTTCTAGGGAAGAAGGTGCCCTGATGGGCTGGCATGGGAATCGCTGTGGTTGTGAGCCCCCTGTTGCCCTGTGGGGATGGGGGCAGGGAAGGAGAGAGACTGTTCAGACTGATCATAGTCAATACAGTTTGTAAACAGCTGAGTTCTGTTCCCTCACAGCTCAGACACATGCAGGGAATGAGGATTCTTAGATAATGACCAACAGTGGGTAGCAAAGGCCGAGTGGGGTGGGGAGGAGAGATGGGACAACCTTCTGGAAGAACCTCTGCCCCAGGGGACCAGGAAGGTAATGAATGATTGGGGAGGCACAAAGTGTTTATATGGCCTCATCAGGTAGTTCCTACTTTAAGCTGATAGTGTGAAATATATGGTAAAATACGGTGGAATGACTGCTCTTATTTTAGGTTCTACAAACTCTTAAACGGGTAGATTTCTATCTCCATTATACAAGCACTGCTGGGTGACATTTATAGTCATGTGAGGATCAAAAGGGTGGGTACTTATTAATGCTATTACCATGCTTCTACTGAATTAACACTTCAGCAACAGTACAATGGCCACGCTTCTTAACAACTGTCTCTGTAAGAGCCCTTGTAAGTCACAAATAATAATTATAAAGAAAATATATTAAAAATAATAACAAATACAGTTACAACAACTATGTTGTTTATAATGATGATAGTGTTAGCAACTCCCTCTCATATTAAACAGTACCCAACACTGGGTTCCTTAGGAAGCAACGCCAATGCATTTTTGGACTTTTCAAGGTCTTCAGCCCGTGAAGCCTTTTTACTCACATTGGTCACCACAGCCAGAATTGCTGTTCCTTGCATGGTTGGCTGCCACGCTGCGATGTTCTGGGCTTTTTCTGGCACCATGCAGCTATACTGGTTAGTCAAGTTTCCACGTATCCACTCTGATTTCCAATATATTGTTCCCCAGAGCCAACAGAAGGGCCACTGGAAAAGAGACCACAAATAAGGTGGTAACCCAAACTGCATACCTGTTGAAGTAATGGACACACATCATGGAGTGGTGGATGGATGGAAGGACAACATATATTCTTTTATCCTGTAAAGAGAGGCAAATGGTGAACTAAATCCCAAAGAGAAAAGACATTCATGGTAATAATAATGTTCAACAGTGAAAGAATCCAAACAAAAGACAAATATAAAATCTCTGGGAAGAAGAATAATTACAACCTGTTTCTTTCATGTATATACCCTTAGTAGGAATAACATACTTAAAAATCTTTAACCAACCATAGTTATTTGCTGGTGATAAACCTGGGAATCTTGAAGCATATTATTCACTCTCAGTGTTGAAATAATATAATCTTGGAAGATGGTTTGTAATTGAGGATTAAAAAAAGAATATTGTGGATGTATCTAACAAGTTAAATGTAAATAAGAAATGTACCTTTGGGAAAGCTATGCATAGAGAATGTTGGAGGAAATACACTGAAAATAGGCAAGTGAGCAAGCTCCCTTGAGTCTGGGAAGGTGAGTGCAGCACATTCAGCGGGTCTATGAAGTTATTACAAGTCACAGAAAGCTATGCAATTAAAGTGCCTTCATAAGCAAAATATCCTTCTTCAGGAATTTTTATCTTGACATTTCTATGGTCTGTGCCACTTGTTGTCTGGGTTACCTGGGGTGGTCCCCGAAATATCCTTTCCCACCAAAATATGGGCCTCCCCCCCAAAATAGTATCTTCCATTCTGCTGCCAGAATAACCAGATCTTCTTCAACATAAATATTATGCAATTCTCTTGCTTACAAATATTCCAATATATCCCTGTTTCTTTAAGGATACATTCAAGTCTAAGCACACAAGGCCCATCGTGACAGAGGCCTTGTGCACCTGATATTCCCACCTATGGATCCTTTGTTCTAGCCCTACTTGTTCTTCAGTCTGGCCAAGCTGCTTCATGCCATGTGCTCTTATATGTCTCTACCTCTCTGCATAAAGTGTCCACTCCCTCTGCCACATATTAGAGAGCTAACTTCCTTTCTCCTTTCAAGATTCAGTTCAAATATTTCCAGCTCTAGGAAGTCCAATTTGTGTTCACCTGCTGAGCAATTCATCAACTACTCGCCAAGTCTCGCCTGGCCTGTGGAGTGCAGACACCAAGTCTTACCTGTCTTCGTCTCCCCAGCAGTTGATACAGTGTTTGGCATAGCAGGTGCTCAGTGTTTGTTGGATGGATAAACGAATGAATCAGTAAAGAGATAAAAGGTCTACAATCCCCCCCAGTTACTCAGCTGTCATTTTGGGAAGTTCATTCTGCGGAGATAAGGAAATGTCGTGCAGGTGGTGGGCAGACAGAACAGAGATGAGGGCGTGGGGGAGTCAGACCTGGTCCTGTAAAGCACAGGAGCGGCGTGGGTGGGATTGCACTGGACAGAGAGGGAATGAAGGGGGCGGGTGCAAGGAGATGTTGAAGAACAACTGATATTAAATGCAGTGAATTAAATGGAGGATATAATATATGAAGGGAAGATCAAGTTAACACAGCAAGGGTGGAAGAGGCAGTACCAGAGACGAAGAGCTCTCACTTCATCACTCACTGCTTTTCACTTACGGCACCCGCCCTCTGGGAAGGCAGTGCCAAATTCTTGAGAGACTGGTGTTCGTGCTGTGGGTGCTCTAAGTACAAAATGGTATCTATGGCTTCCAGATTTTAAGACTGATAGATCATTTCTCTTATGTCCCATGTCTGAGTTCTCAGACAGCAGGATCACTCACTGGTGGGGGGAGAGCTATTGTGGTTAACAACTCAGGGTTACTCTAATAATCTCAAAGGACAGTGGGGAATTCACTAAAAGAAATAAAAGAGAAATTTCACTCAGAAAAAAACATATGCCATATAGAACCTTGTGGGGGCCTTAGGGGCAATGTTACCGCCAACTCATCTAGCAGTTGTATGTAAGTGTGTTGAAACTCCAAGCTCAAGTCACTTAAACACGTATGAGAACCAGGGTCCAGGCTGTGGTGCTCCAGACATGGACGGGAAGGTGAAAAGCCTGACTAATGCCTCCGTCAGGATCAGTCCAGCCGGGGAGCACAATGGACACGGACACAATCACGCACCATGAAGACAAGAATCAACTGCAATTCATGCCTAGAGAGGAGAGCAGAAAATCTCTAAAAAGTGGAGGGTTTCCTGCCAAGGCTTGGCAAGAGTCCTTCCAGGCAGAAAAGCAGAGAAAGGTACTTCAGGCGAAGGAGACTAGGGTTGGTGGCTGGGTGCGAGGCATAACGAAGCACGGGTGGAGGGCTCCAGGGTCATCTGTCAGAAGCTGTTCCCCTTCAGCAGCTAAGAGGCATAACTAAAAAGGCAGGTGGGGTGTCATTAATGATCATGGGGAAAACTGGGAGGAGGAAACTGAGGTCAGGGGATCACCACCAAAGGCATTTTATTTTAGAGGAACAAAAATAATTCAAAAAGCACTTGGAAATTCTATCTCCCATGAACGAAAAGAACACAAAATAAATTTCAGTCCAGTGTTGAATACAGAATAACAGACTGCCTACTCTCAGAAATGGATTGAATTTTCTAATTCGTTAGGGATTATTTAGATAATAGGAAAATGAATAAATCTGAAAAATCTCTCTAGAATAGCTGTTATTCCATCCTGTTTTGCAGGGTAGGGGGAGGCTGAATTATTTGGTATTTTAATGAGACTATAAAGTTCTAAAAGTCCTATCAATTTCTCCCGAAATTGTACAACTTTTCCTTTCAATGACCTTTATTTGACTTAACTAGAACAATAACTTTTTTCCAAGGCTTTTTCCATGTGTGTTAAAATACCAAATGATATGCTGTCCCCAGAATGTTGTTGTTATTATTAATGTTGATAATAGCCCCAATAAGACATATTTGCAATTATGACTCATTTTGTAATAGTAGGTCATTAGCTTATAGTCCTTTTGAAAATAAGCAGAATAAACGAACATAACTTCTACACCAGGGACTGCAGCTGCACCCGTTAAGGAAACCGGTCATGAAACACAACAAAAGCAAAGATGAAACTCAAATCAGACACCAGGTCACAAAGCATAACTGACTGAAGATGCCACAAGATGACCTTTCACTCACCGAGGGAACCAGATGCGTTTCCATGTATAACGTATATTTTTAACAGCAATTATTTTATATATAGAATGTAATTTAGGAAAAAAAAAAACCTCCCTCTATCTGTAGACTTATAAACAGGAAGCACAAAGGGGTGCCTTTGCAGACATGAACATGCATGCATAAATGCAAAGCCTATTGACCAAAATCTTTTCCTGTCTCCTAAGCTTAAAAAAAAAAAAAAAAACTAATTTAAGGCAGTGGTGAGCTGAAAGGGCTTAGAAACAAAACGTGCACATCATCAGCCTTCTGGTAGATAAAAGTGCTCCATGCATAATAGAAAAGTTGATGTTTCCCATGGAAATCTATTTTGAGATGCAACCATTTAAAGGCAACCGAGAGCTCAAAACCAAGTTCAACCAAAGAGAAACAGAGCCCAAGCAAATGTACAGAAATGGACAAAGACATTGGAGAAGGAGGGGACCTGTGCTCAACCAATACCCCAGATCAGCAAATTCATCCTGAATTCAAGCCAGTGATGTGCTAGGTCACTCAAGGAACCAGGCAGAAACCATCAGCCAGAAGAAATAGGAACAATGTCAAAGGCAGGTGTGAGATGTGGAAGGGGTGACCCTGTGACCCTTGCTGCCATGAGGCAGGACGCTCTTGCGGGCTTTCTGCACAGGCTGGAGGGCTCACATGACTCTGTTTAGAAGGAGATCAGCCAACAGCTGTGCCACACGGGCTGCAGCCCTAGCTGACTCACATCTAGTAACGGTTCTGAGTTCATCCTTAGACGACACGACCAGAAGGATCTGAGAATCAATGGTGGAGATGTACCTGAATGAGTATTCCATTTCATTCCTTGGCAGTAAATCTTCAGCTTTGTACAACATAAACATTGATAAAGATACACACAGGCACCCTGTTCGAAAGCCTGACTGCATAATTGCATTGAATGGAGAAAAGCGGGATCTGTTTCGGTATGATAGGTCATTGTTTGGCTCGGTAACCGATGCTTCTGAGACCCAAAGCATATTCTAGTATAGCCGACAGCACCGAAATCTCCACTGATGACTTGCTCATTTCAAGGTATTCATAAAATAACCCCAGATTGCCCATGGGATACAGATGGTTGTCCCGTTCCCATCGTGGGGTGGTCTGTTCTGCTCCCAAAACTGTGGCACCATTAGATTCATGACCCAGCTGCCAAACAGATCAAATTATAAGGCAGGATATTATCAGACCAAGGTCATAAAAGTATTGTTGACATTTCAAGCTGGACACATCATCTTCCCAAGAATTTACTTTCTTGTTTTCAGGATACATTTCTTTTTATTGCTGCCTCCCTACCCCCAAATATTGTGAAAACTAGTCCTGAATACATACCTTGGGTTTACTAAAATTGTAACGACTGCTACTTTATCTCCTAACTCCTTTTCAGTGGGCATTTTAGCTTTTAGAAGATACCTTCCCTCATTTGTCCTTTTCCCCCCATTTCTCTGCTATTATCCACCATGGCCTTTCCAGTCTGAAAATCGTCAGAGAAAATAAGTAAAAGAAAGAAATACAGGGTCTGTGAGCTGGTGGTAAGTGCTGCGGGGAAAATAAAGGAGGGCGAGGAATGTGTGGGAGGGAGGAGTGGGGATGGGGCCGTGACCTTTGAATAAGGCAAAGACGGAGGGAAGGGCCAGGCAGAGGAGGGGCAGAGGGAACGGTGATCACAGGCCTGGAGGTCCCTCACGCTGGACAGACAGCATGGAGGCTGGTGTGGGCCAGAGTGAATAGGAAATAAGTGGTGGTTTTGGGGGTGGAGCCTAAGGGACTGCAGTGAGGATGTGGGCATTTTTCCCTCTGAAGGAATTGCGGAGCCATGGAGGGTCACCGAGCAGAAAAGTGATACTCTAACGTTAGATCAAACAGGTCCAAGACCCTAATTTAAGCTGAAGAAATCAAGGGCCAAAGAAGTGACATGCCGCCTCTAAGTCAGTGCAGAGCTTGAAAGAAACACAGCCTCGACTCGCAGCCCAGTGCTCTGCCCCCTCCTGGATGCTGTCCCACAGAGCTGTCTCTAAGGTTATCTTTTTTCCTCACTCAGAGGCTTGTGGGACAACTGAATGCTTCCCCCTTTTTCAAGTGGCAATTTGTCCTGAAAGGAATTCGGAGTTGGCAGTGAAACAAGGCATGGACCTGTAGCCTACAGTGCTGTTGTCCCTGAAAGCAACAGCTGGCGTGTGGCTTACTCGTGGAGCTCAGCAGAAGAGACAGAGCAACAACAGACAACTTAGCATCTGGCGGAGCTTCGGCTGACTGCACTGCACATTTGGATGGATTTCAAATTTGGACAGTGAGGCGGCTTCACACGAAAGGCAGGTGTATACATCATACATGCCCACACGTCTGTATGCACACACACGTGGACACACACAGAGTATATGGTGTGACTTGTAAAGAGCTGCCCTTGCTAGGTTTCCCACTGCCTCTGATCTCAGCATTAAGTTTCCCTGGCCATGCTCCCAGGTTTGCTACGAGATTTCTTTGCAATGGAACATGTCCTTCGCTTCACAAACTTTCCCCACTTCTTTCAATGACATTAGGGGAAGAGAGGGAGCTCTGGGAAGTGGTGGGGATAAGGAATCGAGATACCCCTGAGTCTGAATCCACGCTTCATGGCTTATTTGTTATTGAACTTTATTTACATTCAAAATGCAATTGTTGCAGATCTCAGAAGATGATTTACACTCACAGCTATGGCAGAATGTTGCGGTTAGTAGACCCACCACTGGATCTTCTTATTCAACACGTCCTTCCAATAATTCAGATATTACTGTATCACAAATGCCCATTTCTATATTTTGGTATCTGCTTTTCAGTATAATTATCTTCCTTCTTTATTCTCTAAATCTTATGATTTTAAATCATTTTTTCTGAGAAGGGGTCCACAGGCTCTTTACTTACGATAAATTGATAAAGAGATCCTGGAGACCAAAACCACATTTAAATCCTGAGATAAAACTCAACTCTGTCATATACATGGCTAGATTTAGTTTGCAAATACTTTGTTTAGAAATTTTTGCATCAAACAACAAGGTCCTACTGTATAGCACAGGGAACTACATTCAATACCTTGTAATAGCCTATAGTGAAAAAGAATATGAAAAGGAATATACATATATATATATATAACGGAATCACTATGCTGTACACCAAGAATTAACACAATATTGTAAAGCAACTATACTTTCAACAATAAAAGTTGAAATAAAATGGGGAGATGAAACTTCCACTGACCAGGCTGCTGTCAGGATGAAACGATTCAAAGCAGGCCAGGTATTAGCAACCCCCCCAACACATCAAAACCCAGTGTGGGATCTTCCTTTTGAGCAGCACAGGCTAACCACCTGTAAATAGGGCTAAAGTCACTTAGACCCTTGGCTCGGGGACACCATGGCCACAGGGGTGGGCATCAGTACAGCACCTACGAGAACGATGGGGACCACCTGCTGCTGAAGCCGCTCCCCAGGCCGCAGCCCGGAGCACTGCAGTCAGGTCTGAGGTCCGGCCGGGAGCGTGCAGCTCCACAGCCCCTCGGAGCCCTGTGGTGCGGGTGGAGCTGGGACCGCTCTCGTCCATCACCCTCCCTGGCACCCAGACTCGGGAGTCTCCTGGGGGAATTTTTCTCTGCCTCATACTTCCTGTCTCAGCCTCTTGTGGAATCCGGTCCATGCCCCAGGGAAGCAGGGCTTTTACCCTCCGGGACCCAAATCCATCACGGTTTGGATCCAGGATGGAATTTCCATGCTAACTCATCTGGCGCTCCCTTCTTGTGCTGAACTGCCCTCTCCCGCCAATGGCATTAGGTCGTATTAGCAGCCCCGATTGGCTTGACCTTCTTAGCTAAGACTCTGAGCCGCTTGCTCAGTCTTCCTGAGTGGAACCACTCATCTGTGGCAGAAAAGCTTGGGCTGTCGTCTACCCATCATTGTCCTCGGTCTTTTGGGTTTTCTGTTGGGTTATGGTTCTCCTGCAGGGATATCAATTTGCATATGAGAAGCAACTGTAGACATTTAAAAAAATACAGACATTGGATCCTCCCTCCTCCCCTGCCAAGGCTGGAAGCTTTCTCCCTCTAGCAGGGGTTACACAATCATTTGCTTGGGAATTGACCACACGTATTAGCATAATCTTAGTAAATTGCCCTTTACTCAGTGCTTGCCAACTGGCACTTTCTACCTCATGTTGTCTTTGTACCTTCATTATACATTTAATCTCTGCACTATAGATAATCACCATTTCTGTTGAGGACACTCCCACTTGCTAATCTTGAATACAAATACCTTTGATTCTCTGAATCCATTTCATTCCTGAGTTTCCTGTTCCTGGATTTAAAGAGTGAATGAGGAACACCTATATTTAAGATTCTATTATATGTCTCTGACTCATCCTCTAACCAAGTCATATCTGGAGAAGAGAGATTTTCTCTTTTAAACATTTGCTTTTTCTTATTATATAGTAGTGCATACCCACGGTGGAAAATGTAGAAAACATATAAAGTAAGAAAATTACAGCCATACATTATCTAAACACCAAAGGACAATCCTATGTCATTTTGGGCATTTAACTATTTTTCTTAATATTTTATCATAAAATTTCTCCAGGGCAAGTTGCTTAACCCTGGACTTGTACTAGCCTTTTGTCAAGTACAGAATAAAATTCACAGAAATGACCCCACTATCAAAATTGTATGTGAGGCTGGGAAGGCCATAGGGCTCTCAGTTATTCTCTGAGTCCTACAAACAATGCTGTTAATTCACTGATGTTATGCATTCGATGCCTGTGAGTCACTCACTCAGCTGGCTCGGACTGAGACCTACTATATACCAGGTGCCGATCCAAGTGCTGGGGAGACCCCAAAGGGAGCCTGGATCACAGCATCACTGTTCTTCATTTGCTTCCAGAATTCTACTCAAGAACCCCACATGGAATTGGGGGGTGGAGGCAGGTGAGTTATGGTGAAATTCATTTCATTATGTTCCTTTGGACATATTTAGATAGCATGAAAATAGTCGCTAACTTTGATAAGTTTTCTTTTCCCTCCCTATGTATTTTTGAGGATGGGTATAGTTTTGGTGCAGCAACAGTAACTGATAGATCTTTGGTATGTTAGGATTTTATATGAAAAAGTAAGAAGGAAACTGGCACCTTATACAAAGAGAAGAGGCAGTGAGGAAAACACAAGCCACTCTCGAACTTGGCTACCACTCAGCATTCCTGGTTTTCAAACAAGGGAAACATAATTCAAAACATATTCCTTAAATATTTTAGCCCAGAGTAGAAATACATGGAGGCAAAGTTCAGCTCACTGGAACCTACAACAATGTGCTTACTTAAGCGAAGGCATAAACAGACCACAGATACCATAATGCATCCTTTACTTTAAACTAGTTCATGTGAGCAAGGTTCATTTCACATGAATTGCTCAGTACCAATTTAGGAAATATATCCTTCTCCTTGATTGGTTAAAATAGCTCACTGACAACCAGATTCATCAAAATTTAGAGTTAAATAATTAACCTATTTCCTTCAGGAAATGTTTTTAACTAACCTGAGTTAAGTATCTCCTCTATCTGATCTATTTCCTTTCACAGAGAAAAATAGTATTATTTGCCCATGACCTACTTTTACTCCTCTGGAAAAATCTAGCTGTGAGCTCAGGGTAAGAGTTGTCTACTGCACAGTGGGGGAAAAAAATAAAGATTCATTTTACAGAGAAGATCAGAATCTTTTTGTGAGGAGCGTGGTATGCTGGGGGACAAGGGAAAAGCCTTTGTTTAGAGACAGACCCCAGTAATTCATACTGAAGCTGAAAGACGAAGCCATTGTGAAGAAATGTGGAAGGACACACTGACACCCAAAGGTGTTCACTCTGCAAAAACAGAAAGAAAGAGAAAAGAATTTAACTGCTCTATAAAGAGAATGGACAGAAACTTGGTAATAAGGGAGAAGGAAGTTTAGGGAAGGGATGAAAAACAATGAAAGGGAAGTTGGATGTGGTGGGCAGAACAGCAGGTTTCTGGAGCCTACAATGAAGGATGATAAGAAAAAAAATTAAGTTTTAAAAAGTAACAAAGTTTAAAATAGTTTAATAATTAAAAAATGAAGTTAAAGAAATAAATTTTTTATAGTGGCATGGAAGACTTTAAAATGATGGAGGTTTTTTATTTCAAAATTCAAGTTGTTTGAGTTTCTCCTCCATGCTCCATCAGTAAGAGAACAGAACAGAAACTCAAAGCCAGAAATTATCTTAAAAAGGTTAGTGTGGTAAACAGAAAAATGGTCCCCTGCCAAAGATGTCCATGTCCTAATCCCCAGAACATATGAAGAGGTCAGGTTCCCTGGCAAAGGGGGGCTATGTTTGCAGATGTGGTTAAGGTTGCTAACCAGCCGACTCTAAGAGAGACAAGCTGGATTATAGAGGTGGGACCAGTGTAATCACCAGGGTCGTTAAAGGAGGAAGAGGGAGGCAGAAGAGGGGAGAGAAGAGAGGAGATGTGACCACAGAATCAGATTCAGAGGCACACAACCATGCCAACCTTGAGAGAGAGAAAAGAGGTCACAGGCCAAGAGACGCAGGTGGCCTCTGGAAGCCAGAAGAGGCAAAGATACAGGTTCGCCTGGGGCCTTCAGAAACAGCCCTGCCAACACCTTGACTTCAGCAGACTTCTGCATTCAAGAAACTTACGAGGTTTAATATGTGTTGTTTAGTGGACACTTTTTCTTTTTTCTTCCTACTACCATGCCGTTTGGGGATACCTGTTACAGCAGCAACAGAAAGCGAATACAGTAAGCTTCTTGAAATGTGCAGAAATTGCAGATAAAACTGGACTGTCCACTTTGATATGGGATTGGGCTTATGTGAAAATCAAAATGACAGTGTGACCTTAGCTAACATCTGCTTTTCTCATTTTTAGGAAGAGAACAGTAAGTTAAAACCTCTGTAGTTATTATTTTAGACAAGTGTCTCTTAAAACATTATGTAACCCTGTGCCTTAGGACCCTGTGCCTCTGTTCTTAGAAGAACATGGATTCAGAGAGATAGGGTCTTATATCTGAGACCCACAGTGATCTCTTATTGGCAATGAGAACTTGGGCAAATCACTTACCCTCTTTAAGCCACAGAATCTTCATTTGCAAAAGGGAGATAAGAATAAGGATTGTTTGGGGGATTAAATTATATACAGACACACATGCACACACACACATATATGTACAACACTTAATACAGTGACTATCACATACTAGGCACTCAACAAATTCCTGTTATGGATTTTTAAATGCATGTATTAAAGGAGGAGAAAGTCGTGGGAAGTTGTGGGAAAACTTAGTTCACGGCCCCAACAAGGGCCATCTCTCAAAGGGCTCTGATCAGTCAGTCCCCAGTGATGGGCTAATAAGCAGAAACTATAGCACTTGGGGATTTAAGTTAAACATAAAAAGGAAGGTATTTAAGCATAATTATTAAACAGCAGGTACGTTTACACTGTTGGCTGGATCATCTTATCTGGAGACCTTTAATAAGCAGAGAGTCTCCCATGTTTTAGAGATGGGCACGCAGGAAAATGACGTGGATGGGTGGGCCGTTCTCACCCCAAGATCGCGTGACTTAGTACTTACGGAAGTAACACCTCTTGTATGTTATTCCAGATGGACTGTCCTCCCATGATTATTGTCAGCTGTGTCATCAGTTCAAGGAGACAGCCACCTGGGTCACAGTGGAATATTAGAAAGAATATCTCATTTAAATTTTAGATAGGTCTAACATGAAATAAAGTCATTATTTTATGGCTAAAAAAATCTAAGGAACAGAGAGTAAAGACACTCTTCATTGGGCAACTAAGAGAAAACATGAAACGGTTAGACTGTCAGAACACAAAGCTGTATTCACACGTCTTCATTTCTGTATTTTCACAGCCAATACACCGGATCTCCCGGATGAGTCACAAATCTGCCCTTAAAGAATGTGATGTAGAAACACGAGGAGTAGTAGTTGACAAACTGGAACAAGAACACCTTCATGGTTAGGCTGTTCTCATAGTCAGTCTGGTCCTTGGGGGCTCTGCAGCTAGAATAAAGAAAAGTTAAGTCTGTAAAACTGTGAACGGCGTTTAGATCCTAATCAAAGCCACAGATACATGAGTTAACACACCAAATATTTATACATATATACACAATTCACAGTGTTTCATTTAAGCTGTTTTGAATTCCTTAACATAGCTACTATGTTAATTCCAAGTGTACACACTATGGTAGGAGTTTCTCCCACTATGAACACAATATCCCACAAGGCAAAAAAATAGTCAGCAGTTCCTTAAAATTTATAGTCACAACAGTATCCAATGGGCAAGAACTGTCCTCTGTCAGGTGTAAGTTGACAGAAAACTACTTTTGAACATCCTGCTAAATGATATTCTCTTGTCTCCCTGAACGGCAGGAAGGTAGGACTATTGAAGAAAACAAACAAAACACCGGGCAACTTGCTAGAAGCATTTGGGGAACATAAAACGAGTCATCCTCCTAGTTCAGAATTTGAATTGGTCTTAGTGTTTTCAGAAGATGACCGCTGAGCAGACCACTGGGAGAACGACCCAGCCACATGCAGCGGGTCGGAAGCACTTAACTTGGGCAGCTAAGCCGCTGGCTGGGATAAAGCCAGACAGAAGAAACATTTGTTATAGAAGCCATAGATGATGTGAATGGAGCTACACTAACAGGAACAGCATGGGGGGAAGACACATAACACTGTGATTACTTGTCCTCTCCGTAACGCACGAGCAAATCTGCCACTGGGACCATGACCCTCTTCCACTTATTTGCAATAAAGAGACTATTTACTTTCAAAAATAGGGTACATGATCTAATGTAATTGAAAATATTGTTCAGCACTGTTTACATACAGCTTGGACATTCTAATGCTTGCTTTGTCCCTTTTACTAAAGCAAAGCTGGAGCTAATTCACTTCTCATATTGGCTAGAGAAAATACGTTTACACTTGAAGTTTTCTAAAGACTGTAATGTACTGGAATTGAAGTGCCTAAAAGATAAAGTCTCTGATTTGACCTGGTTCTAAAACTGGTGTAGAAATGACCTCAGCTGCAGAAGGAGCTTAACAGACTCAGTCATCTTGATTGCCACTTTCTCATATATGGCGTTCAGGGTAACGATGATGATAAAACTGATGAGGGAAGCAGTGATGGGCGTGGCCCACCTGCACAGTCAGGCACTTCTGGATTGGGTCTCTTCCATTCAGGTTCTCAGGAAGTTTTGCAGAAAATACAATGAACACTGAGAGTCTGTAGACAATTATCCCAATAACTGAAGCAATGGTCAACAGGACCTGACAACCCAAAAACCCAGCAGCATGAGACTCACTAATGATCGTATTTTTACACAGAAAACTTGCCCCCAACCCACGCTTAAACAGACAAATGCATGTGCTGTAAACCTCACATAAACGTGAGAAGTGATGTAAATCGCACGTAAATGCCACAAGAGACATGAATATCAGGCATGTTAAACTTTAGGGGAGGAGGAATGAAGGATGTCAAAAAGAATGAGTGCATCCACTAATGTAATATGCTGACAGCAGGAGCAGCTGTGTGCAGGTCATAGGGAGTATATGGGAAGTCCGTTTTCTGTGAATTTTTCTGTAAACATAAAACTGTACTAAAGAAGGAAGCCTGTTAAAGAATATCTTTAAATGGGGTAAAAATGGAGTAACTGGTGGCATGTTCTTTTGGAGGCAAGTCTGTGATAACAGAATCAATGAAAATATCCCTTCTACATCTATAGAATTACTTAAGTTACAAACTAGTTGTAACCCATGAAGGGGATATGCTTCCTTTCAAGGGAGAACCTATCACTGATTCAGGGGTCAGCAGGTGCTAGCTGTCGTCTTCATTCTGAATAGGACCAGTGAAGCTGTGGACATGCCCTGAGGGAAACACTGGAAGTGACAGCAGGTCTCTGCTGATGGAAGCTTCACATGCTTTTCATACTCCTTGAGATCTTAAAATGGCAGGTATTCCTACTCCCTGCATTTGCACAAGATTCATGTCCCTGATCCATTGTACTGACTGTGTGGACCCAAGGGCAACGGGGGTGTCTGAAGCATAATTTGCACGTGGCTGATAGGGTTTCAGTTCCCTACTAGGCAGGTTAATTTTCTGGCCTCCAAAGAATGTAGATTAAAGGTCCCATTTTTAAACTTTAAACTGTTTTCCTTCCATCTACCTTCTTGGTCATAGTCCAGAAGCATGTACTCAGTGTCCCTGGCTGCTCCTGATGGCTGCCCCAGAGAGAAAGCTACAAAGAATGTCAATTTCAAGACTAAGTGAACCACATCATGTTATTTACAGTAACAGCGGGAGGCTGGCTTGCACCTGCCGGGGAGAGCAGAGGGAGTGTTTACAAGCCCCTCCTGGAGCCACACTCCTGCATCTGGATCCCAGCTCCGATGCTAGCTGTGGGGCCTTGTGCAAATTTCTTAACCTCTAGGGGCTTCAATCTCCTCACCCATATAATGGGGGGACAATAATAGCAATTTATAGGATTATTGTGATGAGTCAATTATTTACTACAGTTGAAAAAATTTAGAACATTAACCACAGGCACGTGAAAAGTTCTACCTAAGTATTAGCTAAGAATATGGTGATCAAAGTCTTAAAAAGGTGTTTTTCTTAGTTTTTAAGCCATCACTTTGTAGAGAAAGCATTTTATTTCCTCCTCTACCCTCTTTCATTATCCTTTTCTTCACAGTTAAGGCTTCACTCTTGTGAAAGCAATAACTTTTTGGTATGTGTGTGATTAAATGTGAAAATTAGTTAAGGCTGAGAAAAATGTATTATAGAAGGTATATTGAGCCTTCCTCTCTTGTACAGCACATATAGGCCATTTAAATAGTATGCATTTTTAAAAAGTCTGCATAATAATTTTTAATTATGTATGAAGTAATCATAATAGTTAAGATTCTTTAAATGTTTACTATTACTTCAGCACACATCTGTTATTCTAAATCCTCACAATCACCCTGTGGGGAAGGTAATGTTATATCTCTTTTACAGATGAGGAAATAGAGCCACGTGGAGATGATGCAATTTGCCCCAAATGAAGCAACTATTAAGTGAAAAAACTGAAATACTCAAAGAGCCCAAAGACACACTAACTCTGTATAGTACTGCCTCCTACATGGTCTGTGAAATTAATTCTAATTCATTTCAGAACTTTTACAAACTTGACACATTTCCATTTTTCTTCCAAGCACTTAATGGGTTCAATATTTCTTAGGAAACAGGAAAGCTTTCCATTCTCCTTCCTCAAGTTTCTTCTTACATATCATCTATTCTGATCATAACTTTAATATTTGCTCATTAAAGAAGATTTGTAACTACTCAGTAGTGGACAGAACTGCTGTTCTGGATCTGTGCCCAGTCTTAGAAGAGGACCCAGGTTTTGCTTTAGGATAAATAACCTCCTTTCTGTTTTTAGTCCTGTGATTTAAGCTCGATTGACCCACTCTTTCTGAAGAACCAGAGGTAGATCTTAGTTGGTTTAAGACAAATAATGCCCCTCATTCTATTGGCCTCGCACATGATTTGAGAATTGACAGAGAACCCAGTAAGAGCCACTGTTATGTGAGGAGATACATGCTGGTGCCCATGTGAATGATGAGCTTCCTCTATCAAGAGAGGAAGTTGCCAAAAAATATCTCTCTTGGCTTGGATGGATGTGTGATCTGGGATGCTGAGTGCCTAGAAGCAGCATGCTGAGACACCCCTGGACACAGAATGAAGACAGGACAAAACCAGCCCTTGACATCATCTGGGCTACAGTATCTCTCCTTGACTGAAGCCAGACATCATACCTGAGGTTTTCATTTACAGGAACCAATAAATCCCATCCAACCCCATTTTTTGGTTGTTGTTTAAACCCATTGGAGATTGATTTTGTCACCAACAATCAAAAGACTCCAACTCTGAAAATGAATAAAAAATAAAATAAGAAAAATGCTTCTGCCTGTAGACATAATTCCTTCAGAACTGTGCATTGTTTGTATATTAAAAATCATTTTATATATTAATTTTATTCTCAAGCTTATCATAAGCATAACACTTTAACATATCATAAAATATTTTCATGGACACGCTTTTTCATGGCTGCATAATATTCTACTATGTGAAGGGTTGGAAGAATATTTTGGCTGAGATTTTATATATATATATATACATATAAAAGTATGTCTGTGACTTACATCCATACTGACTTTTCCATGCCATTTTGAAATACTTCCTGATTAAAAGTTTTTCAAAGCTGAATTAGTGGATTAAAGCATATGAATATTTTTGACTCTTGATATGAACTCCCAGGCTGCTTTCTAAGAAGGCTGGAGGAGTACACCAGAAACTGACACAGCATTGTAAATCAACCATACTTTACAAATACTATCCAATAGCCTAGACATGGGATTGGTGACCACTGGGACTTCATCCTCATAAACAGAGCTGTGTCACTTGATGTGCACTGACTGAATTACCACTGCGGCCTGACATCTATTTTTTTCCTTTGTAAATGTGTGTTCATCTTCTCTGCCTTCTACACTTCTGAGATTTTTTGGTGTTATCTTTGATGTGATCTGAACTCTGTATGTATTAAAGGAAGTAGCCCCTTGTCAGATTTGTTAACAAATAACATCTTCTGGTATTTTGTTTATACTTTGGATGCTTCTGATGCATGGAAATCTTTATATATTTTCCTCTGAAACTTATTGCATATCTAGATGTTGTATATTCATCAATATTTATTTCTAGATTTTTTCTAATTGTGTTAATTTTTTTAATGTTTCTGGAACTTATCACAATATATGGTTCACTGTATGATTTCAATCTTTTCTTTTCCCCCCAAGTAGCTAACAAATATTCCATTTATTGAATAACCTTTATTTATCTCCCTGATTTGTAATGCCTTCCATCTTGTATATTAAATTATTATTGATATCAGAGCCCATATCTGGATTTCCTGTCCTATTCTCTAATCTGGCTATTCTTGAGCTAGTAAAACTCTCATTATCTTATTATTATATTACTAATATAATTTTATTCACAATAAATCCCAAATCAATTTTATAAGTTCTGATATTTTGGAGATATGGTCTTTTAATCTAGAATCATGTGTTTAAAGCTTCTTTTATGTCTTTCAGTATGTTTTAATTTTGTTTTTGATAGTTCCTACTATCCTTTTGTTAGGCTATTCTTAGATATTTTACCTTGGTTTTTACTCTTGGAAAATTTTAGAATTCTTAATGCCTCCATCTGGTCTCTTAATCAGACCCTGGAGAATCCTAAACCACTGATCTGATTTGAACAAATAAGGTGAAAGGAATTGGGGGAAGCACCGTGAGCAGAAGACACTGTGGAACCTCCAGAGTGGCTCCCTGCGTTGGCTCAGATGTTCTCTGGAAACAGTTTTCTCTAAGAGACTACATAGTTCCCAGCTTGATTTTCAGTTGTCTCAGCATTTCAAGTTAGATTTTAAAAAGTCTGTGGCAGGTTCTTGCCCAGAAAAAGAGCACTTGCATAAAGGGTTATATGTATACACTTTCCCCAGGTGGTAAATGGAACACGCTCTTCTTCATAATTAAGAAAAGAAAAAAACAAGTTTAGTCAGTCTAGGGATTACACCAATGAAATGATTTTTCTCCTAACTGGTCACTAAATCCTAAGCATAAGTAAAAATTAATAATAATTTTCAGACATAGCCTCCTTATTCGTAACTGCATGGGTTTCTTTCCTTTTTTTTTTTTTTCTGTTAACGATGTCAGACACACAACAAAATACGTACAGTGTTTATTTTAATACTATTTTTAGAAAATGCACATGTGAACAGTAAACTGTTTCCCTGCCATTGTCTGAGCTTAGGGGTCTGGGTACCTGACGAGGCCAAGGTTTAAAGTTCTATTCCTTAGCTTGCCTTTGATTTCAGAAGTGAGTGTAGTGACAGCTTAGAGTCCATGCAGGATAGAAACTTTCACAGGTGTCCGCAGCTAACTGGTCTCCACTGTGTGTTTCTTGGTTGAGTTTTATGTAATAAGTAGCTACAACTATGAACTTTTAGAATTTCCATTTTAGACTTTATATTTAGATTTTTTTTAGAGATGAAATCAGTAAGACTCAAGATTTACCTGGATTATAAAAGCAGATGTAATGTAGTAATAGCTGTCACTAAGTACATGGCCCTTCCTCTGTGCCAGGCAGTATCCCAAGTAGATTCTGTACATTAATTCGACCTGTCCTTACCACAGCCATGAGGAAGCAACTCTCTTATTATTTTATAGGAAACTATGGCACAGAGAAGTTAAGTTGTCCAAGATCACTCAGGAAGCAAGCTGCTGTGTTCAAATATGAATTTAGGCAACTTCATTCCCAAGGTCTCACTATCACAACGTTGGCCTCTCTAAACAATGGAGCATGCATTCGCAATTAAAGTAAAATACTTCAATTAAAAAACTAAAACAAAATTTAAACAATTTTTTAAATAAGGAAGAACAATAAAGAGATATGAGTCTTCATCATCAATTTTTCAACAAGCATGTTGCAATGGAAATTTAAACTTATTAGTTGGCAATTTTAAATTTAAAATTGGCAGTTTAAATGACCAAAATGACTTTTCTTCAGTATTTTTTGTATGCTGCCAATATGATACATTTATGTTTCTCAGGACTTAAAAACATTATGAACATCTAAATTTGTCTAAGTTTCAGCTTTCATCTCTGAATGTACAGTCTTTCACCAACATATGCTTTGACCCCCATCTTCATTTGTAAACAATGGGAACTATTCATAGTGGAGATTATTAGAAGCTTATTACGTTGTAAAAGACAAATGTCACCTTCTATTAGTAGATGAACCTCATTTTTTTCCATTTGTAAAAAGAGGGCGTTGACCTGCTCCCTCCAGACATTTTCAGTGCCAACATTCTGTAAATCTGTGATTCAATTTATAAAGTTTATAATTGGAGACATTTTCAGATGCTCCTGGTAAAAGCATTTTCTTTCCAAGAGTTATTCATGCTCACAAACTACTGTCCTGCTGCTGCTGACTGCGAGTACCATCAGCTCTAAATTATCTCAGCTGATGGAAAGAAGCAATAATACAGATGACTCAAAAAATCATCTTTTCATAGTTCTGGAATGTTTATACAAAGATACATAGTTTTATTTTTTTAAATTTTGCAGCAGGATTGGCAGCAATAAATTTACATTTCCAATTATATAAAATGCCTAGCTCAGTGCCCAAACATTGATGGCACCTCAGCAAAGGTTTCCCTGCTTCCTCTACCCTTTCTCTGACTTTAAGATGAGAGACACGTTGCTTTGTGCACATCCCAACTGGAAGGGAGAGCAGTGACCAGGACTTAGTTCAAGACAAAGGGACACCTACTCTATGATGAAAAGGAGGCTGCAATATTGAAGGCACATGTGAAAAAATGGGAATCAACTATAAAAACCTATGTGTCTTTCCTTGTACATCTATGTAATAATGGCTAATATTTTTTCCATTTTTTTATTGGTCTTATGAAAGGACATAAATCAATGCCTCTTTTCTTACACATTTATACCAGTCTTTTTTTTTCTTTTTTTCCATTTTTACTGTTATTATGAAGGAAGGACCACAGTTCTCTTCTGTATCCACCATTCCGGGCAGTGCTCCTTCACCTTGGCTGCACATTAGAATAACCAGAGGAGCTTTAAAAACTTCCCTATGCCAGAATGCACCCCAGGCCACTAAGTACCATCAGAGTTTGCAGTGATGGAATCCAGGCACCAACATTTTTTAAGGTCCCCTGGTGATTCCAACATGCAGCCAAGGCTGACAAGCCCAGAAGTAAACAGACGAAAGCGCATCTAAACAGCACTCGCTTTTCCTGGGTAATCTCATCTGTCTCCACGTGGGGACGCCGCGCCTCCTATTCTGGCCGGACTTGTTCTTCCCGCTCAACCGTGTCCCAATTGTACTCAAGTTCTGCCTGGCGCCGCTTCCAGATCTCCAGAAGTAAGGTGACCAACAGAGAGAGAGAACAGCAGAATGTGGATCTTCAGTGATGACTGATGCTTCAGAAATCTGTACTTAATATTTATTACCCTTAACACTTTGGTTAATGGTTAATAAAATCACATTTTATTTATAGGCGATACTAAAGAGAAACATGAGTTAATGCCTTTTTTTAAGAAAAAAAGAAAATGTAGATAATTTATTGAACTTGTGAAAACAGACTATCTAGTTCTCTAGCTCAGGGGAAAGGGAGTAACGTGATGGTCAGGGGCAGGTGACTCTGTCTGATGCTAAAGCACCTGCTACCATCACATTATGCCCACTAAAAACACAAATATCAGGGGGGAGGGTGGGTACAGCTCAGTGGTAGAGCACGTGCTTAGCATATACAAGGTCCTGGGTTCAAGCCCCAGTACCTCCATTAAAAAAAAAAGGCAAAAAACCCCCCCAAAAAAACCAAATAACAGTCATAATTTAAAAGAAGTGCACGGTCCACCCTCTAAGACTTATCACATCTCTCTGTCTCTTCTGTCCAAAGGACCTGAGGGTGGGGGGGAGGAGATGAGAATGCTTTAGTAGTCCCTGCATTTCTATTTTCCACCACCCCAGTCACCCGAAATTAAAATAGTATTCTTAAATATGGAAAACTGCAATTTTTCTCAACCTTCGGTAAAGTAATTTTTAGAAATCATTATTCTGTTTTAAGACTCGTAACTTCAAATAGTAGACAAAAACAACATGAAATGTTAATTGAAAATGTGGTTTCAGATTAAATCCCCCAAGCCCTTCTTCCAACCAGACTGTTACCCCTAGAAACCACTTATAGACAAATTCCAGAATAACCACTGTTCCCTCCACCATTATACCCGAGTCTCTACCATGCTCTGAGAATAAAGAGAAAAAAGACACAGTCCCAGCTTCCAGAAGCTCCAAGTGCACAGGAGTCATTGTGAAGTGATGGCTAAGGAAGCCTGTTAAGAGGGCTTGGATAACAGTCAGCAGAGGGTGCTCGGGGCAGAGAGCCGGAACTGTAGCCAAGGCTCTCCCAGAGGAGGGAACCACTGTGGTGAGTTCTGAGATGCCCTAGAGGTGATCAGGTGAAGGTATAATGTTAAGGCCATTTCTCCCTGGGGAGCTGCATATGTAAAGGAGGGAGGCCAAAGAGAGCCAGGTCCCTTCCAGGAACTGCAAATACTCTAGAAGCGAGCACAGGTTGTGGGAGGCAGGTGAGGCAGCCAGGTGGAGAGATCACAGGTGCACATCACACAGGACTCTGTGTGCCTCCAAGGTGTAGGAGATATGTAAGGTGGTCAAGAAAGAGACTAGACAGAGGCAGGGAGACCTACTGGCAGGTACATGCAAGGCCTACTGAGGCCTGGCAAGGAGGAGAGAAGAAAGCATTTCAGCAGGTGGACACATTGGCCACAGGTGTGATGGAAGGGCAGGAAGAGGTCAAAGATGCCGGCCAGATTTCTGGCTTAGGTGCCATTCCCTAAAGTAAGAAGGGCAGGAAGAGGGGCAAGTCATGAGAGGAGACAACTGGTCCAGTTCTGACTGGGTGCCTGTGGGCTCCAGGAAAGATGTCCAGTAGGCAAATAAAGGTCTAGAAATTGGGAGAAAGTTCCAGGCTGAGACAAGTAGTTTTCCTGTTTCAAAAGGTTAACGGGTGTGAGTGGACAAGCTCGTGAGATGAGGTGTGGAGGGGTAGCTCTCACCCTCCTGAACATGGGAAGCATCTGGGAGCTTTTGAAAAACAGTGCACCCCAGAACCGCCCCCGCTGTTCTGATTTTACTGGCCTGGAGTCGGGTCTTTGTGCTGTTTTTTGCTTTTTAAATACTTCTTTCTTTTTTGTTGTTGGAGGGGTAATTAGCTTTATTTATTTGAATGGAGGTGCTGGGAGTTGAACCCAGGACCTCTTGCATGCTAAGCACGTGCTCAACCACTGAGCCGTACCCTCCCCACCTTTTTTTGTTTTTAGACATTAGCTCTACTGAGCAGTCAGGTTTGGGAATCAACCTGTAGAGAGCAGAGAGCCTTGGGGTAGAAATCAAGGAGAAACTGCCCGGAGCCCTGCAGACCCCACCAGGGGCAGCCGGAGACGCAGGGAGCCTCAGACAGGCTGTGAGAACGTGAACTCAACACTCCCCAATGACAAACATGTTTTAAGCACCCACTTCCCAGCAGTGTTTGTTCTGACTTTGCTAGTTTTCCAGTAATACTGAGTGAGAATGGAAATAATATGGACACAGAGATCAAATTCAAATGCTGGTTCTGACCATTCCTAGCTGCATGATTACTGATTAAAAGGTTACCCGTCTGCCAAGTGTAAAATGGGGGACCTAGAACCGTGCTCGTGGGCTGCTCCGAGCGTAATGAAATGACATCTATGAAGGCCATCCTGACTCTCAGAGGTAATTGCTACTATTGTCCCCATTTGGGGCACCAAGAAACAGAGGCACAGAAAGCTTCAAACATTTGCCCAAGATGAGGGTTGGGGTCAGGAATCAAGCCAATGACTTCTTGGCTCCAGAGCCCAGGATCTTCTTACGAACAACACGGCACTGACCAAGCTCCCTGCTCCAAAACCCACCTCCATTTGGCTGGGTTCCATGGCGTCTGCTCTGCACAGATGTCATCACTGCCTGCCTGCCCGCCCGGTGTCTGACCCCGGAACTCCTCCCTCCGTCCCACACACCGCTTCCTTGGGCACACCAACCCTCACGAGGCCATTGCTGTGGCTACTCGGATGTTTACACGGAAACGCAGGTGTCAGCCCAGCTTGTTGCTGTAGATGCTGCTGTCAGTGGAGGCAAAGAGTTCACAGTTGGTGGCGGAGGCCACTTCTGGTATCCTCCTTGGCTGGAGAGCTGGATGGAATCCAGTTTCCCTCTGCAACTTAGACATCAAGCATGAGAGTATGTAAGGCCATCTGGCCTCTCAATGTAGATATGATGCCCCCGCAGTTGTATTTAATATTGTAACCTCCTGGCTCCACCAGGGAGGAGAGGCCATGGCCTGTTGTCCACCAAGTTCCGTCTCCCTTCACGACACCTACAATGGGGTAAGTTAACACCAGATCAGGAACTCTGAAATTGCATATTATTTCCTGACACTTGCAGGTCACCCAAATACCCCAGATCCCCCAAGTAAACAACTAGTAAGAGGAACTGAGCTGGCTCGTCTGTCAGATCCCTGATGGCAGGACTGATTTGGCCTCTCCTGCTCTCGGGATGATCCGTTCCCCTTCTGTGTGCCCTTCCCCGAGTGAGAGAGACTGTTCTTTGTTTATGGGCTACGGAGTATTTGTGGCTGTCTGACCAGAACCTTCAAAACTAGAGCTCTTGGTGAGGATGGAAGCATGGCACCCATGTCTCATGAGCTCAGCTACCCAACAGCCTCATCTAGCGAAGACTGTGGCCAACACCAGGGGTCCACGCTGTTGAGTGTTGGGTCTGGAGAGTAATGCCTCCACCACTGAGAAGCTGCCCCGCCACTTGTGCCCTTGTCCCCATGCAGGGGGAGGTGATGCATCCATGGGATGAAAGCCTTGAGGGCACTAAGTGACTGTGGACCAAGCTGTGACTGGCCGGTCCTGCCCCCCATGTGACCCATGTTAGCCTCACATGCAGAAAATCCCCAAAAAGACCCCTGCTTCAGTGAATGGGTCACCTATAAGCCAACTGTCCTCAGGCCACCTAAGAAGCAACACAGTATACACAGTGAGCCACCCATTCACTGATGTCCCCAAGGCTCACCGCTCCCTAATGTGACACCAGGTACCCCCAGCAAACAGAAGACCCTTACTTTATAATTGACTTGAGAATTCTACTGCCAACACTGCCTTCCACCTTCCACTTATGAAGTTCTTTCCACTATATCCCCTGCTCTGCAATTGTGCAATCAGTCCAGAGCTCCTTCATGAGACAGGAGGGAAGGGGGCCAGACACAGCCATTGAGAATGGCACAGCCATTAGCACCAAGACGGTGGAGAAGTCAACTCCCAGGAGATCTTGAGCTTCAATACACACTCACCGAAATACAGCAGGATTCTAGATGGCACGCCCACAGGTGCCAGGACAGGTTCAAGGCTGACCATAAAAGGTCAAAGGGTGAGTGGTGGCCAAATTTCTGGGAATCCCAGCACCTTCCCCAAAGCGGTTGGAATATTCCTCCCACTTATTAGCATATGAAGATGCTGAGTGCACAAAAACTAACAATCCCACACCTCGTGGATGCTCTCTCTGCTGAGAGAGACAGCCCACACTCTGTCTGTGGACGGTGTATCTACTTTTACTTTAAACTGGAGTACCCAACCCCCACGCCTCATGGCCTGTCTCTTGCCTTCTGAAACAGCCCACTCTGTCTATGGAGTATATATCTGTCTGATTAAATCTACCTTTACTGAGCTGTGGCTCTCTCTTGAATTCATTTCTGTGCAAACCAAGGACCCACACTTGGCGAGGTGCATCCCAGGGATCCAAATAAGGCCTGGGATATGGCCATCCTCTCCCCCACATTTTCCTGTATCATACATTCCTTCCCAAAGGATCTCACCTTGTGCACTCCAAAATAGACAGCACTCATGTGTCCTGACCTGGATCTGCTTCTGTGTGTATCATTTCTCATGTCCACTAGAACGTCAACTTCATGAGGACAGGGATTTGGTTCTGTTCACAACGGAAGCACCAGCACATCACAGGGGCTGGAGAAGTATTAGCTGAATGAACGAGCTGTGGGAAGTCCTGGGAATTCCACCTGCAACTCCTAGCCACTTGGGTCCCAGCTGACTCCAGGTGCTCCCTGCTACTCATGGCTGACCTCTTGCCACCACTCTCTGCTCTGCCTTCACCTGAGCCGGGATGAGCTGAGATGGGCACACACCCCGGAGAGCATGGCGGCTGGTTCATGAGGTTGCAACACACTTGCCCTCTGACTGCCAGGGGTTACTTACGATGGACAAACTGAAGGCAGCCCCATGTGCACCGCCCTGCCCCACAACTCACTTGAAGCACCAGGACTGCACACAGGGGAAACGCTGGCCCTTTCCAACCTAAGGAGAGGGACTATGGGTGAGAAGAGGGTAGCTGTCAACTAACAGTCTCTTTACAAGCCCAGTCTTAGAAAATCTCTTTAAAGGCACTTTTGGTATCTTCCTTGTGTTTCTGTAATCCCTCTAGATTTTGTCATTTTCATCTACGCATCAGAAATACAGATGGTCTTGAAATCTCTATTGTTTTTCAATGAAGAAAATCCTCTATTTCCTTCTCTGCTAAGAAAATTACTGCACTTTATATTAAAAAAAAAAGCAGCTTCCTTTCATGAGTTTCTCTCTTCAAACACCTAATTTCACAAGAATCAGTGAAGCAGGGCAAGAAAATCATGCTGTGCTTTATCACCTACAGGTGGGCAGGGATGAAATGAATGAGGACTGATCTCATGAGATGGGAAGGCTGGGGCTGTCTTAATCCTGCTACAGATGGAAAGGTCCATATCTGTGAGGTTGAGGAAGGACCAAGGATGTGAAACCAAAATTTTCTAACCCATTTCTCTTTTTCAGAGTCCCAGACAAAACAGTGTCATTGTATCAACAAAAACAAGAACATCTGCACCCTTCTAAAAGCACGCTACAACTTTACTACTACACACGGCACTCTGTCACTGACCTAAAGGCTGATGACAGCCCAGAAATTTGCAGGGATCTTATTCTGTGCTCATCCCTTTTTGTCTTTGGAACCTCAGGAAATTTGTCTCCTCTCCATGAGTGTCATTTTCCTCATACTTCAAATGGGAGTGTAACAGTCATTCATTTGCTCAGTGTCTATTTGACAACAGGAGACGGCTTATGAAAACAACAACAAAAAAAAGCAAAATAACAATTCTGATCTATGGTGTCTTCCTCCTCCTCCCTGAACATGATCTTACAGGGTAAAATGGCATTTTTCACTAATTCCCGAACTTAAGGAGCAGTTCTGATAAGGAAGTCACAGGACTGCCATGTAACCGAGAAATGACCTGGTGAAAAAGAATGAATTAGCAGCAAATCCTCGAAACCCATAAGGGTGCAAACCCTGGGAGCTACAGGCATGGGTGGGAGTTCCTTAGTTCCCCATTTCACAAAGCTGAGAACATTGCAGGGTCCATGAAATACACAGATAGCCCAGTACAACCACACCATGTTTTGGAGCACACCGGGGCCACATCACTGCTGACCTGCACTGCTGTGTGTCCCAGAGCAAGAGCCCTGGGCGGGAGTGACTGTGTTTTAGGCTGGACAAGAACTTCCTGTTCTGTCTCTTTTGCTCTCTCTCTTCCTGCAATAAAACAACTTGTAGGGCTCTGGTGGGGAGCACTGCACCCACTTTCTCTGGCAAACCACACACCAGGCAGCTCTAGCTGATCTGAGAGAGGACTCTTCAATGAACATATATACACCAAAGTCAGGCAGAAGGCTGCCTGTGACCTTGGGAATCCAAACCAGCTTGTCCTGTTAATCAGGATATTACACATCTAAAGAAAGTGTGCACCAGATGAAGACGATGCCTTAGACAGCGTTGGTGGTTATGTCCAGCAGTGTCTAAGGACAAGTCATGCTCTGGTAGATGGGAGCATTTTGGTTGCTTTCAGAGTTTGCTACTGAAGGGCTGGGACATTTCACTGGGCCTTGAAACTCCAGACCTCTTTACTCACAAATGCAGACAAGTTAGGTGAGCCAGCTCAGCCTTTATTCCAACTTCCTAACCAAAAGGCTATGAGGTTGAAAATATATTTCTCAGACTGTTCTGCAGCAAGGGTTCCAGATGTGGCTTTAAAAATTCCCATCATAGATTGAGATTTGCAAATATTATCTACTATATATAAAAATAGCTAAAAAAATAAATTTCTTCTGTATAGCACATGGAACTATATTTAATATCTTGTAATAACCTTTAATGAAAAAGAATATGAAAAGGAATTCATATATATATGTGTGTATATGAATGACTGGAACATTGTGCTGTACATCAGAAATTGACACATTGTAACTGACTATACTTCAATTAAAAAAATATATATATATATAATGCCCATCAGCAGCATCTGAGTATCACTAAAAGCAGAAACCCAGATGAATGGAGGTAGAGGTGGTGGAGGAGCTACTTTATTTTGCTGGGGTGGATGCAGCCGGCATGGCAGAGATCTAGAAGGAATGGTCACAACAGCCACTCACTGATCTGCAATTGAGTTAGGGTAACAACTTCCTGAAATCCTCCCCACCCCTCCTGATGAACCAGGTGTCTGGCATTTCTCTGGTAATCACTAGGCGCAGCCTGGAACTCAAAGGTAAAAATTAAAAACTGCAGTCAGGCTGGGAAGAGACTGGCAGGATGCGTTGGTCAAAAGTAGATCAGAAACAACAAGGAATGGGGAGGGGATAGAACGTGTGCTGAGGCCCGTGACTTCAGTGGTGGATTGACTGTGTTGAGGACTCTGAGTCAGTATGAGTAGATGGATTGGTGTGGACTAAAGTGGTGGCCATTTTTCAGATAAGTGTGTGATTTGGACTATATTTATTAGAGGAGGGTTATTTTTTCCACTTCAACATTGATCATTTCTAGGGAGCAGAAAAATACTCTGCCACAAAACATCTAAGTGCAAAAGAGATGCTACGGGATGATGGTGGTATGAAAAATTTCAGTTCTGCATTTCGAAGCTTTCTTTAATGAGGTTCACAGGAGTAGATACTTAAAATAAAATAAGATAGTTAAAATAAAGACATCATCATATGTACATATCCTTAAAGCTACACATATGGAGCTATAAGTGGGCCTGAAATGTGTTCTGCATTCTAAAATCAGATGAAATAAAATCAGTAGCTCAATATGCCTGTCGGCTCTATAAACATGATGTAGCTAATGATCACAGAAAGCAAGATCAGCTAGGAAATATGAGATTTGTCTTTTCCAGTGTCAAATTTAATATTTTTGCTTTACTTAAAAAGCATCTTTTTAATTAGGGCTGTCAGCATCCATTGGTACACGGGGTTCAGTAGATGTGTTCAGATGTTCTAGACAGTGAATCAGAGCAAAGAGTGAGGTTTAGACAGTAGTTAAATGTCTCATCTGTGTGAACATCATCCACATACTGCTATACTGAAAATCCTTAAATGTGGGAACTTCATTAAAGCAACGAAAAAAGAGGGAAAAAAATAGCCACAGACTAGTGGAAGTTTTGTAACATGTAAAAATGACAAAGGGCTATTCCTGAGCATATTTTTAAAAACCCCTACACTTTAATAAGGAAAACAACAAACTGACAACAGGTTGCACACTGCTCCCTTTAGGAGAAGCCATGCAGATGGACTCTTATCTGAATGGGGCTGGAGCTGTAGAATTAGTTAGTCTTGCAAGTAACTCAGTTAAAAACAAATGCAAATGGGATACACTTCTAGAATATCTGAGTAAATATGTTGGAAAACTTACTCCTCTATGAAACAATGACAATGGCAAAATTTGTCAAAATTAACCTCTGCAGAACTCTGGAAATTAAACCAAGGCTTCCAGCAATCCGGGGAGTGTTTATTTGAGAAAAAACAAAACAGCAAAATCTCCATAAAGATAGTGAGTCTTGTGGCATTGTAACTTGATATACCCCCATCCCCGTATCCTCACCTAAATGGTGGCCTTTAAAAGCAACAGTCTCACAATCAAGGTAGGAGCAGATGTGATATGAAGTTACCTAAAAAATCCGTCCCCAGAGAGCTGTCAGTACTTGATCTATCTCAAACCCATGCTGTGCAAACAGCCTGTCCCCAGAGTGTTTGTAGAAAACAATCAGCAGTGAGTATTTAACATTACAACTGCCTGAGGCAGTGGTACCAGTAGAGGCTAACTACATGCTGACTAGGAAACTTTGAAAGGCAAAATTGAGTAATGAGACGTTCTGGGGGTGGAAGTAGGGTTAAAAAGCTCCAAAAACTTCCGTGAACTGTAGAAGGCCGTACACATATGTGGCACATGGCAAGGAAAGATCTGAGAAAATCTTAAGCCTTCAACTCTGGCTGAACTTGAGGTTCTGCCTAAGCAAGAACTAAAGGCTACGGAAGAGCTGCAGACTGCCTGCCGGTGCTGAGGGCCTCCCTCAGCACGCAGACACACAGCCACCTGGCAACAGCTCAAATGATTGGCTCCAGGCATTGAAAGAAATCACTGTCCATTTATTACAGTGATGACAACTAGGCTTTCTGCACACACACTGATCTCATGGCCATGCATGATAAAGAATACAGACTTTAAAGAATTTGTTCAGGAAAGTAACTAAATAAATAGCTGCAGCAGCAATGACAATGGAAGCAACGATAAGCCCTGGAAAAGAAGAAACTCTGGCTTTCAGATGAGCCACATTTTAATATTTTAAATGTCCAGTTTTCAACAGAAAATTAGAAGATGTACAAAGAAACAGAAAAGTTTGGCCATAACACAGGGGGAAAAGTAGTCAATAGAAACTCCCTGTGGAAACCCAGACACTGGACTTACTAGACAAAGACATAAATAAGCAATTACACATATGTTCAAAGAGCTAACAGAAACCATGCCTAAAGAATTAAATTATGTGAACATCTCATTGTACAGAGAATATCAATAGATAAAATTTATATTAAAAACCAACAAGAAATTCTAGTGATACAAATATAATGACTAAAATGGAAATTTCAATAAGAGGTTTCTCTGTAGATACGAACTTTTTGAAGAAAAAGTCAGTTAACTTAAAACTACTGAGATTATCCAGTCTGTGGAACAGAAAGAAAAAGGAATGAAAAAATAATGAACACTGTGTCAGAGATAGGTGGGACACCATCAACAATACCTATACACACATATTGGGAGCGCCAGAAGGAAGGAGAGAAAAAAAGGGGTAGAAAAAATATATAAAGAAATAATGGCTGAAAACTTCCCAAATTTGATGAAAACATTAATTTGTACATCCCAGCAGCTCAAAAAACTCCATATGGTATAAACATAGAGACATCTAAAATCTGCACATCAGACTCAGTGTGTCAAAAGACAAGAACAAAGAATCTTGACAGCAGAAAGAGAAAAGTGGCTCAACATATACAAAGGCTCCTCAGTAAGACAGTTGATTTCTCATCAAAAACCATGGAGGCCAGAAGTAGTGTGATGGTATTGTCAAAGTGATAAAAGGAAAAGACTGTCACCAAGTATTTTATAGCCAGCAAAATGATTCTTCAAAAAAGTTAAAGGAGAAATTAAGACACTCCTACAAAAACAAAATCTGAAAGAATCCATTGCTAACAGGCCTGTTCTAAAAGAAATATTAAGGATAGTCCAGCAGCTGTAAATGAAAGGACACTCACCTGAAAAATAATGAGTACTAGTAGAGGTAACTACATGAGTAAAAAAATAAAACAGTATAAATAGAGTATTACATGTAAGTGTTTTCTTCTAATTGATGTAAAAGACAACTGCATAAAACAATACATATGAAACTGTGTAGATGCACTTATAAATGCATAAAGGTGTAATTTGTATGACAGTGATAGCATGAGGAGGGGGAGGGAAAAGACTGATACCAAAGCAAATTTTTTGTGTACTATTGAAATTAAGTTGGCATTCATGTGAACTAGATTGCTTTAAAAAAAGATGTTAATTATAATCTCCAGGGCAATGGAGGGGAAGGAGGAGGAGGAAGAGGAAGAGGAGGAGGAGAAGAAAAAGATAAAATAAACAACAAATTAAAATGGCACACTTGAAAATGCCTACTTTGTCCAAAAAAGTGTAGTAATAGAGGAATGGGAAAAGTAAAAGACATATAGAAAGCAGATAACAGATGTAAGTTCAACCTGATAAGAAATTACATTAATGTAAATGAATTAAACATTCTAATCAAAATACTAAAGGCAGAAATAAATGGAATAGAGAATAGATGAACAAAAGAATAATCAACAAAAAGAAAAGTTGGTTCTTTGAAAAGATCAACAAAAGTGAGAAATTTTTACCTAGTACTGAAGAAAAAAAGAGAGAAGATTCAAATTACTAAAATGAGAAATGAAAGGAAGGATGTCACTACTGCCCTTACAAAAATAACAAGGAATATAAGGGAATAACATGAATAATTATATAGCCAATAAATGAGATAATCTAGATGAAATTGATAAATTCCTAGAAGGACATAAATGACTGAAGCTAACTCAAGGAGAATTAGAAAACTCAAATAAACCTACAATAAGTAGTGTCTGAAATTGTAATCCAAAACATTCCCACAAGGAAATGCTAGGCCCGAATGGCTTTGCTGGTGAATTCCATCAACTACTTAAAGAAAAAACAAAAACAAAAACAAACAAAAAAAATGCTTCACAAATTCGTCTGAAAATAAAGAGGTGGGCACACTTCCCAATTCATTCAATAAGACTAGTATCACACTGATACCAAAAACAGACAAAGGCATCACAAGAAAACTAAAGAGTATCTCTTATGAATATAAATGCAAAAATCCTCAAGAGAATACAAGCAAATCCAATCCAGTAACATATAAAATAGACCACAGTTAAGTGGGATGTATCCAGGTATGCAAAGGCAGTTCAACATACAAAAGTCAATTCATGTAATGTGCCATATTAATAGAATAATGGATAAAATCTAGGAATAGAAGAGAACTTCCTCAACTTGACAGACAACATCTATGAAAATCCTGCAGCAAAGAACATACATAATGGTTAAAGACTGAATTAATTCCTCCCAAAATCAACATTGTACTACAGGTTCTAGTCAAAGCAACCAGAAAAAGAAAATAAAGCCTCCAGTTTAGAAAGAAAGAAATAAAACTATTTCGATTCCAGATGACATGATATTATATATTGAAATCACAAGGAATCCACAAAGAAAAAAAAGAGAGAGAAAAGAAAAAAAAAACCTATTAGAATTAATAACCCAGTCTGACCAAAATTGTAAGACATAAATCAGTATATAAAAAAGTAATTATATTTCTATACAACAGCAGTGAATAATCAAAAAATAAAAAGAAGGAAACATTTTCATTAGCAATAGCATCAAAAAGAATAAAATACTTAGGAATATTAAGAAAAATATGTGGAATACTGAGAAAAATGTCTGAAACTTGTATATTGAAAACTAAAATACTACTGATAGAATTTAAAAATGACCTAAAATAAATGGAAAGCTCCTCTGTGTTCATGGATCAGAAGCTTTATTAATGTTAGGATGGCAATTGTCCTCAAAATGACCTATACATTCAATGCAACTCTGGCTTTTTGACAGAAATGAACAAGCTGATACTAAAACTAATATGGAAATGCAAGATACCCAGAATAGTCAAAACAATTTTGAAAAAGAACAAAGTTTTGAAGTTTCCAAATTCAAAACTCACTAACAAAAGTGTAATTCATACAGTGCGGTACTTGCATAAAGGACAGACAAATAGATTGAGAGAAAAGAACTGAGAGTCCATAAACAAACTCTTACATGTAGCCAGTTAATTTTTGACAAGGTGCCATGACAATCCAATGGGGAAAAAATAATCTTTACAAAAATGATGCTGTGACACCTGAACATACACCTGGAAAGAAAGAAAACTGAACTTTTATCTTAACACCATTTATGAAATTTAACTCAAGACAAATCACAGACATGAAACTATAAACCTTTTAGAAAATGAACAATGAGAAAATCTTCAGGACTTTGGATTACAAATACTTCTAATATATGACACTAAAAGCACAAACAACAAAAGAAAAAAATCAAGTAAACTGGAATTCAGTAAAATTAATAATTTCTGTGCTTCAAAGGACTTCATCAAGAAAGTAAGAAGACAATCCACAGAATGGGTGAAAATATTTCCAATATTTTCCCTGATAAGGGACTTTTATCCAGAATAGACAAAGAGGACTTAAAACGTGACAATACAAAGACAAATACAATTAAAATGGGCAAAGAATTTGAATAGATGTTTCTCCAAAGAAGACATACGAATGGGAAATAAGCACATAAAAAGATGTTCAACATCAGTAGGCATTAGGGAAACAGAGATCAAAAGCACAATGACATGCCACTTCATACCAACTAGGATGACAAATATATATGATATATGATATATAAATATGTATCTATAAACCCGGTAATAAAGTGTTGATGAGGATGTGGAGAAACTGGACTCCTCATACATTACTACTGGAAATATAAAATGGTGCAGTCACTTTAAAAGCTACTTTAGCAATTCCTGAAAATGTTAAAAGTAGAATACATCCCAGCAATTCCATTTTTGATATATCCTCAAGAGAACTGAAAATATGTGTTCACACAAAAACTTGTCCATGAGCATTTACAGCAGAATTATTCATCATCAACTGATGGATGGATAAGCAATGTGGTGTACTTATAACAATGGCATATTATTTGAACACAAAAAGGAATTTGGGTACCGAAATATGCTACACCATGGATGAGCCTTGACAATGTCACACTAAATGAAAGACGACAATCAAAAAAGGCAGAATACTGTATGGTTCTACTTATATGAAATGCCCAGAACAGGCAAATCCGTAGAGGCAGAAAGTAGAGTGGTGGCTGCTGGGGGCTAAGGGAAAGGAAGGTTAGGGAGTGACTTACTAAAGGGTACTGGTTCCTTTTGGGAGTGATGGCTACACAACCCTGAAATGTTCTTAAAACCCTAATGCACACTTTCAAAGGCTGCATTTTATGGTACATGAATTATATCTCCATAAAGCTGTTATTCTTGAAGTTGAGCCCACCTATGGAGCAACTGGTACAGCACTGACTGCAGCATCCGGAGTGGGAGTGACCCACCAGGCCACCGTGAAGGAAAGCAGCACCTGACCCAGTGTTGGAGGGGCATGATCTTCTTGCCGACCGACACTGTGAGCAGCACAGACGAGGGGGCCAACAGAGCAAGCTGAGTTCGTGAAACAGGGTGAAGACACAAAGACCTCTCAATAAAACCATTAAGAGTGCACAGTCTCTAGGAGAACATATCTTTGTTTTTTAAATCTTGTTATGTCTGTTTTGTTTTCTATTACCTTTTTAATCTTTACTTTTTAAACAGTTCTATATGTTTATAGTTCTCATTTCATTTTTAATTCTCTTGGTTTTGATCTGTATTGTTTATTCACAGGTTTCAAATATTGTGTTTTGATTTTTTTCTTCTTTTTATTAAGGTTTTTAAAAGACACCTCAACTCGATTCCTAATCTGCTTCAACTTGCTCTTCTATTATTGATTATACACTTTTTTCAAACTTTCTTTTCCTCCATTCTTTTAAAATTCTCTCTCTCTCTCGTTTTTAAGTTTTATTCCCACAAAGACTTTAGATAGATAAATAAACTCCTTTAAGGATCACAATAGATAACTGATACTCCTTAAGCCACAGTGCCAGAGAGTTATAAGCATTATGAAGAAGCAGAGGCAGTACTCCCAATTAAAAGTGCAAGAGAAATCCCCTGAAAGAACGATCAATGAAATAGACATTGATGGCCTACTAGATCAATATTTCAAAAAAGAAGTGATCAAATTACTGAAGGAACTAAAAGAGATAGTGTTTAGAGACATAAAATATGTCAAAAACAAAATAGAAGCTATAAAGAAGAGCCAAGTAGAATTGGTAAATTCATTGGCTGAAATGAGGTCAGAACTAAAGGCTGTACAAAGCAGGCTAGATAATGCAGAGGAATGAATAAGTGACCTAGAATACAGGACAACAGAAAGCACCCAATCAGAACAGCTGAGAGAAAAACAAATAAAAAACAATGAAAACAATATAAGGAACCTATGGGATAATATAAAGCATGCCAATCTATGTATAATAGGGGTTCCAGAAGGGGAAGAAAGAACAAAGGGGATGGAAAAGGTATTTAAAGAAATCATGACTGAAAACTTCCCAATCCTAAAGGAGGAATCAGACACCCTAGTACAGAAGGCTCAGAGGTTCCCAAACCGGAAGAGCCCAAAGAGACCCACACCAAGACATAGCATAATCAAGATGGCCAGACTGAAGGATAAAGAAATGATCCTAAAGGCAGCAAGATAAAAACAAAGAGTGAGTTACAAGAGAAGGCTCTCAGCTGATTTCTCTACAGAAACACTACAGGCCAGAAGGGAGTGGCAAGATATATTCAAAGTCCTGAATGAAAAAGAAGATGCAGCCTAGGTTACTTTCTCCAGCAAAGCTATCCTTTAGAATAGGTAAGATATAGAATTTCACAGAGAAGCAAAAACTAAAAGACTTTAGCAACACTAAACCCATGCTAAACGAAATATTGAAAGGTCTATTCTAAATAGAAAAGATGCACGATGCTACAGAAATGAGAACTCATAAGTGGAAAGGTGATAACTACCACGAATTACAAATAGAATAAACATGAAATTGTAAAAGAAGACATATAAATCATTGATGGGAGAGGGAAGCAAGAAAATATAGAGTATTATTTTCTTTCTTCTTCTGTTTTTTAAATTTTTTTGTTCTTGGTAGGATGGGTTTGAGATTACATTACTATCTGTTTAGTACACACAGTTACAGTAATTAGTTAACAGACTTACAAAAAAGTGTAACTACAAGACAAAAACTTACAAGTGAGTCACAAAAACTAAATACAATCCAAGATAATACAAAGGAAAATTACCATACCACAAAAGGAAGAAGAAAGGAAGAAGAAATACCAAATCAACTGCAAAAATAGGTTCAAAATAGCAATAAACACTCATCTATCATTAATTACTGTAAATGTTAATGGACTAAATGCTCCAGTCAAAAGACAGAGTGGCAGACTGGATAATAAAGCAAGAACCTTCAATACACTGCATACAAGAGACACACTTTAGGGAGAAGGACACATATAGATTGAGAGTGAATGGACGGAAAAGGAAACTCCATGCAAATGGAAATTCCAAAAAAGCAGGTGTAGCAGTTCTGATTTCAGACAAAATAGACTTTAAAACAAGGGCCATGAAGAAAGATAAATAAAGACATTTTATAATGATTAAAGGAGCAATACAAGATGAGGACATTACAATCATTAATATATATGCATCCAACATGAGCACCTAAGTACATAAAACAACTATTAACAGAGAAAAAGGGGGAAATTGATGGGAATACAATCATTGTCAGAAATATTCACACCACATTAACATCACTAGACAGACCTTCCAGACAGAAAATAAATAAGGCAAAAGAGAAATTAAATGATACAATAGAAAAATTAGATTTAGTGGAGATTTTCAGAGCATTACAACCACCCAAAATAGGGTATACATTCTTTTCAATTGCACGTGGAACATTTTCTAGGATTGATCATGTACTTGGTCACAAAAGAAGTCCCAACAATTTTAAGAAAATAGAAATTATCTCTAGCATCTTTACTGACCACAATGTCATTGAAACTAGAAATCAACTTCAGAGAAACAAAGGAGAAAAAAAGGAAAGCATAGAGATTAAACTATATGCTATTAAAAAAAACAATGGGTCAATGATGAAATCAAAGTTGAAATTAAGGAATACCTTGAGACAAATGAAAATGAAAACATAACCACACAAAACTTATGGGACACAGCAAAAGCAGTGCTAAGAGGAAAGTTTAGGGCGATACAGGCCTTACTCAAAAAAGAAGAACAATATCAAATAAACAATCTAACCCACCAGTTAAAAGAACTAGAAACAGAAGAGCAAAAACACCCAAAAGTCAGCAAAAGGAAGAAAATAATAAAGATCAGGGAGGAAATAAATAAAATAAAGATTAAAAAGAAATAGAGAAAATAACCAATCACACCAAAAGCAATTTTTTTGAAAGAGTAAATAAAATCAACAAACCTCTGGGAAAACTCACAAAGAATAAAAAAGAGAGAGCACAAATTTGCAAAATAAGAAAGGAAAATGGAGAAATTACAACAAATAACATAGAAATACTGAATATCATATGAGAATATCTTGAAAAACTACATGGAAAAAAATGGATAACCTAGAGGAGATGGACGTTTCTGGAAACATACAATCCACTAAGACTGAATCAAGAAGAAACTGACCACTTGAACAAACCGATCACTAGGAATGAAATTGAATTAAAAATAAAAAAACTTCCCTACAAATAAAAGTCCAGGACTGGACAGCTTCACCAGGGAATTTTACCACACATACAAAAAGAACTCATACCAGTCCTTCTCAAACTCTTCCAGAAGATTGAAAAGAAGGAATATTCCCAAACTCATTCTATGATGCCACCATCACCCTGATACCAAAACCAAGCCAAGACACCACCAATAAAGAGAATTACAGACGAATATCACAGATGAACACAGATGCAAAAAAGTCCTTACCAAAATACTAGCAAATAGAATCCTACACCACATAAAAAAGATTATACATCATGCTCAAATGGGGTTCATCTCAGGGATACAAGTGTGGTTCAACATATGCAAATCAATCAATGTAATACTTCACATCGACAAGAGAAAGGACTAAAACCATATGCTCATCTCAATAGATGCATAAAATCTTTTGATAAAATTCAACACCCATTTATGATAAAAATTCTCACCAAAGTGGGTATTGAGGGAATGTATCTCAACATCATAAAAGCTATATATGACAAACCTACAGCCAGTATAGCACTCAACGGTGAAAACCTCAAAAGCTTCCCACTAAAATCTGGGACAAGACAAGGATGCCCACTATCACCACTCCTATTCAACATAGTCTTGGAAGCGCTGGCCACCGCAATCAGGCAAGTAAGAGAAGTAAAATTTGTCTAAATTGGAAAAGAAGAGGTAAAAGTGTCACTATATGCAGATGACACGACACTATATATAGAAAACCCTAAAAGATACACACCAAAACTACTAGAGCTGATCGAAGAATTTAGCAAGGTAGCAGGTTACAAGATTAATGTTCAAAATCATTTTCATTTCTTTACAGTAATGATGAATCAACAGTAAAACAAAGTAAAGAAACAATCCCCTTTAAAATAGCACCCAAAGTAATAAAATATCTAGGAATAAATCTAACCACAGAGGTGAAAGAATTATACACAGAAAACTATAAACCATTGTTGAAGGAAATTAAAAAAGACTTTAAAAAATGGAAAGGTATACCATGCTGTTGAATTGCAAGAATCAATATTGTTAAAATGGTCACACTGCCCAAGGCAATCTACAGATATAATGCAATCCCTTTCAAATTACCCCAGACATATTTCATAGAACTAGAACAAATCACAATAAAATTTATATGGAACCATCAAAGACGTAGAATTTCCAGGGCATTACTGAAGAAAAAAAGAAAGAGGCTGGAGGAATAACTCTCCCAGACTTCAGACAATACTATAGAGTTACAGTCATCAAGACAGCATGGTATTGGTACAAAAACAGACATATAGACCAATGGAACAGAATAGAGAGCCCAGAAATGAACTCACAAACTTTTGGTCAACTAATCTTCGACAAAGGAGGCAAGAATATACAATGGAATAAATACAGTCTCTTCAGCAAGATAAACATAAGACAAAATACAATAAACCTCCTAGAAGAAAATACAGGCAAAATATCTGACATACATCTCAGAAATGTTCCCCTAGGGCAGTCTACCCAAGCAATAGAAATAAAAGCAAGAATAAACAAATGGGACCTAATGAAACTTACCAGCTTCTACAAAGCGAAGGACACCATAAGTAAAACAAAAAGACAACCTACAGAATGGGAGAACATTTTTGCAAATGAAACTGACAAAGGCTTGATCTCCAGAATATATAAGCAGCTCATATGACTTAATAAGAAACAACCAAATAACCCAATCCAAAAATGGGCAGGAGACCTAGAAAAGCAATTCTCCAAGGAAGACATACAAATCATCAATGGGCACATGAAAAAATGCTCAATATCACTAATTATCAGAGAAATGCAAATCAAAACTACAATGATGTATCACCTCAAACCAATCAGAATGGCCATCATTCAAAAATCCAAAAATGACAAAAGCTAGAGAGGCTGTGGAGAAAGGGGAACCTCCTACACTTCTGGTGGGAATGCAGTTTAGTGCAGCCACTGTGGAAAACAGTATTGAGTTTCCTCAAAAGACTAGGAATAGACTTGCCATATGACCCAGGAATCCCACTCCTGGGCAAATATCCTGAAGGAACCCTACTTCAGGATGACACCTGCACCCCAATATTCAGAGCAGCATTATTTACAATAGCCAAGACATGGAGACAGTCTAAATGTCCATCAACGGATGACTGGCTAAAGAAGTGGTATATTTATACAATGGAATACTACTTGGCCATAAAAACTGACAATATAGGGCCATTTGCAGCAACATGGATGCTCCTGGAGAATGTCATTCTAAGTTAAGTAAGCACGGTAACAAGGAATAAAGTTACCTCCAGGTACAGTTATTTTGATTAAAATATCCATACAGAAAGCAAGTCACCCCCATGACTGCTGCCAGTAGGAGGATCTGAGTGTAATAACTCAGCCAAGCAAATTAGATTCAGACCTTCTCTGCACAGAATTTCCTGCAGAAAGACAGAAGGTAGTTTCAGAAGACACACATAATCACTCTGTAGCTTCATCCTCATGTTAATCCCTTTTTTCTTTGTTTTTTGGGGGGGGCATAATTAGGTTTATTTATTTGTTTTTTTAATTGGAGGCATTGGGGATTGAACCCAGGACCTCATGCATGCTAGGCATGAACTCTACCACTGAGCTATACCCTCCCTCCATCATATTAATTTCTGATTCTAAATCAAGGGGGCTTTAAGTTTAAACCTCTGGCTCAATTCACACTTAAAACATATGCGTTTTCATAGCAGCCCCTGAAATCTACCATGAAATAAGAAGTATTTTATGCATCATAGAAGTACAGATCACTGGTTCACCTGCTGAAGAGAGATAAATGAGAACAGAGCAAAGGAGGGGACGAGGCCGACTCCGGAGCAGATGCAGGGGATCATCACCACTCACTGGACAGTCTGGCACATTCAACAAATCCCCCCAAATATCATTCTTAACAGGCTTGACACAAGTGGACGTCAACAACTTGCTCAGTCATCTGCTCCTGCCTTATCTTGGGAAGGTCCCTGGAGCAAATGCATCGTAAACCACAGATAATAAGGAAATGGCTGATAATGATAACAACTGGGAGTGCAATGTCTCTCTGACAAAATATTTATAAAACTCATTGTGGGAATGGGAGAGGGCAGGAGGCATGTGACTGAGGAAGATACTGCCCTGTATTCTTTGTATCTAGCACGTCTGTTGTTCCTAGGTTTTAAAAACTCTTCAATGTTTCCCAGTTAATCTGGAGCAGATGGAACAGGCCAGGGAGGCAAGATTAGAAGAAAGGAAGCAGGGCATGAAGCGGTGCCATGCTGGTCCTGAAAGGGAGACAGACACAGACAGGCAGGCACAGAGGGTTTAGGGATGAGGCGGAACAATGAGACGGCGGCTCAGGTGTGTCTTGCTGTTCCTGATACTTCCCTCAACTGGCTCACTGCTGACTCGGCAGTGCTGGGTAAAACCTGTGGATTTCCTCAGCTCTGAGTTCTCTCTGAGGCTTCCGGCTCAGTCTGGAGCTGAGATGAGCTCCGAGGGCTTAGCCTAGGGAGGACTCAGCTCTGAGAACAGCCTGGAGTCCTGGGAAACTTCACACAGGTACCCCCATGGGCTTGACCAGCGCTCACAGGGCTGCTGTGAGATCAGCTTCATCGTCAGAGACCTGGGCGTGGACCATTCCATGGGGGAAAGGGCTGAGCCCGATGCCAAATCAGATAGGAGGGACAAAGTGTGTTCATTCTCATGTGACTGGGCTTTGTGGCCTGGCTCACGGATGGCAGGCTCAGGATGGTGTCTGGCAGAGAAAACCCTGGCAATGGGTTTGAGATGTCTTGGACTCTTTCTTGTTAAGCTTTTTGTAATACATTCTTATCATCTTTCAGTCCTGAAAATGCCACATTCAAAACTGAAAGAATGTTAGATGTTGCCTGTTCTAACTGGCCAATGGTAAACACTCCCTGCTACAGTTAGAGAGCTGGTCAGGCAGCCTCTGCCTGGATTTTTACAGTGACGGGGAGTTCATTACTTCCAAATGTTACATGTCGGTAAAAATGTCAGAAAGAATTTCTGAAACTTAAACAGATGTCTGCCTCCTAATCCTTGCTGAAAGGCTAGGAATAATGAGGATCCCTTCAAATGTATTTTGTCTGATTCTTATATCTCTCTGTCAAAAACACCCCAATTCTTAACATCAATTTTTCAAAATTCAGCTTTGATTTCTTTTTATCAAAGTTATACCACACATTCATTAAAGAGTCAAACAGTTCTCAAACACCGATTGTAAAAAGGAGCAGTTGCCAACAACCGCCCCATTTCCTGGCCAGAAGCAACCAGTTCAGCTCCTACTGCTGACTCTTGGAATAATTACTCCCTTTCTCTGACTAATATCCATGTAACACAGCCTACTGACTTTTTCAGATTTATGTAACACCTATTTAACTTTCTATTTTGGAAAATGAGGATTAAGCTCTCTTTCAATCCCCATCTCATCTACATCCCAAAACTTCATTCTTCCAACCTTTTGATACAATTACATTATAATTTTGACCAGCTCAGTATCCTTACTTTAAGTTATTAGGACTCTGTACAGACTGTTCACAGCTGTAGCAAGTTGTCTGCTAGGCTTACTTTTTTCTTCCCTACTTTATTTTTCCTGGAGTTAATAATTGTCTTGGTGGTTCATAGCTTAGATTTCTGTGCACTTAACAATTCAACCCCAGGCCTTCCCCTAATGAATAACTTTCTCAATACTTCCCAATACATTGTTTACAAATTTCATCTCCTTGAATAAATCTCTTCAGATCTCTTTCAATCAGGATTAACGACATTCTAGACTTGTCACAGAGCTCAAGGGGCCACTAGTGGGAAGCAACAAAGGGAACACATGGACCAGGAGCAGGGAAAAGATCAACATATTTTCCTTAGCAAAACATACTTAAAATAGTGGGAAAATTATTTTCTTTACAAAAACACTCACAAACCCCAAAAGCCCATAAAGAATGATTAAAGAGCCATCAAACCCATTGCCCTGCCATCAAATACTGTATAAGAAAACAAAAATAACACAATGAAAATATCATATAAATATAAATCTTAAGGGAGATGGGATACACTCAGTGGCAGTGTATGTGCTCAGCATTCATAAGGTCCTAGATTCGATCTTCAGTACCCTCATTAAAAAAAAAAAATTAAAAAGAAAAGAAAAATGTATCAACTTTAAATGTTTACATATGTACAAACATCCTCTTTTAAAACTGTGTTCTACAGGATAACCCGGGTTAATGAGAAACTGCCTCTTCATGTCTGTGATCCTGCTGATAATTGAGGGAGGAAATTAGGGTATGACCACATGAAATAAAATCCCTTATGAAATAATGATCCCAGGTGACAATCATTATTGGCTGCTGTCATCACAAAAAAGAGAGTCAACTGGACATTATGTACCTTATGCTAGGAGTACAAAACTTCACATAACAAGTATTCTTGCACAAAGTTGAACCTCAATCAGATCAAGCTTTTAGGGGAGGATCAAATCACTTAGTTAAAGCAAATACATAGGATGGAGAAACAAGTCTTACACCACAGGAGAGAATGAAATCAGCCAGTCAGGAAATAGAGAAACCCCTCAGCAATTTCAAAGGAAAATGAGAAACAGGAAAATTATAGATTAGAACCCAGTTGAGAGATATGCTAGCAGAAATGTCTGAACCTAGTCTGGATCCTGATTTCAACCCCAAAACTACTTAAAAGTGTATTTTTGTGACAATCATGGAATTATTTTCTAACCCTAAAAAAAAAAAAAGGAATATTCCAATTGTATTTGAAAGAGACCTTGTCATTTCACTAATGAAAGTTTAAGTTATGTAGGATTGTCTTCAAAATGATCCCTTAGTGAGAGAGGGGAGGAGGTGGAGATGAAAGATGCAACAACAGTGACACTGAGTTGATAATTCTGGAGCTGGGTGACTGATACAGGCAGGCTGGCTGTGCTGTTCTCTCAACTTCTGTACGTGTTTGAATCTTTCCATAAAATGTGAAACAAACAAAAAGACTTCCGTGTTTAAAAACCCTCACTTGGAAGGTTAAGAGTTTTGCCCAAGTAGGTGGGCACCTGCATGGGGCGCTGAGATTAGGAAGATCAGGCACCTGGCTCCAGGCCGACCTGGGGCTACCTTGACCCTCTCTTCTCCTCACCATCCACAGCCAGCCCATAACTGCATCCTGTCAGCTCCACTCCCCAAACACGTTCTCCCTGGCTCCCACCATCTCTCATCTGGCACACTCCAAGAGCCTCCGACCAGGCCTCCCTGCTTCCTGGGTCCCTGCAATTCATTCTCCACATTATCTTTGCAAAATGTGAGAGAAAATTACTTTAGTGCTTAAACAATCTTGACTGCTTCTCACTGCACTTAGAGTCTACACTCCTTTCCGTGCTCCTGATGCCCTTCTAAACCTTGCGTCTCATCACTCTCACCAGCGCTGGCTCCAGTATCTCCTCAAACCTGCTGAGCACATTTATGCCTCGGGGCCAATGGACATGCTGCCTCTATTCCTGGGGTGACTTTTCCCAGATCCTCAAAGTCCAGCCTCCTTATCACCATCTCAGCTCACATGTCACCTACTCAAAGATAGCTTTCTTGACTCACTTCCCCCCAAGTCTCCCATCTCAACACTGTGTTACTTCCTTCATTTCAATCTGACATTGTTCCTTATTCGCCCGATTATTTTTGTTTGCTCGGTTGTCCTTGGCCTCCCTCCCCCCAGCAGCCTTGCCCAAGCAGCATAAGCTCCCGGGGAGCAGCCGGCACTGGTGCTCTGAGAAGACACATGCTGAGCGTGACATTACAGTCACGTGGTGTAGTGAAACGGTGTCGAACAGCAGATACAGCAAATCAGTGAGAATTTCTCTCTTATTTTATAATTTAAGTGAAACCTAACATTTACTCCTGTTTGATGAAGAATTTGGTAAGTCTTTGGTCCCAGTGCCTGGACGGCAACCCCTAAAGCCTTGAAATTTCCCAAGATAGGAGTGTCTCTGTTATTCATGGTGGACCCTTGGATGGCTTGTGCTCATGGGATGACTCAGGATGGGGACTGGCCAGCCAGAGACACCAACCATGTGATTAGAGGAGTGGGGCTTTGAGCTGTGTGACAGGTGAGTGACCACCAGGAGAGGAAGGGGCTCAAGGGTTAGGGCTAAGGAAAGGTCTGAGTTACAGTTAGGGTTTTGGTTAGCCATGTCTGTAGTGACTCAATCATGCCTTTGCAATAAAGCCTCCAGTAAAAACTTGGGGCAACAAAGCTCAGAGCTCCTGTGAGCTTCCTGGTTGTTAACACTCTTGGAGGACTGTCACACTCAGATGCCATGAGGGCAACCCTGAGCCCTTCCAACTGGAGTGCTCTCCACAACAGCTCACCTGATGAGATCTAAGGGCTGTGTCTTGTCTATGCTTCGAGGAGGAGCCCATTCCCTGTACAGAAGGCCCTGTTCGCTGGGGCAGCTGAGGTCCTCTGATGGAGGCTGAAGTTGCACTGGGAAGCAGAAGCAAACAGGTGAGCGTCACTGTCACCACGTGTTCACAAGTTCTGTTGATAAAATGTGATGCTAACACTTCATGGTCATTTGTAAATAAGGGGCCCTCACTTGCCAGAAGGGATGGAAGTACCATATAACTTTTCATAATTCTCACCCAGGACTAATACTAACCCCTTGAGGGTCATTTGCAAACGTGGATGGAAAGGACCACTTGGATGTTACAGTCCTGGGGCCACCGTGGGTACCTGGTGAGAGCCTTGCAGATGCTTAATGTCCTACAAGCAGGCCAGTCTTACATAGCAAAAAACTAGGCCACCCATGTGCCCAAACTGCTGCAGTGGAGGGACACCTGATGGTCTAGCCCCCCTCCTTGGACACCCAGAAGATCCTAGACTCTGGCAGGTTAGGGGCAGGGTTAATTCTAAAACCCAGGCTTTTTTGTCTCCACAATTCAGTAGTTATTCTGTGACAGCACATGGAATGTAAACAAGAAACTTGACATAATGTTATATATTTAGCTTACTCAAGAAACAAAATTTAAATCCAGTCATTCTTCTTCCCACCTGACCTACTTTCCTTCCTCCTTTACTAGAACCAGATTATCACCCGCCCAGCCTTAGCATGGGTCCTGACTCCACTTACCTCCCTTCCAAACACCGCATGAGATGATTCCTCAGCCTGGATGTGGGACCAGCAATTACAAGAGGCTTTAGTGGAAAAGAACTCATTGTGTGCAGATGCTAGCTACACACTATAGAATCCTGGTGTCCCACATTAGTAATCATGACAGCTGTTTGCAAGAGTCCCCAAAGTTCATTTCAGGATCTCACTGCTAATTTTGCTGGGGCATAAATATAAAACATGTGGACTGTCGGGCTGGATTGCTATGCTGGGTCTCTGAGCCAGGAATCTCAGTGTCTGCTCCCTGCACCCAGCTCCCTGTTCTGTTCATGCATGTGTACCAAGCAGCTGTTTAGTGTCCTCGTTTTAGTATCTTACACAGTACATTTCAGTATTGTCTTCATCCACAAATACGTGTACCACACAGTAGTAATTATCAATCTCAGTCTTTGCTTTCTTTGGTCTTAGAGAGTCAGATAAATGGATAGCAAAGATAACAAAGCCATAGAGCTCTATAATATAGTATTTCCTTTATTTCAATGACAGAATTTATTTAAAGAGATTAGATATAATATTCTTGCATTTATGGTATCATTAACCATCTGAAGCAGTCACATTTTAACAACTTCATTTCATGAGAGATGTTATCAGTTAGAGAAGTGCTCCTGAATTTGAGGATTTGCTGTCACCTCAGACAGAGTCCCTAAAAAAAGTCAACACTCTGTGGTATTGCCATCATGACAAGAAACCAGGCAGATGAATTTTGGATTGCTCTGTGACATTCTACATAGTGAACAGCTAGAAAATGGTATTTCAGAGGGAAAAAGCCTGAATTACAGAAAATGATAAATGAAATGGTCTAACATGCATTTCTCTTACAAGGAACTAATACTTCTTTGGTTGATAATAACATCTGTCATTTATTATGAAAAGAGATGACAGATGCATAGTACTTACTATTAGCCAGGGCTGTTCTAACATTGAAATGGATTCATTAATTCCCATAGCAACTCTACGAGAAGGGTACTCTTACTATCCCCATTTTATTGATGAGGAACTTGATAAACACAGAGGCTAAATGACTTTTACAAAGTCGACAGTGAGAAACCAGCACAGGTGTTCCAGCCTGAGTCTATGCTTTTCGCCGCTGCTTCCTTTTATCTTTTTCTTTTCTTTTTATGTGGGGGGGTGGGGAGGTAATAAGGTAATTCAGGTGGGGGTTGGGGAGGTAATTAGGATAATTTATCTATTTTAGAGGAGGTGCTGGGGGCTGAACCCAGGACCTTGTGCGTGCTAACCATGCACTCCATCACTTGATCTGTACCCTCCCCTCTAGAGTCTATGCTCTTAGCTGCTAATCCACACTGCCCCACACGGTAACTCTGGGGGAATTACAGTTCATTCATTCATTCACTCATTTAAACTCAGCCTTCCCTGTTCCTGGGATTCAGCAGTGAACAAGACAACATGGTTCCTGCTCTAAATGAGCTTGTAGCCTTCTGACATATTATCTTCATTTTACCCAGGAAGAAACAAATTCAAGAAGATTAGCTCTTTCTTGTTAACACCAGAGGATACATGAGGTGCTTTATTTCATTTCTGCCATTTGACTTACACCATGGAGAGGGAAAGCTGCCTTGCAGTTCCCAGAGCTCACAAGCCTGTTAATCCTGAATTTTTTAACATTGTCCCTTACTTGATACTTGATCTGAGAAAGGATGAAATAAACCTAAGAAGATTCTAAAAGAGATTGTGTGGTTTATACAGGGTAACTAACCAGCCAGTGTTTACTATCCTAACAGGAATCTGTAGGCATACTTCTTTTCTTTCTCTTTTTTCCTTTATTTTGGGGCAGTTTTTAAAAACCAAACAAAACCAACCAAACTAAGTCACTGATAATTCAACAACAGGTTCTAAATCACCCCCAAGACAGCAGCTAAATTTGGTTTAGACTTACAATGTAGCTTCCGGTGGCTGAATTGAAGAATGTGTCTCTATCCTGAATATAAGAGCCATTCATGCAGCTCTTCTCAAATGGGGCAGTGAAAAACTCTTGCTCTGGGTTGATACTTTCATCCACTTGGAGGACTTTCAAAAAACAGCTGAAATTATTGAAGTCTGAGGAACAGGTTTCCAGATCATTGGGTTTCAGAGGCAATTTTATGTGCAGTATCTCAGCGTATGTACACAGCATCTCCCACAGGGTGTGTACTTTTACAAATACAAGCTTGTCATCCAAAACTTATATTGGGAGAATGAAAACACAAAACAGGAAGCTATTTTTACATTTTTAATACACAGATTTTTCTTACCTTGATGGTAGTCAAAGCATGTGTGCAAACACACACACGTAGGACACTGGTAAAAGTAAAGATATAATAAAAATAGATTTGTAAACATCATACATTTTTGCCTTAAAGATAATTTCTTTGTTGAAATTACTGAAAAATTAATTAAAATCCTTACATTTCATTCACAGAATTGCCAATGTTTTAGATGAAGAAAAGCAAACTTGTTAATTTTTAGTCCAAATTAGTAACTAAAAAAAACAAAAAAACTAAAATATTTTTTGCAGTGGTATTGTAATCACAATTTTAAAATTTTCTTAAATCTAGAAGAGGACTATTCATATTTGTTCAATGTAGAGTTAAACAACCATTAAAAAGGATTTAAAAGTATTGTATTTATTGATATGGAATATATAATAAAAGGAAAAAGCAAAAAATTCTGAAATAATAATTTTCCTTTTTGGAAGGGAAAAATATCTACATTTGAGCAAAAAAAATTTTAGAATTTTTAAGATTCTTTATGGATAATTAAAGTATAGATGATTTTTAATTCCACTATTCTTACATTTTCAATTTTTTTGGGTAAATTTTTATGATAAAAAATCTTTAAAAAGGTTCTTGTATAAACACATTAATAGATATATTTATGACTACATTCTTTGGCTATTAAAAAAGATCTCCTAGCTTTGGATCTGAAACATACATTCCACAGTGCAGATTCTGCCTGACTCCCCTCACAGCCCACAGAGAAAGCGTGGCTGGGGTGAAATATTTCAGATGCCATTCCAGCAATCCGGGTAACATGCAGGCCCCCAGCCCATGGCTGCAAAGGGACTGACACTCACTGATCTGGTTGCTCCCAGCTGCAGACCATCACAGATGAGGTTAGATTCATAGGCTCATGTTTTTCTCTGTCAAAAGAAATCAGAAAAGTTTAGGCTTTTACTTTCACCAAGGGAACAAGAAGTTGTTTGATTGTTTTTATACAAAAAAGTAACAACAAACCAATTTGAACCTGATGAAAAGATATTTGCTCAAAACAGCACAGTAGCAATGAAGGTGCTCTGGCTGGCAGGGACTTGTTGGATTACTGTGAGTGCTGGACTCCTCACATGGAATTCTCTTGGCACTCCAGAAGGCCTGTGGTTGTCCCCATGAGCTTTTGGCCATTTGTGGTGCACAAAAGTCTCTGGCTTTGCCACAATTTCAAAGCCTTTTTTGGACTATGAAAGGTTTTGCACTCAAATGGAGTTTTTTTGAGTCCCACTCACTGATGTCATTTACCAGAATTATAGTCCAGGTCTGACATTCTAGACTTTTAAATTCTTGCAGACATTCAAATGGTTCAGGTTTGGATGTGTATTCACCTCTGCAAGCCAGGACCAAATTCGATAAAACCACCCAGACAAGTTAAGCAAAATGCAAAGAAATTTTTCTCTCTGCAAGACTGAAATGTCTGTGAAGCTATAAAAATTTCTACATCTAAAAAAATAGGGAACAAACTCATCAATAACATGTCTATCCATATTGCATGGCCATTTAAAAAATTACTGTATTTACTGCTATTAAATTCTATCTGGCTTTTGCCAAATTGTGTCCTAAACTGTAAGGAAAGTATATAAAGGAAGAGACTTTTTGATATTTTAAGAGAAAAAGGAACCCTCCTACACAGTTGGTGGGAATGTAAATTGGTGCAGCCACTATGGAGGACAGTATAGAGGTTCCTTAAAAAACTAAAAATGGACTTCTGTGTGATCCAGCAATCCCACTTATGGGCATAAGTCTGGAGAAAAATATAATTCAAAAAGACACATGCACCCCAATGTTCACAGCAGCACTATTTACAATAGCCAAGACACTGAAACAACCCAAATGTTCACTGACAGATGGCTAGATAAAGAAGGTGTGGTATATTATATATATATATATATATATATATATATATATATATATATATATATATATATATATATGTATACATATATATATATACACACACATATATACACATGCACACACACACAATGGAATACTGTTCAGCCATAAAAAATAAAATAATGCCATTTACAATAACATGGATGGACCTACAGGCTATTATGCTAAGTGAAATAAGTCAGAGAAAGAAAAACAAATATTCTATCTATTAACTTATATGTATATCTAAAAACTAAATCAAATTAATGACTATAACAAAACAGAAATAGACTCACAGGTACACAGAACAGACTGGTGTTTACCAATGGAGAGAAGGAGGAGAGGGGAGGCAGGATGGGTGTAGGGGATTGAGAGGTAAAAAGTACTACATATAAAATGGATAGTTTACAGGGATGTATCATACAGCACAGGGAAATATAACCATTATTTTATGGTGACTTTTAGTGGAATATAGCCTATAAAAATGTTGAGCCTCTGTGTTGTACACCTGAAACTAATATGATGTAAATCAACTACTCAATTACAAAATTTTTAATCAAAGTTTTCTTTTCATATTATTTGCAATAAGTTAGAAGCCAGCACTGTCCAATAAAAACATAATGCAAGTCACAATTTTCCAGTAATCCCATTTAGAAAATAAAAAGGAACAAGTGAAATTAATTCCAGTAATAATTATATTTATCCCAAAATATCCAATATACTATTATTTCAAAAGAGTGATTAACACTTTTAAAACTTATTAATAAATATTTTACATTATTTTTGTTGTACTAAGTCTTGAAAATCTATGATGTATTATCCACTTATAGAACATCTCAATTCACAATAGCCACATGTGGCTGGTGGCTACCATACTGGACAGAGCAGATTACACCATTCACACTTCTGATAAATTACCTGCTCTCTTACTTGCAGAAAAGGCTTTAGATATTCCCTATATCAAACAAAACAACCTTGACAGGTGGGGAGTATTTTCATTATAAAGTGAAAAATAAAGGTAAGAGAGCCATGGTTACATGTATGTTAATGTAACAATACCTTCTTAATTCATTCAGGACTTTACAATCTTATTTCATATGCTAAGGATTCACTGTCACTGGGCAATGTTTTTCAGTATTATCATCTTTGGAATTGAGAGGCTTCTGATGACCCTTCTTTGTGCATCTGTACATAAAAGAAAATAACAAAACAGAGAAAAAGATCTTATCAAAGATAATTTAGGGGGGAGGGTATAGCTCAAGTGAAAGATCATATTCTTAGCATGCACAAGGGCCTGGGTTCAATCCCCAGTACTTCTTCTAAAAATAAAATAAATAAAAACCTAATTACCACCCCCTGCAAAAAATTAATTACTTTAATTGAAAGTTAAAAAAAGATAACAGTGCAGGCTTATTAGGCTACAAGAGCTACAATGAATGCCCCCTCCATTCATTTAGAAGAAGTCTCACAGTATTTCCCAACATAAAGGCTAAAATATAATTCAAAACACTGTCTGATGGTCAGCATGATTTTAACAAAAAAGTAGATAATTACCTCCCTGGTGTCAAAGCTCTGTCAGAGATGTGCACAGAAAATTTAATAAAAATGCTTTTGCAACTACGTTTGAGAGAAATGCTGAGAAATGATCTTTTCTGTTGGAAATTAGCCTGCTTTTACATTCTGCAGTAGGCATACATATTTACAAACCAGGCAGGAATTGGACCATATTTTACACATACTTTAGAAACTGATTTGAATTTTGCTCTCTACCTGCAAGGCTTTTTATTGGGTAATAACATAAGCTGGCCACTATACTAAATTTTGTTTCCCTGTTTCTTTAATCCTCACAACAACTCTGTAAGCTGCTATTATTTCCCCCATATAACAGATAAAGAGCTTGAGGCAGAAAATAATTTGGGTAACTTGGTAAATGGTGAAGCTGGGTAAGACTGCAGCCAGTCTGACACTCAAGTCCATTCTCACTGATGTCTGATACTGCTACCTACATTCAGCAGTGACAGTTGATTTCATATTTAAGTGTGTCATTTCTAAAACTGCAAAGCTTTATTAGTACTGCTGTGTAAATTATTCTTTTGAGATGTGATTGGCAAAATAAATAAATAAATAAATAAATAAATAAATAAATAAATAAATAAATAAATAAATAAATAAAATCAGGGTGCCACTGGGCAGAGGGCAAACTGCATATGGAAGGACACAAGGGAGCTTTTTGAGGACACACTTGCACAACTTTAGAAATAGCTAAAATGGCTGACTTGTAAGATTATAATATGTGAATTTTATGGCCTGTAAATTATACCTTAATACAGCTATTAAATTAAGAACCTGGGATACCAAATTAAGCCTAAAACACGTATATATATCACACAAAGAACAACAGGCAAATATCATTATTTACTGCACCATTTTCTGTCATGTAGCTTCCTTTCCTCACCCGTTCCTGAAAGGATGCTTCATTTTTAAAATAGTCTTTTAATTTATTCAGCAAATAATTTTTGACTGACAACTATGTACCCAGAACTAGTCTAGGCACTTGGAATAGATCAAAAAACAAAACAAAATTCATGTCGTCACGAGCTTGGAGTCTAGCTGGGGTGGGGGGTGGAGATGACAATTCACACAACAGAGCAGCAGAGGAGGTGGCATGTTAGGAAAGAGGAACCATGGAAAAATGATAAAAGGGCAAGGTAAAGACAGTTAAGGGTATGGGATGAGGGTGATGTTGTATTAAATACCAGAGCAGGCCACACTGAGGACTGAGGTTAGAACTAGGACTAGGAGGTGAGAAGTCCCAGGTGGACGGAATAACCATCACCAAGACCAGCGTGCACCTTGCATGTTCCAGAATGGGGGCACGGCTGGAGCTGCGGAGAAGGGTCAGTGCAGATCCTGTACGGCCTTGGAGGACGTTGTAAAGACTGTGGCCTTTACCCGGAGTGAAATGAGGAGGCACTGCAGAAGGACGACACAATCTAACTTAGGTTTTCAAGTCTCACTTAACTGCCGGGTGAGAATAGTCGATACGGGTCAGAGATGAAAGGAGGGAAGCCACTGAGAAGGGCTGTGCAGGAGGAGAGGACAGTGGCTCAGGGCAGGGAAGCAGCAGTGGAGGCAGGAGCCATGGTGAGAAGTGGCTGGGTTCTGGATATGTTTTAAAGGCAGTGTTAAACCAGATCTGTTGACAGAATGCATGTGGTATGTCAGTGAAAGTCAGAATAACTCCAAGTTTTTTGACCCAAGCAGCTGGAAGGATTAAGTTTCCACTAACTGAATGGGGGAGGATGCAGAAAGAACCATTTAGGGGGGTAGGAGGACCAAGAGCTCAATTTTTACACATGTTGGTTTTAAGATATCAGAGTTCCAATTGAAGATGTCAAATCAGCAGAAGATTGTAAGAGTCCAGAGTTGGAGAGAAAAAGTCTAGCAGGAGACAGAAATGTGGGAATCACAGGTCACATAGGCGGTACAGGAAGCCATGAAACCCAGGTACTCAAACATTAAGATAACCTGGCATTAACCATAGAAGTTGTCCTTGAGGGCCTGCCTATTAGGTGTGGATATCAGTCCTATTTCCCGACCACTCGAGTTTTAAAAAGGAACTTACAAATGAATTCGTGCAAGACACTGCCTCCAGTGGGTGGGTCCAGAGCTGGAGTGGGAGAATGGGATGGTGCACGCTACTCCCTATGGCAGAATGTGTGTGTGTGTGTGTGTGTGTGTGTGTGTGTGTGTGTACACATGTGTGTGTGTGCAGGGGGATGAGATACACCTGGCTTAAGAAAAAGAACTAGTAAGTCTAGAAGCTGAAAGATGAAAGAACATCCAGATCTGGTAAAGGGAACAGGGGAAACACTGTGTACTGTAATGCCATTTCCCACCATCCTCTCATCAGGAACACAGTTGGAAAGGGGGGGATTATGTAGATACATGTGATGTACACAAACTTTCTGACCATGTAACACTGAATATCTACATATGTAACAAGTTAATGGCATTTATATCTGCTTCAAATTTAATAACAAGTTCACAACAGAGGGAAAATAAAATATTGAGGACTGGTAGAACTATCATAGAAGGATCAGAATGGAAGCAAAAGCAGCTCTGCTCACAAAGAATGTCATTAATGTCAATAATGTTTATATTTGCTTAAGAAATTGAGAATTACAACTTCCTGCTTTAAAGAATTAACTTAAGACAGATACAATACAATAAGCAACGTCTGTACTGGTGCTTTCTTAAAGCTATTTTTAGTTCCTGCTTTTTCTGATGTACTCCAGAAACTCTGCAATGAAAAGCTTCTACTCAAAGGCTTAAAGGAATAAAGAAGAAATAACACTGCATTTTTTTAAGCATTCTCTGTACTGAGAGTCACTTGCAAATGCAGCACCCTGCCACAGGTCTACATTTTTAACAATAAAGTCCTTTGCGCAATTTACCAATCGCTATGTGACTGTGTGTCAGTCTCTCACTCAGAAGCAGAATGGAGTACCAGAAAATGACACATCACGTCTAAAACTGCAGATGTGGGAGATGAAAGTACACCAGGAAACAGCCAAGTGGGAGCATAAGGTTTATCTTTTAAGTTACTGTAAGTGCAGTTACACCTTCTCCCTGCTTCCCCTGTGAAGAGTTAGTCTTATGCAGAAAATCTCTCATTCTGAGAACTGTCTTCTTTAAAATATTTGGAGATTCTTTTTTAATATTTTTATTTATTTATTATTGTATTATTTAATTATTTTTATTTTGGCAGGGCATAGGTAATTAAGTTTATTTATTTTTGGAGGAGGTACTGGGGATCGAACCCAGGACCTTGTGCATGCTAAGCATGAGCTCTACCATTTGAACTATACCCTCCCCAGGAGATTCTTTTTTAAGGTTCTTTTACTTTTAATTCTTTCCCAACTCTACATCCCATAACCAGTATTAAAATTATCCAATAGCCTATTGTTACAGAACATACTCTACAAGAGCTGAGGTTTCCCAGGGCTTGGATCCCAGAACTCTGCTACCAGATAATCCTAAAGCCTTCCTTCCATAACTGACTCTTCTGCCAATTCCCAGCTGCAGGCAAGGTCGGCTTCTCAGACCAGGTAACTTTCTAAATCTGTCTAAGAACACTCTACTGCTAATAATGGAACTCTCAGACAGGAAGCAAATAAACCCCTAAAGAGGGCTGCCTCCTTCAATCAAGATGCCATCACCAAGCAAAGATTTAAACCTACTGCAAAACTTCTGAAGACATCTTAGGAATAACATAGTTTCTTTAGATGCATACTATTTGCTCTGGACTACTGATTTCCAATGGAGGGAACAAAGGACCACATGACCCAAGCAATTTTTTTTTTTAAAACTGCACATAACCATCCCTCTTCATGTGAGGATTCAGGCAAGCCCTTCTTACAGGTCTAGGTATAACAGAATGACAGTACCTCTAGGGGTGGGGTGAAAGGCAGCTAGGAAGACTTTCAGTGAAAGTGGGTGATGTAATAGGCCCCATAGCCCACTTACCTCCCACCACAGGACAATCATCTCAGATCAAGAACAAACAATTTAGGAAACAGAGAGTTTTTTTTTTTTAAGGTTTTCTGGTGGAAATAATGCCCTGAGACATGTGAAGTTGTGGCTGCAAAATTGAACAGGGGACCAGATATTTTCACATTCAGAACACAAATACTCAGCCCCCAGGGGGCCACCATCTCTGCTCTCCCCTTTGCCTGTTCACCTCAAAAGCTGCAGGTCTCCCCTGCTTGCAGTGACACCCACCACTTCTCACAAATTCCTGCCAAGTTCACGTCAGCAGCTGGTGGTGTCAAAGTCACCTTTTGTACTGCTCTGAAGTCCCTCCATTACTTTATATCCCTTCTATTTTCTCTGTTGTCTTCCTTGCGACACTTGCATTCAGAAGCTGGTTACCACACTAACATTGCCTCTGTAATCAGCCCGGGATATAGGAAGCAGAGATTCAACTGTAACCAGTCCCAGAATACTTGTCATGCCACTCTAGTGTCCCAACAAAATACTCTGGCATCCCTCATCTCACCCAAAGAAGCACTGCATTACTCAGAGGTTGTAAAAGTAGAGGGCTTTCTCTACTGGGAAACACTGTGGCTTCTGGTAGAGTCGTGATTTCAGTTTTTGCAACTAGTTACAGGCAAAAAGACATGTTCTGCAAATTTTCTTCAAATGTTTGGAATTTAAACTTTTATTAGATACAGAACAGGTGGACTAACTGTAATCTATGAACATATGGTCATATTACTAAATAATGTTCATGTCTGCCTTACAGACATGTAAGAACTTGAATTACACATGCAGCCTGTAGGCCTTTAGAATTGGATGTGAGGCATCCTGTGAGACAAAAAACCTCCTATCCCGTCACAGAACACCTTACAGACAACATCACATTAATGCCACTGAATACATTAGTATAGTCCATGTATGGCTAAAAGTTACATTTCCAATTTCTCAGAGCTGGAAAGGAGATGTCTAGAAAAGCAGGAAATGCCCAATTACCAAAACATCTCAACAGTTAAAGCAGATTCCTGCACCTTCCAGAGTGGAGGCCAGAGGGGGCGTTACCCAGCACCCTATCCTCCCCCAGGACCTGGTGTGTGGGGAAGCAGGCAGGAGGGGGTGGCTGGGGCTCAGAGGTGGAGAGGTGATGAAAGCAGGAGTGGAACTGCTCTGGTCCTAGAACAACAGAGCTGTAAAAAGCTCAGCTCCAATTCAACCTGCTCCCTCTCCCACTTTCCCTCCCATCTACGTGACAAACAGCACAGTCAGGCACGTTCTGTCCCTGACCGGGACTACTAGCAGGAAAGGGAACAGGGTAAAAGCATGTCCTATAAAAGATCAGTCTCATTTTAAAGACTATGTTATAAACAATGAATAGCACTGTCAGAGTGGGACACTTGTGAGGCGCTCAAATAGGGAGGAGGAGGTTAAGGATCCATTTCCAGCACTTTCATATCTTTTATCACTCCTATTTCTGACCTTTCTTTTGCCACTTTTCGTAGCATTGCCATCACAGGCAGGTAAGTGGGCAGCAATGTGACTTGGCCGTTTGGCTGATGGGGCTACATTTCCCAGCACTGGAATGAAAAGGCACTGGAAGAGGAGAAGCTGGAAGATGTGAACCACGGTCCTGGCCTGTGCCCAACACTAACCAGGTGACCCTGGGTTAGGCTCTTAGTCTCTCTGGGCTTCTGGCTGTTTACTTATAAAAGAAGGTTTTGTCATTGCACAAATATATCCAATATGAAATGTAACGTGAAAGTCAAGCATAATGACATCTCACCTGCTAGCCTCAGGGAACGGTGCAAGCACTGAACACTATGTGAATATAAACGAAAAATTAAGAAAACTGTTGAGGTAAAGCACTAAACTGAACATGGAGATAAATTTTTATGGATTTTCTTGGCTTTCTTTTCTAATTGCAACACTAAATTAATAGTTATTAGCTATACTCCACACCATCACCCCGTGAATAAATAAAGTAGGTAAGCACTGCCTGGATGCCTGCTATTGCCCGATGCTAAGCAGGGTGAGGGGTATAAAGGAGGCTGAACAAGGGAGTCTTCTCCAGTTACGAGCTAAGTGAGGAGACACATTGGAAACCACCCGGGAATGGTACCAAGTCAGTACTCAAAGCCAAGATAACAGGCTACCGATCATAAACAGTGCGGGAATACAAAGAGGAGCTAGAAGAATTTGGAGTAAATAGGGAAGACTCTATGAAGGGGATGGGGCTTCAAGTAGTTCTTGGGGCAATTCTAAGCTATTGTAACTGAGGACTGGATAGGAAAATGCTGGAGACTCCTGGCTTTTGATAAGGCACAAGTTACCATAGAAGCCTAAGGCACATAATGATTGGAACACATAACGTAAGGCCAAAATGAAGGAGGGCCGCTACTACCTGGCTGAGAGATCTGGTTGCGGTAAGTCTATGACTTGACTCTAGATGTTGGAGGGTCAAAACTGTAGGTGGACTGGAAGGTGGGGACAGAATATCCAAGAGTTCAACAGAAGGAAACATTCAAGTATCAGGGATGAAAGCTCTTCATCAGAGTATCGGCAATCAGAATAGACACTTGAAACCAAAACATAGTTCCAGAAACTGACAAAATGTGGAGGGTGGTGAGAGAAAGATGAATCAAAGACCATTCCAAGCCTTTGGGTATTCAAGACCGGAAGAATGATTATCCCACTGAATAAGTGGAGATGCTGCAAGAAAAAGATTATGAAACCAGCTTTAGACATGTTGAATCTGACATATGAGCTAAGAGTAGGTGTTCTCTAAGAAGCTCAAAATTCAAAACTGAAGCACAGATCTAGAGTACAGTTTTAAGATGTAGATAGACAAGACACGATAAATCTCCTAAAAGAAAACATAGGTAAAACATTATCTGACTTAAATCTTATCAATGTTTTCCTAGGGCAATCTACCCAAGCAATGGAAATAAGAGCAAAAGTAAGCAAATGGGATGTAATTAAACTCATAAGTTTCTGCACAGCAAAGGCAACCATAAGTAAAACAAAACAACAATCTATGAATGGGAGAAAATATTTGCAAATGATACGACTAACAAAGGCTTAATTTCCAGAATATATAAACAGTTCATAAAACTTAATAACAAAAAAATAAACAACTCAATCCAAAAATGGGTAGAAGACCTAAACAAGCATTTCTCCAATGTAGACACACAAATGGCTAATAGGCAGATGAAAAAATGCTCAATATCACTAATTAACAGAGAAATGCAAATCAAAACTACAATGATGTATCAGCTCACACCGGTCAGAATGGCCATCACTCAGAAGTTCATGAATGATAAATGCTAGAGGCTGTGGAGAAAAGGGAACCCTCTTACACTGCTGGTGAGAATGCAGTTTGGTGTAGTCATTATGGAAATCATGGAAATCCCTCAGAAAGCTAAAAGTAGACTTACCCTATGATCCAGCAATTCCACTTCTGGGTATATAACTGGAGGGAACTCCAATGTGAAAAGTTACCTGCACCCCAGTATTCATAGCACCACTGTATACAATAACCGAGACATGGAGGCAAACTAAATGTAGCAACTGATGACTGGATAAAGAAGTTGTGGTATATTTATACAATGGAAGACTACTCTACCATGAAAAGGACAAAAGAACACCTTTTGCAGCAACATGATGGACCTAGAGATCGTCATTCTAAGTGAAAGGAGCCAGAAACAGAAAAATGTCAAATGATATATCACTCATATGCACAACCTAAAAAAAGAAAAGAAAAAAAAAAAAAGACACAGTGAACTCATCTAAAAAACAGAAACAGACTTGCAGACTTAGTAAACAATCTTAAGGTTACCAAGGAAAGGGTGTGGGAAGGGATAAATTTGGCAATTTGAGATTTACAAATGTTAGCCACTATATATAAAAATAGATTTTAAATAAAATTTCTTCTGTATAGCACAGAAACCTATATTCACTATCCAGCAATAACCTACAATGAAAAAGCCGATACAGCCACCAATTGAGGAAGCAAGAGAAGAAAGGAGAGTTAGTTATGCTGGGCTAGAGCCCACTTCTAAAGTCCTTGTCAGCCACTGAGGCTGCCCCGAGTACACTGAGCCCTCCTCCCAGGAACAGGCTGACATGACATGCATCCTGCGAACATGGGGCAGCAGAGGCCTTTCCCAGGACTGGCCCTGGGGGAGATGGGAGCAAGTCCACCTGCTCCCCCTGGGGCAGAACACCTCCCCGCAGCCCCCGCCTCCTGACCACATTGCACCTGCCTCCCAGGAGCCCACTGACTTGGAAACAAGTGATCCACAAACCTGGGGCAGAGGTTGGGAGACGGGTAGCAACCTGGCAAGCTGGTCGCTTTGCCCTCATCTCCCCCGCCGCCTGTCCAGGGCTCAGCCTCTTCTGCCCTAGGCATGGTCCCCAGGTCAGCCTGCTCCCTGGAGGAGGGCACGGTGTGGTCGAAGGCAGTGGCGTGTTATGGGGTCTGCCCATGAGAGCCTGTGGATTTGCTTCAAACTCCCCAGCTCATGGCGTGAGCTTGGCCTCTGCTGCCCCAGGTTCGTGGAACTCAGGTTACAGTTCAGCCTGTTCCTGGAAGGCGGGCGCTGTGCTGTCAGGGGATGGTGGCGGCTGTGATGACTGGATTGCGGCTGCCTTGTGAGAGCGCGGGGGTTGCGACCATTTCCTGCTGCTGCTGCAGCCACCCCGGCACACTGATCGCACCGCGCCCACCTCCCAGGAGCAGCCTGACCTGTAACCTGAGTCCCGCGAACCGGGGGCTTTAGAGGCCACCCCCAAGGTCAGGCCGCGGGGAAGATGGGAGCAAATCCAGGGGCTCTCACGTGGCAGCCCCCGACCTCAATGCCCCTGCCTCCTGGGAGCAGGCCATGGTCTGAGGGCCAGTTGGAGATGCTCCGGGGCTGTCCGGCACCCTCCTACCTCCCGGGGCTGTTCCTGCTCTCCTAAACCCGGGTATAAGAGGCGGGAAAAACGCGGGGTTCAGGAACTACTAATAGCGGGGTTACCACGAACCACAGCGGCGGCTGGGACCCGCCTCAGGGTCCTAACGGGACGCGCGGCCGGGACCTCACCTCCGCACCCCTCCCTGTGCTCCTCCCCAGCCGCACAGCCCAGGCGTCACCCGCCGGCTCCCTGAGCAGCGCGCCCCCAGCAGCGCCCCCTTAACTGCCCGGCAGCGGCAGCCAAACCGAGGGCAAGCAGTGGCCCAGACCCCAAGCCGTGTTCCTCTTCCAGGAGCTGGTCCAGGAGCAACCGGGTCCCGCCAGCTTCCACGCGTTCTGGGCGGGTTCTGGCGTCTGCGTGTCTGTCCGTCTGAGCGTGCGAGCCCCTCCTCCTCCCGCCTGCAGCGCAAATTGCCCGGGTGGGTCTCCTGCTTTACCGGCCCAGGCCACTGGGGCCGGGAGGAGCCAGGTGGGGCCCCTCCTGCTCGTCCCGCTGGGTCTCCGTCCCCAGAGCCTTCACCCCGCCACTGACTGGGTCCTGGCACTGAACTAGAACCAAGACTGCCCTGAGCCAGGCCACACCCCACCAGCCCCACTTCCCCTGCTCACCCTCCCCTCCCTGTTACTACCCTCCCACCCCTGGCCAGGCCCAGTCTCCCACCAGACCTTGAAGACAGGGCTCCTTCTCCTCACACCGAGGTCCCTGCCCTGACACTCCAACCCGCTAGGTCCTAACCTATGGCCCCTACACCCCCAAGCTTACCCCTCATGCCTCACCACAGGACGCCCAACATCCTGAAATTGTCCCCCTCACCTCTCAGCCAGGTCAGTTCCATTCTAAGCGGGCCCCACACCCCACAACCTGTGCCCCCTCACCATGGGATCCCCTTCACTCTGAGTGCACCCCTACCCTGAGCTCACTCCCTCACCCCTCACCCTGTGGTTGGGGTGGGGAAATCCGGGCTCCAGTAATGATGACTACTGCCACCAGTGGGGGATCCAGCCTATTGTACACCTTCATATTTAATGTCTGAGGCTACAGGGTGAGGCAGGCTGGGCTGAAGGCGGTTCCAATTCCTGCCCTGGCACCCTGATCCCCGCACCCTTTTCCTCAACTGACCCGATGGGTCAGGGTGATCCCAGGCTGCCAGCCACTGGCCTGTGGGCCTTGGGTGGTTGATGGTCCTGATGGTGGTCTGGACCCCTAGGGCGGAGGCACTGGGCAAGCGGACCTTTGGTGTGGGGGAGTTCAGAGGGTGCACTTGAGCCCAGGGGTAGACAGCAGATGGTGGGCTGTGTGCATAGGACTGTGTGCGTGGCCTGGCCTCAGCCCAGTTGGGTGCAGGTATCTTGTTCATTCACACCAGGCCAGAGGGAAGAGGGACGGGAGATTTTGAATGGTCAAAGTTAGGAAGCCAAGGCTGGAGAGCAAAGTAGGAAGGTGCACTGGCCAGGCCACCATGGAGCCCGCCGCGACACTGGTCCCTTGCATCAGGGAAGACTGACAGTTGACTGGCCAATGGGACATCCCCTGCTGTGGTATAGTTTACAGGCAATTGAAGGGAATTTGACAGGTAATTTTAATCCAATAATTGTCACTTTCTCTGTGGGAGATCAGGTCCAAAGTCATGGTGAATCTGGCAGGGATCCTGCCTGAACTCCATCCTGGGACAGTAGAGGACCCACCCAGAAATCATTCTCTTAGCTCTCACCCAAAGGCACTGTAATAGAGAAGAACAAATCTGACTCCATATTGGATCTGTGCCTTTTCCTTTAACCCTCTGCCGTGTTTTCTAGGCTTAGTCTTGCTAGCTCTGCACCTTTTGTAAAACAATGTTGCCTTTAGCCTGAAATAAACAGGAGAGCCTTTTCTCAAAACTCTGACCTTTAAGGATATTAACACTTTTGCACTCCTATAAAGATAACAAGTTGCAGAATAGAAAAAGTTTGTTTTGTTGCAGGTTTTACAGGAACACCATGATCTGACCCATGTGGACAGCTGCAAAGGATTCCAAGAACAAAGAAATCCTACACCAACAAGTTTGCAACAACCAACCACAGCCCCTCCCCTATTTACTAGAAAAGGAGCCTAAAGTCTGACTTGGGGAAGATGCTTCTCCAAGATATTAGTCTGCCATTATCTTGGTCTGCAGCTGTCTACATAGACCAGGTCATAGTGCCTCTGTAAATCCTCTAACAAAACAAAAGTTATTTTCTATTCTGCAACTTGTCGTCTTTATATAAGTGCAAAAGTGTTAATATCCTTAAAGATCAGAGCCTTGAAAACAGGCTCTCCTGTATATTTCAGGCTAAAGGCAACATTATTTTACAAAAGGTGCAGAACTAGTAAGATTAAGCCTAGAAAAGAGGGCACAGGGTTAAAGCCAAAAGGACAGATCTTCTATGGAGTCAGATTTTTTTCTTTTCTATTATACTATATTCTATTTTTGTTTTAAGTTTATAAGAATAAAGTTTAGCCTTTTCCCATTTTAAATTGTGCAATTTTAAGGAGCATTAAGTGCATTCACAATGCTGTGAGACCAACACCACTGGTTTAGACAATTGACTTCCTCAAATTAAAGCTTGTATACAAAGCGCACCCCACATCCTACCTCCCCTAGCCCAGGAGAAGCCCTAATCCCCTTTCTCTCTCTATGTCTTTACCTATCCTGGAGGTTCCCTATCAATGAAATCATATAAAAGTTGGCTTTTTTTTTCTCGCTGCCCACATATCTTAAGTAGGGACGAGTGAATTTTTTGTTTGTTTGTTTTCACGTGAATTAGCATTTTTGTATTTTGAGAGGGAAATCCAGATGGATTAAAGATGAGACGTACCAACTGAAGCCCTTTTGGTAACTCTGTGCATAATCTTGTGGTAGGCACTGCTGTTCTAAGTGTGAAACCAGAGCCAGAAGGGAGATTCTTAGCTCTTCTTGTGGCAAAATAAAACCAAACTAAAGCAGAAAACAAAGGCCAAGAAAGACAGCTGGAAAGAAAAACCACAGCCTGGAAAAAGCTTTCCTCATGACCCAAGGTCAGAGAAAAGCTTCACATCCCTGTGGTGCAAAAACCTCTTGAAGCCCAGTGTTCTGAAAAGAAACAAAACACACACAGGCAGTTCCAACTAGAGGCAGTGCAGGTGCCCAGTGTGTGCTAGAGATGCTCGACCTGTAAGTTGAGGACACAGGCAGATGGACAGACTGCAGAGACAGCATTGGCCACCATCACACTGGCAGGTCTTTAGCCCGGTGACAACCAGCCCTGGTGACAACATGAGCAGGCAGAGGCCCCAGGATGTCCCCTGGAGGGAAGAGCAAATGGACTCTCCTCTCCAGCAGAACAAGGTACAGGATACATCAAAGTGCCACAGGAACATCACTTCCCTAGTAGTGCTGATCCTTAGAGCAGATCCCACCAAAGTGCTTGCACAATTTTCAAAGATAATTTTTCTTTAGTAACATGAATTCAAAATAATCAATATATCATCAAGGGATTTTCAGAAGTGACCTGCCCTGGGCCCGAACAATACACAAACATAAATACACACATATACACACAAATATATACACACATACATACAGGAAAAGAGACAGACAGACTGAAACACAGAGAAGCAGGGGAGACAGAGAAACAGAGAGAGAGACAAGACAGAGAGAGAGGCACTGAGAAACAGAAACAGAGAGAAGGAATACTGGAGCTGGGAAGGAGTGGAACTCACGCACATTTTCACAAGTCAGTCTGCATGTCAGAACCTGGTCCCAAACTCCATCCACCCTCCAGGGGAGGGTGTGGGGATCACACAAGGGCGTGGGAACAGAAGGCAAAAAATATGAAGCCATTGTGGGGCAGCCCACCACAGAGGCCGAGATGGGACACTGGGCCTGTATGTCAACATGACAGAATGATCTAGGAGGTTGTATGCCAGAGCGGACGATGTCAGGGTTGTATTTAAATTTAGTTGCACGACTGGGAGCTGGGAAGCAAGCAATAAGGAAAGTGACTTTCTCCAGACCTCAGGGCAGACCCAGGGCTGTGTGGCATCTGCTCTGCACTCCGCCAGCCCTCTGTGGGGTCCTTCATTTGCTAAGTCTGTGCACGAGCTCCCTGTGATGCCAGCCCATGGGGGTGACAGATGCAATAGGTGTTTCTAGGTCTAGAGACAGGATGGCTTCTCTAGGAAGCAGGGGCCAGAATGATCCCCACTGTGCTGATGGGAGATTGGGGAGACCCTGAGAGGCACGTGGCTTTTCCATGGTGATAGCACTGCTGAGTAGGGGGAGCCATGTCTGAACCCAGCTGTGTCTTCAGAGCTGCAGCACTTGCTGCATCCAGGCCTCCCCAGGGCTATGAGGGGGGCTGAGTTGGTGTCACTGTGTGTGGACATGGCATGGAGTGAGAAATGAGAGATCAGCAGCCCAGAAAGGCCCTTGGGGAGCTTTGTGTCAGGAGGAAGCTTGGATAAGTGGACCCCAGGAAGTGACCTCACTTCCCTGGCAATAGAGCCCAACAGAACATGGAACCAAAGTCACCAGGCACCCACTCTGTAGAGAAGTCCCTACTCAGCTCACTTGATTGGAGACAGAGGCATGTTCTGCTGCATCCCAATATCCTGAGGCCGCAGACCCCGGAAAGCCCGCAGCGAGGGGCTGTACCAACGCTGCCGGCGCTGGGTTAGGTCTCACCCAAGGCGCCTCTGGACTTTTGGCCAGAGTGACCCAAAGGTAACACAGGGAGGCCCAGGGCAGGCCTGCCCAGGCCGGGCCACCACTCAGATCCCACCCAGGTAGCCCCACGGCCCCGTCCTGGCTGGTGGAGGTGGAGCAGTCATGTTGGGGATGGGTTTCTGCCTCAAACAAGAGCAGGTCAGAGGCCTAGGGGACCGGTCACATCCACAGACCAGGTCAAAGCTGGCTGGCTGGGATGTGGAGAGCCCGGGAAGGGTCCTGCTGCCCAAGGTGGAGCCCATGCATTCTGGGTATGTCTTTTCCCTCCCGGGTGTCTGAGCTGAACAAGGTCTCGGTCTGATCTGGCAGCAGAGGGTCGAGTGGACAGAAGCAGGAGTGTTCCTGGCCGGGCAGGGCTCTGAGACTTCCAGGCCGGGTCAGATGCTGGTCACTGTCATTGCAGAGCCAGATACCACATATTGAACAGCAGCTGATGAATAAGAACACCAACGCCCCCTCCCCAAGTGAAGGGCTGATGTGCCACTCTTCTGAGGGCCAGCGCAGGATCCAGGTGGGTCTGGATATGGCGGGGTCCCCTCCACCATGGCCCACAAATCAGTGGGGCATGCCTCTGACCCAGAGATCACCCAGGGATCTCCCCAGGTACCTGCCCGGGCATGATGGGTTGCTCAGCACACCCGGCTCTGACATGGAGCACAGTGCCCACCTCACTGCAAGTCAGGTGGAGGACCAGGAGCCCCCAAAACAGAGCCCAAAGTTCAGGAAGGCAGGGCTGATGCATGTGTGTTGGTGAGGGAGGGGCGAGGGCTGGGCCACACAAGGAGGTGTCCCCAGAGGCTACTGTTGGGACCAGAGCAAAAAATGGCCTCAGACCACCTGTCTGGAAGAATTCAGTCACAGAACACATCCTGTGGGCACTTTCTGGGTGGGAGCTGTCTGGAAAGCTCTGGGAAGTTTTCTGTCCTTGAAGAGGCACATGGAAAAGGAGGCAGTTGTGTAAATTTTTCCTCTCCCACAGCATGAGCTCTTCCACAAGACTTAAAACTCTCTCCACATCCAATAGTTACAGAGGAGACAGGGGCAGGGGAAGATGTCAGAGACCAAAAAAAGGACGATCTGGATCCAGCAGGAGACCCCGAGCTCCCTCCAGCCGCTCCTGCAGCCATTCCTGAACTTGCATCTGCAGCTGGACTGCTGGGCAACGGAGAACCAGTTCAGGCATCACCACGCCCTGGGGCAAAGCCCCCTCTGCACCCATCCACACCTTCTTCTCCAAAATGTTCTCCAAAATCCCACCATCAGTCCCCTCCCCTCCCCCTCCCAAACTTTAAGACCCTTCCTCTGGAGATGTTTTTGTTTGGTTTTCTTTAGTTTCCTTTGTTTGTTTCACGTCATTTATGGCATGCTTTATTTTTCTTTTTAGAGTTTCATTAATAAAATATAGACTTTTCCCCTTTTAAATTGTGCAATTCAGGAGCATTAGGGGCATTCACAATGTTGTGCGACCATCACTACTATCTAGTTTCACACTATTTCTTTCATCAAAGTGAAACCTTGGATCCAGAGCGCGCACTCCCCTCCCTCCTCACACAGCTCCTGACAACCACAAGTCCTCTTTCTGTCTGCATGTCTTTACCTCTTCTTGGTGTTCCCTGTCAATGAAACTTTAAAAAAGGTTTCTTTTGTCCCTGCCCACTTGTTTTCAGCTGGGGCTGGTGATTTTTTTGTTTTGTTTTGTTTTCACTTGAAACAGCAATTTATTATTTTTTTAAAGGGGATAACCAGGATGATTAAATATGTGATGTACAAAATGAAGCACTTTTAGTAACTCTGTGCATAATCTCAGGGTAGACACTGCTCTTCCCCCTGTGACACCACAGCCAGAAGACATAAGGGAGATGCTTAGCTCTTCCTGTGGCAGAAACAAAATCAAACAAATCAAAAAATTAGCAAAAGCCCAGAAAACCTGCTTGAAAGACAAACCACAACCTGGAAAATACATTCCTCATAACCCAAGGTTGGAGAAAGGATTCCCATCCCTGTAGTCCAAAACCCTTTTGAAACGCAGTGTTCTAAACAGAAACAGAACAGGCATGGGCAGTTCCAATGAGAGGCAATGCAGGTGGCCAGTTTGTGTTAGAGATGCTTGACCTCTCAGGTGAAAACACAGGCAGATGGAAACACTGCAGAGAGAGCACCGGTCACCATCACACTGGCGGGTCTTTAGTCAGGTGACAACCAGCCCTGGTGACAATGTAAGCAGGCAGAGGCTCCAGCAGATGCCCTGGAGGGAAGAAAGAAGGGACGCTCCTCTTCAGGACAAGAGGGTGCAGGACACATCAAAGGGCCACAGACGCAGCTCTTCCCCAGAAGTTCTGATCCTTACAGTTCATCCCACTAAAATCCTTACACACCTATTCAAAGATGCCTTTTCAAGGGTGTTCATCACAGCACTGGTTGAAACAGTCGGAATTAAAGCAACACTAATGTTGATGGATAGGGGATGGGGTCCATTCATTCTGGTTCATGTGGATGAATGAATGCTGTGCAGTTGGAAAAGTGGGTGTCTGGTCTCAACCCAATGTCAAGGGAGGCCTCAGGGTGGAAGTATGCAGACCCACTGTCTGTACCCAGGATCCCATCTGCACTACCACATATGTGTGAAATCAATATAGATGTAAATTGATCTGATTGTGAGTGTGTGAGAGACAGAGATGGAGAGAGACATACTGAGAAACACAGAGACTAAGACATAAGCAACAAATCATTCATGACAGTCACCTCTGTGGGTGGAAATTACAAATCTCTTCTCTTTTAGGCAATATTTCAATTTTTTGTACTGCGTCTGTATTACTCTACTAATTTTAAAAGGATTAAAATCCTATCTTAATGTGACCCATTCATTACTCATCTATGGAGTAATTAAAGTACATTAATCCTATTTTTAAAAGAATTTAAAGTCTTCTCAGGACGCAGTTCCATGTCAGCTTCGTGGCAGCAGAGGTTCTCCAGGAGGTCGTGTCTCTTCTGAGTCAGCATCCAATAGAGGTGAGGAAGAAGTACCAGACTTGGACACTGAAGACTACAGTAGATGAGAGATTCTGTTGAAAGAAAATAAGACCTACATTCACAGAGAGTAATCCCATATTCATGGAGCAGAAGGCTTCATTCTACTAAGATGACAATAGTCCACGAATAGATCTAAGGATTCAAAGAATGCCTACCCAAATCCCAGGTGGTGTTTTGCAGAAATTGACAATCAATCTAAAATTCACGTGGAAAATCCAGGGGCTCAGAATACATGAGTGAATCTTGAAAAGGAAAACAAACTTCGAAGAATGGAAAGTCAGATGGAACCCATGGTTAATACAAAAGCACTTTAAGCTGAAGACACCTGAGATTCAATAGATGTAGAAGAAAACCTGTCATGGAAGCCAATTCTCTCCTATCCCTTTGCCCTGTTAAGTTAGGTTGATAAAAAAGCCTTTAACTTTCACCATTTAACATGGTAGTTACTTTTCTGGTTGGCTCCTGCGTGCGTATAAATAAACCATTTCTCTCGTTCATCTCCTCTTTACTTCTGTGGGCACTTTGGGAGGGACTCTGGATGCTGGGGACCTCCTCTTTTCTCACCTTCTTTAGTGACATCTTTTGTCCCTGGTGAAGTGCTTAAAAAAAAAAGGCTCATTGGTTTTGGGTCAGATTTGGAACATGTATACCTTTGGAGACCCCCTGGAGGAACAAGGGGGTTCAATACTGCTGGGAGAATTTACTTGTCCAAATGCCTAACAAGACGCTATTTGCAAGTTTGTTTTTTTTTTTTAAAGATTCTTACCCTAAAACAAATACCCTATCTAAACCTCTTGGATGATCAAATAGAAAGAAAAAAGGAGAATCATGTCTGGCCTAAGAACACTTCCTTAACAAAACGGAAGGACAGAATCAGATTCAGAGCAAAAATTAAAATCCATTTATACCATCAATCCTCCCACTTTTTTGTACACTGTCCTCATGTAATCTGCCAGATGGTGCCCTGGAGATGGCCCTTTGCCCGGAACTTGTGCTCATTTTCAGAGCTCGGCCAAGCGGGAGGTTGGTCCCCAGGGCCTGAGAGGGGCTATTTGTGAAATCTTCTCTGCTGAGACCCAGCGGACTGAAGGGAACTGTGTGCTCTGAGGGAGAGAGAGCACACATAGCCTCTGTGGAGGCATCTCTGAGATCATCCCAAAGGCACACAGCTCTAACTCTGGACAGGGGAATTTTTGATTGGCATCTTAGTTGGAAATCTCCTCCTGGATAGAAAGAAGCAGTTTCAAAATGTTGCAATTGGATGGGCAGGTCGGCCTCACGAATTTGTCGATGAGAAGGACACGCAATTCACTGCAGAATTAGGAACAGCCATCCCTGCTCTGCTGACTTCATCTACAGAGAAACAGAGATGCGGCTCTAGGGGGAATTAAACACCGACCAACCCTTCTTACCGACGTCAACGTCCCCACTTTATTCTCCTGTCAGGTCTCTGCACAAAAACTGTGGCTCAGCCCCAAATATCACATACCAATCACCCTGAACCACTCTGTGTCTGTGTCCAACTCGAGCATTAAGGCCTGTGACCGTTACTGTCAAATCGTGTCCCCTCTCAGCCCGTCTCCCGCCATCATCCCATCCCAACCTCGGTTTCTCTCTCCAGGTCAGCAAGACTCTTCCCACTGGCTTCCCATCAGCTTACCTTGCCCTGCTTCCATTGCTTATTCCCCATATATTACCCACAATGTTCTGATTAAAGTATGAATTGGATCAAGTTGTTCTGCTTTGCAAAATAATCTCATGACTTTCCATTGTATTCAGAAGGATATCCAGAGTCCCTACCAAGGCCCTGTGTGATGCGGTCCCTCACCCGTCTCTGCAGCCTCAGTTCTCACCGTTCTGCTCCAGCCCATCTTCACCGCCCAGATGGTCCCCACCAGGACAGCGGTGTTTGTAACTCCAAGTCTCGTACTTACACTTCTCCTGGTCTGGGAGGCTTTTCTTGTCAGTTACCTACGTGGCTTATTCTTTTGCTTCATTCAGGACTTTGTTCAAATTATTTTACCCTCAGAGAGGACTTATCTGACCACATTATTTAAAATAGCATGCACATATTTCCTATTCAATCATTTTCTCTCCTAATATGCTCTATGTTTCTTTGTGGCAATTATTAGTCCCTTGCAGTACGTCATACATTTATTTGCTTACTAGTTTATTGTCTGTCTTTCTTACTAGACCCATATTCATGGAACCACAAATACCTCTTTTAACCAGTAACTTTCAAACTGCCTTTAAATGAATTCTTTTATAAGATGAGAATTTCAGATGCTTCCACGGGTTGCTTAGGGGAAAAAAGAGAAAGGATTCAGGTTGAACTAGGTTATTAAGGACCTGGGAGTTGGTTATTTATTTTATACATAGTAGTGTGTATCTGTTAATCCCAAACTCCTAATCTAGCAAAAGACCGAGCTGACTACTATTTTTAAAAGATATTTTTTCTTTTTAAACTTGGGTTGTTTGAGAACTCTTTTCTTATTTGTTATTTTTCTTTTATTTTAAAGACTTTTTCTTATTATTTTTTTACATTGAGGTACTGCGAATTGAACCCAGCACGTACTCTACCCCTTGAACTATACCATCCCCTCCAAAGAAAATTATATTTATACTTTGACAATACCATATTGAATTAAGATTTTTTGTTCCATTTTCCCTTCATAGAGTTTATAACTGAGGGAGAGAGTCAGAGGAAGCCCTGGGCCATCCCTTCCTTCTCAGCAGGTCACTACACAGCAGAGGAGCTTTGCTGTCACCAGGCCCAGCTCACCTTTCTGCTCTGAGGGCCGACTCAGGCCACTTCTCTAAACAGCAGCGTGTAAGAAGCAGCAGAAAACCAACTAGCAAGCAACGATGACAAAACTGACCCACCTGCAGTTGGACATCATCTGCTCTGAAACGAACCTCTTAAAGCTCTTCTTCCTATTAGTGGGTGGTTTTCAAAAATATTCCCAAGGACATGAATCTCACTCTATTTTTCTGGATTTCTTGGGCCTTCTATGACTTTAACTGCAGGGTTGATTTTCTGCAGAACGTCTGCAGGGAAGCCAGGCAGAACACGTGAACAGACCCTGCAGGCCACGGCTGAGGTCTCCCGTCAAAACATCCTTGTTGTGCAGAGCCTATGTTCATTGGGCCATTTTCATGACTGCTGTAATTAGTTCTCATCCAAGTGTCCCACCGACAATGTTTCTAGGAAGAATGTGGCCTGACGCAGATGAGCAGTGGGGATGTGGGATGCAGATGGAAGACAGACTGGAAGGAGAGACAGGAAATGTTTCTTCAGGCTTCAGTTTGGAAGATTTCTGATTTTTATATGGACATTAAACTTGTTCAGGCTGAAGCACCATTTGCTGTAATACGGGGTGATGTACACGTATCCCTACAACTTCTAAAAAATATGTTGAAACTGGTCATGCCAGCCTAGGGGACAGACAGCTTAGAGTGACACCTCCGTTCCAGGATGCCTATGATCTCGGGCTCACAAAGAGGAAAAGAATACACATATTTTGCCTGTGTAGTTCTATGTGAAATTATTTGGACCCTTGCTGGATGGTGTAAGATCAGAGATCATGTAGTCTATCTTACGTCACAAAGATGACAATTCTTGATGAGTCAGCAGACTGTTTCCGATGGCCCGGGGTCTGTGCCAGACATTAGCTGTCTAGACAAATACCAGACAGCCCCCCATCCCTCAAGGAGATCACAGTGTGTCGTGGAAGAGACAAATTTAAATAGGTTTTCAAAACAATGTGGTAAGAGGCCCTTGGCATCATGTATACTGTATGTTCAGAGGGGCTCTTGCACTGCCTGGGGCAGGGTTCTGGAAGGTAGGGAAGGTGTCAGAGAGGAAATGCTTTCTGCACTGACATCTGAAGGATTCCAGCAAATCTCTAGACCAGGAGAGTGCGTGCTGGGCACGGGATTCTCGGCAGCTTGCATGTCTCATGCAGATGCCTGGTCGTGTCTAAGAGCACTTGGCACTTAGGGAAGGAAGGTCAGTGAGGCTAGAGGCTGTGGGGAACTAACGGAAGCTGAGGCTGAAAAAAGCAGCAACTAGGTGATGAGAAGGTGTGACGTTAAATCAGGAAGTGTAGACTTCCTCACATAAGTAGCAGGGAATTCTTTGGGGTTTTAAGGAGGAGAGTTACACAGATTAGTCATTAAAAGTGAGCAAAGTGGATTGTTCACTCTAAATAACAGCACTGGGGAGACTAGCAATTGGTGTGAATTAATGCAGTGGGGAGTGAGGGGCAGGGACTTAGTTGGGGGATATTAAGTTATAGAATTGTAGTACTGACGGGGGTGAGGGAGTGGAAAAGTAAAGAAAAACTCCCAGATGTATGTCACGGAAAACAGATGGGATAGTGATGCCATTGTTTGAAGAAGTAAACCTAGATCTGAGCGAGTGTAAATTCAAACATACAGAGCTTGAGATTTTTATGGGCTAATCAATTGGGAATGTCTACTTGTCAATTATAAGTATATTTCTGGGACTGAAATGAGATGTCCTTGCTGGAAAAGATTTGACAGTTAATCAGTGGACAGAGAGCAGTTGAAGCCACGGGAATAAATGCAACCCACTGACAGTTTACCAAAGAAAAGGGAAGCAGGGCACTTCTGGTTCAGAAAATATGGCAGACCAGACACTTGAAGACCCACTCACTGAAGACACATAAAAACGCAGGACACAATGCCGCCAAACTTTTCTGGTTTTTTTACAGGCACCTTTATTGTGGTATGATTCCTGTACAGTAAATTACACATATTTCACATGTACTATTTGATGAATTTGATAAATGTCTACACCCAGAAAACCATCACCACTATCAAGATAGCTAACATTTCCATCACTCCCCAAGAGGGGCACTATTCGAATACCCATATTTATCCCTTCCCATCCCCTTCTCTCCCTGGTAACCATAAGTTTGTTTCTGTATGTCTGTGGGTCTGTTTCTCCTTTGTAGTTAAGTTTATTTGTGCCTTTTTTTAGATTCCACATAGAAGTGATATCATATGGCATTTTTCTCTTTTTCTGGCTTACTTCACTTAGAATGACTATCTCTACATCCATCGATGTTGCTGCAAATGACATTATTTTGTTTTTATTCATGGCTGAGTAGTATTCCATTGTATAAATATACTATTACTTCTTTATCCAGTCAGCTGTCGATGGACATTTGGGTTGTTGCCATGTCCTGGCTTTTATAAATGGTGCTGCTGTAAGCATTGAGGTGAATGTGACTTTTTGAATTAGAGTTTTCTTCTGATATATGCCCAGGAGTGGGAAGGCTGGATCATGAGTTAAGTCCATTTTCACTTTTTAAAGGAACCTCCACACTGTCTTCTCTAGTGACAATGCAGCCCATTTTGTGAAAGCAGAGCTATGCTCAGAAAGTAACGGGTATTTCTAGGGGCCGGACATGAAGCACAGTGAGTGTGGCATGTTCAAGAATCAGAGGGCAGTCTGCCGGCTGGAGGAGAGTGACAAGGGAAGTGTGGTACAGGTAGGATTCAGACAACGTGGGGACATGACAGGCTGGGATAAGGAGCCTGGACCTCCAGTCATCCCTTGTTAACCATGGGGCACTGGTTCTAGGACTCCCCACAGACGTCAACATCCATGGATGCTGACGCCTCTTGTATAAAATGACACAGAACTTGCATGGAACTCATGTACATCCTCCCTTCTACTTTTTTTATATATAGAAACTTTTTTTACTGAGATATAGTCATTTTACAACGTTGTATCAAATTCCAGCATACAGCACATGTTTTCAGTTATACATGAATATACACATATATTTGTTGTCACTTTCTTTTTTGCTGTGTCCTCCTGTGTACTTTAAATTATCTCTGGATTACTTATGGTATCTAATACAACATGAATGCTATGTAAGTAGTTGCCAGTGTATGGCAAATTCAAGTGTTGCTTTTTGAAACTTTCTGTTTTTTCCCGAATATTTTCAATCCACAGTTAGTTGAATCTGCTGGATAGGGAGCCCCTAAATACGGAGAACCCCCAAGCTCCTACTTCCCACCTCCTAAATTTCCGCTGAAAGCACTGAAGGGGTCCAAACATAGAAGAGCCCCATCTACCTGCTGGAAACCCTGAGGAATTCCGTCAGCGTATGTAGCACAGGAGAGAAGGCTTAGGGCCAACTAGTGGGAAAGGAGGGCCTGCCTGGAGAGGAAGGAGGAAGGACCGCAGTGGAAGCCAGCTCGTACCCTTACTGGAACTAGCTGATAGCAGTGAGGGTCGCCGAGGAACTGGGGACACGTCGCGTGGGGGGCAATCCTGGCCGCCAGGCACAGGGTTCACATAGCTGGGACCCAGTTTGCAAGATCAAAATAACAAGGAGGGAGAGGGGCTGCCTCAGCCCCGGGATCCTGACAACGGCCAGAGCGCCATGACCCCAGCTAATGCGGCTCCCCTAGTAAGCCAGAAAAAGGAAACTCTGAGCCAAGATATTGCAGATTCCACCGCAGCCACACGGATAACTAGATCTCTAACCTGACAAAATGTAACTACCAGAAACAGGAATCTTTCCTTTTCTCTTCCTTTGGACCTTTATAGGGAGCCAAACATCTTTGACGGAACCACCTTTAATCCGATAGAGAGCTCAATTTTTCAGGAATAAGCACGGAGAAAAAGAGTGGGGTGATGGTTTAAAGCCGAAGTCAAAGTGGAAGCCCATCTGAGAAATGGTAAAAACATGCTTCTCAATGAATTCGAGTTATGGCAAAAAGAAGGAGGAAGGTTAAGGAAATCTCTATTAATATCCATTCAGCATACAAGACTAGCCAGCCATAAAAAGACAGCACATTAAGTTAAGATTTTTTTTTTTTTTTTTTTTTGGTGATGAAAAACAATGCCTTAATTTAAAATAAGGTTTGGGCTATGAACAACACACTGAGAGTTGTTGATGAGGAGAACATAAATCTGCATATGGATATGTAAGTGTTCCAAGTCCACCACTAGAAAAAAATTAGCCAATCATGTGTCTAGTTGATTGGGAAATCCCGATAAGTAAATAACTCAAAAGTGGGAAAGATATGGGATTAAATAGGGGTAGTGAGCAATGAAATCCAAGATGTTTATACCTATATTTTCTTTGTTAATGTAACAAACTTAAAGCAACTGTCTAAAAAGTAACAACTGGAGCACACAAACACACACACACACACAATTTGGAACAGCAGAGAGGTAAAATATGCTAAAATTTTCATTATTGAGGAACAGGATCTAATTGATTATTTCATTTTTGAGACTCTTATAGGAATAATGTTCCAATTGCATATAAAGTTACGAACTTAGAAGAGATGATTTATAAAAATTTAGAGAGAATTTTCATTAAGAGGTAATATAGCTTCCAAATCACTGAAGAGAAAATTAACAATAAAAAATTAATTAATCCAGGTAATATGGAGTAACACTGACCATATTTACCACCCTACAGTAAACCACAAAATGGATAAAATATATGAAGCAATGATTTTTAAGACACGTGAAAACGATCATCCACTAGGACCTTGTCCTGCCACCTCTATACCAAGGCTGCTAGCCCTCCTACTGCCATCACCAATGATGTCCACCAGGAGGTGACATTTCCTTCCTCTGCTCCTACTGCAGAGCCAGTCCTGAGTAGTCCTTTTCCAGGTTTTTGGCAGGCAGCTCCCAGAAGTGCTCTCGTGGGCCTTGGTCCCTTTTAGCCACCAGCAAAGGGATCAAGGATGAGCAGTGAGACTCCTTCCTCATCCAAGACCTAGGAACCTATCTGACTTCTGAGCAGCCCTTCACTCTTGTCTGCTGTCTGGTACTCTCCACCCGGCTTCCCGAGTCCCCGGCTTGGGCAGTCTGCACGCTGGCCAGAGACCATCAGAATCTGTTCCCCCGCCAAGAGGCCACGCATGATCTTGAGCAGGGCTCCAGGCCTCTGGAGCAGCACTGCTTGGACTGCGTCCTGGTCCTGGGCTCGTGAGCTCCATGCCCCTGGCTGAGTCAGTTAACATCTCTAAGCTACAGTTTCCTCATCAGTAAAATTAAGACATAATATGGAAAAAAAAAATCAGAATCTGAGGGGGATTAAATTTCTGGTGATTGAAGATTATTTTAATTTTGAATTATACAGCAAAGGACATCATACAATTTTTACTACTTCAGAATTCTAAAGGACAGCTTCTACTATTAAAACTAATACATGCATGTACACACAAACACACTTGCAGACACACTGGCTCTGCTCCACATACATCCCCACGGGCACACACACATGGATTCAATTAACACACACACACACACCCATAACATACACACAACCACACACGTCTTCAGGCCCACACACATACATAACATTCAGAACCACATACATCCCCAGGCATGCGCGCACGCACACACACACACAGTCATGTACCACACACGTCCCCAGGTGTGCGCATGTGCACACACACATCTTACACACTTTGGCGTTATTCTAAATCAATTTACAATTGAGGGTCACAGTGTCCATTGTTTTACCCACTCAGAAGATCCTGACTTTGGGGCGTGAAGCTGGAGTCCCTCCTCTCTGGAGATGATCTTTACCACTTACAGTCTCAGTAGAGCCAACATAACTGCTCTGGACCTTTGGAAGTGCGGGGCCAGAGCATACCTGGGAGCTCACATCCTATACATGTAAACATGTTTAGTGCAGTAGGTTCTAAACTCCTGCCTTTACAAATATACATTCATTACAAGGGGGAAGGCCAGGTTCAAATTTAGAATTCCCAGACACAGGGGAGTCCTGCAAAGAAAGTGAGCGTGTGGGGAGAGCTGATCCCCAGACTCTGATCACTAGCCTGATCCTTTTCTTCCCAATGCTGGGTCCATCCCTTGCCACAAGGGGCCTTGGATGTGCACAGGGGGACACTCAGACCTTACGTCCGGGCTCTGCTCGTACCCTCCATGCAAACAGCTGCCCTTTGGCCTCTCTGTGAGTCCTAGGAATCTGAACTCCGGGGAGAGCCGGTGCAGGCACTAGAAATGGGTCAGGGGCTGCTGAGACAGGGCATTTGGGGTCCTGGGTTTCTAGAGCACGGGATGGAGCCAATGACCATGTCCCCTTGGCCCTGCTAACTCCACCCCATGGAGGGCATGGCCAGAGGAAGTGTCAGGGCCATAGGGACCCTCTGTAGTGCAGGACTCAAGGCAGCGGGCCCCCTTGCCAGGGTCTAAGGGCAGAAGCCCTAAGGAACGGTCTGAGGAGGATGTAAGGTATCTTCATTCCCATTAATTAAAAAAAAAAATAAAAGCATACCACAGGCGTGGGTGGAAAGGGTTTTGTTAGAACAAGGGAAGGCACTTGCCAAGGTCTGGCCATAGAGGGCTGGTGGGTTTGCCAGGTTGATGAGGAACCAACAGGCCGTTAGTCTCCACTGGGTCTAAACACCTCCTGAATTCCTATGGGTGACACTGAAATGCAGTGAGACATGGAACCCTCTTAAGTTGTTAAAATCTTCATGGTGAGATATTCAACTCTCTCCTCATTCTTGGCTACAAAAGCACGATAAACACAGGCAAGAAACTCATTAGCCTGTTTGTTCTTTCACTATTCGTCTGGCGCTCCCTCTTGTAGGGGTCTTTATCACATCACCCAGGGCTGACCAAGCTCAGGATTATAGCTGATTTTCCGCAGGTGGCATCACTTGCTGGTGACACGAAGCAGGCACGTTAGCCACCTCCCAAACACTAAGTCTCCTCCTGGGGGGAGCCTGCAGACCCCCAGTCTAGACTCTGCACCACGATGCTCCTTAGTGCCACTCCCATGTTGCTCTCCTGGCCTCTAGCTCTGACCAGAACCTCGCTGGATTGTCGATAAATGTCACCCATATACCACGTCTAAGCTTGGGGTCCAGATGTGACCATGCTTCTTATTTTCTTCCCATCGATTGATTGATCTTTGTGTAATCGTTTTGGCAGGAAGGCCAGTACCGCCCTCTTGAGGCCTCCCCAAGCCTCCTATGTCTATAACTGTCATAGCGCCCCAGGGGATTAGGTCTGAAGCCTGTCACTCAGACCCGATGGCACCTGGAGTGACAGGAATCCACTCCTGCTGTGGCTCGATGTGGCCATACAAACGGATCCCACAGGCCCTGACGTCACTTGACTCGCTGCAGGGATGCTCCCACACTGCCCCGTTCCCCCCAGAGACAGAGGGCTTTCTGCTTGTTCCCGAAGGCCCCAGCTCCGTGGGGGCACCGGGTCCAGTGGAGCGTCCAGCCTGGTTCCCCGCCAGCCCTTAGGGCCTTGGTGGGGCCTGGAACATCAACTGCCCTCCCCTTAGGGGCCCGTTTGTCCTTTCCAGCCAACAGACCTAGGTCATAAGCACTTTAACTCACCTGAGGGTGTTTTCCTCACTTCAGGGGCAGTGAGGACGGGGCTTCTTCACACTCCAAGTGCCCCAGGTCTGGATGCAGACAGCCTGGCTCTCCCCCCAGTCCTGCAGTTCCCGGCCACACCTGCTGCTGGTCACAGTCTGTGCTGTGTTCTCTTCCAGGAAAAGGGGTGCACTCTGCCCCCTGCCCCGCCCCCACCAGTGGTGGCAGAGGCGGCGGACAGGCAGGTGAGCTGGAGCCTGAGACCGTCCCCGGAAATCAGTGCCCCAGAGGCCGCTGGTGACTAGAGGGACCACAGGGCAGAAGGCAGCATCGGATGGGAGGAGGAGGAAGGTTCAGGACAAGGAGATGAAAGGGGGAACAGATAGCACTGTGAGGACCTCGGCCATGAAAGGGAAGAGAAAAGACAGTGACAGCTGTAGCGGTGTTGGTGTTAAAAGCTGCGGGCTTTTTCATTTAATTTTATTAATTACCATTTCATATAGTGGCATATTTTTATTTGATTAAAGATTAGGTGCCATGTCATATAACAGGATATAGTATGTTATTATTTATTAAATAATACATAATAGTAATATATACTAGCATATTATGTTCTGTTTATTTATTATCAGATAGTATATAATATATATGTAGGTATTTATATACATTATATATAATTCATGCATCTATATAATATATAACACATAACAATGTAGGATTATGATTAATATATTTTATAACAAGATTACATAACAATAATGATGTAATATTGCCCATTGTATGTCTTGGTTCATGACATATTCTCACCTTAGGTGCCTGTCAGAAATATTAATGTATTAAACTTAATATTATAAGAAACAGTTGTGAACCTATCACTCAACATCATAACAGGACTATTGACAGTGACATACTGTGTCTTATCCTGCTCTTGGCCTCTTCTCACAGGAAGTAACCAGCATCCCGAGTCCTGGCTTCCCCTTGCCTTGTGTTACTTTCACATACACAACATTTAAGATCAGTTAAAACAAGTGAACTGCAGGTACATGCAATGAAGTGGGTGAATCACACACTCCATGTTAAATTGAAAAAGTAAGCCCTAGAATGTAGCCAATAGTGTGCTATGCTTTTAACTGTGTATATATGTCAACTAAACTCACTGAATTAAGAACAACTACAGCTAGAGTCCAGGTGGGAGAGGGACAGATAAAAGGTGAGGTGAGCAGGTTTGCTGCAGGTGAGCGAGTTCCTTTCCAGTGACATGCCATTCTCTCTGAAGCAGGAGGCAAGGCCATCTGCTGGGAGTCAGGGAAGAGACAGAGGGAAGGTTAGAGGTGTGCAGAGAGCAGAGAATGTTGACACCACTGAGTGGTAAGTGGGGAAATGTGCTCACTAGAGAAATCCTGGAGGATTGCCTGGCAGTGGCAACATGGTGGGCATTGATTTGTAGTCTTAGAAACCTGTGCTGGGAGAGCCTGCTGCCTGCAGGCTCAGAACAAGTAGAGCTGGGTGAACCGAGATGGAAGTCGGCCTGGTGAGGAACTGAAAAGGTCAAGGCTCAAGGGGGTTTTGTCTGTCATAAAGAGAGTGCTGACTGTGGATGCAGAGCTGGAAGGTGGGGAAGTGGAAGTAAGAGGAACGTGGACAGGCAGGAAAGCAGAGGAGTCAGCGCATGATGCCCCAGTGAGGGTGAAGGGGGGCCAGGGAGGCTGGTGGAGAAGCAGCTGGACGGCTAGAGGAGGGCACTTAAAGGGGAGAGGCTGGACCTGGGGTGGAGACACGCCCGGGTATGAGCCCGTGGGTAGGGTGAATGGGGGATGGCTGGCTCAGGCTGACGGTGAAGAAGACCCTAAAATGAACACGCTGGTGGAGGGAGAATGAACTTTGAAGTCTTGATGGTAGGAGGCGAGGCAATACAGAGCTGGTGGTCCAGGTGCTCCTGACTGAGGCAGATGAGCAGGGAAGCCAGGGGGGCAGGCACTGCTAGGAATGGATCTGGGTTTTCCAGGTGCTCCCACGAGGGGAGGAGCAATCATCTGAAGGGGGAAAGTGAGCACAAGGAGGCCAACCCAGGCTCCTGATCAAACGGGGGTTGTGAGGGGGAAAAGTGTCAACTACAGAGATGGTGGCCCAGGAAACAAGGACCACGGGTGAAGTGAGGGGACACTCAGAGAATAGAGGGAGAAGAGTCTTCTGGGTGTAGTGGGAAGAGAGGCCCCAGGACAAAGGAGCACAGAGGCACAGTGATGAGGATGGACCGGCTCTATGGTGACACTGCAGGGATGGCTGGATCTCTGTCCTGAGGGCTTAGTTTGGGGGGGCTACTGGCCTCATGAGGACCCCCCTTTCAGCAGCCTCGACAGACGCTCCTGTTCCTGAGAGCTGTGTGGCCAACACTGTTCTCGGAGGGGCTCTGCCTCCATCTTCTATCATACTTCCCTGCCCAGCCCCCGACCGCCAGCGAGGGAGCCTGGGCCTCGCAGCTGCTTCCCATGGAGGGAGACAGGCTCCTTGGAGAAGCAGGCTGATCTTACTTTTCTCCGTAACCCAGGTCCTAGCAAAGCGCCAGCGTGGCCCATTCAGAGGCTCAGATACTTACTAAATTAACTTAAAACAGTAGAATAGCAGAGCTGGAGGAAGTGACCACTGAGCTCACAGAGTTCACTGCCCAAACCTCCATTCTACAGATGAGGAAACAGAGACCAAGCAGTGAAGCAGCCTTGGCCAAGGTCACGCTGCTCCTTAATGCTGGCCTGTGTGGGGCATGCCAAGTGATGAGCTGCAGTGAAGGGCCTGAGAGGGGGCTCTGGGGCAGACAGCTTGGGTTCAAGTCCCAGCTCTGCCACTTACTAGCTGTGTGATTAATGACTGTCCTTCCTGTAAAGTGCCACCTCATTGGGTTGTCGTGAACACAGAGTTCCTGGAACAGCACGACAGAGTTCTGTAAGGGTTTGCTGTTGCTTTGGTTACTATTATTATCACCAAGTGAACCCTGAAATGAAGAACAAAGACAGCAAGAATTTTTATTTTAAAGGATTCTAAAATCTGATGATGAATGTTTGATTTAGTCTATTCAAGTCTGCATTTGACCCTTATTAACAACTACACAATGGATGACTTTTGAGGAAATGTTGCTTCATGACTTTAATTCTCACTAACGACACAGGCTATTCAAAAGGAAGCAGCTTTTTTCCAGGAAGAGGGACAAAAAGTTAACAATATCTCGGTACCTCTCAGTCCCCAGTGAATTGGTTGTGACCTGTCAACCCAACTCTGGGGAACTGCCCACTCCTCCTGGGCTTGCTGCACTGCCCCGCGGCCTCCAGGGGGCGCTGTACCCCCACACGAATCCAGTCTCTTGGTTCATATCTTTGCTTCAGATCCCTCAAGGACTGCCCAAGTCCCAGGGCCCCATCTGCCCCGCCAGCCTCGCCTGCTGGACTCCAGGACACCATCCTGGGTCTCAACCATCCTCTACTCCTATGCCCGCCCCACTACTCTTCACTTTGTCCTTCAAATGTGGGCTCCTGTGGCTCTCCACCCAGCAGGGGTCTCCCCGTCCTCCACCTCGGGTAACTGCATCGTCCTGCACGGTGCCTAGCAAACCCATGTGGAGTCAGGAAGAATACAGAACAACAGGTGCTCAGAGGGGCTGCCTTTCCCACTGCAGGGGCCCTGGAGAGCTTTCTCCCGGCTGGTTATTCACAGGCGCTGAAGCTGTAGAATCTCGATCTCACCAATTTAAAGGGCATCATCACTAATTACAAAAGCAATCATTTTTTCAGTAGCAAAAGGACAAAAGACTTTGTGCCCCGCACCTCCAACTTTCTTCTTCTGCCTTCAGAGGTGATTCTCACTCTCTGGGCAAGGGTAGAAAGCAACACACAGAATATTATTTTTCAATGTTTTCTTTCCCACTCTGAAGGTTGCTTTCCCAGAACCGATGAAGGCAAGGATGGTTTGGCTTCCCTGGACTGAGGATTCAGAGACGCAGGGGGGGGAGATAATTCAGCATTATTGAACCAAACAGAGACATTAAAAGGTTCTACTCTAAACAGAAAGGAAGCAGGATGCTATACAAACGGGAAACCATAGTTGGAAATGCAATAACGAGTTACAAGACAATAAACATGAAGATGTAAAAAAGAAAAAGTACATCAAAATACAAAAAGGTGGTAATGGGAGACGGTAGCAAGAAAAGATAGATTTTTTTCTCTTTCTTTCTTTTTTTTTCTCATTATTCTTAGCATGTGTTGGAGCCTACGTGATTATCAGTCTAAAGGAAATAGATATAGTAATGGATTGATATACCTGAAAAAAAAGATAACCACAAATCGAAAGCATACAATAGAGTCGCAAAAAAAAAAAAAAAAAAAAAAGAAACAAACTCAAAATGGCTTAAAGACTTAAACATTAGACAAGACGCTATAAACCTCTCAGAAGAAAACATAGGCAAAATATTATTTGATATATATCTCAGCAATGTTTTCCTAGGGCAATCCACCCAAGCAACAGAAATAAAATACAAAATAAACAAATGGTACCTGATTACACTTATCAGCTTTTTCACAGCAACAGAAACCATAAGCAAAACAAAAAGACAACCTATGGAATGGAAGAAAACTTTTGCAAAAGATGAGACTGAGCATGGCTTAAATTCTAGACTATATAAATAGTTTATACAACTTAATAAGAAAAAAAAATAAACAACCCAATCCAAAAATGGGCAGAACAACTAAACAAGCAATTCTCCAATGAAGATATACAAATGACCAATAGGAATATGAAAAAAAGGTTCAATATTGCTAATTATCAGAGAAATGCAAATCAAAACTACAATAAGTTATCATCTCACACTAGTCAGAATGGCCACCATTCAAACATCCACAAACCACAAATGCTGGAGAGGCTGTGGAGAAAAGGGAACCCTCCTACATTGTTGGTGGGAATGTAGTTTGGTGCAGCCACTGTGGAAAACAGTATGGAGAGTCCTCAAAAGACTAAAAAAAGACTTATCATTTGATCCAGCAATCCCATTCCTGGGCATATATCCAGAAGGAACCTTAATTCCAAAAGACACCTGCACCCCAATGTTCACAGCAGCAATGTTTACAATGGCCAAGACATAGAAGCAAACTAAACACCCACTGACAGATGACTGGATAAAGATGTAGTATTTAGATATAGAAGAATATTACTCAGTCATAACAAAGAAGGAAATAATGCCATTTACATCAACATGGATGGACCTGGAGATTATCACACTAAAGTGAAATAACTCAGACAGAGAAAGACAAGTATCATATGATATCACTTGTATGTGGAATTTTTAAAAATGATACAAATGAACTTATTTACAAAACAAAAACACACTCACAGACTTAGCTAAATTAGGAGTTTGGGATTAACAATTACAAACTACTATATGTAAAATAGATAAACAACAAAGATTCACTGCAGAACACAGGGGAATATATTCAGTATCTTGCAACCTATAATGGAAAAGAACCTGAAAAAGAATAGACTATGTATATGTGCAACTGAATCACTATGCTGTATACCTGAAACTAACAAAACAGCTGTATATCTGAAACTAACAAAACATTGTAAATCAACCACATTTCAATTAAAAAAAAGATAAGCTCTAAATACCTTTATTCAAAGAAAATCTTCAACTCTTACCTCTTACAGAAAGTAAAATGGGAAGCTTGAGCAGGACCAAATTATACTGAATGAGAGGTTACATACCTTCTCCAGCACGTGGCCCATGCTACACCCTCACATAGTGTTTTCCTTCAGCTAAGAATGGCCCTTACTGCCCAGGGAGCGAGTCCTCCTGGGACAAGGCCTGTGTGGCAGTGGCCTTCTTGTCACCGCTCCATCTTACCAGGAGGCCAGGATTTTCAGAGGGGAGGGAACACAGAGCTCATACACTTCAGATCTATTTCCTGAGAAAAACTATGGAAAGACCAAATTCACCTGCAGTGTGGGAAACATGAGCAGGACCCCTTAGCAGACTGACAAGCCCGAAGCAAGACGGCCCGATGTTCACATCGGAACCAGAACAACAACCGTCTGGCCCCAGTTAAATGATCACCATCTCACCTGCAATGAACTGTTCGTACTCAGTGTCAGGGATGTTTCTGTTGAGACTTGAGAGATCAAAAAAGTCAGACCAGGGGATCCGGACCTGGTGGATGTCCAGGCTCTGTCAATGGTAGAGGCGGCCCCAAGGGGGTATCACCAGCACCGACTCCTCCATTTTCAGCAGGGTCTTCAGGAGGAAGGCGATGTGGATACAGACGCTCCTACGGAGGCTGAAGCCCTCTGGAGGGTTGACGTCACACAGAAGGTACCTGGCAGGGAGCAAAGGAGAGCGGGTCTTCAGGGCCAGGCCTCTGCACATGAATCCCGGCTTAGATAGAACAGATTCAATGGGAATCCCTGCACAGCACATGGTCTAGACTCAAGACACGTTCACCAGCTTCTGGTTTGTATAGTGGAGGCACTGCCCACCCGTCTCCATGTGACCAATTACTTCGAGTCCGGGAGCACATGCAGAAGACATCTTGGCATCTGTCTAACAACGCTAAGCACCTGACTAGTACCTGAGCACCTGTTCTCCAGGGGCTCTCAAGCTTCTTGGCCTACAGACCCCTGTACCCTCTTAATTACTGAGGACTCCGAAAGGCTGCTGTTTATGTGGGTTAAATCTATCAATAGTTCCTGTGTTAGAATTTAAATAAGAACTTTAAAAAATGCTTATGAGTTCACTTAAAAATAATAACAACCTACTACATGTTACCATTAATACTCTTAAGCAAAAAATAAGTATATTTTTCTAAACAAAAATTATTAATGAGAAAAATAGCAGTAATTTTAATTTCTGCAAATCTCTTTTGGACTGGTGAGAGCTGAATTCTATCTGCCTCTACATTCCCTGTTTTGTGATATCACAGACCAGGTTTTCCCTGGAAATCCCCACAGGAAACTCGGGAGTGCAAGAGTGTGCAAAAGGCAGGTGACATACCGGCATTTCTACGAAAATAGTCTTGCATCTCAGGGGCCTCAGACACACTTTGATAACTGCTGCCCTACCCTAGGCGAGACTCTCCTACACAAGAGCCAGGCAAGGGTCCTGGCTTCTTTAATGAGTTACCGCAGCCACACTCCTCCCTTCTCTGTGTTAATGTTTCCCACAACCTCCATTACCGCAGATGAGGATGTAATCCTCAACTGGGGCCTCTAATCCCAGAAGACTGCCAACTTTGAGAGGGAAGGCCCATCTACCATCCCTGCACCCCGCACAGTCTATTTTGAGTCAAGCCCTAGATAACTGCTAATCGGCACTGACCCTTGTCTTATTCCTGAGGTTTACTGAAGGAGCCAACATCTGGATGGAACTGAAATTTCCCTGCAGATAAACAAGGCTGATAAACCACCGCATTCCAACATCTGATTCTGGGGCTCTTCAAAACCCGGATAAGGCCCCGCTTCATAAAAGACAGGTCCTCCGCCTGCCTTTCCTTGGGGTTTTTGGAGGCCACGGCCAAGCAGGGCTACCCGGACTCGCGGTCCCAGCCCCAGTGCCCGAGGGGGAGGAAAGCCCTAGGCTGTACCCCAGCCCTGTCCTCCCCGCCCCAACCCGCTCCCCGGCACCACAGCTCCTCCCCGGCAGCCACACCAACCCGGATCCCACCCCGGTCCATGTCCACTGGCCCCGCCAACGGCGCGGCCGTACGTTTACCGTCTGTGGGACCCCGCCCCAGACAGGATGTCGGCCGCCGACTGACCAGGCCAGAACTAGTCGCCCAGGCGAGCAAGCCGCCAGCCCCAGCAGCAAGCACCGCCATGGTCCCGGGCAGCTGCACACTTCCGGATCCCGCTGCCCGCCCCAGAAGCGCACACCGGCCCGCGCAGAGCGCGGCGCATGTAGCCATGGCAACGCCGCGGGGCCCTCCCCTAGCGCTTGCGTCTGTGTCCTCCCGAGGCTAGACGTGAGAGGGCAGAAATTGCGGAGCCAATGGGAGCCAGGGCTCGGCCAGGACGGGGGCTGGGGGGGGCTTATGGGGCAGTTGGGCGGGGCCGGGGCGGGCGGGGCCGAGCAGACGTCCTCACCTGCAGTTGGCGCCGACCGGAGGCTGGGGCGGTGCTGCCACCAGTGGGCGGGCCGGCGGGGCGGCGGGGCAGCGGGGCGGGGTCACCCTCACCTGTCCGTGTGTGGCTCAGCCTGGGATCCGGGGCCTCCCCTTGCACCGGACGTGGACCCAGGCTTCCGTTGGGCAAGATAGAGGACTGAGCCAAGGCACAAACAGCTGGCCAGTTAGGGCACCTGAAGTGCAGATCCGCCAGGCCCGCTCCTGGCCTTGAATTCGAGCTGCTGGGCAGTTTCCAAGGAGACGGGATCTGTCCCAAGAAGGGAGTTAGGGCAGGGGTGCCAGATGCCGGGTTAGGTGCGGTCTTACAGACGAGCCACGGTGAGAGGGTTCAGAGAAGACCCTGTGTTGGCGGGCCTAGGAATTTGGCGTATGGGGTGGGGATGGTGTGTGCCATGCTCTGTGGCCTCCCCAAGAACTCTCACCCCCAAGCAAGGGACCCTGCTCCCTCCACCATTCACTGCATCCCCTGCCTTCCCCAGCACCACTGCCCCTGCCCCCGGAGTGTCCCATGACCTCTCCCCACACTGGGCACTGTCCCTGTTACAGGTACTGAGGTCCTGGTGGTTCCAGCCATAGGGTGGGGGCTGTATCTGACCAGTTAGGATGCCTGGAGCCTTGTATGAAACCTCAGAGCATAATGCAGACGTGCACAGAGGCCCCTCAAACAGGATTCCCTGCATGGCCCTCCCACCATGGACCCACAGCGCAGCTGCCACACCAGGCCAAGCCTGCTGGAAGACCGCTGGTCCCTCTCATCCTGTTCCTGATCAAGAGTGCACCACCCACACTGCTGGGTATTTAGGGGGCCTTAGAAGAGCAGCTGGTATTTTCATGGGCAAATATTTGCTCTTTTCTGAAGATTTCAGTGCAAAGGGACGTAGGATATGCTTTTTCTGTTGCCCTGAAACTGGTGACTAGGATGCAAACTTAAGTCAAAAGAGGTTTTAGAGAGAGCTGCAAAATATATAACCCAAAGATCACTGTTCCCCAGCAAATGCAACACCACCTGGCCGGTGGGGTCCTGGTCCCTCTTTCTGGAGGTTGGGGTTTGCACCCTCCAGCTGGGACAGAGCCCAAAACAGCTCTGAACACGCTCCAACAGGCTTTCCCAGCACAAAATGCCTTTATTTTGAATCTGGGTGAAGGAACCAGCTGAGAAATCTGAGTAAATCTTCCTGGGTGTAACCATGCCTTTTATGCTGAATGAAAGAGCGGCTCTCCACATGCTAACATCTTAGAACTGAATGTTTGTCGAAGCCTTCATGCATGTAGCATGTTGGGAACAGCGTTTCATGGTGAGGGGGACTATATAACTTACATGTGTATGGGGAAGCCCTCACTCCAACAGGCTTTTCCCACGCAAACTGCCTTTATTTCGAAATTGGCTGTTGCTGAGAAATCTTGGTAAGCGTTCCTAGGTATAACCATGCCCATTATGCTGGATGAAAGAGCGGCTCTACACTTGTTCACATCTCAGAAATGAATGTGTGTTGAAGCCGTCATTCACGTAGCGTGTTGGGAACACAGTGTTTCGTGGTGAGAAGAACTATGTAAATTACATGTCTGTGATGAAGCAATTGCTCGAAATGGGTATTCCAGCGCATACTGCCTTTATTTTGAAACTGGCTTCTCAGAAGACCTGTGGTCTCCACTGCAGGTCTGTCTCCAAGCCCTGGGCCAGCATGGTGACTCTGCTCCCCCTGTCTATTCTGGGAGGTCTAGGTGTCCTCCATGGCCCTTCCACCATTGTTTCTTTTGGAAACACCCCGCAGATGAAATGGGCCTGAGAACAGGAGAGCTGGATGCCAGCAGCCACTGCCCAGTTTGTGGCTCCTGGGAGGGGCATCTCCTCTCTGTGGGCTCTGATCTCCCCTCCCCTCTCCCCTACCCCCACCCCTCTCCTCCTGCATTTCCCGATTGATCCCTGGATAATGGTCCATACCAGGAATGACCTGGGAGAGGTTTTATGAGTCTTTAAGGGAAAAAAAAAAAGAAATCTTTAAACAAATTACTGAAAGTAACTTCCAGCTTTCCCGGGAAAGCCCTCTTTCCAATGTTTAAGGCTAGTTGACAAGGTGTCAAATTGCCTAACCACTCACATCTGAGCAACTGCTAACTCTCTCCAGTTCCCCGCAGCATCCACCTCTGGCTACTTGGCCACAAAAGGGCAAGAAAGCTCTTTCCCCACGCCAGCGCAAGCGTGGCTTTGGAGGCAGTGGAGGCTGAGAGAAAGGGCCCCGCCCTGAAGTTTGGGGGGCCTCCAGCCACAGCCAGAGGAGCGGGGGTTTTCAGAGTGCCCCAGCAGGGAAACCAGGCAAGGCTGCCTGGCCCAAGTCTTCCCTGCCCAGAGAGCCCCATGAACTGCTTTGGGCCCCACTCCCCATTTGGGCCCCCTGCAAAAAGGTACCACGGGATCCACACATGAGAAGGCAGAAGGACGGCCCTTTGGCCTGGGGTCCCAGCAGGTGTGTCCTGTGAGACCTGTGGCCACATAACTTCCTTGTCTCTACAGGTCAGTGAAGGGCCTGTGCTGGGCACCTTGGTGCTCAGGAACATGGGAACAACTCTAAACTCAGAAGAAGGACAGAGAGACTCTGCCTGGAAGCAAGGATTCCAGGGAGACACCTTGCCCAGAACTGGGGGACTGTGTGCTGAGTAGACCCCTGGGAGGCAATGTGGGGCTGTGGGGTCCTCTTCAGAGAAGGGAGCAGGTGTGCTTTCCGGGGGTGGGGCCCTGCTTTGTCCAGTCATGTCCTTGTGCAAGACTCATTTACAAACACCTTCCAGTCCACCTAGGGGTGGCCTCAGGGTTGGGGGTAGAGGAGGAGAGTGAAGGGTGCAGACTTAGGGACCCCTGACCCACCCAGGGAGCCAAGGGTCAGTGGGAACATCGTGGGAGTCTAGTGCAGGGGTGGAGGACGAGCACTAAGAACATGCCAAGTCATGCAATAAAGTGACCCGTGATCACGAGACACAGGTGGCTGTACACCAAAGGAGGGAGATAGAAATTTAGACCCAAGCTCTGAGAACCTTGAGAGGGGCTGGAGGGTCCCAGGAGCCCTGAGGAACAGCTCTTCTAGGGGCAAATATATCCCAATACACACATTTCTCATGGATGCTTTTTGGGGTGCAGAGTGAGTTACCATGATCCTGAACTTAGTATGCAATCCCACCCCCTTGTTCATCACGATTCCTGGCAATAAATTGCTGTCATTTGTCCCTGGACATGCACAGGGGAGGTGACTGCTGTGGGGGTCACTGCAGTTCTAGAATCTTCTGGTGTGGGCTCTGTGACCACAGAAACCCAGGGGGATTTCTTAACGGGAGCACATGGAGACCATGCCTGCAAGGACCACCCTCATGGGATGGCCAATGAGCCCGTGGTACCCAGGTCACTAAGTGACGAATTTGTGAGGTTGCCTGGGGTAACCTGGGGGCATGTAGGTTTCTGTGGTCAGCACGTGGGCCCAGCACTGCGGGATGGTCTTCACAAAGAGGGGCCTGCCATCCTGATGATGGCTTCTAACACCTGCAGGGAAAGCTCCCTGGGCTCCTGGAGGTCCATATTGAGAACGTCCTGCCAGCCATGTGGGATCACCTTCCCCTGATGCAGAGGCAGACCTCTCCCCCTTGAGGCCTAGGGGACACCTGGCTCAGGTCCCAACTGTGTGCCCTGGACACGCAGAGCCCCAGATCTCTGGCACAGCCTGGGGTGTGGTTGTGTCAGTGCAGGAAAGGCCCAGGGAAGGGGCTCATTCAGGGACAGAGGCCACTCTGAAGGGATGCTGGACCTGGCAGCGAAACACTGCTTCAGAACTTACCTGGGCTGGGTTTTCAAACTGTGGGATGGAAGGGCCTCTCCTTCCTGCGGTGCAGTGGGGGGAACTAGATCCATCGTCAATGTCAGCCCTGAAAATGGAGGCTGCCCTACATCCATTCCTGGAAAGAAAAATCAGGCCCCTCCAGCCCAGGTGACTCAGAAATTCATTCAGCAATGTTCGGGGCCCCCAGTTTAGGTTTTTAATTAGAGCTGAGCGGCTCAGGAGGCCAGATCCCTGTCCGTGGCTCCAGGAGTAGGCTTTCTGCTGGGGGCAGGATTCTCACAAACACCTGTCTTTGTGGGACAATCCTCTCTGACCAGCTGGGAGGCAGGCTGCAGTTGTGGGAAATCGTGTTTCCATGAGCAGAGGGCCACCAAGTGGTGGGGGCATAGGAGACTGTGAGAATGAGTCCCACAAAATTTCTGGAATCAAAAAACTTGCAAATGTGAAAAAGTGCATAATTTGTTTTATTGAACAGGCTGCTTATGTACGTTTGGAGGGCCAGGTTCAAGGACTCTGCATCCATCCAGGACAATAGCCTCAAGAGAAGAACAGACAGAGCAGGAGGAGATCTGCGGTTTCCCCCAGGAATGAGGTGGAACAGGGATTTCTGCAGATTTGCAAGGAGTCCCCTACCACTGAGCATGGGTTTACAACCCCACGTGACCACCGTCGTGTTTGGCTTGGGCTCTGGGTCTGGGCTGCTCATGTATTCTTCCAGCTGAGTTCCAGAAACTAAGAGGGTAGAGTTAGAGGGACTGCGTTTGGAACCTAGTGAGGAACTGGATGGTCCTTTATATTGAGTCCCTTCAGCCTAATCACCGTAGCTGAATCCCAACACCCCCAGGCACCCAGGGTGGCTGTGGAGGGAGAGAAAGCCTGGCAGGCGACCTAGGGGTCCCACTGCTGTGTCCCTCCCTTGTCTTCATTCCCTTTCACCACAGAAGGTGTGATTGTCTCGTGTCATGGTGGCCACCGTAGTGTCCCTCCCAGCAATCTCTCTTCTCCATCAGGTGGGGTTCCCACCCCCGCTCAGCCTTCTCTCTGCATGGATGCTGAAGGACCAGGCCCACCTGAATTTCTGAGCTTGAGCAGTAAGGTGGAAACAAGAAACCAATGGAAACAAAGAAGCAAGTCATTGTGGCAAAACTGCCCACCACAGAGAAGCTGCCCTGAGTGGAAGGGAGGGTGTGGGCATGCCCATTTGTTTCCTGTCTCCCAGTGCTCTTAGCTTTCTTATTGCAGACCTGCAGGGTTACAACAAAATGATCTGCAAAACTGAAAATATTTACTCTCTCGCTTTTACAGAAAAGGCTGGCCAGCCTCTGGTCCAGTACCAGGCAAGTGATTGGAGTCCCTTTCCAGTTTGGAAACATCTGGGCAGGCCCAGGTTTGCAAAAGTCTTTAAGAGTAGTTACGGAGTTTTGCTTCTAAAATTCTTTGCGGCTGTATATACTTCTGAGATGCGGTTGTGCTGTGTAATTCTGAGCCAGGATTTTCTCAAACTGTTTCTCACTTCTTATACCAGACATTCCTAAATTCCAAGGGGAACTGCATATTAAGGAAGACATGGAATTTAGGAAAAGGATACAGATCTCATTTCCTTTTAAGCATCAGTGTACATCCATCATGGCAGTATTGGTTATGAGTTATTGATAGAGGAATTAAATAGTAACCAGATTAATAGAAAATAGTGGATTTTAGGTACACAGGTTCATCTTTTCAACATTTTTTGTAATACTTGCAGTTTAAGATGGCCATTCCTGAGAAACAGGTAGCCTCTTAGAATGAAATAGCATTTCCACTGAACCATACTTAGTTTTTATTTTGTAGACAGCAGGAAGGGTAATCCCACATCACACATTTGGGGACGTTAAAGAGAAAATGTAACTTTCTGGGAGCACACTGCCCCGTCTCCCCCTGCTCTTTTCACTGTCCCATTCTCCCTGGAAGGCTCTTTCTTATCTTCTTCTCATGGCTCCAGTAACTCTTTCTTCCTCCTCGTCCCTCAGCTGGTAAGGTTACTTTTCTACTTTGAACAAGCAAACAAGCCAACAGAAGAGAAGTTTCACAAGCAACTCCCAGCACATCCGCTCACCTACTGTTGTCTGTGACCTCACTCTCGGTGCCCCACCTCTTATTACAGGTGACATCGAAAGCCAATTCCTCGAAAAGTCCCCAGGGCCCCATCCCTCCCATCTTCTCTGGGTTGTCACTCCCAAAACCATCCTCTCTTTCACTAACTCATCTATTTTGTTCTCCTGCTAGTTGGCTCCCATCAGTATATAAACGTCCGTCTTCTTAAAAGAAACAAACAGCACTCCTTGACCCTAATTCGCCCCCACCAATTGCCACCCTGTGTCTTTGCAGCAAATCTTTAAGGAGTTGTTTAAACTCACTGTCTGCATCTTCTCTTGAGCCATCCCCTTTTACACCCACTCTGGCCCTTCCCCTGATCCCTCGCTCTATGGAAACTGCCCTGTCAAGGCCATCAGTGACCACATGTTGCTAAATATAGCGGTCAATTTTCAGTCCTCATCATGCGTAACCCCTCAGCAGCATTTGACCCAGCTCTTCCATCCCTCCTCCCCCGTGTTCCTGCTTCACTCAAACTCCAGCCCATCACTCTGTCTGCTTTCTGCTTTTGGTCTACTGGCTGGTCCTTTGCCAATGTCTCCTCTTTTCCCAAACATACACTGTGGGTGTGCCCCAGGGTTGGCTCCTGGGCCTCTCATCTCTCTCTCTGCTATTTTTTTGGTGGAAGCAACCCAGCCTTGGAAATTGGCATGCCATCAATTTCTCGATTTCTCCAAAACTCCCTGATTTGCCCTTTCCATCTGGACCTTTATCCCTGAGACTCACATTCTTTTTTTTTCATTAATCTTGCTTTCACATTCATACATATGTTCTACTATGTAATGACTTTTCCAAATTTTGTATCAGTAAATATATATATCATGTAAAATGCTCAAATCTGTATTATTTCCACTAAGGTGCTTATTCTACCTTAGAACCTTTCTGCATTTCTGTATTTATGTGAAAAAAGCGAATAGTATTTCTACAAGCCTCATAGTTACACAGTGTGTTTGTTTGGGGCTATTATGTAACATGAAATAATGATACATCAACATAATCCTTTTTCATTTATTTTTATGTAACACCAAGATGATGTTTTTGCACTGAAGACTGGTTTTATTGAAATTTTACCTACGTTATGGACAGTCAGTTTATGTGAAAGCCCTCATTTCTCCCCTTTTCTGATATATTTTCCATTTGGCTATATATAACATATACCTTGGCATGAAACAAACTTCCCAAATCATTCACATAATACAATTAATACATTTAAATTATATTTTTTAAATGTTAAAAAGAAAAAGAAAACAGACTCCTCTACCTATTAGGCATTTCTGTGGCAATATGTAATACACCCCTTAACCATGACATTGAAGAACTGAGCTGATACTATCCCCTTTCCACCTGCTCAGCCCCACCTTGTCCCATCCCTTGTGGATGGAGAGGACATCCCTCCCATTGTCCAGGTCCAGATGTTGGAACAATGTTCTTTCTCTCTTTCTCTTACACACACAGACAGCAAATCCAGCTTGTTAGAAAATTCTGGTTACTCTGTCTTCATTAACCACCTGCTCCCTGCTCCCCGCCCTCCTAAGAGCCACCTTCAGCCCTTCCTGGACACCAATAGCCTCCTGTTTCCATCTTTGCTTTCCTACAATCTCTCATCCACACAGGGTCAGAGGAAGCCTGCAAAAGCATACATTGAGGGGGTGGGTGTAGTTCAGTGGTAGGGCGCATGCTTAGCATGCAAGAGATCCTGGGTTCAAAAATGATTATAAATCAATAAAAAATGTTAAAAAAAAGAGATCCTGGGTTTAATCCCCAGCACCTTCATTAAAATAAATAAATTACCTCCCACAAAAAAACACAAACACAAAAGCTTAAGTTGGACTATATCACCCCTCCCCTCAAAACTCACTAAACGGGTCATCATTTCATTAGGAGCCAAAGACCTCACAAAGGCCTCAGGACCCAGCATGCTCTGCCTCTCCGCCCACACTCTCCCCCTCACTCTGGGGGTCTCTGGCTCTGGCTCTTCCTTCTTCCTCTGGATCTATTCTGCTTCAAGTTCATTACTCCGTGAGATCTGCCAGGATTGCCTTATTCCCTCCTGCCTGCCTCCCACCCCACCGCCATCACCGGAGTTTGCTCATATCACTCTTTTTTTTTTTTAATTTTTCCAAGCTCTTACTACCCCCAACATGCTGCCTGTTTCCTCTACTAAAACTCTGAGCCCCCAGTGATGGGGAGTCATGTCTATTTTGTTGACTGATAAAGCCCGAGAACCTTGTGAATGGGTCTAGTTAGGAGATTCCTGTACGTAGTAGGAGCTTATACACATTTGCTGAATGACTGTAGATGCCCTGGTCCAATCCGATGGAGCACTTCTGTGTCCTGCTCAAAGAATAACTGTCCTTTCCACCTGAGAGGGGGTGACAACTTCCTTGGTGATCAAAGGCAAGATCTTTTTGCTTTATGCTGTTAACCTTAGGAGGGGAGACTGGGGGATCTTCATATATATTTTTAAATTTGGTTCACTCTGCAGTTTGTCTTTGGTCTCTCTATAATTTTGAGAAACTCTTTATGAGTGATCATTCTTCCATCAGATTGAACAGGGTACAGGGTGAAGGACCAATCCTGTGCCATTGGCCATCCTATGTGTCATGTCCTGGGACCCAGTGGATGCTCAGCACGTAAGTGAACAGACAGGAGTGAGTGAAGAGATGGGAGCATCTCCTTATTGTGGTGGCTGCTCTCTGTCCGATGCCTTGAGATTTGAGGAAGGGTTTACAAGTGCGGAGAGGGGAGATCAGGTCCTCTGTGCTCTTCCTGAGTGCCCTGGCTTTACCCATTCCCCCAGCCCACTCTGGGCAGCCAAGCCGAGGAGCTGGGCCACCGGGGGTTGTGTTGATCAATAATACACCTTCACCCCAAGTCCGGGGGGTAGGTACCCTTGGTTGTAGTCTCTGGAGTCAGGTCCTTGGAGGAATTCCTCACCTAACTATGTTTTGGACCTTTTATTTTTCTCTATAACCTCCAGCTGAAGAAGAAGATTGTCTTAGACACATGGAAGCTGAGGACGCCTACTGTCCCTTCGGAACCCAAGTGGGGCTGGGAGTCTGCTGTTTGTATAGCCGGTGGGCTCGTGTTTCTTTGGGCATCCCTGTGCCTGAATTCCTGCAGTACACTCGGTGGTAAGGAAGGGGTGTCTGGCAGGGAGGGAAGTGGGTCGGGAGACTGCACAGCTGGGGAGATATTAACCTGGGGTGTGCAGGAGCCTGCTGATGCATGGCATCTCGGTGCAGGGAACTCTTCACGCTCAGAGGGGTTCCCACTCCCGCAGGGGCCATTTGATCAGGGTGCTGGGCTGTAAGGGGACCGCAGGGGTCCCAGTGAGGATTACAGTGCCTTCAGGCAATGGGAAATGAGTGGTCCAGCGGCACTTGAATTAACTGTGCACCCAAACCCAGCCCCCACCTCTTTCAGCCTGTTTCCTAATCTGCGAAACTGGAATGATATTAACCATCCCGCGGGGTCGTTGATGGGCTGGGACAGACTAGACAGACAGGAGCTGTAATTCCTCTGTCCCCTGATTGTTTTTCTTCTTTCTGACTATTTGCTCTCACAAGCTCAGTCTCTCTGTCTCTCTTTCTTTCACTTCTAACTTTCTCTCATGCTCTGGTTTCATTTGATTTCCAACCACCGACCCTTACCCTCGCCAATCCCCAGATGAGTGAACTTGATTTCTGTGTGTCAGTTCCAAATTCCCAGGAAAGATGCTCTGTCTCCTTCTGGATCTGTTGTCCAACCCATCAGTTGTGGCCAGAGGAGCGAGTCCCTCTGGGACCAGCAGAGGGTCTCCGCCCAGCCCCCTAGCCACCACTTTGGGAGCACATAGCTCTTCAAGGAGGAGGTAGTGGCTGTGACCTTGTGTCAGTCAGTATGAATTTATGTCTCCTCTTGCCCATCCTTCATCCTCCTAAACAAAGATGAAAATTAAACACTCCCGGGATTTGTGTCATGGAACACTCAGGGTGGGGGCTAAGGGGGCTGGAATCTCTGCTGCATTTAAGGGGCTACAGTGAATCCCCAACGAGAGCCTGCAAAGGGAACACCACCGGCCCCACCCGGCACTTAGGGTGCTGACTCTGCGTGATGTTGTACTAGGCTTCTGACCACAGCTCAGGGGTCTGGTCTGACCAGTTAGCCTTTGAAACCAACCAGCTTTGGATTCCTCAATCCCTCCCTGAGGTTTTACCTGAACCACCAGCATCTGTATCTCTGAAGACAGATGATGAGGACCCTTCACGTAAGCCGTTCGCACAGCCCTGTGCAGGCCTTTGTGCTTCTCGGTCTGCCCGGCGAGATAACTGAGGTTGGTATTTTACTGATGTTAGAAATAGTCTGGTTTCCCTATGTACTGTTTCACTGAACAAGCAACAGAAGCCATTTCTCACTGATAAAAGCAAAAAAGGGACTTAATGAAAAGATGCTGGGAGGGTGTGTGAATTGGCCAGGACCAGAGCCAACCCAGGAGCTGTAGGAGGTGTTAGGAAGCCCCAGGCACCAGGCTGGGCTGGGTGCTACCGGGCCCCCTGCCACCCCAGAAGGGACCCCTCTCCACCCGACCCTCCACCTCACTCACTGCAGGTTCACATCCCGGCAGGGCCAGGTCAAACTGAAGCCACCAGCACACACCTCAATGGCGGAGTTGACACCGTCTCAGCTGAGGGTGTGCCCGGTGTGGGGAGATGCCCAGTTAGAGGAAGGCAGTTAACCTACTGTTCCAAGTTAAGGTGCAAGTCTGTGCCCATCACTCAGGAGAGTCAGGCTGATCGGACCTCATTGTGGTGACTAGGCTGTCTGAGTTCACTTAATACTTTCTATGTTTGAAGGCCCTGGAGGGAGAAAAAGTGAAGGCTCTAGTACTTATTTTGTGTTTCCCACGTACCAGGTGCGGTAAGCAAGCCACTTCAGACAAGGCCCAGAGCAACCACGTTAGTAGGTCACAGAGCAAGTCGTGCAGTCAGGCCTCTGTGGTCCCAAAACCCATGTCCCCATAGGGTCCGTAGTTACCAGTGGAAACTGGGGGGATTTATGGGACTGTGTGCTCCTGTAGGCGCTGGGATGTGTGTGTTTAAATCCACATCTTCAGAAACTCGGCTAGAACCACATCCACTTATTGCATGGAGGCAGAGGAGGGGAGGCTTCCAGCCTCTGGTCCAGCTCGTGTGGAGCTCAGAAATTTCTCCTTCTGTCCTGAAAACAACACCGGAGCTGAGGGAGCTGCAATCCCACTGCACTTCTTAGATCCCAGAAAAATGAGGGGAAAATCTGCTCCCAACCCAGAGAGGCAGCTGGGCAGGCTTGGAGAGTCACAGCTCCCAGGGCATAACCCGCTTTTGTAAGAACCCCCGGGGCAGGCAGATTTAACAGGTCCCTGAGGCCAGTTGGAGTCTCAGAGTGGGGAAGTCTGAGTGTGACAACTCCAGGGGGCCAGTCAGAGGGGCCCCCTGCTCTTTTTCATGCATTTTACCTCCAGGACCGTGTCCTGTTTCAGAATGAAATCCAGAGGATAACTCCTCATGCTTCCTGCCTGGAAAGGAGAAAATAACTCTATTGAAATACACCCAGAACATTGTTTCATTGGGGGAAGTTGTTTTTGTTTGTTTTTTTTTTTAATGAGAAATTATTTTACCAGAGCCTAGCCAACCTGGGAGAGGGAAATCCCTTCTGTCTCACCCAAATTGGGGTGAGGGGAAAGAGACACACTTGTGGAGGTCACAGCTCAGGGCACAGGCTTAATGAGAAATAATCACAGGACAACAGATGCCCTGCTCTGTCCTGCTCCCCCAACACCTTACCTCCATGACAGTAGGGCCCGTGTGTAATAACAGGAATAAAACTAAAAGAAGTAAATATCTCAGGAGTGTCAAGGGAAAACCCAAAGACAGTGGGGAGATGAAAACAAGGACACACAGGCAGTTTTAGCCTCTCACATCAATAGCTGTAGCAAACTACACACAGCCCATCCCAGTAGATAAACAGAAAACCTCACAGAAGAAATTATTTATTTTGGTTCTCTTACCCAGTGCATTCCATGGTGCATCCTCGCATAGAATTGAGTGGAAGCAAGTCCATCTCAGAAGGGACATAACTGAAGAGGGATGGCTTTCCAGATTCTGATGGGCAGAGAGAGCAGCAGCCTGGGTGAGAGCACGGTGAGGGGTGGGGTAGGGGGTGGGCTGCCTTCTTCTCCAAATAAGGAAACTTCCTGAGGCCAGCACAGGAGGGAGGGCCATGGGGTGGAAGCAGCCAGTCTTCTTCCTGAGAACTGATGGGATGCCTCAAAGGGACCATTCAGGTACCCAAATTGGGCCGTGAGGGTGGGAGCCAGTCGGTCTGACTCAGAGCCCAGGACTGAGGTGGGCATACAGCAGGCTGGTCTTACTTGGCCGGATCCATTTCACTTCTCCAAAGCCCTGTGTAAAACATGAAGCGTGGATGGCCTGGTGAGCACAGCTCTGCCCTCAAGACCTGTTTCAACTCCTCTCTTCCCGGAAAACAGCATCTCTGAGCCCGTCCTTGGTGACCTCAGAGAGATCACCCTAGTGGCCCAGGCTAGTGACCGGGAACATGTACCTTCCTGCATCCAACCCCAGACATCCACTGATGCATCATATACTGGCAAAGATGTGAGTTCCTGTGCGTTGGTCTAACAGCAGAGACTCTGCCACAGGCCCAAGAGGTGGTGTGTGGGACATGCAGGGGTGCAGGAGTGTAGGCAGTGCAAAAGTGTAACTGGTGACAGGGGTGCAGGGGCTGTGGAGGGCGCAGGCAGTTCAGGGGATGCGGGGGTGCAGGGGTGCAGAAGTGCAGGCAGTGCAGAAGTGCAGATAGTGGCAGGGATGCAGAGGTGCAGGGAGTGTAGGGATGCAGGGAGGTGCTCAGGCACGTGGCCAGGATTAGAAGGCAAGTGCACATCCTTGCAGTCATCCTGACCCCGGGAGGCTAGTGCAATGGTTTGGGGCGGCGGAGGCGGCGGCGGCGGCAGCGGGTGGGAGGCTGCCCGGGCAAGCCGGTCGATTTCTTCTCTTCCCTGCAGCCTGGCCTAGGGGGGACCTTGGCCGCCGGAGATTCGCCAGATGTAGGACTCCAGGTAAGCTTGCTCCTAGGAGGTGGGGCGTTTAGGTCAGGGGGCGGTGGCAGCGGCAAGGGGGCGGAGCGGGGCTGCCCCTGGCGAACTGGTGGAATAGCTGCCTTCTCCCGGCTGCCGGGCCTGGGAGCGGCCTCTGCTGCCCCAGGTCGCCGGACACACCTGTCCCACTCAGCTTGCTGAGTGGGGAGTTGGGACGGTGCCATTAAGGTGCGGGGCCCACGGGGGTAGGGGGGCTGCCGCGAGGAAGCTGGCCAATTCGCTCCGCTCTCCCACTCGGCGGAGCCAGGGGCGGCTTCTGCTGCCTTAGAGGCGGGACGCCGGTCTCCAAGTGAGCTTGATTCTGGGAGGCGGCGGCGGCGGCTGCAGGGGGAGGGGGTCCGTTCCAGGGAGTTGCTCCATTTCTTCTCTCCCGCGCGGCCTGGCCTGGGGGCGACCTCTGCCGCCGGAGATTTGCCTGAGGTCTGACTCCAGGTGAGCTTCCACCTGGGAGATGGGTGAGGTGCAGTCAGGGGGCTGGTAAGGTGGTGGCTGCGGGGATAGGGAGGCTGCCCCGGGGTAGCTTGTGAATTAGCTTCCATGTCTGTGCCGCGTGGCCTGCAGGCGGCCTCTGCTGGGCCAGGTCCCAGGACATCCCTGTCCCACTTTGCCTGCTGGGGGCGGGGGGCAGTGTAGTCAGGGTGCAGGGGTGGCGGGAGTCGGGGGCCTGCAGCGGGGGAAAGGGCCCATTTGCTCCCATCTTCCCCGCGGCTTGTCCTGGGGGCGGTCTCTGTTGCCCTGGGTTACGAGACACATGTATCCTAGTCGGCCTGACCCCGGGAGGCGGGCGTGGTACGTTGGGGGTGGTGGCAGCAACGGCAGGTTTTCCCATGGAGCCGGTCCATTTGCTCCCATTTCCCCTCATGGTTTGCCCTGGGGGCGGTCCCTGTTGTCCCAAGTTCGCCGGACGTCCATCTCCAGGTCAGCCTCCTCCCTAGAGGAGGCCACCGTGAGGTCAGGGGGCAAGAGTGGTGGCTGCTGCGAGGGTAGGGGGCTGCCTTGGGGAGCTGGTGGATTGGCTCCCGTCTCCCCGATGGCCTGGTGTGGGAGTGGCCTCTCCTGCCCCAGATCACCAGACACGCCTGTCCCATTCAGCCTGCTGGGGGAGGGGCGCCATGGGTGGTGCCTTTAAGGTGCGGGGGTGGCGACGGCGGGGGTAGAAGACCTGCAGCGCGGAGCCTGTCAATTTGCTCTCCTCTTCCCCGCTGCCAATCCTGGGGGCGTCCTCTGCTGCCCAAGAAGCTGGATGCCCGTCTCCAGGTCAGCTTGCTCCTGGAACGCTGGCGCGATGCAGTCGAGGGGCAGAGGCAGCTGCGACGGCCGGCTGCCCCGCCTAATGGTTCCACATCTTCTCCTCTCCACTGACATGGCCTGGGGATGGTCTCTCCGGCTCAAGATTCGCCTGACACCCCACACCCGGTCAGGTTGCTCCTTGGAGGTGGGCTCAGTGAGATCAGGTGGTGGAGAGGAGAGAGGGGCTGCCCCTGGCGAGCTGGAGGATAAGCTCCCATCTCTCTGGAGGCCTGACGTGGCTGCCCCTCGTTCCCAGGTCACGCTTCTCCAGGTCATATTGCCCCGGGGTTGCGGTAGGGTGCGGGGGCGGCGGGGTGTTGGCGGGTTTATGGAGCCTGCCGCTTGGGAGCTGGTGGTTTAGCTCCCATCTCTTCCGCAGCTTGCCCTGGGGGCAGCCTCTTTTGCCCCAGGTCGCAAAGCACAGTTTCCCTGACAGCTTACCCATTGTAGGTGGGCAGGATGTGCTGAGGGGGCGGAGGCAGCTGCCAAGGCAGCGACAAAGGGGGCTGTCCCTGGCCAGCTGGTCAATTTGTTCCCATCTCAACCTTTGCTGCCCCAGTTTCTCAGAAAGCCCTTCTCCAGTTTATTCTTCTCCTGGGAGGTGGGAGCAGTGCATGCAGCCCAAGGTCTGGGCTCTCCCCTGGGGAGGGGCAGAACTCTCTTTTTCTCCTTTGTGTTTATTCTTCAGCGAAGTGGTTACTGGCCCCAATTCTTAATTCTGAGGAAGTGTAGCCTGTGTTACAGAAGAGCTGATGGACAGTGAGGTTTCTGGGTGGGTTTTCACATCAGCTGATGCCCCAGGCAGGCAGGAAAGCTATTACTCAGAGCTTCTTAGTCTGGAGTTGGGGATGGCCCCGCCATCCTCACCATGCTTTTTAAAAATGTGTTACTCCTCTCTTTTTCCTAGGTGACATTTTAGGTTATTGGGTCACAGATTGCTTACAAACTCATCCCTGTTCTCAAATATCTTTTAAACTTGGGTGAAGTGATAAGTAGGGGAAGATGATTTACCGAAAGGTAAGAATACTTAAATTTGCATTAAAGCTACATTCTGTCAATCTTTCTCAAATGATTTTTCTCTGATTCTAAATCCACGACCTAGTGAATGTTGTACTCCTGTGTAAATCATTGATCTTCACATCACATTTGTTGAGTGGTCAACGAGATTTGTTAATTAGATTATTCCTGAAAGGAAAAGCTCAGGCTTTTGAGAATTCCTTGTCTGATGTCACCCAGGCAGTCACAGTAGAAGACAGAGCTGATATAAAAATCCCTCAGCTGCCTGAACTGCAATGCTTCTGGAATTACTGATCCCTGAAATGCAGGTGACTCTTGATGATAATCTGGGGGATGGTTTATATGATCAGATTCTTCCAGTCCTGTAAATGGGTTCCGTGGCCACAGCCCCGGGAGAGCTTGTCATAAGGGCCATATCGTGAGGGGTGGGATGGGAAGGCAAGGTATAAGAGCTGAAATCACTGAGATTCCACACTCGCTAAACACAGACTCCAGAGCCTAATTGTTGTCAGGTTCTGTTCTGGATTTGAGACTGTGTTCAGACATGATTCTTGCCCTTCAGGAATCACTGCCTGGGTGGAAGTAACCTTTACATAGATCTGGGGAGGATGGCAATTAAGTAGATGGGCTGTTATGGTTCTCAGTGTGCCCAGGCTCACTCTTCCAGGCACTCGTGGGACTAACGAGAGTCATCTTATTCACTCATTCACTAATTTATTACCCTTGATTTGATCATTCGTCCCACAGTAAGTGAAAGAAGGTATCAGGAAGCTGAGTTTTGTCCCCTCTCCTATCACTGATTGTATCTGTCAGTCGGGCGCCTTGCGTATGCATTGTGAAATGGTGGTATTTCTTGCCCAATGGGGCTGCACTGTGAGTTCTGAGAATCAGGGGAGTCACGTGGGTAGGACAGCACCCTGACACACATGGCCCCCCCACCCCGTGAGACAGCATTGTCGATGCTCAGGTGACCCGATGTAGACCACAGTGCTAAACCTGAGTGTGTTCAGTGATCTTGGTGGCTATGAAAATACAGACTACCTTTCCCTACCTCTGGAGACACTGAGGGTGTGCACACCAGAATTCTGCATTTTAAGAAGCATTTTAACTAATTCTGATGAAGATGATCTGAGTGTCCCACTGAGAAACACTGGTGTGCGAGGCACCAATATTGAGGATTCTCAGGGAGCGATGTCTTTTCAGGGTTGTCCAAGGGCCCTCACTTGAGACTTTTGCCTTGGGTTTAATCGTATGTGTTCAGAAGTGATGTCTTTCACTTCCAGTGCTTGTCAGCATGCTCTGTGCAGGGATTTGCTCTCAGTAGATGGCAAAAACTATGATTCTTCAGGTCACCGAGCTAGAGTGTGAACGATATTTTATTTTGGTTTTCTTTATTGCAATGCAGAGTCTCCCGAGAACAGATTCAGACTGAACAGATTTGTGTCAGACTTTGGAAGACCGCTGGTGCCCAAGGGGTTCTCTGATAGGGCAATGACGAATCTAGGTCCCACTTTCACTGCTACATCAATGAAGTGGACCGCTTGGACAAGACCAAAGCTGGTATCCCAACCATAGCCCTTTACAGTGATATTCGGCTCCAGGAAGCCATCAGATGCAGCAGGTGGCCAGAGGAGGAGCCGAACAGGCTCATGAAATGTGACATCCCCAGCTTCATCAACACGGACCAGAACTCTTCCTTTGGGGAAGATGATCTCCTGATTTTCGAACCACCAATTGTTCTAGAAAATAAGCCAGTTGCCCAGACCTCACACAAAGACTTGAATTGAGAAACGTGCTTTGTCAGGTGTCTTTCTGAAGATATGAATTCTGTCTTTGTATTGCAGGAAGTCCTCTTTCACAAAATTGTATGTGTTTGTGTCTGAGAGAAAGAAATGGAGACAGACAGAAAGACGAAGAAGCAGAAGACAGCCCCCTCAGAAGAGAGCTAGTTAAGGTGAGTTTTGTGCCATTAAAAAAATATTTGGGGTTTTGGGAGGAACAAAGTATTTACACTGTCTCATTCTCCTCTTTGGAAACCTTCCCCACAAACTCAGTGTCAGCGTCCTTGAACAGGGGTTGGCACGGTGCATTTTATCTGGTGCTGCCACTTCCACGCTCTGCCTTTAGCACGTTGCTTTGCCTCTCAGGGCTGCCACACTTTTAACTGTAAGGTGAGGAGTCTGGAGTAGATGATCCATCCCAGCTCTGCTGTTTTGCAAATTACTGATTTCATATTTGGATGAGGCTGGGATACACCCAGAGCAGTATAAACCAGGCCCTACCTCCTGTCTCTTGCTGGGGCATCCCTCAGGTCTGTGCCTTCTACTCAACCCTTTACTGAGCCCAGCTTTTGTCAGGAGCCCAAGTGCCTACCGGGATGGCAGGAGACTTGTCTCTCGTGGTCACGGTGGCCGACAATTCTATTGGTTGTGCTGAAACAGCTCTTCTGAGATCCTCCGGCCACCCTTGCTCAAACCTGAGGACAGCCCTACCGTTCCTTTCCTAGGAGGAGGATCAATCCATGGTGCATTTTATGACAATCCTGTCCCCAGGAATGCACGGAAGGTTATCAGCTGAGTGAGGGGAGGTGCCTCTGTGTCTCTCTGTCCCTGTATATCTGTCTGCTCACAGTGCCCTGCGACCGGCTACTGAACAAGAAAAGTGCTATTCACCATGCTGTGTGTTTTGCAGATGTGTAGGTGATGGTCTTGTGGCTCGTGTGTGGGCTTTGAGCTGGGATGGTGAAGGGCTTATAAATACCTCATCAACATGTATTCAAGGTGGCCTGGTGCCACTCAGATTTGATTCATGAAGGCATCAAGCCTGCACACTGGTTTGGAAACAACTTGGTTTTGATCAGTCACACTGCATGCATGACTCGCTGCTAATCTCTGGGTGGTTTTTTCATTTTAGATTTATTCACCCAGTGTCTTGCTTAAGCTGAAAAATACTTTTATTTCACCAGAATATTCTTTGATTCTTTGTTTTCACACATCCAGTTTTTTAATTCCTTTAAAAATTGTTCTGTGTTTATAATGCCTCTTTATTTCTATCATCTCTAGGTTCCCAGTGGCCTGAGCCATGCACCAGATTTTATGTAGGAACTGTACCACCAAAAGAAATCCCCTCACCATAATATCTTTTGAGGAAAATATTATTCTTTAAGACTCTAACACTAAATCGTAGAAGAAAGCATGGAACATTTCTTGTAGTTAATACATGTTCATGCAAAAAGAAATTTGATATTTTCATTGAAAAATGTTGATTTTAATAACTTTTACTAATGTGAATATTATTATTCATAATTTAAGTAACCAAATAAAACCACAGTTATTTATTATTAAGACTGAAAACTATTTACACAGTCTCTCAATTAGAAGACTGAAGTGTATTTAAAAGATGGAAAAATACCCATGATGACACCATCTTTTTTATTAACTAAATATCAAGAACTGTGCAGGGTTAAGATTTGACCCCCTGCAAGCTGCCAGGTTAGCATGAGGTAGTGTGTGGATGCTTCCAGAAGACAGGACAGTCCCCCAGGATCAGAGACAAAGACTTCCTGCCAGCACAGCGGGCAGCCTGGGGTTCATGTTCATGTTGGTTCCTGAGCTCTTTTCCTATTGCCGTTGTAACAAAGGACCACAGACTCAGTGGCTTAAAGTAACACACATCCATTGTCTCACTGTTCTAGGGTGCAGAAATGCAAAGTCAATGTCAGTGGGCTAAAACCAACGTGTGGCCAAGGCTACATTCCACACTGAGGCTCTTGGGAGGGATTCATCTTACTACCTTTCCCAGCTTGCAGAGGTGCTCACACTCCTTGGCCCAGGGCCCTGTGTCACTGTGACTTCTGCTGCCACATCACATCTCTGTCTCTGACCAATCTGCCTCTCTCCTCTAAGGACCTCCGTGTTGATGTTTGCTTTCCCACAGTGATCTGCCATCCCAAGGTCCTTGACAGTCACACCTGCAGAGTCCCTTTTGCCATGCACAGTGACATTCCTAGGTTCTAGGGATCAGACCGTGGACATATTGGGGGCCATTATTCTACCGAGTTCTTCCCTTTGGCCCCACTGGTTCTTGTCCATCCCACATGCAAAATGCATCCACCTCATCCCAACACCCTCCAGAGTCTCATTTACTACACCATCAACTCAAAGTCCAACATGTAGTCTAACTATTATCAGCTCAAAAGCCTAAATATTTTCATCCTCATCACCTAAGTCAGGCATGATTGAGACCCTGGGTGTCATCTTCTCTGCTCAAAATCCTGCAATGGCTTCTCATTTCACTCAGTGAAGAAGCGAGAGTCCTTATGGTGACCTTACAGCTTTCCTCCCCCTCCCCAAGCTGAGCTCATCTCCGGTTTTCTCCCTGGCTCACTCCTCTCCAGGCACACTGGCCTCCCTGCTGTCCCTTGGGGATATCAGACATGCACCCACAGGCCTGTTGCCCTGGCTGGTTTCTGTCCAACTCATATGCTGAAGTCCTAAACCCCAGGACTACAGAACATGACCCCATTTGGAAATAGGGTTGTTGCAGATGTCATTGGTTAAGAAGAGGTCATTAGGGTGGGCCCTAATCCAGTATGACTTGTGTCCTGATAAAAAGGGGCAATGTGGACAGAGAGACACGTGTACATGGGAGATGACGTGATGAGATGTGGAGAGAAGACGGTCGTCTCCAAGCCAGGGAGAGAGGCCTGGACCAGCCTCTCCCTCCCAGCCCTCAGGAGGAGCCTGCCCTGCTGACACCCTGCCTGCAGACTCCCCGCACCCAGGGCTGTGAGACAGTGAGCCTCTGTGGTTCACGTCACCCAGTGTGCGGTGCTGTGTTAGAGGGAGCTCAGCAACTAGCACCCCGTTCTCAAGGTCCTCAGTGAGCCCAGCTCTGGCCATCTCATTTTAACCTGGAAACTGCCTTCCCCTTGTCTCTGCCCCAGAAACCCCCTCTCCCTGATCATATTATTTCTATCACCTTCTAGAATACCATATATTTCACATGACTGTCACGACTGTAGTTTATGTTCTGCTCCTCCTCAGTCCTACAGGGACAAGGATCCTTATTTGTTCACTGACGACCTCAGGTGGCTTGACCTGTACCCGTGGCACAGCAGTCAATACAAATTGGCCGGATGGAAGGAGGGATCGTTCCTTACATTCACAGGTGAGTGAACGAAGATTCCGGGGGACTGAGAGTTTTGCTCAGGCACAGAGCTGGTAAGTGTCAGGCCAAGGTGGGTTTCAGGTACCTATGAACCTGAGGGAGGCTTGAGTGATTCCCTTTCCATTGATTAGTATTTCTCAGGTGTCTCTTTTTCTGGCTGTAACTTTTGACTTCTTTCTGTTATTCTTCTAAGCTTTCAACCAGTTTTAAGTTTTAATTCTGCTTTGTCTCAGGTAAACAAATGAAATCTGTAAACCTTTTAACTCATTATTTATTTCATCTAAATACATTGTGATTAGTGATGATGTTTTATTTCTGGCATCTTGTTTTGTGAATTCTATTTGCTTTGCTCTGCTTTTCTCCTGCCTGTTATATACCTTGCAGTCATGGTTAAGAGCATGGCGTCTAGAGACAGCCTATCCGGGCTTGGTTCCCTCCATCGCTAACCATGTAACCAGTATATGTAATCCCTTTGAGACTCACTTTCTTCATGTACAAAAAGTGGTACTATCCGCCTCAAAGACTGTGAGCATTAAGTGATAAAATAGATGAAGAACTTAGAATAGTGACCGGCCTATTTTGCGTTCTTCATTTTGACTTCTTTATTTTTATTCTCTTTTTAAACAATTACTTTAGAGATTACTGTTGAATTTTAATGAACACCCTAGATATTGAAGATTAAAATGTTACTTAACCCATTCATTGAATTTTATATACCAAATGATATCTGTATTTTGTTTCCATAAGTTCTGTTTGGTTCTTTAAAAATTGATCTGTTTTCTTTTTCATGATGTCCTGATTGTTCATTATGTTATATATGATTCATTTTATCTTTTAATGATTCATTCATACTTCTTTTATGCTCTCTCTTAGATTGTTTCATAATTTTAGGCTCTGGAATATTAATCATCTTGTGTTTTATGGTTAGATCTTTCTTCCCAGTGGCACTGATTTCCTTCTGTTTTTAGTTGTGTGTCTGTGTGTGTGTAGAGTTGTGGGAGCTTCTCTATAGTGAGTACATTTTTTTCCCTATGATTGTCCCTTACATCTTGGTTTTTAAAGTTTCCCTAGAGAACAATTTTGTGTTGCTTATCCTAAGGCTCCAGGTGATATGATCAACCTTGAATTATTATATTTTTTGGTTTGGGAATTCCGGAATCTTCAGTGGAGTATCAATTTGGATTCCACATTCATATAAAGCAGGGGCGTGGAGATTAGATTTTTTTAAGGGAGACTTTGTTTTTCCCTAGAGAACCGGTTGTTTCACCCCTTTCCTGTGTGCACATGTGGAGAACTTTGAGTCTCCCTTTCAGTGAAGAGGCAAGTCTTCCAATACGTCTTATGCAGAGGTTTCTATAAAGGAAGACTCTTCTACATCTGGTATGGACCCTGTTTCCTAAATGGACATTGTATCCCTATTTATGTGCAGATGGAAACCCCTTCCCTCCAGGGTGCGGTGGCATCAGCTCACAAGATTACCATTTTGGCGTTAAGTGTCCTCTTTGTATTGTCACCTGGGAACTTCTCTCTCCATAGTTAGCTCTGTGTTACTTTTGTTGTATTTTATCCGGCATTACTGAAAGTTTTACTTAAAAGGGATCCTAATTAGCTCTGTTTACCTGTTTCCAGAGCTGAAAGCTTCAGTTCTAGAGTATCTGTTTGATTTTTCTTAAAAATACATTCCAGTATATTTCTCTGGTGAAAGTCTTGACCCTGTTATATATTCTCCCATCATTTCCTTATTTTCTTGAATGTATTAAAAGTATTTTATAGCCTTTATTGGTAACTCTGATGCCTACATCACCTGGGGTTTGCATCCTTTGTCTAATATTTATTATTCTCATTTTATCCATCATATAGTCTTGACATGTTGCATGTCTAGAAATTCTTTATTACATGGCAGACATTGCAAATGAAAAATCCATATCTTATCTTCCGTAAGAGGTTTTCTACCTTCCCGTTAGGCAGACAGGGTGAGGGACTGATCATCTCACTCCAATCAGGCCCTGAGTTGTGTCAGGACAGAAGTGCCTTTTTTCTTAAGACAGCTTTGAGGTATACTTGGCAAAATAATTTTCACACATTTAAAATGTACAACTTAATACATTTTGACATAAGTGTATCCCCAAAAAAACATGACCACATTCAAGACAGTGAATATACCCATCACCACAAAACTCTTCTCCTGCATTTTGTTGTCCCTCCCTCCCTCCCCATCTATTCCCCTGGAAACCATTGATCTGCTTTCTATCACAACATACTGGTTTGCATTTTCAAGATCATTGTATGAATGGATTCATGCAGTATCTACTCTATGTTGTCTGACTTCTTTCATTCAGTGTAATTATTTTCAGAGTCATCTGTGTTCCTGTATTAATAGCTTATTTTTCTTATAGCAGAGTATTGCTTAGTGCTGAGTTTTTCCTGAATAGTTTATTGTGAGCAGTATTTGGATAGACCATCCTTTGTTTCTTCATTTACTTCTTGATGGATGCATGGGTTGTTTACAACTTGAGCTATTATAAATAATATTGCAGTGAATATTTGGTTACAAATCCTTGTATGGACATATGCTTTTATTTTCTAAAGCATCAGATGAGGAATGTCTGGCTTATATGGCAGATTGGTGTTTACCATTTTTAAAGAATCTGTTAAACAGTTTTCCAGAATGATTGTGCTATTGTAAATTCCTCGTGGTGTGTATCAGTTCTGGTTGCTCTATTTCCTTGCCAGCACTTTGTAAGGTCGGTCTTTCTAATCGTATACATTCTAGTATGTGTGTGTACTACTATCTCACTGTGGTTTTTAAAAGCATTTCTCTAATGACTAATGGCATCTTTAATCAGCATATCTTCATATGCTTATTGTCCATCTGGATATCTTTACTGAAGTGTGTTTTCTGGCCTCATTCATTCATTCAGGTGTTTGCATTATTATTGAGTTTTGAAAACTTTTTATTCTGGATCAGACACAAAGAAAGACCTTTACCAGATATATGATTTGCAAATAGCTTCTGTCTATGGCTTGTCTTTTCATTTGCTTTGCAGTGTTTAGAAGAGCTTTGAAGAGTCTTTTTTGTAAAGTTCACTCTATCAGTTACTTTTTTAAAAATAGATTATACTTTTGGTGTCATAGCAAAGAAATATTTGCCAAACCCAAGATCATAAAGCTTAAGCCTATGCTTTTTCTCCTAGCTCTTTTATAGTTTTAGATTTCCTATTAAGATCTATGATCCACTTAGAGTTAATTTTTGTATATTTTGTGAGGTGTGGATCAAAGTTCATTTTTTTTTTTTTTGCATATCACTATCTAACAATTCCAGCACTACTTGTAGAAAAGATCCTTTTCTCCACTGCATCCTTTTGAGAATCAATTGTCTATATAAGTGTTTGTTTAGTTCTGAACTTTCTATTCTGTTCCATTATTCTATTTCCCTGTTTTATACCAACACCATACTTTCTGATTACTGTAGCTTTATAAAAAAAGTCTGAAAATCAGATAGTGTAAGTCTTCCAAATTTGTTTTTCTTGTTCAAAGTTGTTTTGGATATTTGGGATCCTTTGCATTTTTATATGAATTTTAGAATCAGTTTTTAAATTCCTTACATCCTCTTCTGCCAAAATTCCACCCATGTCTTTGGCCATCTCCAAAGCCACATTTTCTGAAGAGGTCTCTCTAGATCCCAGGTGAAAGTAATTTCTCTTTCATCTGTGCTTCATTCACATTTCATAATATTTGATTACATTTATTCATATTTGGCTTTATGCACTTCTCTGATCTTTCCTGCCATATAGTAAACCTCTCAAGATTAGGAATCTTGACTTGGTTCCCTCTGTCTGCTGAGAAAACTAGTTCTATGCTTTGCAGGAGTGAGCCCTGCAGTAAGAGGTATCTGCAGCACACATCTATCTCATTGCTTGCATATTGTCAAAGAATCCTGCAGATTTAGAATTGTTTATTGATTGTTGTCTCCAAGACGGCTCAGTCTTTTTTATTTCTATTACTACTGCTGCAGTTTCAAAGAACAATGGGCTAATTATTTTCCAAATATGAAAACATACTGTAATTGAGTTGTGATGCAAATTATGTGCTGCTGTGTCTTAAAAGCCTGCTTAGTGTTCACAGGCTCCTTCACTCATGGAACTTTTGGGAGAATGACATATCCTTAAAGATAGCACTGCTGACTTTGGTGACCTGAGCAGCAGTATCTGAACTCACTCCTGCTGTTTTTCCAGTGTCCCCTCTAGCCCTCCTCCAGCCCTCCATGCCCGAACCTGCAGTTCTGCCCTCGAAAAGCCTATTACTTCTCAGGAAGACTTCCCTATGAAACATAATCATATCCTTCTTGTGGGGACATTCAGTCCAGTGACCTGACAGCAGGGGAAAATGTTTAGTCTGCTCTTGGTAGAGCCTAAACTCTTCCATACTTATTAGAAGCAAATCCAATGAGGAAACTGTGTTGGCATCTAACAAATCAGCATAAAAGTCTGATGAGGAAGATCAGCTTCCCCATCCCACTCAGGCGTCATGTTGGTGTGACACTCACAGTGGCTAACATTTTCTCCTGTGTGCAATGTAAGTTTCAAGACATTATGAATGGCTTTTTGTTTTTCTTCCTTGGTCTTTCCACATTCACTGTGTCTGGTGAGATTATATGAATCCTGCTTATTTTCAGCCCAGCACTTACCCTTTTTAAAGGATCACGTGTTTAAAAGGCTAGTGGACAATTTGTTAGAAGATAGAAGTCCTTAGATTTTGGTCCTAGAGTTGAATCTTGGTTAGGGGTGAATGAAAATTCCCATTAAAATTTTAAATTCAGTGTTACAAAGTTTTAAAAATAGTTAAATATTAGCCAATTCCATTAAACACTTTAGCTGTTATTTACTTTTAAGCCTGTTTCTGGGGCAATTTTGCAATGATTCCCTCCCTTTGTTGATTCCCTCTTTGTCAGAATCCTTGAGAGGCCCCTGTCATCACTGTCAGTATCATCATCATCATCATCATCATGGAACTGATTCCTCTGGAAGATTCTAGGAAAATAAACAGATGGGTGGGGTTATGTGTAGGTCAGTGTGTGCATATACAATAAGAACATTTATCAGACATTAGATGCAAGATATCCATTTTATTTAGAGAAGAATGTGGTCATGAAATCCTGATGTGGTTAATGAAGGAATCAGTGGGAACAGGATAGTCAGTGGAAAGGAGAAGGAAGTGAGCGAAGAGGGGAGCATAGATCCTTGGTTAGCCGATCATCAAATTGGTGTGAATGAGGGGAGTGTAGTGGCAGAATCATGTTCCTCCCCCGCCACAGGTTAGCCAACAGTGACATGTTTCTGTACATGGCAAAAGGGATGACAGATATATTAGGAGAAATATCTTAGAGGATTTCTGTATTCTAAATTCTCTATTAGCCTTTTAAACCCATGATATATTATTAAAGTTTAGTGGAGGGCCACAAATAAAAAGGATTCATATAATCTCACCACACATACTGAAGGTAGAATGACTAAGGAAGAAAAACAAAAAGTCATTCATAAGTGCCTTGAACCTTAAATTGCTCATAGGAGGAAATGTCACACAAGGTGAGTGTCACAGCCACATATATAATGCCTGAATGGGAGGGGAGAAGGGGATCCTGAGATGAGACAATAGGGTGAGTAGCCTGGATTGTCCAGGTGAGCCCAATGTAATCACAGGGGTCTTTAAAATGGAGGACATAGCCCAGGTGAGTTTAAAATCAGAGGGAGGTGTAGCCATGGAGCAGTGTTCAGAAAGGCTGCTGGCCATGAAAATGGAGGAAGTCGTGGGACACAAGCTAAGGAAGGTGGGTGACCTCTGGAAACTGGAAAAAAAATGAGGAAACATTCTCTTCTAGATCCTCTAGAAGGAAGGAACCCTGCTGGCAACTTGAATTTAGCTCAATGAGAACTGTGTTGGATCTCTGACCTCCACAGCCATAAGGTGATAAATCTGTGCTGGTTTAAGCTGTTAAGCTTATGGAAGTTTGTTACAGTGGTAATAGAAAAATAACATAGTGAGCGGTAGTGTAAGGGATTAAAGTTCTAGGCTGGGGTGTGGAGAGGATTCTGACATTTACACCTAAAAAACAACCAGGTGCAGTGGGAAGGTGTTTTAAGGAGGAAGACCTACCTGGCAGGGCTGTTAATAGGACTGTTTGGTGTGAGGAGGGCATTGGAGTAGAGGAATCAATTAAATCTCTATCAGAAAAATAAGGAATAAAATATAACTGTGCTTCAGTGTTAGTGGATGCAGGAATGGAAATGGGCAGAGAGATATAATCATTACTTTGAAATTAGCTACAGATTTGATGATTGCATGTTGGGGAGAGTTAGCCGATGTGTGGACTGAATGTTTGCATCCCCTCAAAATCCATATGTCAAAGCCCCATCTCCCAGGGTGATGGTATTGGGAGGCAGGACCTTTGGGAAGTGATTACTAGGATAAAATAAGGTCATGACAGTAGAGCCCTCATGAATGGGATTAGTGCCATTATAAAGGACCCCAGATTGCTTGCTTCTCTCAGGCCCATGAAGATAGTGGGAAGACAGCCATCTTCGAGACATGAAGGCTATCATCTCCCAGATGCATTGACCTCAGCCACCAAAACTTAAGGAACATGCTGGTTGTTTAAGCCACCCGGCCCATGGTAATTTGTTACAGCATCCCAGACTGACGAAGACAGTGGAGAATGCCTCTGAGTTTTACACTGATTGCCTGGAGAATGCTGAAACCCAGGGAAGTGGGCAGCACAGACGTTTACTCATTTAATCCTGGCAACACTGTACGAGATAGAGTCTACATATTCCTCGCTATTTAAAAGGGAAGGAAAAAGAGGCACAAATAACAACAACAACAACAACAACAACAACAACAACAACAACAACAACAACAACAACAACAATAATTTTTCCAAGATTCACACAGAATCCCCTGGAGGCAGAGTGAGAATTTATACTCAGGCAGGCTGACCCCAGAGCCCCTGCTCATAACTACTAAGTCAGATCACCTTGCTTATGTGGATCAATTTTTTTTCAAGTGTGATATGAGGGTACTGTGTCCAGTAACTTATAATTTCAAAATAACTCACTGTAAGGGAAACATTAGTCACAGGCATTGCAAACCACAGAAAGCTAGACATACAAAAATAACTCGTTAGGGCAAGATAACCAATAATGTTTTTAAATATTATACTTGCTGTACCTTTGCAATAAAATGTGTATTTATAATTCTGTCTGGCTACAGAATAACTTCATAATCCTGAATGTGGCTGGTGGCTCCCATGGTGGACAGCACGGGCCTAGGGAATTTAAGTGACTTGTCCAGCCTCGCCCAGGAAGCTAGTGGTGGGATCAGAGCTATAGGTTGGGACTTTTCCTTCCTATCCAACAAGTCCCTCATGGAGGCTTAGAAGCTTCTCCTTTGGTGCCAGCTGTCTATCCGTACTTATGACATCTTGTCAGGTGTCCCAGCCTGCTCCTGAACATAAGCCAGTAACAACATCTGCTCTTTTCTGGCCAGGTAATACATTCTAGCAACTTCCGTTGACTTCTTGGCAGCAGTTTTTACCTGGAAGGGTAGTGGCTAGAGATGCAAATGTGTCCACATGACATGGTTTTCATAAACATAGCAGGAGTTGTCAAGAGAAGAAAACGTCAGGAAGACGAGTGGAAGCAGGTCATTTAATATACCAAATGGGTACTTTCAATGTATGTTTGTGTTTCCAAGTCCAGACTTGTTCTGCTCGTGCATTACAGGCCAATAAATCGGGAGACCAGATTTTGGGGCAAGAAAGAGCGACTTTAATTTGGAAACCCAGCTAAGAAGATGGAAGTCTAATGTCCTGGAAAACCATTCCCCAAAGTCAGAATTCAGGCTCTTTTTATATTAAAAAGGGGAAGCAGGAATGCTTGGTTGTTGCAAACTTGGTTTATGAATTCTTTGTTGTTAGAGTCTTTTGTTCTTGCAGCTCTTCGCCTGGGTCAGATCCGTGTAAACCTTCAACAAACAAATGTTATTTTCTATTCTGTAACATGTTATCTTTATATGAATGGAAAAGTGTTAATATCATTCAAAGTCAGAGCCTTGAGAATAGGGTCTCCTGTATATTTCAGTTTCTAGGCAACATTGTTTTACAAAAGGTGCAGAACCAACAAGACTAAACCTAGTAAACAGGGCACAGGGTTAAACTCAAAAGAACAGATCTAACATGGAGTCAGATTTGTACTTTCCTATTTCAGTAGTGCCATGGAGAAGGCACTTTGGGCAGCTTGTTGTAGGGTCCTGGAGGCTTTCTCTCTCAGCTTCTGGGCACCTCTATTGCAAACCCTTCATAGCTGTCTGGCCTGCTGGAAAACCAATCCGACTGTTTTGCCCGGAAGATGCGTTCTGTTTATAACTCATCTCTACTCCTTGGAAAAAAACTCAAGAAAAACTCGGTTTTCCACCAGCGTTGGGCAGGGGTGAGGGATAGTGTGTCATTATTTTATAAAATAAAAATTAAAATGAAAATTAAAATAATAATAAAAATAATAAAAGAAGTATTAAAACAGCACTGGGCACATAGGAGAGAGTCAATAAATATATCCTGGTTTAAATTAAAAGTGATGGCTCAGTGAGTCTATGGCTGCTCTATTTGCTGAGCTTGTTACTCCTTCGCTCAATTACAATTTTTTTAACTGAAAAAGAAATACACGCATATGGTTAAAAAAATTCAAACAGAGCACAAAAATACACAAGTGAAAGAAGTTTTCCCTCACCCTCTGTTCTTTCAGCCCTCCCTGGAGATGCCACTGTTTATTATCCTTCGTGTGCTTTTCCAGATAGGCTATGCACATTCCCACCTATGTATGTAAATTCCTTTAAACTTTTACTTATTTTTAACTTAAAGGGTTTAAATCCTCAAGTGCCTTCTGCCCGGGTAATAGAAAAGAACAAAACTGACTCCATACAAGATCTGTTCCTTTGACTTTAACCCTATGCTCTGTCTCCTAGGCTTCGTCTTGCTTGTGAAACAGTGTTGCCTAGAGCCTGAAATATACAGGAGAACCTATTCTGAAGGCTCTGACCTTTAAGGATATTTAACACTTTTCCATTCATATAAAGATAACAAGTTGCAGAAAAGAAAATAACATTTGTTTTGCTGGAGGTTTACAGAGATTTGACTCAGGCAGATAGCTGCAAGAACAAAGGTTTCTAACAAAAAAGAATTCCTACACCAAGAAGTTTGCTACAACCAAGCACGTAGGAAAGGAGCCTGAATTCTGACTTGGGGAGATGGTTTTCCAGGACATATGTTTGCCATCAAGGTCTACAGAAACTTGCTATTCCATGCCCCAACACCTGGTCTCTGAACTTATTGGCCTGTCCTGCACTGAGGAGAACGAATTTGGACTCGGTAACACTCCTATCTACCTAGCAACCTGGGCACTGGATCTGAGGACAGCTCTCCCACACCCAGGGAACTACTGTGAGCCCTTGATGGTTCCACTACGGTGGGGTATGGTTTACTCAGGAGGGATGGGGACTATGCACCAACACTCAGGCAGTCTGCTCTGTCTGGGGCTCTGATCTTGTACCTCCCGCTCCCCACCAGCCCAACACCTGGAACAGTGGAGCTAAGACAGAGATCTTGCCTGCCTGTTTCCCAGCGTGTAAAAGGGGAATATGTACTCTTCCCAAGGTAGTTCTGAGCGGCAACACCCGCGGGTCCTTGGTTCCCAGAGCAACAGGAAACCCAGCTCCGCGTGGGGGCAACGGGTGTGATCCCTTAGGGGTTCTGCAGAGGCCTCGGCTGGAGGGCTGGGCCAGGGAGGGAAAATTTGAGCTGCGGGCCTTGAAGTGTTAGAGAAGGGTACAGAGGCAGGACTGACTTCTGTTTCAGGATGCCCCCAGAGGTAAACATTTTTCTCTCCATCTCTGCTACTCCCCTCCCCTCTCCAGATCCCTCCCTTCTCTCTGCACTTCCTGTCCATCTGTCTCCCTCCACTTTTCCCCTCCTCCTCTCCTCCTCCCATCTTCTCCCTCCCTCACTTCCGCAGCTTCTCTCACAGAACCTAGAGGATCGCTGGCCCTCCTGCGCATGCGCAGTCAGTGCCAGGTGGACCGCGGGTTGGAAGCTCCAGCTCCGAGCCGGGGATCGGCCCCAAAGTCTTCTCAGCTTTGTCGCCCGGTAAGCCTTTAGCTCCTGCCCCGGGGCCGGGGCCTCCGGCTGTGGAAGTGCAAGGTGGGGGGTTCACGGGAAAGCTTCAGGCGGCTGCGGGAGGGCGGTCCATGTGTCACAGCCCGTGAGGGCACGAGTCAGCGTGTGTTCAGCTATATTGCTCGGGCCAGGCCCCTCTGCCCGCGACACCTGCCCAGCGCCCCGGCCACACCTGTCAAGGGCCAGGTGTGCACCTGCCATCTCTCGCCCCCGCCGGTCTCCCCTCAGTCTGCGGCTGGCGTCCCCTTCCCCTCTCCCGCCCGCGAGTCCTCTCCTCCCGGGCTTCCTCTCCTCAGCCGCCGGCCCATCCCAGTCCCTGGGCGGGCTGTGTCCCGGGACGGCGGGGTCTGCGGACCCGGACGGGGCAGCTGGGGCTGGGGCTGGCCTCCGAGCGGGGCTGCAGCCCGCGTCCCCAATCCCCCGCTTTCCCTGCCCCGTGACCCCTGGGCTGCCCTCCTCTCCCTTTCCAGCTCCCTCAGGACCAGCTCAGTGGCGTCTGCACTGCTCCCCGGGCTGAGAGCCTCCGGCCATAAAGCCCAGCTTCTTCTGGTGAAGTCTGCAAAAGGGAGCGTCAATGCTGAGGGAGCTTCCGTCACCTCCCTCAGTGTTTCTGCCCCAGGTAATTTCCTTGAACACTTTCAGGTGTCATGATGGCGGTGCTTGATGATGTCACGTGTTTTTATAGTGAGAGGGATTACAGTGTTGAAAGCAGGGCTTGGTTCAGTTAAAAACGAGCTGAAGGCATGAGTATGTGACATCCTCCAGGCTTCCCTCTCCCAGGGTGAAACATGTGACCGTCGATTTTAGAAAGATAGTTACAGTCCCTAACTAGCCCAGCCCAGCTTGTGTGTGTTAACAGGAACAGCACCACCAGAGGCGTTGGAGACCTAGGGACATTGCAGTCCTAAAGAGCTCCTGGCACAGTTTGGTTTGTTTTGTTTTTTTCTTTTTCTTAAATTGTGCGGCAGACTAGTTGTATAGAGGGGAAAATAATTGTCAATAAATTATTTTTCATATAACAGCTTTATTGTGATATTGTTCACACACCATGAAGTCCATCCATTTAAATGGTACAATTCAGCAGCTTTTAGCATATTCACAGTGCTGCAACCATTATTATTCCAGAACGTTTTCGTCACTTCAGAAAGAACAGTGGAAATCAATGACCTATCCACCCTTACCCAGTGGTGGTTCTAAAGAAGTTTCTTGGTTGTTCCTGACCATAAATTAACTTGCTACATTCCATGAAATATCTGGTAGGAATTCTAATCAGAATTGCATTAAATATGTCTATCAAAACAGGAAGAATTAATGTCTTTATGGCATAAACTTCTTCTAACCATGAATATATCTGAGACCCTATCTTTTCATCTGTCCAGAGCCTGGCCCATGGGAAGTCCTGACTAATTTTTGGGCTTGTGAATGATGAGATTCTATACATCATTAGTTGCTACTGTTGCCTTTCAAAGGAGAGAAAAGTAACCTCAGTGAAGCCAAGTGACCCTCTGATGGTCATAAAGGGTGACAGTCAGTGCTGGAGTGATACAGTGGACTTGCTGCTTGCAGCCAGAATTCTCCACCACTTACAGCTACGGGGATTACAGTGTTCTTTTATTTTTTTAAAGACTTGCTTTTATTTTTCTAATTATTTTTTATTGAAGTGTAGTTAACTTACAATGTTAGTTTCAGGTGTACAGCAGAGATTCAGTTATAAACATATGCATATGTATATACATACGTTTTAGATTGTTTTTAGTACAACTCATTACAAGAACTTGAATATAGTTCCCTGTGCTATATAGCAGGTCCTTGTCATTTATTTTATATTTATTAATGTGTATCTGTTAATCCCCCTTTTCCTGCCTGCTAACCACAGTTTGTTTCTATGCCCATGAGTCCATTTCTAGCAGCACCATTTTTCCTAGTTAATATATGCTGCTTGGCTGCTTTCAGTTTCAGTAATTCCAACTTATCTGTGGGCGTTTTTCTTCTGGTGGACCTGTTTGTGGTTTGCACACGTGGTAATAGAGATCTGTATTTCGGAGAACTCCAGGCCTCGTGTAGTCCCTGGTAGAGAGCGCCCACTGAGCTGATGCTTGAACTGGGAAAAAAGCATAGTAAATGTTGGAATTTCCACTATGGTTGAGACTTCCAGGTTTCTATAACCTCTCTAGCCAACCTTAATGTTGGCTGCACCCATACTGGGTAATTTGGTGGAACTCCATGATATGGTGATGTAGAGACAGGGCTTTGTATGCTTCTTCTCTTTCCTTTTTCTAACACTCATTCTCCTGGGCCTCCCAGATCCTCCCCCAGAAGTTCCCAGGGCTGGCTTGGTGCTGCACTCAGGCAATATTTGTTAATAAGGCCCTTTCCTCATCTCTTCTGAGCCTCCGTTTCCTTCTCTGCATAATGAGGGCTTAGACTAGATAAGTGATTTTCAGTTTCATTTAAAGCCATGTTTCCTTTGAGAAACAGAAAATGCAAATCTCTCCTCCCATTCCAACCCTTTAGATTTTGATATGTCCTCCAAGGAGTGACATAGCTCTTTGTGGAAAACTGATGTGATTGTGATTCCAGGTGGCACAGAGAAGAGTCTTCAGAGATTTATTGCAGGGAAAGGGCAGGAAAGGGGCAATATGTCACACTTTCTAGTGTGAGCAATGGAGCATGGGATTGGGTTTAAATACGGTGTCTGATGTGGCCTTTCTCTAATCTTGCACAATGTGATAAACCTCTCTCCCTCAGTTTCTTCATGTATGAAGTTGGGGTGATAGTATTTTAGGGTTTTTGTGAAACATTATACACATAATCCATTTGTGTCTCGGTAGAAACAAGAGCTGCTAGGGAGTCAGTGATTTCTTTAAAAAAATAAATCTTGTCCATAGCACTCTGTCTGTGTGTATTTTGAAGTTCCTGAGGGTGAGTGTTGAAACTAAAGTCCATCGTGGGACAGGTGGTCCATGGTCCTCTGTGACCCAGATTGCCCCCTCCTCCCCAGTCCTCTTCCTCTCAGTCCGGGATGAAGTTCCCTAGTAGATTTGTACAGAGTTCTTGTGGAAATGGCTTTTCATTTTATTGTTTCACCAAGAAGGACTGCCATCATGATCTCTGTGGTCAGGTTTTGCTGACCTGAAGGCTATGCAATTGGGGGTTTCTATTTAATAAAAAGAAAAAAAATTACAAATACAAACTTAGACCTAGGGTGGTGACAGGGGTTCTTGGAAGTGGGGGCCATTAGCTTTGTTAGCTTCAGGTGCAGTGTCCTCTGGCCACAAGGACCCATCCTCGTGCTCTGAATTTGGAGGGACCAGTGGGTTCAGTGGGAAATTTAACTGAGTGTATCTCATGTTCTAGGGATTGTCCTATTTATGCTGTGTGTTCCTTATTTGAGACAGTGATCTCATTTAACCTCAATAGTCTCTTTAAAAATTAGACTTTTAATTTTGTGATGTAACTTAGATTCCCATGTAGTTGTAAGAGATAATATGGAGAGGGCCTATGGACAATTTGCCCAATTTTCCTTAACGGTTCAATCTTGCAAAATTCAGGTACAATTCATTACTGACTCACTAACCCTTTGAGGTTTGTGTCATTGCCCTCATTTCTATTCATGATTGACCTGGGTCTTAGAGAAGCACACAGGCCTGCCCAGGTCACCCACATGTTTAGTGTAGAGTCAGGTGAACGTGGGCTTGGGATTTCCAGGCAGTACCATTATGATGGTCTGTGGCAGGAAGCAGCATTCACTTTGCTTGTTTATTCATTCATTCAACAAACATTTATTGAGTAACCTCTGTGTGTCAGATGCTTTAATACGGTTATCAGATTCTTCAGCAGTACTGAAAATCAGGTAATGTTTTCTGTTTTTTAATCAGAGAAAATTAGCTCTGAGAGGTTATAACCCCCCGAAATGTAATATAGCTGATAAAGGAGGGATAGTAAATTTGTACACTCCCCCCTTTTTATGCAGGTTGTAACCTAGGCATTTAACATTTGCAAACTTCCATAATCCAGATAATTTCTTGTAAGGCAAGGATTTTTTTTTTTAATTGAAGTATAGTCAAGTTTACAATGTTGCGTCAATTGCAAGCTGTTTTTTGAATGTTGAATTAAATAATATTTTTTGAGGAGGGTAATTAGGTTTTTTTATTTGTTTCATTTTTTAAAATGAGGTACTGGGGATTAAACACAGGACCTCATACTTGATAAGCACGTGCTCTACCACTGAACTGTACCCTCCTCTACAAGGCAAGTTTTCTTATCCATTATTCTGCAGCTTAGGAGTTCAAATAAATTGGAGTTGAAATCCAGATGTTTTGATCCCACTGTGGTTCTTTTCTTTATATTCTGCTTAAAGGGGTGTGGAAAGCAGTTCCTTTGTTCATTTCTTTATTCAGCAGTTTTAAGCACTGTCTTTGCATCAGGGTTTGGCTAGGTGCTTGGAACAGAAAACAAGAAATGACCCTTCTCTGCAGGGGCAGGAAGCCTAGACCAAAAGCTGGGTAATGTGATCCGAGCTACGGTAGCCACATGCAGACACTGAAGGACAATCTGTAACCCTGGATTTACTTTGGCTTCCCTTGCCTTCTGGCTGGTACACACCAGCTCACCGCAATCCAGAGGGGCCCACAGCCCACAGCAGAGTAAGTATATCGATCTCCTCTCCCCTCTCGGCAGGGGCTGCAACATGAGCATCCCTGACTACGTGCAGTGCGCTGAGAACGACCAGATTCTCCCCTTGGTGGTCCAAGCCATTGGGATCATCTCAGAGGAGAATATCTTTTGCATCTATAAGCGAATCTCCTTGGTGAGCCAGATCAGCCCCTGCGGCTCCCATTGGGCACTCTGTATCCACTACATGCACCACTATGCACCCGAGAATGGGTGGGGAATCTTCCAGACCCACAGCAAGGTAGTGGGCCTTGTCACCATTGCCGACTGCCTCTCGGCCAAGGCCTTCGAGAAGCTCCATGTGCAGAGGAGCTGTATGGCACCACGCTTAATGACTCTCAGCTCTTTGTCTTTGTGCTGCATGGGGAGGTAGCCTAGCAGAAGCGCACCGACGTGGCCTTCAATCTACGAGGACTGCAGGCTGGTGGAGAAGAGGATCGAGGACTTCACTGTGTCACTCTTCATCATGCTTAAGTCCAAGTGGCTGGATAGGGCCCCCAACAAGTCTGGGGATAAGATCCCCCTCCTCTGCACCTTGTTTGAGAAGGAGGACTTCATGGGATTGGACACAGACAGCAGGTAATTCTACCTGGAGGACCGGCCGCCCTCGCTGTGTGCCAGATTGCTTCCCTATATCCAGGAAGGGATCATCAAGGAAGAGGGCTGTCTTGTAACCAAGAGTGGATGGAGGTGCAGCCCGCTGGTTTACAGACGTTTAAAAGTGAATCCGCCTTTGTTTCAGAGAGATCCTTTTAGGGATATTGTGGACACTTACTCCAGCTTTTCAGCCAGGACCCCTGGTGGGACCCCTGGAGTTGCTGTCCAATAGAATAGCCACAGCCTCTGATGCTAGGAGCGCTGGGGAGGAGGCTGGTCTGAGCTGACATGTGCTGTAGGTCAAATGTACATCAGATGCTGAGACATCTAATAAAAGGAATGTAATCTACCTTGTTACTTTCTATATTGATTACATGTCAAATTGATAGTATTTTACATACAGTAGAATAAGTAAGATCTGTTCTTAAAATCACTTTCTAGTATTTGTTTTTTGTTTGTTTCTTTGTTTACTTTTTAAATGTGGCAACTGGGAAACTTTCTTTACATGGATCTCATTTCATTTCTGTTGGGCAGCCTGTCCTGGGACAGTCTCATCTCTTTTGCTTAGATAAGAGATGCTGAATCCCGAGATGCAGAACGAGGCTCTGGTTGAGCTGGGGGTGGAGCCGGTGTCTCCTGACTCCCAGGCCCAGCACCTGCACGGCTCAGGCCCTCTCTTCATGCCCGACAGCCACCATGCCAGGTTAGGTCATCAGAAACACTGCCAGGGACTTCCGAATGAACTCCTTACGCAGGAAAAGGCGTGTCACGGAGTATGGGACAGAGCAGGGAAAGGTTCATCCTCACTTTGTCCCTGTGATAAGGTCAAAGGCCTCACTTTGCCTCGAAATTGCAGACAAGCCCTTCTGGGCTGCCTACCCCACTCCCCACTTTCTGCTCTGTTTCCCCGTGTGTCCATTGTGCCGTCCCTCAGGCAGAAGAGGTTGAGATGCCTTTGCAGAGAGGTGGTCCCCCTTTGCTGGGGAGAGTGAGGGAAGTTGTGTACCCCCGGCCTACGGCCTCGGGCATTGAGTCTGGAGAGTGCTCATGGCGGTCTCACAGGTGACAGTCAGAGAACCTTGCACGTGCAGCTGGGGCCGCTGTGGAGGCGGTGCTCTGTGATTCTTGAACTTACACAAGATCAGATCCTACTTTCTGGTTGTTGGTCAGTTGGAGGAGAAGGTGCCAGAGAATTGAAAAAAAGAAAGTCCAGACCAGCCCTGTGAGTGAGAGGCACAGGGGACCCGAGTACCACATGCGTGTGGATACCTGGCGAACTCTGCATGAATTTTCAGTTCCTCCCCGGATATTCCTCTATGGCTTAAGGAAGGGGCAAAGCACGTCGTGGCAATGATCTGTACTTGTCCTCACAGGGTCCTGCGATCTACATGTCCGCACTCCCCTTCTGCTCCTTGGAGATGAGGTGGCAGGTTTAGGAGCCTGGGCACTGCTGAAGGCACAGCTGCTACCACCGGGCTTCTCCCAGACTGGCTCCGTTCATCTCACCTGTCACCTCCTGCTGAGCCCCCAGGCGTTAGTCCAGGTAGGTGCATCGGTACAACGTAAGCAGGGACCAACTTCTCTCCATGGACAGACTGCTGCATGAGCAGTGGAAGCCTGGAGCCATGCCCCAGCCCCGTGGCCAGTGCTTCCTCTTTTGTCATAGGAGGCACTGGTGACATGTATGCTCAGCAACTGCTTGGCTCTGAGTCTGTAGACCCACCAGAGAATGCCAGCTTGTTTTTGCCTTTTCAAGTCTGTCCTTGGTATTTGGCAGAGTAGCTGTATGTGTGCTTAGCCCATAGCGGTTGACACTGTCACCATTGTTTACCCAGAATCTCGTGTACCAGGCATGGTTCTCGGCATCAAAATACAGCAGCGCATTAAACCTCCCTCCTGGTGGGTCTGTCTGTTTTGGTACAAAAAGCACCCAGCCAGCATTTGAACGTCAGTGAGATAATGCGGCCAGTGAGCTCGGGTCAAGCAAGTTCTTCTCCAGTCACTTTTACTCCATTGTTCCTTTTACTATTCTACAGTCATTAATTTATAAAACAATGCTTTGGTGCAGGAGCAGAAACTAATTCTCTCCTGCTATTCTTGGTGGAAGTAAGTAAAACTGTTCAGCCTGAAATGCGACCACATTTTGTAGCTCAAAAACTATCTAGACGCATGTAGGTGGGGTTTTGGTTTGGGGCTCTGACCATGTTGGTGTCCCCCGGCAGCGCCGCTCCACACAGGCCCCTGCCTTCCCTGGAGCAGGAGGTGAGGGAGGGTCTCACCGTCCCCACGTCCCTGTCCTCATCACACTCACATAATTTCTTGTACAGGCTGTCAAAGTCATTTTTGTTCTCGTGTGTTTCTAATTTTCGCTTGTTCCTCTTTTCCTTTTTCTTTTTTCCTTTTTCTCTTGTACTGCCCTTTGAGTATGTTGTTGCATCTGAAAAGGTGGGCTGTGCACACCCTGCATTGGAAATAGCTGGATCGCCCTCCGTGCTGTCTCCATCGCTTTAAAAATCAAAAACTTAACACCTGCCTTGATCCATGTATTATACTAGACATCTTTTAATTTTCTAATTTTTTGGAATATTTGCTTTGTTAGCACATCACCCACTGGTGTTTGATACCTGTTAAAATCCTTGCTTTGAGGAACCTGTTTGGTCCTCCTCATGTTTGGTGACAATGCGCCCTTATTAAATTTGTTTGTTTTGAAGAAGTGAGATGGAAATTGATTTAGGCGGCTGCTGAAGGATTCTTTTCATGGAGTATTTAAACTTCTAAAGTCAAAGTCTGCAGCACCTTGCTCGATATCTGCTTTTACACAAAAGTGCTCAGCACGCGGTTCCTGGCTGTCACTGTGTGACGTGCGTGATAGCCCTTCCTGTCCGATGGTCACTGGTGATGAAGTGGCAGGCTCGGGGGTGAGCAGCTGCAGGGTACGCTTTTAGAGGAAGCAGTCACTTTCTTTTTTTTGCATTCAACTTCCCCTATGCCATTTACTTTACTTTGCCTTCATAAAGGGGCAGTATCGGGTCCAAAATCCATGCCACTCTTTTGTTCCCTGTACGAGGCTGGTTTTTCTGAGTATCAGGACAACATGGCCTTCTCCAAAGAGGCTGGCTCACCTGGATCTGGTGGACACAGGGACCGCGAAAGGGGACCGTATGTTCCACTCTGCTTCATCCAGTGGGCATTCAGAGTCGGGTCTGTGGTTTGCCTCAGCAGCAGTGCAGGCCTCCCTGCACTGGCCTTTACTTTTAACCCACGTTGGCAGTAAATGGCTGACCCCATGTCTGTTGCAGCTGACGTCCACCACTGACGGCCGTGTCGTTACTTTTCGGTAGTGAGACCCCAATACCCTAGTCAGCCGTGAAGGAAGATGCTTTGGCCGACCAAACCTTGCATTCTCACCCCTACCATGGTTCATCTCACCCGGGGGAAGGGTTTGGCCACCACCATCATGCTGAACATGAGGCTCTGTTTCTCCTTTCATGCTCTGGTCCAAATGTCAACACTGCGTTTTTCACTGACTTGGTCTCGCTTGAGACAGGCCAGACTTTCTGAAAGAGTCCAACACATTCTGGGTGGGGAACAGAACAGAAGTAAGTGTCGCAAATTGAAGGAGTCTAGGCTGTCCGGGTTGGCAAATGCAGGCTGGGATCTGTGATGGCTGGGCTGTGCCCTGGACACAGGCCTTTCCCGTGGCTACTGAGAGCCCAGGGGTAGGAGTGAGAACAGCCTTGCCTGGGTTCCTCCATTCTCTTCTGCTCACTGGCAGGTGTGTCTTCTAATTAGGAGCTCCCCCAGACCTCGGGTCCTTCAAAGCTCAGACCATGGATGAACCTTGAGTCCCTTCTCCTGGGCCTCCTGTGTGAGAATCCAGTGCCTTCTGAGGTGACCAGCGGCAGGAGATGCCTCCTCCTCCAGGGAGCACCATTCGGAGGACTGTGACTCACTGCACCATGCTTTGAGCTTGTGGGGTGACGGCCATGGTCCCTGCAGAACCAGACTTGAGATGGGCTTAGCGATGGAAATAACAGGACTGATTCCAGGGCAGGGCTGGTGGGAGGGAACAGGAGATATTGAATGTGACCTCAAACACCTAGGTGGGTGATGGTTCTGTTAGTTAAATGATAAGCCTGGGAGGTACCTGCCAGGAATCGAATTCCAGAGTAAATGGTGGACATGAGGCATTTTTAAGATGCCATTTGTCATCCAAGTTAGGGCTTCAAAGAGGCACTCGGGTCTGTGAGCCTGGGGCTCAAGTGAAGGTGCTGGACTAGAGATACACGTTGGGATTTGTCCTTCTTAGCTGAAGTTCACAGCCTTACATGTGGGTTAGCTCTTCTCAAGAGGTGCAGACTGAGGCTGAGGGAGGGCAGGGCTGTGCCTCGGTTGGAGGGAAGCCCAGACAATGCAGCTTTGGTGTGTCAGTCAGTGGCATTTGGGATTTTCAGAGCAATGCCATTTATCCTTAAAGGGCCGGGTGGTGGGCAGGGCCAGCCAGGATGAAATCTAAAGGGAGGGTCATGGCCACGTGTGCGTCTTGGGAAGATGCAGAGGTTGCAGGGTCCGGGAGGGGAGACTCCTCAGAAGCTGGAGTTGGAGTGGGTAGAAGGTAGTCACACTTACCTGTGACGGTGGGAAGGAGTCCTAGGGAGTCCCCACCCTACCGGACTCTCTTTCCCATGAACAGAAGGCAATCAGACAGAGGATCTGGGATGAAAATGGATGGGTGCTGTGAGGGGAGCCAACCTGGAGAATGGTGCTTGGACAGTTCTGGAATAGTCTTCCTGCAAAATAGAGTTAAAAGAAAAACACAGACTCTAAAGAATATTGACAGTAACTGAGGAGGAGGCAGTTTTTCTGGCCTCCTAAGGGTAAGTCATGTATACGGGGATACACAGAAGAATCGGGCAGTCTCTTGCGGGGGCTTCATCCTTACCAGAGTCAACAGTGCAAGTTTAAAGGGGCAGAAGGGCAGCGGAGGGAAACTAGCCAGGCCTCGTGTCAGGTACCAGTCGGCCGCCCTAATTGCGTGTTCCATTCACATCCATCCCTCCCATGTGGGCGGTGGCAGCCCCTTTTGCGAATTGGCAAGACTTCTCAGAGGGGTTAAGGTATCGGTCCATTTAGCGGCTAGTAAATGCTGTAGCAGGATTCAAGCTGGGCCTTGTCAGACTTAAAGGGCATGTTTTATCTACTAATTCCGGTACCTCCTTGTTGTACCTGGAATGGTGAAGTGGGTCAGTTTTGGAGCCTTTCAGAAAAAGTGCGATTTAAGTGCCTCAGGACTGTTTCACAAAGCTCAGTGTTCTTTGATTGTTCGGAAGCAACACAGTGCTTTAAGCCCCACAGATGTAAGGTCTTACTCCTTTGACGATGACGTGGTTGCAAATGACATACAGGTGCAAAATCAGACTTAGCAGCTTCTGAAGGGAAACTCTCCATTTCTTCCTTGATCCGCTGTCTTCTGCGGGATGTAACTCTGCTGCAGCGTAAACCTGAGTTTTCCGTATGGATTGAGGGTTTGATAACCAATGTTAACATAAAACAATCAGATGGAGAAAATCGACGTTGGCAATTTATTTTTGGGTTTCATTAGACAAGATGCACTATCGGTTAATGGCCCATATAACGTATGAAATTGAGTACAGAACATTGCATTTCTTACTTTCTACTTAGAACTGTGTTCCATTGTAAGGTTGTCTGCTTTGAAAATTCAGCTCAGCCACTAGGGCGCCTGTCAGTGTCTTGGTGTGATTGCATTTACACAGTGCATGTAATCTGGGCTTCCTCAACCCCAAACACTCCAGTGCAGAATCATGGGCTGTAGCAATCACTTAGTTATACAAATACTTCTGAAACTATATGATTCCAAAAAAAAAAAAAAAAAGAGAGAGAGAGAGAGATTGCCTTTACCAAAGTTCTTTGGAATTAAACTGCAAACTGTTGTTGAGCAGTTCTGGCTTGCTTTATATATGAATATATACATTTCTTTGCATGTAACTTGGTTTTTGGACTAGAACACCAAGCTCTTGTTTTCCATGAGCCACAAAAATCGTAGCCAAATGACACACGTATGAAACATTTTATTCTTCTTTTCTGAGAAAGGATCCTTAAATTTGGAACTTGGGCTCTGATTTTGCTTTTAGCTCTTCCCTACCCTCTTGTCATCTCACTCACTCCTATTTCCCATGTGGCCTCCAAGATGTCATGGTCTCAAAGGAGTGGGTGGACAAACACCATTTGTTCACCATGCAGTGCTGCTCTAGAGGAAACCCAGCCAAGAACTAAAGGACATTATCAGAGAGGACTTCCTGGAAGAAATGGGCTCTACATTCAGTTCTGAGGACAGAGTAAGAGTCAGCCAGGAGAAGGAGTCAAGAAGGTGGCTCAGGTGGCAGGTGAAGCCCGGGCAGAGACATGGAGGCTTGTGGGGTGGGGAACCGGGGAAAGTGCCCTCTGTGGCCCAGGGTGAATGGTGCCCCTACTGGGGAGGACACTGGAGAGGACCTGGGAGGAGGGCTTTGGAGAGGCTTGGGTTTTACTAAAACTGACCCAGGAGGCAGTGAATGGTGTCAGCAGGAAGTGACTCTCAGGAAAGGTACTTCTGGTTTTGCTTTTCATATTCTACAGAAAGAAGGGTCGGAATGGGCGAGAGCAGGTAAGTCTCTCACTTTGAGACCCATCCCGTCATTCATTTATTCATAACATGCGAACTTCTGAGTGTCTAGGGGAGAGTGGACCCACATTAATAAGAAAAATTTATTAGCTTCTTGGGAGCTTAGCAGTGTCAGAAGTTGACTTAGCCTAGAATATTCTAGGAACAGAGGAACAAAGTGCGGAGGTTGGAGGGAGGGAAGGCTTCCTTGAGAAACAGTCAAGATGAGCCTGGAGGCAAGTGGGAAGTAGGAGCAATTCAGGGGTCCCCTGAGGTCACTGGGGACCACGGTACTGAGGTGAGGCTTGGCGAGTAGGGTCAGGGTCAGGGTCAGGGGTGGGGCTAGAACTCTACCAGGGAGCCTCTGAAGGGTTTGAAGTGGGGGTTGATGTAATCAAATTTATGCTTTGGGAAGGCTGCCCTGGCTATGTGTGTGTGTGTGTGTGTAGCGGGGAAGAGGGTGAGGGTGCCACCAACTGGGGGGCATTAGAAGACCACTCACAGGCTGGGAGGCGACCAGTGGGAGAGGGACGTCGGGGTTGCTTGGGGACGGCAGGGGCAGTGTGGATGCCGGATTTCCTTTTGGGGAGGGCTTGTTAGTGGGGCCGCCCTAGCGGCACATTGTGGCTGGAAGAAAACAGATGGAGGTCGCCAGGTGGACTTTCCTCTTCTCTCCTTCCCTGCCTTGCCTGATGATCTTAGGTCAGCCAACATCTGGACAGAAGAGGTAAGTTCTAGGGTAGCCCAGTACTTTGTTGCGCTCGTTTGAGTGAGATCGGATAGGACATAAGTTTGTGTTCAGATCTGCATGTTCACTTAGCTAGAAACGTCCCATCTTTTGGATTTCCATAGGCGTTTTATTCTTGATAAAGATTGCTTTCTTGGTGAGAGGAAATTTAATACAGCTGTTGTTTTTCTCAAAAAGAAATCATATCTTTTAAGAAATTTAATATTCAAAAGAATCGGAATATTTAAAAATGATTAAGTAAGGTTTTGGTGTAGTTTCTTCGGTTTCTGAGTTAATGTGGAGTTAGAGCCTTTGCATTACTTAATAGCACATCCTTGTCAGTATTTAAAGAGCAGTTAGTGAGCTCCACAGGGCCCACCTCTCAAAGCATCGTTAAAGTTTGCTCTGAAATGCTGAAATCATACAGTTCTTGTTTGCAGAAGCCAAACAGTTGGTTTATAATATGCAGCATAGCTCCCTTTATAAAATAAAAATAGGATCAACATTAAGAAAGTGGAAGATAATTGATTTTTTTTAAAGCTGAAACATAAACTTTCTTGTTCTAATGTTGCAACTGGAAATTTTGAAAAGAAAAATCCTTCTGTAATATCGTCTACGTGGAATACATATATACCTTCCATGTTTGAAAAGTAACTGCGCAGTGGTTTTTGAAGTCAGGAGTATTCCACATCAGATACTGGCAGTGATGGTTGCTGGTTTTCAATGGAAGAGCCCAAATTTGCCTTCTTAGCTTTTTTTTTTTTTTTTTTGTAGTAAGCGGGTTGAGTAGTGATTTGCCAGCATGATTTTGGGGCAATTTGGGGGCAGATGTCATGCACCAGCAGTGAGATATTTCCATGCATTTTACTTTCTTGACATCAACAGGGCACATGTTGGGTTTATACCTGCTGGCTGGGATGCTGAAGTACTCCCTGATCCATCACCGTTATGTCCTGGAGCTGCTCCAGTCAGTGAATGATTTTCTGTGGCTTGGAGGTAAGGTGGTCTGATGCAGATGATCAGCTGTATAGTTAAAGTGCTATTACTTGAAATAAGAGAAACCAAGAAACATGGCTCTAACAATAAAGGATGAGGGATGAGAATTGTCTGAGCTGCTTGCAGTGGAGAGTCTTCTTAGGTGACTCCCTCACCGTGATTCCTGCCAATATCTGCCCCAGCCCTGCACGGTAATCCTGCCGAAGCAAGCATGCACTTTGCTCAGAAACGCAGTGAATTTCCTTGTGCCTCCATTGGTTAGCTTTTTTTTTAAGGCACATCTTGCCCTTTGTTTAAATGCCATCCCTGTTAGTCACCTTTTTCACTCATTCTTCTGGACCTCGTCCATACATAGCTGCTGAATGGATGAACAGAATGTAGTATTTCCATGTAGTGGAACATTATTCAGATGTAAGAGTGAAAAAAAAAGAAAAAGTAAAAATAAAAGGGAAGATGAAAAAGGCCTCCTTCTCTGGGAAGTCCACCCTGACTACTCAACCTGCACTTTTCCCTTTGAAACCCAATACCTTATGCTCCACTCTACTCTTTTTGACAGTACTTTCCACCTTCTAATAAATTTTAACGTTTTCAAAAAAAAAAAAAAAGAGGGAGATGCTGATACCACTTCAACATCTATGAGCCTTGATAACAGCATGTTAAGTGAAAGGAACCAGACACAGACGGCCACATATTGTTGATTTCAGTGATCTGAAATGCCCAGAAAAGGCACATGCAGAGGCAGAGAGCAGGTGATGGTTGCAAATGGCTGGGTGGAGGGGGGATGGGGTGTGATTACTAGTGGACAGGGGGTTTCTTTTGGGATGATGGAGTGTTCTGGAGATAGATGGTATTGAGGGCTGCCCAGCCGTGAGTGTGCAGAAGAATGCTGAGCGTTGTCTCTGGGAGTGCCTGTTGTTGGGGCCGCTTTATTTTGGCCTCATCCTGCAATGTGAAGAGTCATCTTTTGCTGTGGCCTTTCTACTCCTGTGAGTGGTGAGGGTCAGAGACTTTGTAGAGTCATGTTTCTTTTTTCCCCCTTGCTAAGTGTAGGCAAAAAAGGTTTAAGCCTGAGAAAGTGCTCCATCTGCAGAAATTTCTTTCAGTTTTGCATGGTGTAAAAATCTTGAGAGCTTTTTAATCGTTGAGGACAGTCTGTGGGGGGAAATAGCCCGTGAAGCCTGGGTGAGACTGGGAAGAGCCGCGCTTCCCTCCCAGACACGGGTGGGGACTTCACCCCCGTTCAGGCAGTGAAGGGCCCAGACCCGTGAGTGGAGTTGACACTCGTGAAAGTTTACGTGTATCCACTGCTTCATCTTGGATATTAATTTCAAGCTGAGTCAGTTTGTGGCGGCAGCCTCATCCTACATCAGGAATTTATAGTATCTGCTCTTTGAGGTGAAGACCAGACAGACTTGATTATTTAACAGTCTCTCTTGAATTGATATCTCAGATTCCTTTGTCAAAAGCAAAACAGCAGAAATACAGATGTCCTTTAATGCCGATGTGACCTGGAACGTGTTTAGTCTCAGTGCCTCAGTGGCCTTATCTGCGGGTGGAGAAAATGATAACAATGCTTCCCTCAGAGGGGCTGGGGAGGGGGGAGTGAGAAGCACAAATGTAGGACTTACACGTGATGCTCATGAATGACCGAATTTAGTGCTCTCAGCCTGGTGAGGCCTCAGGGGCAGAGATGTCAGAACAGAGCAGTCCTAGCCGGAACTCGATCCGTGTTGGCAGCTGTTACGATCACTATCGCCACTGTGGATTATCAGGTAGTTTTAAGACTTGGTAATATGAATTCTTGAATAATGTTAAAAGACTAGACAACTCAGACCCAGTTTACATAGTTCTCAAGAATTCCTCTGAGAAATGGATTTTTTTTCCCCATCTTAAATCTGAGTTGAGTCTCTAAAAAAATTCTGTATTCCTCCATCATTTTGCTTTAATTCTCCATTTCTTAAAAAAAAATTTTTTTAAGTGTAGTTACTGGGGACTGAACTGAGGGCCTCATGCATGCTAAGCACATACTCTCCCAAATGAGGTATATTCCCCCCCTGTTTTTTTTTAAACTTTAATTTCTTAATATTCAGAGGTTAGAGGCCTCTAATTCTTTTTCTGGAGACTTGTCCATGAACCTGTAAATCTATAATTAATGACAAAACTTGGTTTATTAAAAAAATCAATAGAATATTCTGCAATCCATCCAAAAGGAAATGCTCATTGATTTAAAATATTTCTCCTTTAAGGTGATTTGTACTTTTTGGTCCAGCTTAATTTATTAACAGCCATCCTCATCATCATAATGACCAAACTCGCTGTAAGTGGACACTTACCTAAGGCTAAAATGCTTTCCTCATGTTTTACTTAATAGCAGGTGTTTGAGGGTAGGTACCAGTGTCTCCTTTTTTGCAGCTGAGGGATTGAGAGATGGGCCAGCTTGTCCCAAATCACACGCAGCTGGTGGTGTCTAGCTCAGTGCTGGAATCCTGGCTGCACAGGATGCAATCTCAATTGCTCCTCTAATCAGCCTCCCATTGAGTGGTTTCCCGAGCTCCTGTGAGTCCATAAATGACCGATTTTAGCGATCTCAGCCTGATGAGGTCTTCAAAGGAGAGACACCAGTGAGAATGTGAGACAGAGTGGCATAAATTAAAATTGTACATTTTCACAAATGTTTTATTCTCAGGTAATGACTTAAAAAAGTATTTTTTTTTAATTTTAGTGCTTTGTAAGCACTAAAAACAAAACATTTAAAATAATTATTGTGCAAAACAGAAGTGGGCTTTGAAAATCCAACCGTTGCTAATGATGTTATTGTTTTTCTCTAGGGGCGCTTATTGACTGAAAAATTTACAAAGACTGAATTGGTTTTATATAATCTTATTATGGAAGGAAAGATTGTCAGTGAGTATTGTAAGTAAAATCCTTACTCTTTTCTTTCCTGATGATGAATATGTTAGTTGTTTTCATGGCTTAAATACATTTCGTTTTTTGTGGAATTTGAGTAATATCGTTTACCTTGTCTGACTGTGAGAGTTAGACACCTTGTATACAAAGCACCGTAGAGGTGCTTAATAAAAATGTGCTGTCACAATGACTGATACTTTAGAAGTAGCAACTCTGAATACTAAAACGTGTAGCTTATTTCTGATGCATATTCAGTATGTATATATATGATATATATGAATATGGCTTAAAATAACAAGGATGCAGTTTTTTTTTTCCTTAGTGCAGTATGAAGTTTTAATGAAATCTGTATCATTCTTGTGAGACAGTTAATACTTAAATTGCCTTAAGCAGACGACCTTGAAGATTATTTACACAGAATGTGTAGTGTTAAAGCTCAGAATTCATGTTGCCGTGTAAACATCCACTCAGACATTTAAATTCGTGGGATTCTGACCAGAACCATTAAGTTTAGAAAAATCCGCATTGATCATTTTCAGGGAATAAGCTTCTCTCATATGTGATTAAAGAAAATTTTGATATTTTTTCTGCATTCTTAACAGGTTTTAAAATATCAACATTTTGATTTGACATGTCATTTTTAATAGAGAGAATAAAGCTCAGGCTGTTTTAATATGTAAATAAATGTTTTTGTATTTCAACAAACTTGTATGATTTCCTGGCTCTTTGAGATGTATTTTGCAAGATACTTTGATTACCTGCTTTTGGAAAAATACAGACGTGACTTTTATGAATATAGGCCTAGTACAGATCTGTTGGTTTTTGCTACAGTGCAAGACATGCGGCCTAGGAGAGCTTTGCTGCGGATTGCCAGGACATATCCAAGGTTTCAGTCTCCCCTCCTGTAAAATGAAGTGGCTGGACTGGATTCTTTCCTCTTCTAAGATGAGTTTCCATGAGCCTGTGTCTTTTGTTTATATTCAGGAGTATTAGCAATATCAGATTAAATACTGAATACCCCTCCCTTCCCCCAAAGCAAAGTGCAGTATGTGGTACACAAGTTTTTAGTTACCTGATTCTCCTTTCTGATCCTACAGGTAATTTTTGTGTTGCATATTTCCCGGGAACCTGGAAGGTATTTTTAGCCGTAGGTGGCGCTGTTGCACATTCTTAGAGTCTTAATTTTCCTGTTTATAAAAGAAGGCTTAAAAAACATGATTTTATTTGATTTCTTTGCTTAATGCTTCAGAATACCACAATGTCAATTGTGTCTGTCTACCTGGAAAAATTATTCTGCTTATATCTTAGTTTTATTCTGTCATCTCGCTGTGAACATTTCAGACTTGCTGTGCAAACAATGGCAAAATCGGACTTTTCTTCCAGTGTTAGAAATCAGTGGGCCGGGATTTTATAAAAGAGCAAGAAGCGGCCTCTGGAGCAACTTAAAGCTAAAAAGTGTGTTGAGTTCCCTGAGAATTGACCCCGCCGATGTGTGTTAATTGGTGGGAGATGATTTGGTACATATAAAAAGGAGTGTAGTGTTTTGACTTGGGTTTGCGTGCACGTGCTGCCACTGAGCCACGTGAGCCTAAGTCGGTTCGTTCTGAGATTTCCCTCGTCTGTGAGATGGGGACGCTAATATGTGCTTTGTAGAATTGTGAGAATTAGAAGTTATGTAAAGTGTTTACCACAGTGGGTATGTCAAGAGGGCTTATAAACTTTAGCTGCTGTTTTGTGTGAAGACATCATTTGATGGTCTTTGGCAATTACTAAGAAACAGGAAAATAAGAAAAGCTGATTTTATGATGAAAGATATTTGAGGAGGTTCCATAATTCCTATACCCATAATTTAGCATCATCAGAGTCAGAACTGTTACACAGTGGCCCTGAAACAATGTTAACCCACAGAATTCTTTGTTATTTCATATATGTTGGGGCCTAAGAGGATCCAATACTTATACACATGTTGTCTCCAGCAGCCAACTGAGAGATGACACAAAAGACTAGGCAGGCAATAAATGTCTTCTTTGTTACTGATGAAGCCACGTTCTCCATGAACTTCAGGGCTGTGGGTAAATGAGTGTTGTGATACTGTGTCCCAGAAGTAGAGACTTACCCTGTCCCAGGTATCTCTGGGCCACAGCGAGCCTTCCCTTGAAAGGATCTGTCCAATCATGCAAAGGGCTATCCTGCCATGGAGCTGAGCACCCCAGGTGCTTCCAAAGGGTGGGCAACACTGCAGGCAAAGGAAGGGTTTCACATGCCCTGCTTGTCTCCCTGGAAAAACACCTCACTCTGTTATTGTGAGGAGGGCTAGCTGTGGACCAGGGGTCAGTGGTGTGAAGGCAGAAGCACTCTCCATGGCCCAGAGGAGTTGGGAGGAGGCATCCCCTCCTTCAGTTTAAACAGGTGGTGGGATGGAACAGAAGGGTGCACCCCAAGAATTTATAAAAGGAGAAATAAGGATTTCCTTTGGGAATTAGTCTAGCCAGGAAACACAGGAGATGATTAGAAAGGAGACTTGTAAACCATTGTAATATTAAGTTGACATTTGTTGAGAACCAAAAATATGCTACATTCTTTTCTGAGCGTTTTACACAAATGGCATCCTTCAATCTTCTCAACAAGCGAGTAAGAAAAGTTTGATTGTTATCCCAGTTTTACAGTGTGGAAATTGAGGCACACAGAGGGTAATTTGGCCAAGGTCACAGAACTAGTAAGTGGCAGAGCTGGTAATTAAACACTGGCTGTCTGACTTTGAGGCTCCGAAAATGGGCATTGGGTGTTTAGATGTATCTGCATCCCTGGATTTCTGTACATCTCTGCATCAGTTAGCCCAGAAACGACAGGGAAAGGAGAGTCACACAGGTGCTCACAGTCGTGTCTCGGCCACTGTCCATGAAGAGTGCACCGTGATTAGCATTAATTGTTTTCCAGGAGGTAGATCTGTTGGTATAACAGAAATTTAGTCCATTGAATTAATCTAGAAACCCTTCCTGCTCTGCTTCTGTCCACGCTTGCCATGTGACTGCCTGCTCGTGATTGGGCCACTGAGGAGAACATGTACTCATGGTTGAAATCTGATATTGCAGTCTGGTTCATAGTTTCACGTCTTCTGTTACATTAATAAGTTAAATTTCTAGTTTTCTTGCATCAGTGTCTCATGAGTTTGTTTAATGTGAAACCAGTCCATGGGAGCCCAGGGGTAATGATGGTATAATTTCTTAGCACTTTGTGGCACTTCTAGCTGTGCAGACCTGCCTGGAGGATGTACGCCTTCCGCACTGATTTACCCCAACAGCAGGGCCCTATCCCACCCCCGGATGTGAGGCTGGGAGCTCTCTGAATAGGCCAGTCAGAGGCCAAGACCACCAATCAGAAAATGATGAAGTACCCGGAAGTGGGTTTAATAGAATTAAAGTGCTTCCATGTAGTCCGATGGGCTGTTTGAGTAATTTAGTGAAAAGCTGTCCACTGTCTGTGGTTGAGCTGCTTCTTTGCTGTTGAAAATTCTGGATTAGATGAAGGGATTTTAAAAAGCAGAAAGGAGTGATTTCAGGTGGTACGTCCACACCGGGGAGAAGTGATGGATGACCGCCTGTGTGAGGCATAGACAGAGTCTTACAAACTTAATAAAACAGCTTTAAAAGCTCTGCCATCTTAATGCACTTCATATTGGGTCCAGTTCATCACTGGTCGCGCTGAGAGGGCAAATAATTTATGACGGCAGAAAGGACACGGAGGCAACAAAAAGGTCTCAATCACTTTCCCGTTTTAAAGAAGGTGGCACAGTGTAATATATTTGAGCTGGTTTTCCACTGAAAAATTTTTAGTGTTTTCTGGCTCTCCCCAGTTCCCCAAGGTTCCATGCAGCTGGGTGTCCCCTCAGTGCAGCTCCTTCAGCGGTTGCCCTGGGCTGACGCGTTGTCACGGGGAGCAGGACGGTCAGCGTCCCCGACTCCTCCGAGCTCCGTCTCCTCATCCGCAGTGCCGGGTTTCTCATCCGTGTCTACTTAGTAGGGTTGCTGAGAATCACACGTGATGGTTGTCAGGTGTGATTTGTGGTTGTCTCTGTGATTGGCATATAGTCAATATTTGATAGAAACACTTGTTTTTTTAATTCCAATTGTGGCTCCTAGATTGCAGTGGTTTTTAGTCTGCATTTTTTTATAACTTTACTCATTTTTAAATATGCACTTATTTTTATTTATTTGTTTGGAGGTACTGGGGACTGAAGCCAGGACATTTTGCATGCTAAGCAGGTGGTCTACAACTGAGTAACACCCACCCTCCTTGTCTGCACTTAAAAATAAATATTGCAATACACAAAAGAGCTCTTAAACACCATCATGGGACCTAGTCTCTGTATAGGCATTTGAACACGTATACTATATCAATAAGAATAAATGTTGTTGGGACAAACCTTTCTGAATCTGTTAATGTGCTTAAAAACGATCATAGCTAGTGATAAACACGAGACTTGGATCCAGTACTTCTTAGGGTCTCTTTTGCCATCATGGGAAATTACATTCTACAGAGAAGTCTAATTGGGTCTCTTTGATAATTGGATGGTTTAGCAGATGATCAAGGCTTTCAAAAGCTAACAGTTTTGTATTTTAAATTAACTACAAATTTATATTCTAGAAGTTGGAAGTCCTAAGCTTGTGAAGTGTCCAGTAATCAAGGGGGAATATGTCTGTGTCTCTGTGAACGATTGTGTGTGTGATTTCAGGAAGGTAGGAAGAAGTTCCATATAGACTTCTGATATATTTCTCCTCTAGTTTAAGCTGTAGGCATATATTTACACAAATAAATTGATATTCTTTTGTCATTTGGCATATTGATGGGAATAAATCGTTCTCATACTTGTTTCAGAAGGGTTGGGAAGCATGAGCTTAGGAAACGGGAGGAGAAAGAGGCAGGGAGGCCCTTCACATTTTGTGCAGGGTATGAGAAACAGTAACTTTTCTTTTCTCTTTTATTCTAAAGCAAACTGGCACTGAATCATAACATACTGTTACTCAGAATTGCTTTTCTGATCAGATACTAGTGCCTCAGATTTTTCAAGGCAACATGAATGATGAAATGTGTTTTAGCATTTATCTTTAAAAGTAGTTTTATTTTTCAAGGAAAAGGCTATAGCTTGTTCTTTCTTCCAGCGGTACATGAAGTTCTCATTGATCCAGGTACATGATATATGTGCTTAGTTTCTTTGGGTTTTTTGTTTTTTTTAAGTGCGTGTTTCATTGTGGTGTGAATGAATGTTTAAAATTTCTGGATTTTGATCTTTAGAACGTGCTGATTTATCAGAACTGTTAAAAACCTGATTGTTCTTTGGTCCTTGTTTGTTGGTTCACCCTATTGATTACTGTTGTCTGTTAAAGACAGAAATTCTTCCCCTAGCCTGCAGATCATTAAGTGAATGGTTTGCAGTGTGCCTTTAAAATTCCTTGAATGCATTGAACATGATTGTCCAGTGAATTTTGGATTGACTCATAGTAATGACTTTGCTTTGTTTCTGTGGCTTTTGTTCCTCTCCACAAGAGTTTGAATTCTCTATTGCATTTTGTATAAGTGTTCTTAACAGGGGAAGATATTTTGAATTTTTTACAGAGGTGGGTTTTCCTAACCCCTCTGAATGCCTTCTGTAATTGATACAACAAAAATCTGTTATTGCAGTGCTTAATTATTTCATACACTAGTTTTTGCCTTAATCAGAAACAGTGAGAGAGTGATAATAAAATATAGGAAAACCTTCCTTCCTTTGAAGAATAGAAATCAGGTGGTCAGGCTCACCCATGCTTTACTCTCATGTCATTGTGTATCATGATTCAGAGATGGAGTTGCTTCAGTTTTATAGATTTTTGTTTAAACATTTGTGTTGAATTCTTTCTCCAGGCTGATGTATCCTGTTGGGTTTGTTGAAAGTGTAGAAGGGAAACAAATGCTTTTTTTTTGTTTTCCGGAGGCCTGAGTTGCTGATGATAATGAGTTGAGGGTGGGCTGAGGAACAAAGTGACACTCCCTCTACTCCCAGCTGAAACTGATGAACAATGAAATCAATTAAGTGTATCGGTATTTGACCAATAGAATTCAGTGAGACCAAACTGGCTAGTTATGCCCAAAGAAAGTACTGAATTCACCTGCAGAATTAGTTGCTTTACCAAGAAGCAGCAGCTTAGAGCAATCAGAAAAATCAGTCCTATGATGAGATATAAAATGAATATAATATCTTTTATTTCTGAAACTTTTCTACGTTAAGTTGTGTAGAGCTAAAATTAAGTTTCAAGCACCAGGAGTTAAGAGTGTGGGTGGTTCTGTAGGATCATTATTCAGGGATCTGCCTAGACCCTGCTAGAGTGGCTGAAGCTGGAAGGAAAAGGCCCAGAGCCAGGATTTGTCACCCAAGGGTGTCCTCCATAATGGTTCCATGTGGGAGCCCATGATTGGGTTAAAAAATTTTAACAGACCCCAGCCGCCTGTCAACTTTAAGGAGAAAAAAAGCTTAGTGACTGCTTTGCAAGCAAGCGCCTGTGCATCCTCACTCCTGTCTCCTTGCCTTAAAAAGCAGAGACAATGCTTTGCTTGCGTAGTTGAGGTTTAAGATAGCACTCTGCTCATTGCAAAGCAAGGACCCAGGACCTCATCTATAAACGCTGGGCTTGTGTGCAGTTAGATAGTCTATTATCTCCAAAACAAGGACTTAGCTGGTCTGGTGGTCTGCTTTGTAATTCACATATCTAAAGAATGTATCTTATTCCCCTCACCCCATGACTTCCCGAAAGATACACTAAGACTTTGTACTCATGGTGGATTCTACAATCTCTTTCTCATCCTTTCTTTCCCCAAGTTCCTGCTTACTATCACACAACTGTTAATGACTTTTTCCTTTGATTATACACAATAAATATGGGAGCATTTGAGAGGCTCGTGGAGTTGGCTTCCTACTCCCTATCAATTTCTGGGCTTTTTCCACAGGGTCTTGAGTAATCATTTACTGTAGGTAAGAATTCTGCAAGCCAGAACCCACAGATCCAGGTGAGAAGGATGCAGGTTTATCTCTCCTACCCGAGGGAGAGAGAGTAGAGAATTGAGATCTGCTTCCTTGTGGTCTCTTCCTGCCCCAGGGCAACTCCAGTTCACCTGCAGCCTTCTGGCCTCTGCTCACAGGGCCTCTGTCCCAGGACTGACCGCAGCCTTTTCTTCCCTTGTCAACATTTCCTGTGTCTTTTAGAAGTTGGTCTCTTCTCTGCAATACAACCCTTGCAGATGTGATGGTGGTCAGTGTGCTGGTGGGCAGTCACTTGGGGACTGCCAGGAATCATGCTGATTCTCCTGAGTCTCTCATTCGGGGTTACAGAACTGTCGTGCACCGGAGGAAGCCCATTCACGTGAGGGCAGCACAGCATTGCGTCACTTTCATTTTATTTTTGAATTTTCAGTGGAGAAATTATTTGTAGCAAACTGTTCCAGATTTTCGGCCACCTGCTTTCCTCACCACCATTTCCTTGTTGGCTCTGGTGCTTGTTCTAAGAACAAGGTATCTTCTCTGGTCATTTCTAGCAGCTGGGCTTGCTAAATCCTTGATCTGCATTTGAAGCAGAATGTTTCTTCGTGATGTCGAGCTGATTTTCCTATTTCTGAATATTTCGTGTACACTCAGCAACTGTTTCAAGTGAAATGCTCTTGCCCAATTTCAGTTTACCCACATTTGATGATCTCCTGCTTTCATGCTGAGGGCCGTTTCTTCTTCCTGTAATAAAAGTTAGCAATTTGTATCTACTATTTGAAAGTACTGGCGCTAGGTGCTTTTGTCCTTAACAGTTTTAATACAATTCACCCAATAAAATGTACAGTGGTTTTTACTCTATGCCCAGAATTGTGCATTGCAGTCAATTTAGAATATTTTCATCCCACTACAGGAAGCCCCGTATGCACAAGCAGTCATTCCCATCTTCCCCATCCTCCCCCAGCCCCAGGCAGCCACTGTTCTCTCTCTGTGGATTTGCTTGTGTTGGACATTTCATGTAAAACGAGACATTTCATGTAAATGGAACCGTCTCTTCTGACTGACTTCTTTCACACTGAGTAACGTTTTAAATGTTTGTCCACGTTGTGGCCTGGGTCAGTACTTTATGCTTTGCTATTGCTGAATAATATTCCACTGTATGGCTGGGCCCCACTGTTTACCCATTTATTAGGTGGTAGTCATTTGTGTTGTTTCTGCTTTTTGGCTGTGATGAGTAATGGCGCCGTAAATATTCCTGTAGGAGTTTTTATGTGGACATTTGTTTTCAGTTCTCTTACGTGTGTACCCAGAGAGCAGAAAGGCTGGGTCATTCATAAACCAAATGTTCAAACCTCTGAGGACCTGTCAGGCTGTTTTCCAAAGTGGCCACACAGCGTTACGTCCTCACCAGCAAGGGCTGTGAGCTCCGCTTCCTCTGTGTCCTTATTAGTGCTTGTTACTCTTTTTTTTTTATTATAACCTATTGTAGTGAGTGTGAAGCGGTTTCTCCTAGTGGTTTTGACTTGATTTCTATTACAGCTAATGATATTGAACATCGTTTGATTGTGCTTATTGGCCATATGTATATTTTCTTTGAAAAATACATTTTCAGATCCTTTATTCACTTTTTAATTGAGTTCCCCTTTTATTGTTGAGTTATAGGAATTTTTTTTTTATTTGAAGACAAAAATTCCTAATCAGATAAATGATTTGAAAAAATTTTCTCCTGTCTGTTGTTTTTTCACTTTCTGGATGGTGTCCTTTGAAGAAAAGTTTTACATTTTGATGAATTCCAATTTATCACTGTTTTCTTTGTTCCTTGTGTTTTGGGTTAATATTTATAATCTGGGGTATTTTATTTAAACCTTTATATATAAAATAACTTAATTCTTAGGACCGTTCTAGGAGACAGGTGCTGTTGTTGTCCCCAGTCTATGGATAGGAGACTGAGATGCAGAAAATTTCACTGACATATCAGTGTCACAGCTACCCAGTGCTGTGGGAGTTCAGACCCTCATGTTTGTCCCAAGCATCTGTGCTCTTCACCAACATGCTCCACTCCTTCCTGGAATCGTTATGGAAAAAGTCTTTCCTTTTTTGATTTCTTGTTAGTTTGTTTTCTCATTGAGGAACTCAACTCCTCATTTTCCTTGCAGAGATCAGTGTAGGTTTATTTTAGGTCTCATGTAGGAAGAAGAATTGCTATCAGTTTACTTCTTTATTATTCACTCTCCATTGATGATTGTTGCTAGTTGACCTACTCAACTCATGCTTAACTCTTTCCTGCTCATGACACTAAAAACAGAGTTATTACTTACAGAATGCTCAAAGAAGAAAGTACTTGAGTGATTTTATTTTTCTAACCAATCAAACCAATCAAATAAAAACCCCGGTATTAGAACAGATTATAAGCCCTCCAGAATAGGGTCACTGTCATCCTTGTGTTTCATTTGTTTGTCACAGTGTCTAGATAGTGCCTTGTTGTCCAGCAGTTATGTTAGGATACGGTGCTCGTGAATCATTGTAAGGACAGAATTTGGCAAAAGACTCTGTTGTTCATTTCACGAGGGAAAAGATCATATAGAAATACTGCTCTGATCTATTTTAAAATTAAGCTTGGAATTTTGAGAAGAGTTCAGGGAACCATACAAAGATCTTTTTCACTAATTTTAGAACTATCTTAGACATATTATGGTTACATAGCAGAGTAAATTATCAACCAAATTTGACAAGAGGAGTGTATTATTGATTATTTGTTTTAGTTGAAATATTCTACCTGGGATAAAGTAATCAGAGCCCATAAATGAACAAATATGTTTGTATATCTATGCAACATGGGAGCAGACTTCATATGTTTCTATATAATATATATGACTGTGTGTTTTAATCTGTCTGTCAGTGTTTTTATACTTTTTCAGCAATGTTGTAACTTTAGAATTCTTCTAAGAAAATCACCCCCGATTCTAGTGCAGTTTGTACTGTGTATCCTGTCTTATGCATGGGATTCCACTCTCCCCTCAGTGAGGAATTTCCTCTCCTATTAAGTTAGTAGCAGAGTTAAAGGAACTGTGATTTCTAGGCCTTTGCTCTCCATGTGTTTGCAGTTGGCTGTCAATCACGATTTTCCCTTTCTTGAGTTTTCATTGTTCAATTAGAATTTTTGAAAATAACTATTAATATGTTGCATCGGTCTCCCTAGAAACTTGATGTGTTTGTACTTTTCAGTTTTCAATCTATGAAAAATGTGAATGCACTCTTGTTTTAAGTAGTCCTTTTTCACTAGATATTTGTTTACCTCTTTATAGTTAAAATATTACTTTCCCAATGAATGAATCGGTGTGCATGTTTAAAAAGATAACTTACTTTTTATTTTTCTTATTGTAACAGTTATTTTCATTGTAGAGAATTTAGAAAATAAGGATAAACACAATAATAACTTAAAAATGGCCTCTAACCTCACCTGGAGATACAGTTGTATGGTTTGAAATTGAGAATTACAAGTCCTCTCATGTTGTTCTTTTTCAAGCACATTTTGGTTACTGAGACCCTTGAATTCCCATATGAAGTTTAGCAGCAGCTAGTTAGTTTCTGCAGTGGAGCCGGCTGGGATTGTGATCGAGACCACGTTGTATGTATGGATCGCTCTGGGGAGCACTGCCATTCCAAGAGCGCTGTCTTCTGATCCAGGAATGTGCGTGGTGTGTCTGTCCAGGTATTTAGGTCTCCTTTAATTTTTTTCAACAATGCTTTGAGTTTACAGAGCATTATTTTACTTTTTTTTTTTGCCTTTATACTGAGGACAAGTGTGCCAGGTACCGGGATCAGAAGTTTCTTTGAGCCCCGCCACTTGCTGCCACCATGGACGCTGCACTCTTGCTTTGCCCTCTGTACAATCTTGCACAAAATAGGACCTCAGTAACTCTCTCTTGAATGAATGATAATATGATTGTTGAATGATGCTTGACAGTCCTTGTGATGATGTCTTTTTCCTAGCCTTTCCCCTATTCATAACGATGCCCTTTCCCTTCCTTTCCTCCAGCCTGGTTTTCAGCCTGCCTGTGGCATTGATTTTCCCTGTCTGTAGACTCTTCTTTTCACTGGTTCACGATAATGTTACATGTGGGCTGTGGAAACTTGCTAAATGACAAGAAAGAGCAAATCCATTGCATGTTATTATTTATAGAGTGTTTTATTCTTTTATCGATTGAAATTAAATCAGGCTGACCCCCTGAGCCCTCCCATGAGCTTTATCCGCCTTCCTACAGGTGATACTGCTCTGGTTGCTGCATGTCCCTGCCCCCAGCCTTGGTTTTGGAGTTGAGTATGTCACCATCAGTGGAGCACTCTCTTTAAAAGTTGAAGACAACATTTGCTCCTTCTCCCTTGTTGGGGACTTGGATGAGATGAGGTACCAGATAAAGAATGGAGCCCCACCTCATTCTGGCCCCCGCTTTTTCCATTCCTTTCTCCAGGGGAAAAGAGTACAATTCAACAGTATAAAGATTGATTGTGAGCTAATGAGATAGACAAGACAACCGAACATTTATTAAATATCCTTTCATGCCAGAAAAAAATGTATTATACACATAAAAAGCACACAGAGCACGTAATACCGTGGTTACAAACGTGGGTCCGTGTTCGAGTCCTGCTCTGGAGTGACCAGTTCTGTGAGATGGAGAAATGTTAGGTCAGCTTAGCCTCTCCCGGACTTGTTTCCTGTCCTACAGAGACGGGGCTCGCTAGGCGTCCTCCCCCGTAGAGGTGCTGTGGGTGTAAATGGCGCGCGTGGGCAGCCCGAGCACAGCTGCTCGTTCCTCGTAAGTGCAGGATAGAATGGATTTGCAGAGACAGCTTTATGGCCGCACCGTGTAGACTCTCAGTGCTCTAAAGGGAAGACTAGTGGTTTGGAGATGGGATTCTCACTTTTGTAAATACCCAAGAATTGTGTTATTGGGCTCTTCTGATTTAAATCTATTCTTTAGAAAGTACATATCGTAGATATATTTTTTCAAGCATGCATGCTTTTTTTCTTTTATTATTTATAGTTCTACCCTCTCATCTCTTGGTGTGACTTTTCATGGAATCCAGGAAACAGCCCTAAGCTACCTGCCTCTTCACACTACTCCGTGGTGGTTTTCTTCCCTGACTAGAAGAGGGTTTTGCATAGGAAATTTTCTTTGTTCCCCTTTTCTTGCAGTCTCTCTGTCTGTCTGCCCTTCTCTCACCTGTCCATCTGTCCATTTATCTACCCACTCATTCTTCTGACATGTTCCAAGAAGCACTTCAGGCAGATTACAGAAGAACAGATACCAAATAAACAGGTGAGAAAATGGGGCCAAGTTCAGACAGGGAGGCTAGGAAGTGAGCCTCTGTGACGGTTGCAGGCGTGAGACACACGCCTCTGCCCTGTGACTTATAAGATCGACAACAAGAGTGTGCCTGAGGCTCCCAGCAGACACAGGGAAACAGGGTTTGTGGGAGATGCTCACTGGCTGTGAAATAAATAAGTAGTTTAGGAGAAGCCCAGCCTTTCCAGCTCCTAAGGCTTAGGAGAATATTTTGAGTATCTTCCAAAATCAGTGTATTTCATCTTTTATTTTGTCAGAGTTCTACATATTTTTGGTTACATTCTAAACCTGGAAATTTCTCCAAAACTCCTTCCCACATGAGTCCCATGGCTCAGGAATGGGGTGGTCCTGCTCACTGACGGTGTTTGGACAGAAACAGAAAATCACAGCCTCCAAGGAGCCTGGGATTTGTCAGTTATGTTTTGTCAGTGCTGTAGATTTCAGACAATGTTTTCACCGTTTCTCTCCATCTGAGGCAGCAGTGTGCTCTCTTAGCAGCATCAGGAGCTCAGTGCCACGGGATGGTGAGTGCTGACTGCACTGCCTTCAAGACATCTAAGGTAGTGACTGCAGGCGTGGTGCTTTTACATACGGCATTTCATGTTCTTTAATAGAAGGTTTCAACAGGGAGTTAATTGAGTTAATTAACATTTAATAAATATGATGCTTTGTTGAAAAGACAGTTATAAGCAGAATATAAGCTGTGAAGATTTTAAGAACGGTTTCATTACTGAAATTTCAGTAGGGAAGTTTCACAGTTTACCTTATTTGTGCCTCTCTTTTAAAGTAACAAAGAAACAAGAGAGAAAAAGCATACGATGATTTCTGTTCTTCCTCTCGGCTTACAGGTGCCCTCACCTCCAGTGACATCCATCCAGACACCAGCACTGACACTGGCCGTGCTCAGAACTGCCTCAGCCCTGAAGACACAACTGACAAATAGAAGGGGGCCGTGCCCTGTTACAGCAGGTGCTCTCACTTAGTGGGTCCTTATGTAACTGTGCGGTGTTAATCAGGATCGCCCGTTCTACATTGTGTGGCACTGCTGCGGTGTCTCCTAGTTACTTGTTTCTATATGTACTCGTGTATTTTCTCCAATGTGAGGTACTACTCATCTTAAAATGCTTTCTTTCAAATGAAAAATAATGTGTATTTAATATAATAAGTCTGAAAAAAGGGGCAAAAGAGGCTATCCTGATCCCACTACTCAGAGATAATAATTAACACTTTAACATCTATTTTCTGTTCTTTACATCAGTGTGTATCAACTCTCTCATAAAAACCAGTGAGCACTCTGTGCCTGTTTACTTTGTGGAGACCTCCATTTTCCATTCGGCTTATTACATGTTTTTCTACAATATTCTAATTCCCCTGGCATGATTTTTAATGACCAGTATAGCATTCTGTCTTGTGGAGGCATCATCCATTTTATTTCGGACTTAAATAAACTTTTAAATTCCAAGTATATTTAACTGAAATACTGAAAAGAGAACTGTGGTGGTACTTAAAGGCCCCTCCATCCCTTCCCCTTTTTTCCTGAGGGCAAAACTTTTGACAATGTGGTGTATATATTTCATGACATTTATGCCTATGACATATATATATACCCATACATACATACACGTATATGAGAAATCTATGTATATTTGTGTGTATATATGCTTTATTGAAAAATAAGGCCATAATATAAGTTTTATGCAGCTCGCTTTATTCACTCAGGGGTATATCATAGACGTCCTCCCACTCCATACTCACCCGGTCCTTTCAGATAGAGTGGAGGGGTCCCCTGATGTGCAGTTGTGTTCTCTTGTGCAAGGACACCTTTGTTGGGAGAGTGCTGTGGACAAGGCCTTGGACCACGCAGAAACGCCGGCCCAATCAGAGCACACAGCTCGCCGTGTTTTACCGCTTCGTCGTCTTGATGGTGGATACTTAAGTTTTCTCCATTTTCCATTGTCAGAAAAGATGTTTGACTGGCATCCTTCTTCTGTAAATATTCCTGTGATCTCGTATGAGTATTCCTTTAGTTAAGGCTTCTGGAAATTTAGTCCCTGGATGTGACATTTACATTCATCACAGGCTCTTTTCAAGTGACTCTAGAAATTGCTTCTCCAGTGGGGAATGAAAAGATGTAGAATTACTTATGTAACCATTTCTCTATCACTGGATTTGATTTCACTTCAGCTTTTCTTCCCACCATTGTAAACAGTGCTGTGAAAATATCCTGATAAGTACATCTTTTTGAACTGATTTTTTTCTACACAAAACGATTCCTAGAAGTGGAGTTGAGTCTGTGTGTACACACGTTTTTCAGAGTTTACATATCCATTGACATGTCATCCTCCAAACACGTTGCTCACAGTTTGTTCTCTCACA